>NC_133331.1:134098395-134712979 GCF_042186555.1 Aquarana catesbeiana | reverse complement strand
CACAGCTGTAGAATTAATCCTACCTAATCAATGGGCTAAAAAGGAACTAGTACAATCGTGACATAAAATGTTATGAAAATTTTGTTTAAAATTCAAAAAAGATTCTATCCTTTATGTTCGGTCTGCTAGTGTGCTCAAAATATATATGCATTGGGAATATACCATTCCGCTTGTCGCTATGTATAATGACTCCCATATTATATTAAAGGGACACTCCACCCATCTGGGTGAACCTAAGAATCAATAATAAAATAAAATATAAACAAATGATGTCACACCACAGCCATCTCCTTAACATGTTTAACAAAATATTCATGACATATACATGAACTGTCAGGGCTGGGCCCTTCCTTCTCAAAGCTGGCCGCTCAACTGTTGTGCCAGCTCCTATCTCTCCACAGTGACTCATCTGTTTATGATATCCTGCTCGTCAGTCCTGCCTATTTAAGCCGTCCAGTCCAGATGATCTCTGCCTTCGACTTGGTCACATCTCTAGATACGCTCTATTGTGTTCCTGTTAAAGACTTGCTTGGCTGCCATTCCTTCTGGCTCCAGATCCTGCTTGCTGTTCTCCCACACTCTTCTCTGGCTCCCTGACGTTTTGGCTTGTCTGACTATCCGTTCCAGGTCCTGAACTCTGGCTATGTTTTGACTACGTTTACTCTGTTTACCTTTTTTATTATTATTATTAAACAAGTGTGATTTAACTGTACTTCTGTCTCAGTCTGATTTATAGTTTCTGACAGTAGGCGAAGACCATGTATTCAGAAGATGCAGTCAATCCACTTGTTGGTAATATTTTTTCCAGATTGGATGAGCAGGATCACCGCATGGATCAGTTTGCCATGGCGTTACAAACACTCCTGAGTCGCATGGCTCACCTGGAATCTCCCACTGTGGCTGGTCTGGTACAACCTGTGTTGCAGGCCGTCCCTGCTGCTGCTTCAGTCTCTGTGCAGGCACCCGCCTCGAATATTACCTCTATAAGAGGTACATCTGGTTCTGCTCCGCTTCCCCAGCGATTTGGGGGTGATCCAGTCCAATGCAAAGGTTTTCTCAACCAGTTTGAGATATATTTTGAGATCCTGCCCCAGGCGTTTCCCACAGACAGAAGCAAAGTAGGTTTCGTGATATCTTTGCTTTCTGAGAGAGCCTTGGCAAACCCTCTATGGGAGACACAAAAACCTCTTGTCTTGAGTTTCCCTGAGTTTGTGGCTTCTTTTAAAAGGGTATTTGACGTTCCCGCATGCTCCGCTTCTGCTGTCAAGTGCCTCATGTCCATCAAACAGAGTTAGAGAATTGTTGCTGATTACGCTATTGAATTACGTACTCTGGCAGCAGAGGTTGCTTGGAACAATGAGGCCCTCGTGGCTGCTTTTTCTCTCTCGAATACCATCAAGGATGAGATAGCAGCCCGAGATATACCCACTGAGCTGGAGAAGTTGATCACGTTTGCCATCCTCATTGACTCCAGACTCAGAGAAAGACTCCCTTCTTAGGATCGCTTGCAGAAGCCTTCTGTCTCCGAACTTTGCAGTCCCACCCTTGCCTTCCTCCCCTCCCATGCCCCCTGGTACCAAGTCAGTCGGTGAAGATGAACCCATGCACTTGGGCTTCACTCGTCTCTCTGCAGATGAGAGAACCCTTAGGAGGAGTGAGAGATTGTGCCTTTATTGTGGCCAGGCAGGTCACTTTTTGAAGTCTTGTCCTACCCGTCCAGGGAACGCCCGAACCTTGAGGTCCTGTCACGGAAAGACCTTAGGTGTCGTTGTTTTGTCCCCATTATCCAGAAGGATAAGCCCCTGGTTTTGGTTATCCTTTCTTGGGCTGAGTCGTCCTTTGAGATACAGGCTCTAATCGACTCTGGGGCTGCAGGCCTGTTCATTGATGCTGCCTTTGTATCAAAGCACTCGATTCCGCTGCAGCTGCTTGACACTCCACTTGCCATTGAGGCTCTTGATGGGAGACCTCTACAGCCTGCCCATGTGACTCATGAGACTGTTCCGTTTTCCATGGCCATAGGGGCTTTTCACCATGAGATAATCCAATTCCAAATTATTTCCTCCCCTAAGTTTCCGCTGGTTATTGGTTATCTTGGTTACAGAGGCACAATCCCTCTTTTAAATGGCTCCATGCTGAGGATTCTCTCCTGGTCTCCACAATGCAATAAGACATGCTTCCAGAAGGTAGCCAAGGTCCTGTGCACCTCTTCACTCTCCTCCCTGCTAGGGCAGTACCGCGATTGTAGCGATGTCTTTGACAAAGGTCAGGCCAGTAGTTTACTTCCACATCAGTCGTATGATTGCGCAATTGACCTTCAACCTGGTGCCATACCCCCTCATGGCCGGGTTTAACCTTTGTCAGTCTTGGAGGATAAGGCCATGGAGGAGTATGTTGCAGACGCATGTTCTCAAGGTTTTATCCACAAATCCTCATCTTCTGCTGGTGCTGGTTTCTTCTTTGTGAGGAAGAAGAGTGGTGAACTGAGACTTTGTGTTGATTATAGGGGTCTCAATCGTTTCACGATTAGGAATGCCTATCCGATTCCGTTGATTACGGAGTTATTTTATCGTCTCAATTGAGCAATGGTTTTCACAAAGCTTGATTTGAGAGGGGCATACAATCTCGTGAGGATTAAGGAGGGCGATGAGTGGAAAACTGCGTTTAATACCAGAACAGGCCATTATGAGTACCTCGTAATGCCTTTTGGCCTTTGTAACGCCCCAGCAGTTTTCCAGGAATTTATTAATGATGTCCTCCGAGATTTGTTGCAGTTATGTGTGGTGGTTTATCTCGACAATATCCTCATATTTTCCAAGTCCCTGGAGCTCCACCACACAGATGTCTGTTGTGTGCTTCAGAAACTAAAAGAGCTGTTAGCGATCATTTTAGCCCTAAAAGAATGGAGACATCTCCTCGAAGGTACCACTATGCCAGTTCTCATTCTTACTGACCATAAGAATCTCACATTCTTGGCTGAGGCTAAATGCCTTTCTCCCAGAAAGACGCGATGGGCTCTTTTCTTGTCTAGTTTCAATTACATTGTCTCATTCTTACCCGGTACTAAGAATGTAAGGGCTGATGCTTTGTCAGGACAATTTTCATCCACTTCCAAAATGGAGTCGGTACCGGTTCCTGTGATTCCTCCTGATCGTATTATGGCTATGGTTCGCACCAGTCTCACGTCTCCTTTGGGTGACAAAATTCTTGCTGCTCAGGTCCATGCTCCTCCTGTGACTGCTGCTTTGTCCCAGAGAGTCTCCGTACTGCCGTGCTTCAGACTTACCATTCTCCCAAGGCTGCTGGCCACCCTGGGAAGAATCAACTTTTGAGCCATTTCCCAACGATTCTGGTGGCCTATTCTATGTGCTGATTTAACCGCCTTCGTAGCTGCCTGTTCCGTGTGTGCTCAGAGTAAGACTCCACAACACCTTCCAGTGGGCCTCCTACAACCCATACCCAATGGAGAGAGGCATTGGACCCACCTGTCTATGGATTTCATTGTGGAGTTACCCCACTCCCAGGGCAACACAGTTATACTTATGGTGGTTGACCGGTTCTGGAAAATGTCCCATTGTATTCCACTTAAGAAGTTGCCCACTTCTAAGGAACTGGCTTCCATTTTTGCTCGGGAGATCTTTCGATTACATGGGCTACCCAAGGTGATTGTCTTGGACAGGGGTAGTCAGTTTGTGTCCCGGTTCTGGCGAGCCTATTGTGCACAGTTGGGAATTTAGCTTGCTTTCTCCTCTGTGTATCACCCGTAGTCTAATGGGGCCGCAGAACGAGCCAATCCGTCCTTGGAGCAATCCCTACGTTGCTATGTTTCTGACCATCATAACAACTGGTCAGACCTCTTACCGTGGGCGGAGTGTGCTCACAATAGTGCCTTGAATTCTGCTTCCCAATTGTCCCCATTTATGGCGAACTATGGTTTCCAACCTTCCATGTTGCCTGACTCATTTGTTCCGCAGAGTATTCCTGCGTTAGAGGAGCATCTCCATGGTCTTCGTGATAGGTACAGACTCCATGCTGACTGCAGACACCTGCCTGCATCTTCCTACCAGGTTGGGGACAGGGTCTGGCTGTCATCTCGCAACCTCTCTCTCTAAAGTTCGTGACACTGACATGGCCCTGATGACAGATGGCACTGATACGTGGCACTGATGATACTGATTTGCACTGATGACAGATGGCACTGATACATGGCACTGATGACACTGATGTGGCACTAATGACAGATGGCACTAATACGTGGCACTGATGACACGTGACACTGATGACAGATGACACTGACGTCACTTTTTTTTAGTTTTTTTTTTTTTGACTCACGCTGCAGAGCCGGTGATGAGAGATGATCTCATATGTTTACATATGAGATCATCTCTCATTGGCACCGCCGTTCGCGCTGTAAAAGACCAATGTTTGGTCAAAATTTTCTCAAACTTTTTATATTCAATACTGTAGTCCATAATCATACAGAATTCACTATTCTTACTGTTCCCACCTCTATTATTATCTGTAGTTATGGTGGCTCTATCTATCTTCTTGACCTTCTCTATCTCTGTTTCAATATCAGTATGTGTATACCCCTTTTGTAAAAACCTTTTGGTCAAGACCTGGGACTGCAACAAAAATTAATCCTCCGATAAAGTCTAATGAACTGTATCTTAGGGATGTTACATAGCCACATTTTATGGTGGCAACTGTTTAAAAGTATAAATGCATTCCGATCTGTAGGCTTAAAATGATTCCTAGTAAAAAAACGATCATCCTTTTTGGAAATTTCCAAATCCAAGACTGTTGTTTGATTTAAATCAATATTCCAGGTGAGCTTAATGTTTTTGGTGTTGTTATCCAACGTAATAGTAAAAATCTTCAAACTCGCCATATCACCCTCCCAAATCATGATCAAATCATGATGTACCTCCTGTATCAGACCAATTGAGGTAGGTGATCCTTGAAAACTACTTCTTCCACCCAGTGGGCCATAAACAGATTGGCCACACTGGGAGCAAACCGGGCTCCCATCACCACACCCCTGGTCTGCAGAAAATACAGACGATCAAAAATAATTGTTCATCAAACAAAATTTTAAACAATTAAGTAAAAACCTAATGTGTTTGCTAGTGAGATCTGAACTAGCCAGAGCCCATTTGACTGAAGCTAGAGCGTTGTCATGACTAATAATGGTGTACAATGATCCAACATCTGCAGTAACCAAGATGCTCGAGGATGTACTAGTGAGAGTGTCTAAGATTTGAATAATTTGCTTGGTATCTCTCAAATATGCATCCATCTTGGTAACCAGAGGCTGAAGGAAGAAGTCTATATACTGACCTAATTTTGTGGTGACAGAATCAATCCCATTTACAGTGGGTCAGCCTGGAGGTTGTTCCATACTTTTGTGGATATTGGGTAAAAATTACATAATAGGGGTTCTACAAAATAAAGGATCCAAATATAAAGCTTCTTTGGTGGTCAAAATTCCTTTATTCTTCCCTTTCTCTACCAAGAAATGTAGCTCCTCCTTGAATCTCAACATAGGGTCACCTGCCAGTGGCTGATATGTGTCTTGATCGCCAAGTAGTCTATTCATTTCGTCTTGGTAATATGTGCTACTTAGTACCACTAGTACTCCCCCTCTATCCTCAGGTCAGATAACTATATCCTTCCTCTTTTCCCAAGAGCTAATACCTTTTTTAATTTGTTGAGAATCATTGATCATTCTCACCTTCAGGGTGTCTAGATCGCTACAGACCATGTTTATGAACACTTCCTAATGTCTGTTATCTGAGCAGCAGGGGGGGGGGGGCTGGTCTCTGCTGAACTAGCCAAGATAGGCACCGTCTATAACTCCGGGGTAATTTCACTGCCGCCGTGCAGAGAAACCCATATTTCTCTTTTAAGCCACAAAGTGAATACAGTTTACTAAAACAAAGAAACAGCAAATGCACCTAGGCTCATGTCATAAAAGCATTATCTTAATTGTACAGGGCACAGGACTTGTATGCTTAAGGCGGCCATAGACTGATATTATATCCTGCAACCACTTGGATACAGTCAGCCTGCCCATACATGGTTCGAATCTCGGCTGGTCTCTGCTGAACTAGCCAAGATAGGCACCGTCTATAACCACCTTTAAACCACGGATTATATGCAGCAATTTTTAAGTGATTGGACCCTGGCATTGGCAAAAAAACTTGCTAGGGCTGCCCCCAAGCCACATATAACCTGCCCACTTCATGAGAATTTCTTGACAGTTTTTTGAAAGTGTCCTAAGGAACCTTTTCTGCTTTGGAGAATTATTTTACCTTTTTGAACATTACATTTTTCTCTGAAACCTCCATCCGAACTTATACCTACTTACTACTCTGGGTTAGCGATCAGTTTTTCTGGATCAGTTATCCTTGATGTGTGGGGCTAGACTGTAGTGTTCACTTTGGGCACTGGATCCTGCATCAGGCTCTTAACTTGGCATAGGTTCTACTGAGGCTCAGGTCCATGGTTTCCTCTGGATCCCAGACCTTAAAGATCCTTTCTGAGGTATGCTTACCCAGTCAATATTTACATTCCCTTTAAGGCATAGTCTCAGGAGAATGAGGTAGTTACCCCAGTTTAGCCTACGAGCACATGCAGGCTTTTAGCTAAACGCTGGGTCAGCTACGCGAGCCCTGTTTGGATGATGGGTAACCTGTGAGTGTTCCTCAGAGGGTGCACATTTGACCAATCGACTCGGCAGGTTTGTTAGTGTACCCCCAGATGGACAGCACCCTTACTTAGGGTGAGGGGTGTCTTATCAGAGAAGGTACTCCTGTCTTCTTCAGGATGAGGTAAGTGGACCCACCCTCCTCTACTCCCGTATCTTCTGGGATGACAAGGTAGGGATTTTTGTGGTAAACTTTTTACCCTAATGTCGCCATGTTTTTAGTGTACCATGTGCTGACTCTAACACCCCTGTACGGGATACAGCTTGAGGGTTGTTGTGCTAATGGACGGAGAGTCCTACTGTCTTTAATCCATTTTATTCCAGAAACTTCATGCCTCGCAAGTCATAATCAAGACTTTTCTTCAGGGAGCTGTCCATATAAATCTTTCAATTCAACTCCCTCTGTCACCTTGGGATCTCAACCTGGTGCCCTCTGTACTTCAGAGACCTCCCTTAGAACAAGTTACATTTATTGCATTGAAAGACCTCATTTGTAAGGTTGCCTTCCTGGAAGCCATTTCAACTGTTAGGCATGTTCTTAAAGTGTCACTAAATCCACATCATAAAAAACTATCAATAAATTCTGTATTACATGCTGTTCATACTAACTCAGTCAGTATAAGATATTTTTTTCTGTATTCTGCAAAAAACCTGATTGATACTGCTGCTCTCTGTGTCAACCTTCTGTTCATGTCCCCAGTGCAGCTAGGGATTTTGCAGCTGTTGAGGCAACTCTGCACATGTTCAGCTTTCAGTGAGTTTCTATGCTGAGCATTTTCTTCCCTATCATATCTGAGCAGCCCATGTGACTTTAAAGCAGGGATATGCAATTAGCAAACCTCCAGCTGTTGCAAAACTACAAGTCCCATCATGCCTCTGGATGTCATGCTTCTCGCCATCAGGGTCTTGCTATGCCTCATGGGACTTGTAGTTCTGCAGACAGCTAGAGGTCCGCTAATTGCATATCCCTGCTTTAGAGCCACACATGTGGGCGTATAAACAGTGGTAAATGACGGCCCATGCTCTTCCTCCTCATCCATGCCCAACCAGCTAAACACAATGGAGGTGGGATATTACATCTTGATTCGCCTCCCTGTTATTCTAAGACAAAGGCTGGAGTACAGTGATACAACCTGTGACAGGCAGAAATCCGCCCACACCATGTTCTTTCCACAAAATAATAAAGATTTATTTTCTTTTTTTTTTTTTTTTTTAAATCAGAAAGGTTTTTATTAAGCAAATTCACATAGCTTCCATTGTACAAGCATCATGCAACAACATACATTCATGTAAATATTGCATAGTACATTCCACTTATCATTTGTTACTGGAAATCTTGTAACATTTCAATGCTCTACTACTTTACGGTCAGTAATCATTTACAGAGCCTCATGAGCCCCCCCCCGGGCACTGCAACAGTCTGGACAATACCAGCTCCCTAGGACTTAGTCCAGGGGTATCTAACCATGGTGCCCAAATCTTCTCAAATCTATTGGAACTGCCTCTATGTTGATAGATATATTTTTCCATAATCAAGGTGTTGCCCATATGCGTTATCCAGGATTTCACTGATGGCGGCGAGATCGATTTCCAGCCAAGCAATATAAGTTTGCGTGCCTGGAACAGTGCCCTAGTAAGTGCTAGTCTAGTCATCTCTTCCGGCACAATATCTTCTAGGACTCCTAAAATACAGTGAATTGGATCAAGGGGAATAGTGGTCTGGAACACTTGATTAAGTGTTCCAATAACCTCACTCCAATACCTGTGGAGTTTTGGGCATCTCCATAGTAGGTGAATGAGATCACCTTGATGTCGCTCACATCTGCTACATATAGGATCAGGCCTCCTACCCATATTGTAAAGTTTAAGTGGGGTGTAATGCACTCTAAGTACAATATATAGTTGGGATACCTTTTGGGCCACATTGAGAGAACATATATTAATAGATTGCAGAATTTCTTCCCATTGGTCTCCCGTAATTGGGCCTATGTCCTGCTCCCATAGGGATGGTGCCTTAGTCGGGTGCGCTTTCAAAAGTTGCATCAATAGCATTTGATAGCAATATGAGATAAATCCTTTAGTTTCTGTGCTGGACTGTATCAAATGGAAAATAGGGGTGGTTGACAGTGTCCAGGGAGCAGCTTTTCCCTGTGTGTCCACCGCATGTTTGAGCTGGATATAAGAATAGTACATAGTATTTGGGAGGTTGTATTTATTTTGTAGCTCTGAAAACGTCAGCAGCCTGCCATTTCTAAATATGTGGGATAAAAGGATAATACCAAATGAGCGCCATTTGGGACCCTGTTGTAACTTTGCTAGCTCGACGTACGAGAGATTCCCCCATATTGGGCTGTATTCCGTGAAACCTGTCACTTCCTGTAGCTGCCTTCCCTTGTTCCAGATTTTCTGTATTAAAGTAAGAGTGGGTGTTAGTTTATTGGACTTGTGAAACAACTGAGCCTCCAGACCTAGTGGGATTGTTTCCGCTCCTGTCCCAATCAGCATTAACTGCGCCGATGAGCCAGCAGGGTCTCGGTTCATAGATCCAACCAAGTGCTGCAGCTGAGCTGCTATATAGTACAGCCAAGGGTTGGGTACTGCCAGCCCTCCGCTGTCCTTAGGGTTTTGTAGTTGTTCCAGCTTGATTCTAGGTGTGCCTGAATTCCACAGCAACTTCCGGAAAAGAGTGTTAACCACCCTAAAGATCTTTAGGTAAATCACTACTGGGGAGTTGTGTAAAAAATAGAGTAGCTGTGGCATTAGAATCATTTTTATTAAATTTGCTTTGCCTGCCAGTGACAGTTTGAGCCTGTTCCATGTGTTGATTTTGTCCCTAAATCTAGATAACAAGGGGTGTATGTTTAGTGGGCAATATTCCGCTAGTTTAGGTGATATTTGTATGCCTAGATATTTAAATGATGACGTTACTGGAACCGAGCAGGAATCCGGTAAATGCACCTCTCCCCCCTCGTCCATCAACATCAGAGCCGACTTAGACCAATTAATTGTCAGGCCAGAAAAGTGGCCGAACCCAGTTATGATTTTTATCACCTCTGCCAAAGACACTGTGGTGTCCCCCAGGAAAAGCATCATGTCGTCAGCATACAGCATAATCTTTTCGTGGAGGTTCCCATATTTAAAGCCCGTGATCCCCTGACTGGCCCTTACTGCAGCCGCCAATGGCTCAATGGCGATGGCAAAGAGCAGGGGAGACAGGGGGCATCCCTGCCTTGTGCCCCTGCCCAAAGCAAACGCATGAGACATCCTACCTGACATCCTGATAGTCGCCTTTGGGGAGGCATACAGCAGTTTGACCCATGCTATAAAGCGACTTCCAAACCCAAGCTTTGACAGTACTGCCCATAGATATCTCCAGCCCACACTGTCAAACGCCTTATTGGCGTCCAGGGAGAGCAGGGCCCTGCTCCCTGCATTATCTGACTGCAGCTGCATATTTAAAAATAGGCGTCTGAGGTTGGTGGCAGTGGATTTCTGTGGCATAAACCCAGCCTGATCGGGATGTATTATGGAGTCAATGATCCGATTGACCCTAAGCGCCAGGGCCTTAGCCAGGATTTTTACATCACTTTGCAGTAGTGAAATAGGCCTGTATGAGCCCGGGTCAACCGGATCCTTCCCAGGTTTCAATAATAAAATTATATTAGCTCTAGTCATGGAGATTGGCAAACTGCCTTCCTTAAGCGAGTCATTGAACACTTCCAGAAGGTGTGGCAATATCCACTCGCCATACTGGGCAAAAACCTCCATGGGGATACCATCCTCTCCTGGAGCCTTGCACGTAGGAAAGGAACATGCCGCATGTTGTAACTCTTCCAGTGTCAGAGGAGCTTCCAGTGATTGCCTAGCCCCCTCAGATAGAGAGGGCAGATCAATCCCTGAAAGGTATACCTCTAGCTCATTATCTGTATAATCATCCCTCGCACTATAAAGATCTTTATAAAAGGATGCTAGTTCTGATAAAACTTGATCCAGGCCATTGACCACCTTTCCACCGGCTGTTCGAATCGCCCCAACCGCTGGGGACAGTTGTTGGAACTTGGCTATTTTTGCCAATAACCGTCCCGTTTTTTTCCCCCTCTTCATAAAATGCCTGTTTGCTAAAGAACCTTTTGCGTTCTGCGGCGGAGGTTCTCAAGCGGTCCAGTGAGTCCTGGGCCGAAATCCAAGCCTCCCTCGCAGACTCTGTGGGGTCAGTAACATATGCAAGCTCCAGCTGGCGCACCTGATCTCCAACCTGCTCCAATAGAGCTGAGGAGTTTCTCTTGACTGTGGCTATTTCGGCAATAAATACTCCCCTAAGGTAGGCCTTAAAGGCTTCCCAGGTTTGAATTTTACCTGTTAAATGCTTATGAGAGTTAAAGAATGATTCTATCTGATTAGGAATTCGCTCTGGGGAGTTAAACAGTTTCAGCCAAAAGGCGTTGAGCTTCCATGGCGCCCTAGGTAATGAGGTTGAGCAGTCAGCCATACAGCCACTGGTGAATGGTCAGATATTCCACGAGGGAAGTATTCTATCTTAGAGATATATTCTAGCAAGTTGGGGGTGCCTATACTAAGGTCTATACGGGACAGGGATCCGTGAGTTTTAGAGAAGCATGAAAACTGTTTTACATTAGGGTTGCGTATGCGCCAAAAATCGGTCCAACCTAATTCCAGAATTAAGCGGCTGAGTGCTGTACCCCTGCCACCCCTAGGAGAATGGACTGGGGGATGCCTATCCAATTTAGGGTCTAGGTAGCAGTTAAAGTCTCCCATGATCAGCAGTGGGACATCAGGTTTGCCAGCCAGGTACGTCAGCAACAACTGTAGCACCTCCCGTGAAAACGGGGGTGGAATATATATAAAGGCTATAATCAATGTTAGGGTATACAACTTGCAGTAAATGAATATATATCTACCAGCCCCATCCACCAGTGAGTCCAGCTCCTGGTATGTCAAAGCTTTGTGTATCAGTACACTCACCCCGCGGGAATAGGCGGTGTGAGTGGAGTGATAGGACTTGCCCACCCAGGCATATTGCAGGCAGTTCACATTGTCTCCCAGGAGATGTGTCTCCTGAAGGGCAATAATGGCCGGATGGAATTTGCGCAAACCAGAGGAGATCATGGTCCTTTTTAAAGGGTCATTCACTCCGCGCACATTCCATGAAACTATGGGCGTGGATACCATTGCAAATATTCAAAAATACAAAAAGAGGAGATTCTTCTGAGAGTCAGAGCTGATCTGGTTATATGGATACCCATGAGCATTAGAATTTGTTGCATCAAGAAGCATTTTTTCAATAGAAAGTTGTCCCAATGGAAGCTCAGTGTTCCGAAAGGATGAATACTCTCGCGCAACTGCGCGGCAAAACAGTGAAAAAAAACAGAGCAAAAGTAGGAACAGATTTTGTTGAGGGCCCTGGATCCCGCCACGCCGTGGCGCATGCATCCAGAACTGTCCTGGAGCTGTAGGGTATGCGATCTGTCCTGGATATTAATGCCAACAGGGCACAGAAACATTAGCCATGTATCCCATGACTTCAAGCGTTTTCTACTTATTCTGCACGATATCGTCCCCTGTGCGGGTCTGTGCGTCAAGTGAACAAAACTGGTTGTGAAAGATATAACGGTATTTCAGTGGTAGTCACTCGCTGTGTAAACAATTGGTATAGTTCCTCTTCAAACTGGTATACATAAGAGGGAAAAAAATGAACGCCTTGCTTTCTCTTGCATTTCTTCTGCCATCTCTGGTTTATCCGGCTCCGTCGTCCCGGCCCTGGCGGCGCAGCGCTTGCTCATTATGATCTAGCCATGTTGCAGCATCATGTGCATTTTCAAAAAAGTGGTTTTGTCCGTTGGCTGTTACTCTCAGCTTGGCTGGGAACATCATTGCATAGGGTAGTTGCAGCCTTTGTAGCCTCTTTTTAACATCTGCAAATTTTGATCGCCTGCGTTGTACTTCGGCGGAAAAATCTGGGTAAAATGATACTTTAGTGCCGTTGTGTTTAATTCTGCCTTTTTCCCTGGCCATTCTCAGCATCACCTCCCAGTCCTTGTAGTTCAGGAGCCTGGCCAGCACTGATCTTGGGGGGTTCCCGGGGGGAAGAGGGCGTGGGGGTACTCTATGGGCCCTTTCCACTGTGTAGATGGGAGAGAAAGCTTCTTTACCAAAGACTTCCTGTAGCCATTTTTCAATAAAGGCAGTGGGGTCACGTCCTTCCACTTTTTCAGGGAGTCCCACTATGCGCACATTATTGCGTCGCAGGCGGTTCTCGATTTCGTCGGTTTTACTAAGGGCTTGGAAAGCATTTTGAGTGGCCATCCTAACATCTCTGTGAAGGGGGGCAACTGGTCCTCCACGTCGCTCACCCGGCCCTCCACTGCTGTGGTTCTTTCCCTGATCTTTTGTAGATCTTGGCGCATAAGGGACACTGTTTCTTTCAGGCCTCCAAATTTCTCCTTCAAATCATCAACTGAAGCAGTGCATTTGTGCACAGCATGCAGGATTTCACTCAGAGAAGGCTGTACATTGTCCTCTGTGGGGGAGTCAGATGGATCAGACATGAGATCCTGCTGCAGATCCAATGGCAATGTGTCATCTAGCATGCTTGTGTCCTCCCTGTTAGTCATCTCAGAGGTGTATAAGGGCTGGGGGGAGATATGCAGAGGGGAATTAGAGTGTCCGGCCAGCTTTTGAGCATAATAAAGCATGTCCCTGGATTGCTCCTTGCTTTTAGGAAGTTTGCTGGACTTACCCCCCTGTTCGGATTTCTTTTCCAGGCCGCGCTGTGCTTTAGGAGGCTGAGACCGGCCGGCGCCATCTTGGTCAGCTTGGGATTCCCAGGCCTCGGTCTCCATTCGGTTCCCCCGGGTCATCATCAGCTCCAATCGCACAGCAATCAACACCGGGTGTCTCCAGGAGTTATCAGACAGCTCTCTGGGGCAAAAACGGGCGATCACGTTGGTGAGGAAAGGATATAAGACAGGATTCTCAGCGGGAGCTCCGTGCAGCAGGTCTGCTCACATGCCTCGTCAGGCCACGCCCCAAGATTTATTTTCAAATATATATTTGCTAGCTTAAAGTTGTTTATTGGAAGGCGCTTGAAAGGGTGGATTGGACTTGGCTACGTACGGTGTTGGCAACACATGGTCTGGGTTCTAACATGCTTTCGTGGATATGTTCCCTTTTATAGTTCCCCAGAAGCCAAAGTGAAAGTGAATGGGCTGTTATCGGACTCATTCGCTATTCGCAACAGGATGCAACAAGGGTGCCCTCTGCCCCCCCCCCCCCCCCCTCATTTTTGCTTTAACCCTCGAGCCACTGCTTAACAAGATACGCCTCAATAGTGCCATTAAAGGTTTTACGGTAGGGTCGACAGAACATAAGTTATTTGCTTATGCGGATGATGTACTGTTCTATGTCTCAGACCCCTTGATTTCTCTCCCTAATATTATGGCCAAACTAAGGGACTTTAACCTGCTTTCCAACTTTAAAATAAAATATAATAAGTCAGAGATTCTGTCCTTGAATGTGCCTATGGGTTTGCGTACACAGCTGCAGGCTTCTTTCTCTTTTACCTGGTGAGACCTAAGAGCGGACCTAAAAAGTTGAAACCGCACTACCTTCTCCTGGATGGGCCGAGTCAGTGTTCTAAAAATGAACGTGTTGCCCTGAATTCCTTTTTACTTGCAAATGGTGCCTGTTTCATTGGCCAGACCTTTCTTTTCAACCATGAACAGTCTGTTCCTGCAATATATTTAGAATGGGAAAAACCCTTGTTTGGCTCTCCGCACAATACAATGCCCCAAATGCAAGAGTGGTATGGGTGTCCCGGTCATTTGCAAGTACTACGAAGCGACAGCTCTACAACTAATCCTGGATCGGTACCATAATGTAGCCTATAAACTATGGGTTCCGCTTGATAAATTTGTAGCGGGCTGCAACTTATCACATGCCCCATGGATCCCTCAAGACTGCAGGGGACTCTCCCCACTGGCCTCTCCCGTGGCCATCCATGTCCTGACAACTTGGGATGCTCTGAATGGGAAGGAACAACTTGCGCCTTTGATTTCCCCCCTGGCTCCCTTGGGGGCTTTCCCTGGTTCACTCCGTTGGAACATACCTCCTTTTTCAGGACTTAGTCGGCCGATGTAGAGACGAGATGTAGCAGATTTATCCAAGACCAGGGTTTATTGCCACTGGCCACGTAGAGAATACAATATGGGTCTTTCCCCATGGATGAATGGCGCTATAGGCAGCTCCAACACTTTGTTCGTAGCCTACCCCAAGGCGTTCGATCCCCTACCACGCCGTCCCCCTTTGAGCGGCTTTGTATATCTACCTCTGCTATCCCACATACTATATCTGTGCGGTATGAATTACTACAGTCATTGGAGAGCAGGGGGGGAAACCTGTTTACATAAGGGAGAGGGAGAAAGACCTTCAGCATGTCTTTACTGAAACACAGTTGGATCATCTCTACCACCTCACGCATATGAGCTTGGTGGACACGAAAATGCAGGAAAATAGTTTTAAGATTCTCACCCAGTGGTATAGAGTTCCCTCTAAGCTTACCAGGATATACCCATCTGTATCCGACACTTGCTGGATGGAATGCGGCCTCAGGGGCTCATTCCTCCACATTTGGTGGGAGAAGATACAGATCTTTTGGCTAGATATACGCACTCAGATTAAGGCTATTCTGGACATTGAGATCCCTGATTCCCCGTTGGAATCTTTGCTGCACTTCCCTACCATTCCTCTCAGCTAATATCGCAAGTCTGTATTGCCTCACCTACTCAACGTGGCCGGAAGGTTAATTCTGATTTATTGGAAAAAAAAAAACCCTACACGTGCTGAATAGTAAATAATATAATGGCTGCAGAGGAATGAATGGCGAACTGTAAAGACCGCTATGACAAGTTTTATAGCATATGGGCCACTTGGATACACTATACTAGTAAAATCATGCTGGGCTCTCAGTCACACATGACAACCCCTCCTGTGGGGTTGGGAATGTGGAGGCTTCCGATCCTTAAAAGACACAAACCGGCCACTATACCCACACACCTGGTGTGAGATCATGTTTCTTCATGGAATATTGCCTTAAATACAATATGCTTTGTTCACTTTACTTGGTTTTGTTTACTCTACTTGGTTTTGTTTTATATCCTTCTACATCTTACTTATCCCCAGTTTCTTATCCACGTTTGGGGGTCTGAGTCATCCTTAGCGTCATGTTAGGATGGATACCAGGAGCGACACATTGATGTTTGTGTTCATATGATATGGCTGGACTATGATGTTCCCTTTGCCCCTTTTTCAAATGATTCATTTGAGTAATGCATATGACACCAACGAGGATTCTTTGTGTACGTTTTTACTCATGTATGTCTTTTGTATATTGTATGATGGAAACGTTTTTTTTTTTTTTTTAAATAAAGATTACATAAAAAAAAAATAGTTTATTGATATTATTTATTAATTTTTAATCTGTACTGTATTTTCCGGCGTATAAGACGACTTTTTAGCCTTAAAAAAAAATGGCCAAAAAGCAGGGGTCGTCTTATACGCCAGGTCAGCCCCTCAGATGCCTGCTGGATGTGCGGTAATACTGTATGTAGCTTCGGTTACATACAGTATATACCGCTGAGCCAATCCTGGTGAGCGATGTATTCAAATGAATACAGAGCCTGCTCGGATTGGAGTAACAACCTCTGCCAATCCGAGCAGGCTACTATGTAGCCAGCTCAGATTGGCTTTGGGAGTCAGAGAGGCGCAGGCTGATGATGTTATAGCCTCTACCAATCCAAGCAGGCTTTGTATTCGTTAATAGAATACATCGCTCGCCATGATTGGCTCCAGCAAGCAGGAAGGATATGGCTCCAGCTCCAGCAAGAAGGAAGAAATATGAAGCGTTGTAAGCCTCGGAAGGGGGGTCGTCTTATACGGTAAGTACAGGCAAAAACTCTTAAAAGATTGTAAAATTAGGGGGTCGTCTCATATGCCCGGTCGCCTTATACACCGGGAAATACGGTATTCCAAAGGCTGTTTTTTTTTATTTTGAAAATGTGACCATCAGCAAAGGACTAGTAGCTCCTCCTTCTTATGTTTCCCTGCAGGCAGGCTGAGGAAGATCTGTATCATTTGACAGCTGTATATCGATTGGGAAAAGGGTACTTAGATGTTTGTTTTTTTGTTTTTTTTAATTAACATAAATACAGTGCCATTATTCATATACAGAAATAGAAGGGACGTAAGGGATGTAAATTAAACAGTGTGTGTTTAGTATCACTTTAATTAGCAGATTATTCCTGTAAAGAGCCATTTCAAGGTGGTTTTGATACTAAAATCTTTCTTCCTACTAAGGTGATCACTTCTTTCAACTTCAATGAGGACATTGTTCTTCCTTTTTTTTCCTACCCCAAAACATGACAAAGGAAATTACCCTACATTGCCTGGATGCGGCAAGGGCTGTCAGGGTCTACCTGAAAGCCACATGCTCTATTCGCAAGACTGAGTTTCTCTTTGTTCTGCCTAGGGGCCCTCATAGAGGGCATTTTGCTTCCCATTCCACCATTGCTAGGTGGATCTGGAAACTAATTTCTAGGGAATAAGCCCTTAAGGACTGAGTTCCTCCCTTCTCTTTCATATTTCATTCCACCAAGGCTATTGGTGTCTCTTGGGCTTTTTAGCATCATATTCTTCAAGTTCTACCAAGTGGTTAATGCAAGCTTCAGCTAATGCAAGCTTCGGCAGCAAGGTGCTTCAAGCTTTTATTTAAACATTTTTTGTTTGGGTTCTTGTTTTCTTGTGTTCCTGTTGTCAATTCTGTTTTGCTATACTTTTTCTTACCTCTCAATTTATTGCTTGGATACATCTTATGGTCTAAGGCCACATTCACATCTGCAAGTGGTTTCTTCCACTGATAAAAAGCCAGTTATACAAAGGCTGAAAGAAAAAATCCAGAAGATTCCCCCATTCGCTGCGGCTGCTATTTTTGTACAACCGATACCTTGGCTTACACATTGAGTGGGAGGTGCTATTATGGTTGGAATGATTGCTATAATTTCCCTCCTATTAGGCTGATGTTGGAAGTGTCTGGCAGTGCCTGTTAGTCCCCTCTCACATGGCCAGCCTGGTGGGGGTGATAAAAAAAAGACAGTTGAGCTGCAATTTCTCCACTCACCTAGAATTGACAAACAACTATAGGGGGCTAGGCACATGTCATGGATGCAGTGCAAATCTAAAAGGTATGTTGAGTTGACAGGTGGCACCACCTGTCAAACTCGACCATCAAAGTCCATGGAGCCACACCGGAAACATAATCCAAACATTTAGCTCATAGTTTTGGCATGTTAATCTAATTTTAGTTTGCCTTTTGGCAAAAAACAGGCCGTCAGAAAGTGGCAAGATTGCCTCCTCTTTCTTTTCTTTTTTTTTTTTTTTCTTTCCCCTTTTCCCTTTTTTTTTTTTTAAATCAGACATTGTTTGGTTGTGTTTTAATGTTTTTAAACTTTTTTTGTCATAAGTTCACCTTTGTTTAAAATGTCCCATGAAAAGATTTGCTCCATACAATTGAGAGAAAAATGGAGTTGAACAGCATATTGAATAGGGAAAGCAGAACAGAAGGTATCTGAAAAAGGAACCCCTAATCAGTTGTCAGCATCACATTAAGATACATTCACAATCCAGAAAAAAAAAAAAAAAAACGCAAACTATTAGCAACAAATTGATATTCCAGGCCAATTTTGATTAGGTTTGGACAAAATATTTTCTCTTTACTGCTGCTCTATATATGAAAAGAAAATGTGGACAATTCAAGCCAAACATGTATATACAGACTGAATATTGTGAAAAACAAAGTCATGCTCTTTCTGGGTCATGCATTTTTTGGTTACAGCTTTAATACTATTTTGTGAGGTGGGGGACAAAAAAACAGCATATTCTTTATAAATGCAAACTGAAGAGACACCTTCAGTGGTGCCACACCAAAAGCTCATGAATGACCCAGAAGTACATGGATGAAATGACATGTGCCAAAAACAGCACACCACTGATACATTTAACCAGGTTTCTGGGAAGGAAAAACAGTTTTAGCCACTTCCTTGTCCTCACGTGACTGACAGGCTAAACAGGACCCAATATTGGAAAGGGGGGGGGGGGGATTAGGCCCAAAATCTTTGACTGCTATGAACACAAAATTAAGCTCATATTCTCCCATAAGTACAGACTGACTGACCCTTGGGAGGAAAAAAAACAAAATCACCCAAAATAATGCACTTTTTGAGACAGGCAGCATGCCCATGGCATGTTTATTATGGGCCTTGTTAATGTATCAGAAAAAAAAAAAAAAAATGAAGTGCTTATTTTAGGGGGCTTAATACAAAAAGCCAAGTGCTAACAAAAAGGAGTGGCGAAGGACAAGGCAAGGTTTTTTTTGTACCCAGACATGTTTGGTGAGGTACATAGCAACTTAAATCCTACCATTTTTTTTTTAAACGGCAAAAGGGAAAAAAAAAAAAAAAAAAAAAAAAAAGGACAATTTCCATTTCTGCCACCCATCATTCACAAGCATTTGCAGAACTACAGTACAAAAATTGGCAAACTTAATTCCCATTTGCCAACATCAAGCCATTGAAAATCAGTTACAAGTCCTTTCACCACCTCCACATTGTGATTGGGGTGGGATTAATCATGGGGGAGAAATAAAGAGAAAGGGGAAAAAAAAAAAAAAAAAAAAGGAAGGAGCCTAGTTGCGTTGACCTTTGGCACCAGGAAGGGCAGGTTTCTACGCAAGTGCGCCTTTGACGGATTTCTCATTACACGATCCTATTTGCCAAGCCAGGTGCGCACAAGTGAGCGTGCTTGACAGGCATCCTGGAGATTAGATGTCCATTTCAAACTGAGCGTCATCACCAATAGCGGTCTTCCTGTCATGGTTGTTCAAATTATTTGTTTCTACTTTGGGGGAATTCGACAGCAGTATTAGGGCTGGTAACTCCAGGAATATCCGGCAAGCGACGAGGAGGGGTCTGAGCCAAGGGAGAATTGCGACGGTCCAAAAGAAACTTACGATCATAAATGATCCTGGTCCCTCCAGGAGTGGTGGAGAAGAGGGTCCCCCCGGGGGTGGTGCAATAGTCATGAGGTAGCTGAGATGAGTCGCTAATATGGATGGTCCTGGTGGGGATGGCCCGGCTCTGGCTGTGCTGGTGTCCGGTTGACATGTTCCTGGCTTGAAGGATGTGTGTGTGGTGGGGGGGAAGAGAGGAAGAAAGCAAGACAGGGCCGGAGAGCGGGGCTGGGAGGAGCCGGCTGAGGTAGCGGGTGCACGTTAGGGGGGAGGGGTGTGCAGAGCTCCTTCCTTCTCTTTCCTCCTCCGCCCTTCACAAGCTCGCCCAAGATTGCCTCCTCAAAGCGTGACAGCATCTGGTTTGCTGCAGATCGTTTTTCAGAGAGTGAGCTAGTGTGAATCTAGCCATACTCCTATCTTCACTGGCACAAAATGTAATGCATGATTTAGACAAGCATGTACCGGTATTTTTGTGACAGTGAATTACTTTATTTATATGGAGAGTAATGCAGCAGAAGTCATGAAGTTTTATCAGTCATTAAAGCCTTTACAGTAAATTTATATTACATTGTTGTAGCACTTAACAGGTAAAATTAACATTCAGTAATGTTTGAAAGCGTCTGTCTACATAATTATCGTTGTCATATACAGAATTATTTCCTACTCATGCAATGATTTACCTGGGACAGGAAATACAGTATAAATGAAGAACTAGGTTGTCTGATAAAGGACATGGGAAGGGGCAGTATTCATAATAGAAGGTGATTGTGTTTATACTTATTTGGAAGTTGTAATGCTTTGCTGTCTGGGCTATAGCAAGAAATGTGATTATTCTATACTTGGAAATGTGGAAAATATTTTTTAAACTCTGTTTATAACCTCAAATGTACAGAATTCCCAGGAAAACAGAAAAATCCTTTTTGTCGTGAATACGAATGAGATAAATTCAAATGTACAAATAGTCAATGTGACTATTTGTTTTAAATATACAGTGGTACCTTGGATCACAAGCATAATTCCTTCCAGATGAATGCTTGTAATCCAAAGCACTCGTATATCAAAGCGAGTTTCCCCATATAGGAGTCAATGGAAACTCAGATAATTTGTTCCACAGTGACTGCTATTGTATGCAGTACAGCATGTGGCCAAAGGTGGGGGGCGCGGGAGACACTCAGAAAAACTCGGAGACCACTCGAATGCAATCGGAGACATTCAGAGAGGCTCAGAGACACTCGGAACGGAGTGTTTTCGAGCGGCTCCGAGTATCACCGGCGCCCCCACACCTCTGGCCAAATGCGGTACTGCACACCCCAGAGGCTTGAATACTGCTCGTTTTGCGAGACAACGCTCGCAAACCGAGTCAGGATTTAAAAAAAAATAGCTCCTATTGGGAAACGCTCGTAAACCGTGTTACTTGCAATCCGAGGTATTACTGTATTTATTCTTTAAACCATATATAACACATTAATACAAAAAAAATCTTTATTACTAAATAATATGGAATGGCAAAAATCCAGGGCATCTTTTACTTTACTACATTTTTAAAATATAATGTATTGTTATACTGTATGTACCAGTTTTTGGCATATATTTTGTGTCTCTGCACAAAGTTGCAGTGTGATGTGTTTCTAGAATGAGTCCTCCGGACAGTAGCATTATACGTGACCTTTATATGTACATTTTCAGCAAGACGTGTGAATGTAGAACAGTAGGGGGAGTCGTAGCACCAAGATATTGAATTATAAGAAATAATTTGTGATGTATTTTTCACGTTGTCTTATATTATTTAGCCTTATGGACACAAGTAATTGGTAGCAAGTGTAAAACAAACACAACCTTTGTAAAATGATTGGCGAGCAGAATGTTAACATTATAAAACATAACAAGAGTAAAAAGGAAGAATTGTCATTGGTTTCAGTAGTTTGGAAAAAAAAATGAATGGTTTTGCACAAAAAGAAATCTTTTAGAATATAGAATTTAGAATATATATATATATATATATATATATATATATATATATATATATATATATATATATATATAATAATTATACACACGCACACACTGTTCAAAAACATTAAAGGAACACTTTGAAAACACATCAGATCTGAATGGGGAAAAATGTGCTGGATATCTGTACTGATATGGACTGGGTAATGTGTTAGGAATGAAAGGATGCCACATCGTTTTATGGAAGTGAAAATTATCAACCTACAGAGGGCTGAATTCAAAGACACCTCGAAAATACTCTACTTTTCTGACTGTTTTTCATTAGTTTTGCATTTGGCTAGGGTCAGTGTCGCTACTAAGAGCATTAGGTGATACCTACACCCTATAGAGGTTACACAGGCAGTCCAACTCCTGCCAGAAGGTTTGCTGAGTCTCCCAGCACAGTCCCAAGAGCATAGAAGAGATTCCAGGAGACAGGCAGTTACTCTAGAAGAGCGGGACAGGGCCGTAGAGGGTCCTTCACCCATCAGCAGGACTGGTATCTGCTCCTTTGTGTATATGACGCTGAGCATGTGCACTCAACTTCTTTGGTCGACCATGGCGAGGCCTGTTCTGAGTGGAACCTGTCTTGTTAAACCGCTGTATGATCTTGGCCACCGTGCTGCAGTTCAGTTTCAAGGTCTTGATCTTGGCAATCTTCTTATAGCCTAAGCCATTTTTATGTAGAGCAACAATTCTTTTTTCAGATCCTCAGAAAGATATTTGCCACGAGGTGCCATGTTGAACTTCCAGTGGCCGGTATGAGAGAGTGAGAGCGATAACACCAAATTTAACACACCTGCTCCCCATTCACACCTGAGACCTTGTAACACTAACGAGTCACATGACACCGGGAGGGAAAATGGCTAATTGGGCCCAATTTGGACATTTTCACTTAGGGGTGTACTCACTTTTGTTGCCAGTGGTTTAGACATTAATGGCTGTGTGTTGAGTTAATTTGAGGGGACAACAAATTTACACTGTTATACAAGCTGTACACTCTCTACTTTACATTGTAGCAAAGTGTGATTTCTTGTGACATGAAAAGATATAATAAAATATTTACAGAAATGTGAGGGGTGTACTCACTTTTGTGAGATACTGTATATCTATTGTAAGATGCTCGGCGTGATTAGACTGTAGTGGTGCATGCGAGTTTAGGAACACGTGTCAGTCCAGACTGCATTTTAAAGGCATGGCAGCCCACTTTTATTAAAAGGAAACAAAATTCAAAGGAATAACAGCAATTTTCCCTTGCAGGGGGTTCCACCATTACTGTATTGTTCACACATTCAGCCTCCAGGGTATGTAAACTTTTGATCAGGGTCATTTGGCTAGTTTCTGTTGTCATTATGATTTAAAAAAGAGTAAACACAGTTGATTGATATAAAATGGCTTTGTGTTATCATTCAAATTCTCTGAAAAATTCTGCCAGGGTATATAAGCTTATGAGTGCACCTGTGTGTGTGTGTGTGTGTGTGTGTGTGTGTGTGTGTGTGTGTGTGTGTATGTATATATATATATATATATATATATATATTGAAATCAAAGTAGAACTGGTAGAAACACAACTCGTCGTATGTATGTATGTGTATGTATGTATGTATGTATATTAAATACCCCCCGGGCTCCTCCCATAATTTCAGGCCACCATACTGGCCTTCCTATTTATGGTCGGAGCCCTATGTCCGGAAGAGATGTAAACCACATAAACACATGACAAGACTAACAACATAAAGTAAACCTGAAGTGTGCCCTGGTCTGCTGCACGGTATGCCAAGAGAAGAGGGCAAAACACTTGGTTAGGGAGGTAATTATTTATTTGAGCTGATAACGTCCTACTGGGCAAGCTTGCTGAAGGCTTGTAACATTTCTGCTTGCGGATTGGGGATGTATCGCGCAAAGCAAGCGGATTTCCACCCATCTTCTTGATGACGTGGTCCGGTACTCCGGTTCGTGAGGCTGCTGATGCTGCTCCAATGCGGAAGGAATGTCCAGAATATCGGTCGGGGTCAAGGCCTAAGTTAAGCAAGAGGATCCTACAGAGTCTGGTGAACTGGCTACCACTTAGAGGGTTAGTAGGAAAAGGTAGCAATGGGCTAGACTCCGAGAGGTCGGACAGATGAGTTAACTGATCTAGAATGGGCACTGGGCACCAGGTGTTGTGAGTTTGGAAAAGTTTGATATCTACCTCGGAACCGGGATGTTGCGTTTTGGACACCACAAGGTGCAGGATGAAGTGATTCTGGTGGCGTGTCAGATGATGTCTGCGTAGTACCTGGCAGCCGGGGCCGGTGACCGTGAACTCACTCGGACGTAAGAAGCCATAGAAGGCAAGGTAGATGGCTGTTTAAATGATCAGACTGGGTAGTAACTCAAAAGAGGAACATGACAGGATGGTAGACATGTCTCTAAAAATGGCGCTAGTGACGGGTAGGCGCTTGCTGCTGGTTTGGGGTTGTTGCCTGTGGATACCGTGTGGGATGGTTTTGACTGCATGGGCAGCGAACAAGGATGGTCTGGTAGGATCCTGTAAGGAGATAAAATGCTGGATGCCAGCTAAGTGGAGTCTGATGGTATTGTGTGACAACGCCAGCTGTGCGTGGCAATATTATATGAAAGCCAAGATGTGCTTGAGATCTCCTGATATTGCCCCAGGGTTTGAGGCTAGGAACCTGTTGTAGGACTTCCAGGCAGTACGGTAGGCCTTCAGGGTGTTGCGAGATAATGACCGATTAATAAGGCGAGTCGCATCATGTAGGTGTTGCTTTAATCTAACGTTAGCTGTAACCAATGTGGGATAAGAGATGTGGCCGGGTCGGCTCCAGATTTCTGCGAAAGGAATGACACAAAGTTAAAGCTGGATAGTACGTCGGCCGAGGTATTGTACTTGCCCAGGATATAGATGCAGTGCACATTGAATTGGTGCAGCAGGGATAGTTGCACCAGCCTGTGCAGAAAGGACATGATGGCTAGCGATTTGGACCTGCCTTTATGATATTAGCTGTGGCCTTATTGTCTGTGGCAAACGTCACTGTTTGCCCTGCCCAGGTGCTGCCCTAGACTTGAGCTGCTGCCACAATGTAATAGAGTTCAAATAATGAGGAGGACTGACTAAACCCAGGAATCGGGAGGATTTCTGGTGGCCGTGGCCCTGCAAACCAATGATGGCCAAAAATTGCCGTAAAGCCTGTAGATGCTGCGGTGTCCGTGACTACCCGAGGTGAAGAAGAGGATGCTGAAGGAAAACTAAGAGGCGCGAGATGAAGGACCGCCCATGAGGGATGATCCTCATGGCGAAGTTAAGCATGCCAAGCAAAGATTGTAGCTGTCATTAGGGGGACACACTAGAGTAAGGGTAAAGGTGTGAACGAACGACCTGATGCGGGTCAACTTGTCGAAAGGCAGGCTGGCCTGCATGGAGCGTGTGTCGAGCGTGACACCCAAGAAGATGATGAATTGTGCCAGGCCTTCCACTTTCTTTTCTGTTGTGGGCACATTAAGATTATTAGATACCTCTCTCAAGCTGTCTGAATCTACTGGGGGCTCACTGGGTTTTTCGATGAGCAGGAAGTCATCGAGATAGTGAATCATTTTCTGACAACGTGCGTGATGCGTCAGGATCCTGGAAAGGGACTGGACAAATGTATCGAACAGCCACGGGCTGCTTTTAGAGCCAAATGTCAACTTGGTGGCGACATGGTACAAGCCTTTCCACTTGATTCCATGCCCCCGCCAGAGGTATGGCTCGATGGGCAGTAACTTGAAGGCGTCCAAGATGTCAGCCAAGTGCCTGCTCCTATGCAAATGATAGCTTGAATAGCTAGGTCGACTGACGAGTACTTAAGGGAAAACTCCTCTGAGGGTATTAGGGAGTTCAAACTTGGGATGTGAGAACACAGACAAATCATACATTAAGTTAAGTTTATTGGAAAACTTCCCTTGACAAGTCAAATAGGGCTGACTCTCCAGACAGTGAAAGATGACTTGGAAAATGGGCCGATCATGTACCCCCGGTCTAGTTCGGTTTGCAACAAAGTGCTGATGGCTGACTCGTCCGTGGCGGCTGAGAGTAGATTCTTGCATTCGTGGGTCATGTGGGGAAGCATGATGAGGCCGATGTTGAATCCTGAAGTAAACCCCTGGACGAGGAAGGCGACCAGGGAGGGAGTCGGTGTGAGCATAGGTCGAACCCGAGCCATCTGACGTGCACACGGCCTAGTCATGAGGAATTTAGCTGCTTGATGCCGCACGAGACTTTGGTATGTGCTTTATGCCATGCGAGGCAAATATGAAGGAGCTTACAGTGAGCGTAGCTGCAAGTCCCGAAATTGAAATTATTGCAGATAGATGTGCCCCCCACTGCCCGGATTGGTCGTCCTAACTTGTCCACTTGGGATGGCTGTGTGAATGCCGGCAAGTTTTGAGCGGCACTGGAGGTGGAGGGATAGCTAGGGAGGCGTCTGCCACCTACCTCGGAGCACCAGTTTGCTGTATGGGTGGAAGACTGCCAATTAGTGCAGAGTGGGGAGCATAGGCCGGCGAAGTGGCGGCAGAATAGTTCTGTGTCGATAGAGCTCCAGTTGGTAGTAACCTGGAACTGAGAGAGTCTAGCTGCTACTTTAGCTGAGAATGACCGGTGGTAGTCATTGAATGAAAACCCCCCATACTTGTGACTCAAATCCACTACTGCATGCAGATACAGGTCCATTTCTTCCCTCCTTTTGGGGTTGGCCATGCAAAGAACGTCTCTGACCATCCCAAAGGCCAGCACAAACTCTGTGACAGTGAGCTTGGGGTTAAGCCTATGGTCCTTAGCCTTCAGGACCACTGAGACATCCCCCCAAGAATATGACTTGTTGTCAGCCATGTGGTGAACTGATATGAGGAGGGATGCTAGGTTAACGCCCTTGCCGTCCAAGATGGGGCGCAGCTGGGCGTACCTCCAGGGCTCACGCTCTGGCCTGGACGTCAGTGACTGCTGTTGACAGTGTGGTCAGCAAGGAGTGGAGCTGAGTAATAGCTGAGGTTAATATAGACTGCAGTGATGCCTGGTGGGAATAGCAGCCTAAAAAGCTCGGCTTTCCTAGCTGTGGCAGGGTAGGAAACGCCCCTGCACCACAGCTCTGCTGTGAGCTTGGACAAAGCTCTGGGAGATTGAATGCCGCCGCTTCCTGAACCTGCAGAGGGTGACGGCGGGACGGAGGCAAAGTCTTCGCTGTCGACCTGCGACATGGCTTCAGCTAAAAGACAAGGAGGGAAAATGCATATGTTGATAATTTGTAAAGGTAGGAGGGGACAGATGCGTTGGGTAGGTAAGATGGAAAAGAAAGAGGAAAATGAGAAGGACAGGAAAAGGAACGACAGGCATAGTGAAGAAGCTGGTTTGCGTACGAACGCTGTTGAGTGGAAATTTAGAAAACTCAAAAGAATGCGTGGCAACCGAGGTGAGCCAGGAGGTGACTGGTCAGGTAACCGATATCTTGGATGCCCGTCTGTGCTCGGCACAAATCTGTGAACCAGAGCCCCCAGGGTGTACTGGGGTGGGGAGCTGCAGTCTGGTATTCTAAGTAGGAATGTTGCCATCTGTAGCTTGTTGAGTTTGCTTGGCCTGCTAACGCTTGTACTGCCAGCAAGCTTGGCTTGAGCGACCTTGTTTGCGTGGTGAAGGATCTCGCTTCGAAAACAGAGTGAAGTGCACAGAAGTATGTGACAGTTACGAACGCTTCCAGAGCAACTCAAATCATGTGAAGTAAAATATGTTGTGAAAGAGTGCTTTAAGGAAAATGTAAGGGAGGATCCCTTGAACTACGCACCTGACTCGATGCCCTAGCTTGTGAAGTCCTGGTTGGGGTCGAGAACTGGGTCGACCGCAAACCTGTAGTAAGGTGACATAGGAAATTGATTTAAAAAAGGGGGGTTGCAAAGAGCTGTTTGGGGCATGGCTGGCTACCTGGTGAAAGTGCGAGCCCTGTCGTCAGTGTGTGTGCTTTTTTTTTTTTTAATCTGTGGGAATACCGTCCAAACCTGGTGCAGGATGGACCAACTGGAACTCTACTGACCTAAAGGGGGAAGTGACAGAGAATAGGTGAATGGCCGATTTGCCACTGGAGACGAAGTGTGGCCGATTTGAGCCACTTGGAGAGATCCTTGCAATGATTGCAAGTAAGTAGCCTTATCAGGAAGGCAAAAACAAAGGTAGTGGAATTTGAGCATGTAGGAATGACCGACCGCAACAACAAACGAATAGATGGAGTGAGATGTATATGTTTATGCTTGATAAGAGTAATGTAAAGCCGAGGATCTGAATCGTTGTGCCGCCTCAATGTCACGCCGATGCGACCAGATTCCGATTGGGCTGCAGAGTGAGCAAATGGTGTTGAGTGTACAGCCGAGGATCCGAATCGTTGTGCCGCCGCAATGTCACGCCGATGCGACTAGATTCAGATCAGGCTGAAGAGAGTGTGAGGGGTGTGGTGTGTAGAGCCCAGGATCCGAATCGTTGTGTCTCTGCGTTTGTACCACTGATGCGACTAGATTCAGATTGGGCTGGAGTGTGAATAATGGTGAGGTTTGTAGCGCCCGAGGCTCCAAATCGTTGTCCCGCTGATACGACTGGACTCAGATCGGGCTGTAGTGTGAGTAATGGTGGGGTTTGTAGTGCCGAGGATCCGAATCGTTGTGCCGCTGATGCGACTAGACTCGGATCAGGCTGGAGGGTCAGCGAATGATGTGGTATGTAGGGCAGAGGATTTGAGACATACGCCGCCGATGCGACTTGATTCGGAAGTGGCTGTAGTGCGAGTTTCATGGATTCGTATCGTTCGTGCCACCAAGGCAACTTGATACGAATGATCCTGAGCAGTGGGCTGACACGAGTCGTTACGTTGCAGATGCGACTGGACTCGAATGAGGTACAAAATCTTTACGAAAGGGTGGTAGTGGCTCTTGAAAAACCTACTAGGTACAAATACATGCGAATGATATGGTAAAATTTCTACGAAACGGTGAGAATAAGGCAAGGGACTTACGACATGTGGTGACGACAGTTTACAAACAGTGAAACATGATAACCAATGGTTTGTTTGTAGGAAGGGTAATAACGAATCCTACCTGTGACAGCGAGCGTTGAATGATCAACGAAAACCTACGAACGGGGAACACCCTGGAATACGAAAACACAGACTCACGAACACTGAGCTGGCACAGTCGGCCTGGTGATGTATTACCACACACTGGAACCGACAAAGACCACTGTGAGTGGTCTGCTTAAATATCCCCCGAGCTCCTCCCATAATTTCAGGCCACCATACTGGCCTTCATATATATACAGTGGGGACGGAAAGTATTCAGACCCTCTTAAATTTTTCACTCTTTGTTATATTGCAGCCATTTGCTAAAATCATTTAAGTTCATTTTTTTTCCTCATTAATGTACACACGGCACCCCATATTGACAGAAAAACAGAATTGTTGACATTTTTGCATATTTATTAAAAAGGAAAAACTGAAATATCACTAAGTATTCAGGCCCATTGCTCAGTATTTAGTAGAAGCACCCTTTTGATCTAATACAGCCATGAGTCTTTTTGGGAAAGATGCAATAAGTTTTTCACACCTGGATTTGGGGATCCTCTGCCATTCCTCCTTGCAGATCCTCTCCAGTTCTGTCAGGTTGGATGGTAAATGTTGGTGGACAGCCATTTTTAGGTCTCTCCAGAGATGCTTAAATGGGTTTAAGTCACAGCTCTGGCTGGGCCATTCAAGAACAGTCACGGAGTTGTTGTGAAGCCACTCCTTCGTTATTTTAGCTGTGTGCTTAGGGTCATTGTCTTGTTGGAAGGTAAACCTTCGCCCCAGTCTGAGGTCCTAAGCACTCTGGAGAAGGTTTTCATCCAGGATATCCCTGTACTTGGCCACATTCATCATTCCCTCGATTGCAACCAGTCATCCTGTCCCTGCAGCTGAAAAACACCCCCACAGCATGATGCTGCCATCACCATGCTTCACTGTTGGGACTGTATTGGACAGGTGATGAGCAGTGCCTGGTTTTCTCCACACATACCGCTTAGAATTAAGGCCAAAAAGTTCTATCTTGGTCTGATCAGACCAGAGAATCTTATTTCTCACCATCTTGGAGTCCTTCGGGTGTTTTTTTAGCAAGCTCCATACAGGCTTTCATGTGTCTTGCACTGAGGAGAGGCTTCCGTTGGGCCACTCTGCCATAAAGCCCCGACTGGTGGAGGGCTGCAGTGATGGTTGGCTTTCTACAACTTACTCCCATCTCCCGACCGCTTCTCTGGAGCTCAGCCACACTGATCTTTGGGTTCTTCTTTACCTCTATCACCAAGGCTCTTCTCCCCCGATAGCTCAGTTTGGCCAGACGGCCAGCTCTAGGAAGAGTTCTGGTCATCCCAAACGTCTTCCATTTAAGGATTATGGAGGCCACTGTGCTCTTAGGAACCTTAAGTGCAGCAGAATTTTTTTGTAACCTTGGCCAGATCTGTGCCTTGCCACAATTTTGTCTCTGAGCTCTTTAGGCAGTTCCTTTGACCTCATGATTCTCATTTGCTCTGACATGCACTGTGAGCTGTAAGGTCTTATATAGACAGATGTGTGGCTTTCCTAATCCAGTCCAATCAGTATAATCAAACACAGCTGGACTCAAATGAAGGTGTAGAACCATCGCAAGGATGATCAGAAGAAATGGACAGCACCTGAGTTAAATATGAGTGTCACAGCAAAGGGTCTGAATACTTAGGACCATGTGATATTTCAGTTTTTCTTTTTTAATAAATCTGCAAAAATGTCAACAATTCTGTGTTTTTCTGTCAACATGGGGTGCTGTGTGTACATCAATGAGGAACAAAAATAAACTTAAATGATTTTAGCAAATGGCTGCAATATAACAAAGAGTGAAAAATTTAAGGGGGTCTGAATACTTTCCGTCAAAAAAAGGTACATTTTTAGAGAATTGTAAATTATTAACATTTGCTTTATACTGAACTTCAGCCAGAAGTGATAATGTTTCTGTGAAACTACATACCCTCATCATGGATGAATCTGTCTATAGAATTTCAGTCCATGCAGCAGACCTAAAATAGACCGCCTGCAAGTTTGTGATCTATAGTGCTAATACTACCCAGTTTTAGTCGTATGACCAGTCACCACCACGCTCTCTTCTTGAGCAGGGTAATGAATTTTATCACCAGCATGCTTCAGAGCAACGCCAATGTAGTTGCGTTATGGCTACCATGGATGAACTCGCTCTGGAGAGAGCACTATTTTTTCTATGCCTTAAACAAATGATTGACGTTATGTGAATGTAAATCTGAGCACTCTGTCCAACCCAGTTGTGTGCAACTACTGTATGTGGACAGAAACATAAGAGTGAAAACTACACCTCTGTCACACCTGTACAACCACCCACTACCATCGCTGATGTCCAGAAGCATCATAGTCAGGGCCGGACTGGGAATAAAAACAAGCCCTGGAAATAATTTCATACCAGCCCCATAGCACTATTATAGCAGCATAATGTCATTATTTTCTTGTTCATAAAAGGGAAAATCGTGCATTTTAAAGCACATTTGAAGAGTGTATTATACTCACCAGTAGGGATGAGCCGAACACCCCCCGGTTCGGTTTGCGGCAGAACATGTGAACAGGCAGAAAATTTGTGCGAACACCGTTAAAGTCTATGGGGCTCGAACGTAAAAAAAGTGCTAATTTTAAAGGCTAATATGCAAGTTATTGTCATAAAAAGTGTTTGGGGACCCGGGTCCTGCCCCAGGGAACATGTATCAATGCAAAAAAAAGTTTTAAAGTTTAACAGCCGTTTTTTCTGGAGCAGTGATTTTAATAATCTGGGGGTAGATTTCCTCTCACTTCTTGTTGTCTCCCTCCGTTTTTAAGTAGGAGTCGTTTGTAAGTCGAATGTTTGAAAATAGGGGGCCGCCTATATATACTATGTGGCCTGCCCTATACACTCTGCGGAAAATTGGGCCTTAGGTGTTGGTGGTACCAGAACACTGTAAGCCCTCAGTTACTCTTGGTGGGCGCTGGAACGGGCCCTGCTGTGAAATATTATATCAAGAATTGTAATTACGCGCCCCTGTTAAACAGGGGCAAAAAATTGGGCCTTAGGCGGTGGTGGTACAACACTGTAAAGCCTCACAGATATTTTTGTTGAGCGCAGGAACAGGCCCTGCTGTGAAATATTAGATCAAAAATTGTAATTACACACTCCTGTTAAACAGGGGCAGAAAAATTAGGCCTTAGGCAGTGGTGGTGGTGCCCTGAACCAAAAATATTCCTAGAAGCTATCATCATGAAGATTGAGGAGGAGAAGTCACGCAGCATAATAGGATAGTCAATCAGCATATTCAGTCTTCAAGGGATCCCACATCCATAGAAAAATCAATCGGTTACTTCAGCATCAGGTGCTTGGTAGCTGGTGATCCAAGACTGATTCATTTTTATGAATGTGAGGCGATCAACAGAGTCTGTGGACAAGCACACTCTGTGATTGGTTACAAAGCCTCCAGCAGCACTGAATGTGCATTCAAAAAGAACGCTGGATGCAGGACAGGCCAGTAGCTCAATTGCATATTGAGCAAGCTCTGGCCAGTGGTCCATCCTCAAGACCTAGTAACCCAGTGGATGTTCTAGTGAAAAGGTCTCCAAGTCTGATCTTGCACCTAGATATTCCTGCACCATGTAATTCAGACGCTCATGACATGAGCTTCATTATGTAAGTACTATGATTTTTTGATGATCTTTTGTGATATAAAAATGGCTATAAAATAGACCATTTATATGGTTCCGTTTTTTGCTATGTTACTCATTGATGTTTATATCTATGTTCTAGAGACAAGAAATAATTTTCCTCCACCCATCTGTATGTAAAACAATTCCCCTGAAGAAGGAATATACCAATGTGACTACGGTCCTCTCCGAAACATGTTGGGAAATATGCATTAGCCACCTACCCCCACCAGACCTACCCCATGTAGGTGGATGGTTTGGGGTTTCTGGCACTGGGTGATATTATTTATTCATGCTCTATATGTCTTTGATATTATTCTCTATACAGACACCAATTATTGATTGTATATGTTTTGCCTTGTCTTTTTAGACATTTTTATTCCATTTTTGTATATTAATAAAGTTGGCACTGCCGTTGCCTTTTATGGTTAATACTTTCTCTACTCTGTTTCTGCCTGTAAAATGCAAAGGGGCGTCCCCTATATGCACTTTGTTGCAGACAAATTCTTCCTAATTCAGACGCTGGTGATGGTTGCTGGAACCGACCAGACCTGGGCGCTGAGGACTGAAGAATTGTCTGAAGGCATCGGTCAGCCGGCCGCCTTCTCCACCGCTCTTTCTGTGACTGAACGAAGCCTCAGCAACACTTTTGTCCAGCACCAGGAAATTGTAACCTCCCAGGCTCTGGAAATGCATTGCACAAACCTTTCTGCAAGGCCTCCCAAAGAAGTTTCATCCTCTGCTCCCTCTGCGAAGGTTGGATAAGTTCTGCAACCTTACCCTTGTAACGTGGATCAAGAAGGGATGCCAGCCAGTAATGATCCCTCTCCTTGATACCACGAATCCTAGGGTCCTTTCGCAGGCCTTGCAGGATCAGGGAGGCCATGCAGCGTAAGTTTGCAGAGGCATTCGATCCTGAGTCCTCTGGGTCACTAAGGATTACATGATCCTCAACCACCTCCTCCCAGCCACATACAGCTCCATGGGTTTCTGGGGACTGCAAACGATCCCTTGAAGACTGCTGCTGATGCTGATTGTTATCCTCCACCTCCATGCTGACACAATCCTCCTCCTCCTCCTCTTCTTCTTCCTGTGTGATCGGCAGGCCTGCAGGAATACTAATATCTGCATAAAGGGGGCCTTGAGAGGTAAGGAAGTCCTCCTCTTCCTCCCGCTGTTCTGCCTCAACTGCCCTGTCCATTATTCCACAAAGCATGTGCACCAACAGAAAGACAAGAGGGACAGTATCACTGATGCATGCACTGTCACTGCTCACCATCCTCGTGGCCTCCTCAAATGGTGACAGGACAGTGCATGCATCCTTGATCAGTAGCCACTGGCGTGGTGAAAAAAAGCAAAGCTCCCCTGACCCTGTCCTAGTGCCATACTCACACAGGTACTCATTGATGGCCCTCTGCTGCGTGTGCAGCCACTGCAGCATTGCCAATGTTGAGTTCCATCTAGTGGGCATGTCACAAATGAGGCGGTTCTTGGGCAGGTTGCATTCTCTTTGAATGTCAGCCAGCTGAGTACTGGCATTATATGACTGGCGGAAATGACCACAGACTTTCCTGGCCTGCCTCAGGAGATACTGTAAGCCAGGGTACCTGCTCAAGAACCACTGCACCACCAAATTCAGGACATGAGCCAACATGGGTCAAGTGTCCCTGTCGGAGGGTGGAGAGGAGATTGGTGCCATTGTCACATACAACCATTCCTGGCTGAAGCTGGCGTGGCGTCAACCACCTCTGAGCCTGCCCCTGCAGAGCTGACAGAATCTCTGCCCCAGTGTGGCTCCTGTCCCCTAAGCAGACCAACTCAAGCACCGCATGGCATCTTTTTGCCTGAGTGCTTGCTTAGCCCCTTGAATGCCGCTGGTGCAGAGGAAGAGGCCATAGAGGAAGAAGAAGAGGGGGTGGAGGAGAGAGTTATGGCAGAATCACCACTAGCATTTTGGAGGCATGGTGGTGGAACAAGCTCCAATACAGAACCCTGTCCTGCATCCTTCCCAGCTGCCAGCAGAGATACTCAGTGCCCCGTGAAAGAAAGGTACCGTCCCTGTCCATGCCTGCTGGACCGTGAGTCAGCAGTAATATGCACCTTACTGCTGACCGCCCTGTCCAACGAGGCCAAGACATTGCCTTCCACATGCTGGTAGAGAGCCGGAATGGCCTTCCATGAAAAGAAATGGCGTTTGGGAACCTGCCACTGAGGTACCGCACATTCCACAAATTCACGAAAGGGGGCAGAGTCTACCAGCTGAAAAGGCAGCAGTTGCAGTGCTAGCAATTTGGCCAAGCTAGCATTCAGATGCTGAGCATGTGGATGGCTAGGACCGAATTTCTTTCGACGGTTTAGCAACTGGGGTAGGGAAATTTGCCTGCCGAAATCCGATGTTGGTGTAGCGCTAGCAGATTGTCCACAAGTACTTGGGACACCTATTTCTATACCTTCATTCCTCTCAGTGCAGGTTTCTAAGAGGACTGGAGGTATAGTGGGGTTGAGATTCCAGCTGATAAGGAGCAAGGAGAGGTCCGCCTTGTTCTTTGATGTGGGTCTTTTAAGTGCTGTTGCCAACAGACTGCATGGGAGGTCGTCCTATGTCTGGTCAAGCATGTGGTGCCCCAGTGGCTGCTGTTTGGCCACACTTAATACGCTTCAGACATATGTTGCAAGTAGCAATGGTGCGATCTGCTGCAAACGTGTCAAAAAAGGCCCACACCAAAGAACTTTTCAAAATATGTGGGGAGTCAGCAGCGCCCTGCACCTGCTTAGCTCTGCGGTGTGGTGCAATAGGGTGGCTACCCTTAAGCTGCCCCCTGGAGGGCATCCTGCCTCGTTAGAGATGTGCCTCCTCCTCTCTTCTATCAGGCACCCAAGTAGAGTCAGTGACCTTATCATCCCCTCCCTCCTCGTCAGTGGAGCAGTATGCTGCAGCTCGGGGAACATGACTGCCTGTTTCTTGACCTTCTTGGGCACCCCCTCTCTCTAGGCTCACGTTACTCCCTTCCACAACCGGGGTACCATCATTGGAGCCTTCAAATTGCTGCGCATCCTTCTGCAGCATGTACCCAACACTGTGGTCGAATAGTTTGGGGGACTCCTCCGTGCATGATGGTGGGGGTTGGGAAGGAATGACTGTTGACATGGAGCCGATGGAATAGGCCGCTTTGGCAGCTGCATTGGCAGGCAAACTACGCTGAGCCTGGGTGACAGAGGATGAGGAGGGCTTTGTTATCCATTCCACCAACTCTTCTGCATGTTGTGGCTCAATGACATGGCCAGCTGCAGAAAAAAGGACAAGCGTGCCCCACTGCCACGTGCTGAGGATGCACCGTCGACTGTAGACACAGAGCCTGCTTGCCCTCTTTTAGTGGCCTGTGAGCGTCTGCCTCTCCTTGGTGGCCTTCCGGACATGCTGTAAATTTTGTTTAGCAAAACCACACTACACTGTATTGTGAAAAGTAGTAGCAACTGCACTAGGGGTGCACGGTACTGTGTACACCAACAGAAGTGTAATAACAACTATGGGTTTACTGTATGTATTGTGTACTGTGTACACCACCATGAAACTAGTAGCAACTGCACTAGGAGTGCACAGTACTGTGTACACCAACAGAAGTGTAATAACAACTATGGGTGTACTGTATTGTGTACACCACCAGAAAAGTAGTAGCAACTGCACTAGGGGTGAACGGTATTGTGTACACCACCAGAAGTCTAATAGCAACTATGGGTGCACTGTATGTATTGTGTACTGTGTACACCACCAGAAAAGTAGTAGCAACTGCACTAGGGGTGCATGGTACTGTGTACCATGCACCAACAGAAGTGTAATAACAACTATGGGTGTACTGTGTGCATTGTGTACTGTGTACACCACCAGAAAAGTAGTAGCAAGTGCACTAGGGGTGCACGGTACTGTGTATACCAACAGAAGTGTAATAATAACTATGGGTGCACTGTATGTATTATGTACACCACTAGGAAAGTAGTAGCAACTGCACTAGGGGTGCGCGGTACTGTGTACACCAACAGAAGTTTAATAACAACTATGGGTGCACTGTATGTATTGTGTACTGTGTACACCACCAGAAAAGTAGTAGCACTAGAAACTGCAATACGGGTGAACAGTCACACTACACGGGGCCGACGTGCAGGCAGCCTTCTATAGTGTGGGGCATGGACTTAGTCCCCCTGAGCCATGATTGGCAAAAGGCACCCTGCCTTTGGCCAATTATGGCTCTCTTAGCTGAGGGCGCTGGGGTTGGCCAATGCATGCAGGTCATGGTGCATGCTTTGGCCAATCATACAGCAATGCACTGCGCTTTCGCAGTGCATTATTGGCCGTTATGCTCTGCTCGAATTTGGCGCGAATGGGCAAAGAGCCAATGTTCGAGTCGAACTCATGTTCGACCTGAACAGAAAGCTCATCCCTACTCCCTAGTGCCCATCAGTGCAGCCTCATCGGTGCTCATCAATGCAGTGTGATCAGTGCCCATCAATGTAGCCTCACCAGTGCCCATCAATACAGTCTTACCAGTGCCCATCAGTGCAGTCTCATCAGTGCCTATCCAATGCAGCCTCACCAGTGCCCACCATCCAATGCAGCCTCACCAGTGCCCATCAATGCAGCCTCACCAATGCCCATCAGTGCAGCCTCACCAGTGCCCATCAATGAAGCCTGATCGGTGCTCATCAATGCAGCCTTACCAGTGCAGGGGGTTTGAGAGAGAGGTGTGCCGCCGGATTACACAGACCAGGGACCTCCCGCTTACCCGGTGGCCACTGTCAGACTAAGTCCTGCCTCCTGTCCCAGCTTCTATGATAGACGTCACACGTCTTGGCATTGGACCAGTGTCAGGAGTCCCACCGGGAGTTCATCTGACATCGGCCGCCGGGTAAGCGAGAGATCCCCACTTTGCGTAATCAGGCGGCGTGCGCAATCCCCTTCCCTCCGAGGCAGCCCAATGGACCATGGACCGGCCCCGGGCGCCCAGGATCAACACTGCAAAGTGACCCCCAGGGCAGGTGGCCTACTGGGAAATTTCCCGCTATCCTGATAGGCCAGTCCTGGGTCAGCCCTGATCATAGTAGCTCCTTAGGGCGCACCTAACATAAAACTGATTTCTCAGAACATGAGTAAATTATGTAAAATCTTAAGGGTTTTGGAAGGGAACTTAACCAAAAATATAGAGCATTCTGAAGTTCATCTCATTCCTAAGAGCATTATATAGTTGGCTACAGTCTGACCTCATATGTGAAATGTGAGTGCAGTGGTTACTGCAGTTAATATTCATATATCTGTTTTTTGCTTTGTTTTTTAAATACATTTGAAATTTAAAATAATGTATTTAACAGAATTCCAGGGACACTCAGCTGTGTCTGTTGCACCATGCTATACACCGATCAGCCATAACAGTATGACCATCCACCTAATATTGAGAAGGTTCCCCTTTAGCTGCCAAAATAGCCCTAATACGTCTAGGCATGAACTCCAAATTTCCATCCACATCAGGGATGTACTGGCCATCGGGACTACCGGGAGTTTCCCGGTGGGCCGATGTCTCAGTGGGCCGGGTTCAGCGGCCAGCTAATTTGCCTATTGCAAAGTTTCTAAACTGGGGTCTCCCAGTTGTTCTGCGGTGAATTCCCCCGGAGGTCCGCGGCGATCTACTCGTCAATCACCGACAGCTGGTGCCTGACGGGTAAATCGAGATTAAGCCAACATACATAATAGCGCAGGAAGCGTCTGTGATAAGGTCTCTCTCATGTCACGCTGCTCCCCTGCAGGCCCCACCTCTCTTCTCGTTCATCCCCATTTGCTTGTGACATCATCTGGGATGGACGAGAAGAGAGGAGGGGCCGCCTCACGTACCCTGATGTGCCTCATGTACCCTGATGTGCCCCATGTACCCTGATGTGCCCCATGTACTCTGATGTGCCCCATGTACCCTGATGTGCCACATGTGTTTTGATGTGCCCCATGTGCATTGATGTGCCTCACGTACCCTGATGTGCCTCATGTACCCTGATGTGCCCAGTGTGCTTTGATGTGCCTCACGTACCCTGATGTGCCTCATGTATCCTGATGTGCACTATGTACCCTGATGTGCCCCATGTACCCTGATGTGCCCCAATGTGTCATGTGTCGTCATGTGCCATGTGCCCTGTGCCCCGATGTCCTGTGCGCTAATGTGCCCTGATGTGCTGTGCTCTGATGTCCTCTGCCCTGATCTCCTGTACCCTGATGTGCTGTGCCCTGATGTGCTGTGCCCTGTGCCTGTACCCTGATGTGCTGTACCCTGATGTACTGTGTCCTGATGTGCTGTCCCTGTTCCCTGATGTGCTGTGTCCTGATGTGCTGTGCCCTGTGCCCTGATGTGCTGTGCCCTGATGTACTGTGCCCTGATGTGCTGTGTCCTGTACCCTGCTGTGCTGTGTCCTGTACCCTGCTGTGCTGTGTCCTGTACCCTGATGTGATGTGCTGTGTCCTGTACCCTGATGTGCTGTGCTGTATCCTGTACCCTGATGTGCTTTGTCCTGTACCCTGATGTGCCAAGTGCTGTGTCCTGATGTGCTGAGCCCTGGTGTGCTGTGTCCTGTGCCCTGATGTGCCATGTCCTGATGTGCTGTGTCCTGTACCCTGATGTGCCATGTGTCCTGTGCCCTGATGTGCCCTGTACCCTGATGTGCAGTGCCCCGATGTGCTGGGGTCTGTAGCCTGATGTGCTGTGCCCTGATGTGCACTTTACCCTGATGTGCTGTGCCATGTACCCTGATGTGGCCTGAGGTACTGTACCCTGATGTGGCCTGATGTGCTGTGCCCTGTGCCTGATGTGCTGGGCTCTGTACCCTGATGCGCTGTGTCCTGGGCCGGTCTGGATGATGTCCAGGGCCACATTTTTGTCCCAGTCCAGCCCTGATCCACATGGATGGCAGGATCCAAGGTTACCTAGCAGAACATGGCCCAAAGCATCACACTACCTCTGAAGGCTTGCCTTCTTCATATAGTGCATCCTAGTGCCATTTCTTCCCCAGGTAAGGGGCACACACATGCATCAGGCCATCCACATGATATAAAAGAACATGATTCACCAGGCCACTTTATTTCATTGCTCCGTGGTCAAGTTCTGATGTTCACCTGCCTATTGTAGGCACTTTTGGCTGTGAGAACAGGTCAGCATGGGCACCCTGACCAGTCTTCAGCCAAGGCAGCCCTATATTCAACAAACTCTGATGCACTGTGTGTTCTGACACTATTCTATAGGAACCAGCATGAACTTTTTCAACAATTTAAGTTACAGTAGCTCTTCTATTAGATCAGACCACTGGCCATTCTTCTCTCCCCATGTACATCATTAAGCCTTGGCCCCCCATGACCCCTTTGGGGTTTTATTTTACTTAATAATGGGAAAGAGGATAAATAGAGAGGGGGATCCCCTTAACTGCTTGCCCACTGGGCACTTATACCCCCTTCCTAACCAGGCCAATTTTCAGCTTTCAGGGCTCTCACATTTTGAATGACAATTACTCAGTCATGCAACACTGTACCCATATGCATTTTTTTCCACACAAATAGAGCTCTCTTTTGGTGGTATTTAATCACCACTGGGTTTTTTTATCTATTGCGCTATAAATGAAAAAAGCCTGAAAATTTGGTTAAAAAAATGCAATTTTCTTTGTTTCTGTTATAAAATTTAGCAAATTAGTAATTTTTCTTCATAAATTTTAGCCAAAATTTTACTTCTACATATCTTTGGTAAAAATAACCAAAATCAGTGTATATTTGGTCTGTGTGAAAGTTAGACCCCTTTCACACTTGTGTGACCTGAAAGTCGCGTGACTTTGCCGTGACTTTTGCCACGATTTTGATGCGACTTGAAGCAATGCCTGTGTAATCTTGAGGTCTATGGACCTCAAGTCGCATCAAAGTCAGACCAAAGTAGTGCAGGGACCACTTTGAAGTCGATGCGTCCTGAAGTCATATAGATATGAATGGTACTCGTTGGAAATCATGTGGTACGACTTGTCATGCGACTTTGCAGTCCCAAGTCGCAGGACAAGTCGCACAAGTGGAAAGGGGCCTTATAAAGTCTACAAGCTATGGTGCCAATCACTGAAAATTGATCACACCTGGCGGCCTATATAATTTCTTGAGACACTAACAAGCCAGTGAAGTACAAATACCCCCCAAATGACCCCTTTTTTGAAAGTAGGCATTCCAAGGTATTTAGTAAGAGGCATGGTGAGTTTTTTTAAGCTGTAATTTTTTCCCACAATTCTTTGCAAAATTAAGATTTTTTTTCACAAAATTGTCATCTTAACAGGTTATTTCTCTCACATTGCATATGCATACTTGCAACTACACCCCAAAACACATCCAGCTACTCCTCCTGATGAGTATATCAATACTACATGTGTGAGACTTTTTCACAGCCTGGTCACATACAGTGGCCCAACATGCAGGGAGCACCGTCAGGTGTTCTAGGGACATAATATACACATTTCATTTCTTGGCTACCAATTACACTTTTGAAGGCCATGGAGCACCAGGACAATGGAAACGCCCTAAAAAAATAGCTCGTTTTGGAAAGCAAACACACCAACACATAGTTTAGGAGGCATAATGAGTCTTTTGAACATGTCAAGTTTTTGGAAAATGTGGAAAAAAATGAATACAATTTTTTTTTTTACACAAAGTTGTCAATTTATAAGATATTTGTAACACAGTAAGGGGATACCACACGTGTGAGACTTTTCCACAGCCAGGCCACATACAGAGACCCAACATGCAGAGAGCACCGTCAGGACAAGCACTGATGCAGCATGAGTCATGCATGAGGCATGGATTAGCACAGATGAGCACTGATGTGGCATGGATGAGCACGGATGAGCATGTATGATGCATGGATGGGCATGTATGAGGCAGGGATGGGCACATATGAGGCACGGATGGACATGTATGAGACACAGGTGGGCATGTATGAGACACCAGTGGGCATGGATGAGGCATGGATGGGCATGTATGAGGCACGGATGAGGCATGAATGGGCACAGATCAGAGCTGTGGGCACTTCAGGTTCAGCCCACTCGTGCTGCTACATCAGCTCCCTCCTCTCCTCACACGCTGTACCGATCGTGTGTGAGGAAAGGAGAGAAAGCTGAACCGGACATGTGTCGGCTTGTTGGCAAGTGATCGTTCTGTCATTGGACGGAGCGATCACGTGGTAAAGGGCCGCTGTTTGGGAAGCGCGAATTCGGGAGGACGTCATAGTACGCCCTCCCAGAACTACCTGACCGCGTTGTAGCCGTCATTTGGCTATGGCCCAGTCGGCAAGTGGTTAATGGAGGCACAGACAGCAATAAAAACTGACAAGTGTTCTAAATATAAAACAACTAATTACTACACAAAATTGAACCTTTAGTTATAGAGCACACATAGTTTAAATGTATAGTATTCTCTTCATGTATCGTGTTCAAAACTAATTTCTTTTCCATAAGGAAAATATGAAGCATTGAAAATGTCAAGTGTGTGGTTGGTTTCAGAAGTCCACTTTACTGTTATGCAGTGAATGACCTGTATTGTAAATAGATTTATAGGATATCATATGACAAACAGCTGAATGTGTTAATTGCTCCCCACATTCAGTCTTCTGCTAGTAGAGTCATTACCTTTTTGGCTTTTCTATATTCTGGAGTTGTCAACAAGTGCAAAACTGCATTTTTGAGCTTTATTTTTAGAGAGCAGAAACACAGTAATATGAAAACGCACAGCAATATCAAACTGGGGATATGTAGTGGGCAGACTATGTTCTTGGACCAAGGTACAGACAGTGTAGCAGTCTGTTGCAGCCCTCAATCCAAGATTCTTTCTTCTCCAGGTTCCTGAGCCACCACTTTTCCTACCTGCTCCATTCTGAATTTCTTCTTTGTACAGTGGGTATAGAAAAGAATCACCTTCCCGTTTTAGTTTTATCCAGCTGTATTTACTCAGTGCAACTTATAACATCCAAGTGAAAGATATAACACCTAAAAATGACTTGTAAACTCAATCAGGTGTAGCTAATCACCTTCTCAATGGCACACAAAGCCAATTGACTTTCAACTGTGATCAGCTGTGGTCATTTTGATTAGCTGAGCATGAAAAAAGCTTTCCTGGAACATTTCAGTCCCTGATTGTTTGCTTCAGTTGCACTATCAATTATGGGTGGCAAGGCACTGTCAAAAGATCTCTAAAACAAAGTTTTGGATAGGCACAAGTCATGAGATGGATAAAAAAAGTCCAAAGGCTTTATCAATGCCTGAAAGCACAGTGAAGTCTATTATTAAGAAGTGGAAGGTATTAGGTACAACACAGACCCTCCCTGGATCAGGTGGTCACTCCAAACTGGATGAAAGAGCCAGGAGGAAACTGGTCAGAGAGGCTACCCAAAGACCTACAGCAACTCTGAAGCAGTTGCAGGAATTTATGACAAAGAGTGATCACTGTGTGCATGTGACAACAATATCACAAATTCTCCACAAATGTGGCTTGTATGGGAGGGTTGCAAGAATAAAAACACTCCTCAAGAAAGTCCAGATGCAGGCACTACTGAGCTTTGCCAAAAAGCATTCTGAGGCTACATGGAAAAAGGTGCTCTGGTCAGATGAGACTAAAATTGAATTATTTGGCCTCAATACCAATATGTCTGGCAGAAATCCAATACAGCTCACCATCCAAAGAACACCATTCCTACAGTAAAGCATGGAGGTGGTAATATCCTGTTAGGGGGGTGTTTCTCTGCAGCAGGGACTGGAGCACTTGTCAGAATAGAAGGAAAAAAGGATGGAGCAAAATACCATCAAATTCTTGAGGAAAATCTGCTGCCCTCTGCCAGAAAGTTGTCAATGGGAAGAAGGTTTACCTTCCAACATGACAATGACCCAAATCACACAGGAAAAATGACCACGCAGAGGTTGAAGGAGAAAAAGGTGAATGTCCTTGCATGATCTAATCAGAGCCCAGACACCAAACTCCATTGAAAATCTGTGGAATGACTTGAAACTGTAGTCCACAAACGGTCACCATCAAATTTAACTGAACTGGAGCAGTTCTGAAAAGAAGAGTGGGCAAATATTGCAAAGTCTAGACATGCAAAGTTAGTAGAGACATATCCCAACAGACTAAAGGCTGTAATTAAAGCAAAAGGGGGTTCAGCAAAATACTGACAGACGGGGGGTGATCCTTTTTCCAACTCAATGATTCTGTTTTTTGAATTTTTTCCTGACATGTTGGTGTTACATCTTTCACTTGGATGTTATAAGTTGCACATACAGCTGGATAAAACAAAAAATGTGTCTGTCTTCATTTCAGTAAACACGGAAGTGCCGGTAATAGTCTCCTCACAGTGGACAGCAAGACAGGTAATCAGGGTACTGATCATCAGTGCCCTGTTCACAATAAAGCGCCAGCATAGCCAGCAATCAGTGCCCATTAGTGATGCCAGTCAGTGCTGGCTTTCAGTGCTGCCCATCAATGTGACACATCAATGCCCATCAGTGCCGCCCATCAATGCTGCCTATCAGTGCCACCTATCAGTGCCCATAAGTGCGGCATTTTAGTGCCACCTCATCAGTGCTCATCAGTGCAGCCTCATCAGCGCACATCAGTGGAGAAAAATTACTTATTTACCAAATCTACTAACAGAAACTAAGAAATCATTTTTTTTCAAAATTTTCGGTCTTTTTTAGTAAAAAAAAAAAGACAAAAAAAAACCAGCAGTAATTAACCATTTACCAACCGGCCCATAGCCGAATGACGGCTACAGGGCGGTTGCATAACTCTGGGAGGGCGTACCGTGATGTCCTCCCAGAAACCCGCTCTTGCGCGCCCCCTGGGGCGCGCACCCGAGCACATCCTTGACCCATTCTCTCTCCCCTCTGTGTACCAATCGGTACAGTGTGAGAGGAGAGGGGGAGAGATCGGATGGCAGCAGCGATGTGGGCTGAATCTGTAGTGCCCACAGCGCTGCTCTGTGACAATTGCAGTTACATCCAGCCATCCATCCCTCCATCCTCAGCCATATTCTGCAATACTCTGCAATACCCTGCAATACTCTGCAATACCCCGCAATACTCTGCAATACCTCGCAATACTCTGCCATACCCTGCAATACTCTGCAATACCCTGCCATACTCTGCAATACCCCGCAATACCCTGCCATACTCTGCAATACCCCACAATACCCTGCAATACCCTGCTATACCCTGCCATACCCTGCAATACCCTGCCATACTCTGCAATGCCCTGCAATACTTTGCAATACCCTGAAATATCCTGCAATACCGAGCCATACTCTGCCATACCTAGCCATACTCTGCCATACCCAGCCATACTCCGCAATACTCGGTGATACCCAGCCATACTCTGCCATACCCAGTCATACTCAGCAATACCCTAAAATACCCAGCCATGCTCAGCTATACTCGGTCATGCTCAGCCATACTCGGCTATACTCGGCCTCTGTATGTTGCCAGGCTGTGGAAGTCTCACACGTGGTATCACCGTACCCAGGAGGAGTAGGAGAATCTATTTTGGGGCGTAATTTTTGGTATGTACATGCTATGTGTTAGAAATATTGTATAAATGGACTTTGTATTAAAAAAAAATGCATTTTAACCACTTCCCGCCCGCCGTCATATGACGTCCTTGACCTTGTGTGGCGATATCTGAACGATGCCTGCAGCTACAGGCATCATTCAGATATTAGCTTTTTCAGCAGGTGATTCCCTACACCATAGGCAAGATCATAGCGGCTGTTCCGCTGCTTGATCGTTATTACGGGAGGCGAGAGGAGATGGGCCCCCCCCAATAAAAACAAAAAACCAAAAAAAAACCAGCAGTAATTAACCACTTGCCAATCGACCCATAGCCGAATGAAGGCTACAGGGCAGTTGCACAACTCTGGGAGGGCGTACAGTGACGTCCTCCCACCCAAAATCCCTCTCTCGCACGCCCCCTGGGGCGCACATCCGTGACCACCGTGTCCAGTGGACCCGGCGCATCACGGATCACGGTAAATGGCCGCTGGTCGTGGCCGTTTACCACATGATCGCTCTGTCAAATGTCGGAGAGATCACTTGTAAACAAACCAGCATCATATCATGACGCCATTTCCTCTCTCCCCTCTGTGTACCGATCGGTACAGTGTGAGAAGAGAGGGGGAGAGATTGGATGGCAGCAGCGCTGTGGGCTGGATCAGTAGTGCCCACAGCGCTGCTCTGTGATAATTGCAGTCACATCCAGCCATCCATCCCTCCATGCTCAGCCATATTCTGCAATACTCTGCAATACCCAGCAATACCCCACAATACTCTGCAATACCCCTCAATACTCTGCAATACCCCACAATACTCTGCAATACCCCGCAATACTCTGCAATACCCTGCAATACTCTGCAATACCCCGCAATACTCTGCAATATACGTATGACGGTAATTCCGCGCTTAGGAGAATAGAGACAAGGAAGGACTGCTGCCCCCCTAAAAATGAAAATCACCTAGGTGAAATCCAAAATGCAAAATGTTTTTGAACAGGGGAGAGAGCTGAGAGGAGTTTGAAGCTGGAAGGACCCCTGTTACCTATGACTTGATCTTGCTTGAGAAGGATAAAATATCCCCGGACGGAAGATCACTTCCTGGATTCGCCATCGCAGGATTTTCTACATATGCCTTTTACCCCTGCAGGGGTTAGGCAGTCCGGTGAGTGCAAGCACGAGTGGGGGTGCAGTGAAGGACGGGGACAACATCAGTTAATGCTGAGACCACGTTTTCTTCACCAGAAGGACACATTTTTAGGATTTTGATTTTGGACACTTACTTTTCATAGGTTTTTTGTTTTCTTCATACACATTTTTTCAAATTTTGGACTTTTTTATGTTTTTTTGCCCTTTCTCAGCTTGTGGGCACATTCCCCTATACACATATAGATACAGTATATGGTATATATTGAGATATTGGCACATATATATATATTTTAGGAGCACGTTGCACATTATACATTACATATTACATTATGCACATTATACATTACATATTACATTATATCTGCTAGGTGTATTGATTGCCTTTGATATACCTCAGCTCTCGCAACACATTGGTTATACGCACAATATTAATAATAGCTTTATTATATAATTTTTTACACGTATGTTCATTTTTTTCACTTGTACGAATCATCATTTATGCACATATAGCCGGACAGCGCCAATTCCCCTGTTCAAAAACATTTAATACTCTGCAATACTCTGCAATACCCCGCAATACTCTGCCATACCCTGCCATACCCTGCAATACCCTGCCATACTCTGCAATATCCTGCCATACTCTGCAATACCCCGCAATACCCTTCAATACCCTGCAATACCCTGCAATACCCTGCCATGCCCTGCAATATTCTGCAATACCCTGCCATACTCTGAAATACTCTGCAATACCCTGTCATACCCTGCCATACTCTGCAATACCCTGTCATACCCTGCCATACTCTGCAATACCCTGCCATACTCTGTAATACCCTGCCATACTCTGCAATACCCTGCCATACTCTGCAATACTCTGCAATACTCTGCAATACCCAGCAATACTCTGCAATACCCAGCCATACTCTGCAATACCCAGCCATACTCTGCAATACCCAGCCATACTCTGCAATACCCAGCCATACTCTGCAATACCCAGCCATACTCCGCAATACTCGGTGATACCCAGCCATACTCTGCCATACCCAGTCATACTCTGCGATACCTTGCAATACCCTGCCATGCTCAGCCATGCTCAGCTATACTTGGCCATACTCGGCCATGCTCAGCCATACTCTGCTGTACTTAGCCTCTGTATGTGGCCAGGCTGTGAAAGTCTCACACATGTGGTATCGCCGTACTCAGGAGTAGGAGAATCTATTTTGGGGCATCATTTTTGGTATGTACATGCTATGTGTTAGAAACATTGTATAAATGGACTTTGTGTTAAAAAAAAAATGCGTTTTAACCACTTCCTGTCCGCAGTCATATGACATCCTTGACTTTGTGTGGGGATATCTGAATGATGCCTGCAGCTACAGGCATCATTCAGATATCAGCTTTTTCAGCGGGCGATTCCCTACACCATAAGAACCATCATAGCGGCTGTTCCACTGCTTGATTGTTCTTACGGGTGGCGAGAGGGGATGTCCCCCCTTCCCGACACCCTTCGGTGCTTCTACCGACTCACCGCTATGATCGAAGCCAGGATCGTTTTTTTTTTTTTCTTTATTTCAGGCTTCCCAGCCTAGAGGTGAGATGTGAGGTCTTATTGATCCCATATCTCACTGTAAAGAGGACCTGTCATGCCATATTCCTATTACAAGGGATGTTTACATTCCTTGTAATAGGAATAAAAGTGATCAAAAATGTATTTTTTGGAAAAAAGTGTCAAACTAAAATAAATAAAGTAAAATGAAAAAAAAAAAAAACACATTTTTAAAGCGTCCCTGTCCCCGTGTACTGGCATTCAGAAGCGAACGCATACGTAAGTCCCACCCACATATGAAAACGGTGTTCAAACCACACATGTGAGGTATCGCTGCGAACGTTAGAGTGAGAGCAATAATTTTGGCCCTAGATTTCCTCTGTAACTCAAAACATGTAACCAGTAAAAAATTTTATAGCGTCGCCTATGGGGATTTTTAAATAGCGAAGTTTGGCGCCATTCCACGAGCGTGTGCAATTTTGAAGGGTTACATGTTAGGTATATATTTACTCGGCATAACTTCATCTTTCACATTGTGCAAAAACATTGGGCTAACTTTACAGTTTTGTTTTTTTTTTTTAAAGCACAAAACTGTTTTTTTTTCCAAAAAAAAAGCGTTCGAAAAATTGCTGCGCAAATAACGTGCGAGATATAAAGTTGCAACGACCGCCATTGTATTCTCTAGGGTCTTTACTAAAAAAAACATATATAATGTTTTGGTGTTCTATGTAATTTTCTAGCAAATAAATGATGATTTTTACATGTGGGAGAGAAATGTCAGAATTGGCCTGGGTGCTCCAGAACGCCTGAAGGTGCTCCCTGCATGTTGGGCCTTTGTATGTGGCCACGCTGTGTAAACCTTTCACACATGTGGTATCGCCATACTCGGGAGTAATAGCAGAATGTGTTTTGGGGTGTAATTTGTGGTATGCATATGCGGTGTGTGTGAGAAATAACAAGCTAATATGACAATTTTGTGAAAAAAAAAAGAAAAAAAAAAATCTTGATTTTGCAAAGAATTGTGGGAAAAAATGACAACTTCAAAAAACTCACCATGCATCTTTCTAAATACCTTGGAATGTCTTCTTTCCAAAAAGGGGTCATTTGGGGGTTATTTGTACTTTTCTGACATGTTAGGGTCTCAAGAAATGAGCTAGGCTGTCAGTACTTCAGGTGTCATCAATTTACAGATATTGGCACCATAGCTTGTGGACTCTATAACTTTCACAAAGACCAAATAATATACACCAATGTGAACTTATTTTTACCAAAGATATGTAGCAGTATAAATTTTGACCAAAATTTATGAAGAAAAATTACTAATTTGCTAAATTTTATAACAGAAACAAAGAAAAATTCATTTTTTTACAGAATTTTCAGTCTTTTTTCTTTTATATCGCAAAAAATAAAAAACCCAACAGTGATTAAATACCACCAAAAGAAAGCTTTATTTGTGTGGAAAAAAGGACAAAAATTTCATATGGGTTCAGTGTTGTATGACTGAGTAATTGTCATTCAAAATGTGAGAGCACCGAAAGCTGAAAATTCGTCTGGTTAGGAAGGGGGTTTAAGTGCCCAGTGGTCAAGTGGTTAAATATCACCAAAAGAAAGCTCTATTTGTGTGAAGAAAATGATAAAGATTTCACATGGTTACAGTATGGCATGACCACGCAATTGTCATTCAAAGTGTGACAGCGCTGAAGGCCGAAAAATGGCCTGGGCAGGAAGGGGGTGAAAGTGCCCTGTATTGAGGTGGTTAACATAGGTATTTAGGCAAGAAAGACATAAGGTCACCCATCAGATGTGCATTGTGCTTCACACAGTTGGCTGTCTGCAGACCTGTGTGGGAGGTGGCTGGACTTGGCTGAACTTCCGATGCACCATACGGTGTAGAGAACAACATGTAGATCAGGATTAAGAGTGACAAGGAAAACATTTGTACCAATAACTTGATTAGTTCGGTAGTGACAGCCACAAATTTTGATTTCCACTTGGCAATTCACGGCATTTAAGTTATCTCTGAAGAAATACATTACGGACTGCTGGAAGAAGATAGCACCCTTATAAACTTAGCTTTTTTCTGGTGGATTTTTAGACAAGTATTTTTGGAAAGCAAAAGAGCAATCCCTGTTTTTTTCTTTACTCTCAATCTGTATCTGCGGACATGTTGCTCATTACACAGTGAAGGGCATACTGCAGACATTGTGAATTTGAAAAAAGACTGTTTAGGCTTCTGATGACAGCTACCATAGCACAGGAAAGAAAAGGGCATAGGTAACGATTATATTTGCAAAGGTAACTGTTGTCCCTGGGTATGTTAAAAGTAAGTCCTAGTCAAAATTGAAACTTAGGGGTTGATTTACTAAAACTGGAGAGTGCAAAATCTGGTGCAGCTGTGTATGGTATCCAATCCGCTTCTAACGTCAGTTTGTTCAATTAAGCTTTGACAAAAAACTGGAAGCTAATTGGTTTCTATTCAGAGCTGCACCAGATTATGCACTGTCCAGTTTTAGTAAATCAACCTGCATGTCTATCAACACTTCTTATTCGTTTTGGATAGAGCATGGAAGGGTTAGAATCCCTGTCAGGTTTTTACTGCTACCTGGGGCTTTGCTTAAGTGATTTATTGTCACTTTGTGTTCTGCTGACCTTTTACCAAACAGTAGGTGAGCGGAGCAACACAGACAAAAATAAAAATACTTTTCTTGAGCAGAATAAGGGAAAACCTATTTCTGTATGTATTGCTGTTTTAGATTTTCCTTCACTTTCTGTCTCGTGAAACTTTTGTCAGCATGAAAGGAAGCGAGGACAAATCTCTCTAATGCCCCGTACACACGGTCGGATTTTCCGATGGAAAATGTCCGATCGGAGCGTGTTGTCGGAAATTCCGACCGTGTGTGGGTTCCATCGGACATTTTCCATCGGATTTTCCGACACACAAAGTTTGAGAGCAGGCTATAAAATTTTCCAACAACAAAATCCGATCGCGTCAATTCCGACCGTGTGTGGCCTGTTCCGACGCACAAAGTGCCACGCATGCTCAGAAGAAATTCGGACACAGAACAGCTCGGTCTGGTAAACTTAGCATTCGCAATGGGTACAGCACTTTCGTCACATTGCAATGTAAAAAATGGTTTAATACAGCGCACTCTCTTCGTCTTTATAATGTGAGAAGAATGAAGTAGTTTTGCTGCTCATATTCACACACACTTCTCACAAACTTCTTTCTTTATTATTTAGCGGGATTCCCTTAATATATTTTGATTTGTCACATCTGACAAAAATTTTTTTTTTTTTTTTTTTTTTTTAAAGCCAGTTTTTTTTGGGGGATTTTATGTTTGTATTTTTTCAAAGGCTGATCTTTGTTTAATTTTATTTTTAGTTATACTCCATAATATTTTTGTGTGTGTTTTGTGTGTCAAGTTACCACAACACCATTGATATCTTTTATTATTTAATCTCAAGGAGATTGCTTGGTGTTGGTGTCCCTTGTTAATTTCAATTTGTATTTTTGAAATGTACCTGAATCCTCACAAACAAACTGTCCTTTTTGAAGTAAAACACACATAGGCAAGTATAATTCAAACCAAAATTCCTTTATTAAGGGCTCAGAACCAAACAAAGAGGGAGGCAACGCTGGAGAAACAGGAGAAATTAGCGAAGCCTTGGACCCCCAGGGCAGACATCAATTCTTGAACATCAAAATTGGTGGCCTGAGGAGTCCATATGTAAGGAAGTGCAGTCTGGTCCAGAAGTCCCAGAGATCCGGAAAGCAGCAGATGACATCTGTGTCCCCAGGCTGTGGTACCACAAGAGGCTGCATCTTTTGCCAGACCAGACTGGATCCAGGGTCCTCACTTTCTGGTCTTCCTTCCACGCTTCCTTCCTGGCTGTGGCTCTGCTGTTGGACATGTGGCAGGAGGAGGAGTAGGACCTGGAGGAGGAGGAGGACTAGTAGGACCTGGAGGAGGAGGAGGAGGAGGACCTGGACCTGGAGGAGGAGGAGGAGGACCATGTGTGAGGTCACAAAGGTGGGTATCAGATGTTAGTTGGGCCCTCAACCCCTTATTGAGAGCCTCTAACATTAATGACTCACACATGAGTTGTTGCCCCTCCTCCATCCGCTGCATTTTACAGGCAATGATGGCAGCAAAGTCCTCCTCCACGGTGTGTGGTGCTCCCAGGGCCTCTGTAGCTTTCCAAAAGAGGCCTATGGCAGCCTCCTCTAGGGTACTCCTCCTCCTGCCACTTTCTCCTTGCGGCTGTAGGGGAGGGACCGGCATATCAGGCAGCCTGCTCGGCCCGGCCACCTCCTGGCAGAGACTTCGCTGTGTATGAAAAAGGGACATGGTTGTAATGTTTTGCATCATCAATCACAATCCTAAATTAGTACTCCAAACTAACATCTAGTTAACATCATTGATTGGACAACCTGAACTATTTAGAGGAATGCTATACCTGGCTCAATCTGGGCTCCTCCACATGTTGCTGCCTGGAAGGCCCAGGTTGGGCGTCAGAAGCCTCAGCTGGAGGGGAAGGAAGCGTGGAAGGAAGACTGGAGAGTGATGACCCGGGTTCAGTCTGACCTGACAGAAAATGCAGCCTGTCATAGTACCACATCCTGGGGACATAGATGTCATCTGCTGCTCCAGATCTCTGGGAATCCTGGACTTTCTTGCACTCCCTTACATATGTGCTCCTCAGGCCACCAATTAGATCTTCAAATATGTGATGTCTGCCGTGGGGATCACCTGCTTCACAATTTCCAACAATTAATCCAGTGCTGCCTTCCTCTTTGTTTGGTTCCTATAATGTGGGTGGTTGATCTCCCACAGACAAGGCAGCTCCCTGAACATGTCAATGAATATTGCCATGAAGTCTGTATCATTCAAGATATCCATTTTCACTGCAAGACACAACACAAGACAAACCCTAATGTCAGCCAAAACTCTCCTAATCTTGTTACAATATAGGCCTCAATCTAGAAGCAGTATAGGCCCAAGTTTGTCTCTTATCTTCGTTATTACGATCGGCGCCTCCAATGCTCCTCCCTCCGCTCACAGATCGTACGTAATACGCACGCGTGTTACGCTTTATACAAACTGCGCATGCGTGTAACTCTGCCCGCCCCTGACGTTCTTTCTAGTCTATTCCCCGCCCCTTTTCGTTCGGTGCAGTGGGTGAAGAGCACATGGCGGAGTCAGAGCAGGTGCGTGCTAATTATAGCAACGAGGAGGAGGAAAGCCCGGATCCGAAAATGTCCCGATCCAGAAGGAGAAGATTTAAGGCCACAAATATGTCCTTTGGGGAGATGTTGGAGATGGTCGACATCCTGAAGAAGGCCGACTATGACGGAAAGTATGGGCCTTACCCCAACCCCAATATCAGAAAGGCCAAGATCATTGCGAAAGTGGTCAAGAGTCTGCACCGGAATTTTGGGGTACGTCGATCGAAAGATCAGCTCAGGAAGCGGTGGTCGGACCTGAAATTAAGAGAGCCCGAGCAGTACTGAAAGATCCGGAGAGTGCTGCAAAAAAGTAAGTAGTTGTGCTGTGTTCCTATTCTTTTTGTCTTTATTAAGTTCGTGCTGCTCCATATGCTTTTCTTAAATGTTGTACAGTTTAAAATGGCATCTTTAATGTTCATGGGCCCAATATTCGTTCGTATCAAACATTTTTCTTTCGGCCTCTAAAACACCATTGTTTAGGCCATATGCATTTTCCAACATTTTTTAGGGCCTACTTGTATGAAAAATATTTGGTTGTGTAGATGGGTTTGTTACTAGAATGAAATGCAAACTAGATTCTGTGTAAGGAGAGGACACTCAGCAGCTGTTTTCACATCTGGACGCTGGAGCACTAGTGTGGGACACAAGAACACCCTTTTTATTAGGGGCCCACACAGGTGCTCCAGTGTATACTATAGGGGTGTCTCCATCTGTGAAGCTTGTACAAGACAGGTAAAGTATTGAAGCTTGACAAAGGACAATAAAAATGCTACATCTTGGAACTCTGCCCAAATAGACAATTGTACCCCACTTCCAAGCAATGTTTCATCTTTATATTTCGGCCATCAAATATCTGTGTGCTAATTATACCATTTTTGTTTTACATAGGGGAGAAAAGACTCGGAGGACACCCCTCATCCAAGGAGACCAGAGACCCCCCACCTCTGGAAGAAGGGGAAATACCCCCAACCCAAGCTGAGCAGGAGGAGGAAGATGTGGTGGAAATTGGCACCACAACAGGTGAGTGTCTACGACCACAGACTCAGGTAAGAGATGGATGCCGGCAGATTTTTGATACCTGTTTTTGTTTGGTTTCTCTCTTTTTAGGTGATCGTGATGTTGTGGATCGAGATCCTTTCACATCAGAAAGTGCCTAGATTCTGATCGGGGAGATCATGGGGTGTAATTTAGAATTGGAAAACCTCAAGAAAAAAAATCAATGATGTTATTCAAAAAAATAATAACATCATTGATGTTTTGGGGCGAATTTAAAACCCCACAAAATCAATTTGTTTTTTTGTGTGCTACAATCTAAAAAATTTTTTAGCGATGTTTCGAAAAGCCAAATTTGGAGGATGCACACAGTGTGCCAACATGTGCTATCTGCCATCACGGGAGATCAATGGACGCGTTTTGGGGGTGCAACCCCTTCCTCAATAATAAAGTAGCTGTGAGGAAGGGGTTGCTCCCCCAAAACACGTCCCTTGATCCCCCTTGATGGCAGCTAGCACATGTTGACATTCGTAAATTGGTGTGCATCTTCCAAATTTGGCTTTTCAAGGGGTGACTTCACCCCATCTGAATATCAAACACAGTTCCTAAATACTCGTGTCTGATATTGCCTTCAAGTTTTACCATATGTGAACTATGTAAGTTCAAGATTTTTGTCTTTCTTGTTGGTTTTACACATGCCTGTTTTATCTTAAATGGACATTTCTATTTTTGATAATGCTACCCCAAAAATTGTTATACAACAAACATGTTGGTTTGTTTTAAAAACCTTTTCTAAATGCACATGTGATTGTGTAGGTATTAAAAAGTTTGTTAATCAAGAATGTGTGGATTATTGTCTCAACGCTACAACACTTTTGTGGTGATGTAATTGCTGTTTTCTGTGAAAATGGGGGTTATTTCCTAAGGGCAAATCCTCTTTGCACTACAAGTGCAGTTTCAGTGCAGTTTCAAGTGCACTTGTAGTGCAAAGTGTCTACGCCTTTAGTAAATAACACCCAACAGTGCTTTGTATAAAAAGTTACACAATCACGCCATTTTCAGGACTCCCCACATTGCTGTCAGGGTCAGCTAAAAAAAAAAACACAAGCAGTAAATGTCACCAAAGATTAGCTTTTTTTTTTTATTTGATAAAGGCTTCACAAATTGTCTGGCATATTGATGGCCCCCCTACCCGCAAAGAACTCAAGGTATCTTAACCGGACATCACGGGCACTCAGGGAGGGCAAGCCAGGACGGCCACTTTCAAGCGCCGTCAGGGTTGTATCATGTAGAATTCCGGCCTCAGGCCCAACTGAGCCAGCATAGTTGGCAGAATGTTGGCGTAAAAAGTTATGTAGAACACAGCACGCCAGGATTATATGATTAAGTTTATACTCCGCCATATGGATGGGTGTCAGAAATAGGCGGAACCGGCTGGCCATGATTCCAAATGTGTTCTCCACCACTCTTCTGGCTCTGGCCAGCCGGTAATTAAAAACCCTCTGTTGGGAATGGCCGCATAAGATGGTCCCCCCAGCGCAAATGCTTCATCCGCAACGAAGACGAATGGGAGTCCTTCCACATTGTCCTCTGGAGGTGGCAAGTCCAAGCTGCCATTCTGGAGACGCCTGTAGAACTCCATCTGGGCGATGACTCCACCATCGGACATCCGGCCATTCTTCCCCACGTCCACATACAGGAAATTGTAATTAGCCGACACCACCGCCAACATCACAATACTATTGAACCCCTTATAGTTGAAATAGTACGACCCCGAGTTGGGTGGTGGGACGATGTGGACATGTTTCCCATCAATTGCCCCTCCGCAGTTAGGAAAGTCCCACTGCTGGGCAAAGTGGGAGGCCACAGTCTGCCATTCCTGTAGCGTGGAAGGAAACTGTTGAGGAAAACAAAAAAAAAAATTAGTATTTTTGCACATAAACATGGCAAGCAGATTAGACACAAACATTCTTGGCCAACCTCCAGATAGCATTTATTAAGGGGAATTTAACAACACCAAAGTATAAGGTACACCTATCATATCCCCCCCCCCCTCTCATGGGCCATTTCTAACATTATAGGGGGGGGATCTTGGACAGGTAACCCTCTCCACTTCATTGAGAGATGAATGCCTAAATACAGGGTATTACTTGGAACAGCCCCTCCTTAGTTACACTATTGGCAGCCCACTGGACAGGTAAGAAGTGTCATAATACAAAGATATAAATACACACTGTACACATTTGAGGACATTTGGACATTCTGCTATTACCTGTCAAGATAATAATAGGATACAAAAACTTGAAACAGTACCAATTGAAAGTATACAGGCAAGCACTACATGCTTTGGGAAATTCATCCATAAATCTGACCACAAAAGAGATGGGTATAGTGTGTATGGGTTTGGCAAAGTCAGCAGATAGATGATTGAGGATAGAGAATTGGGATCAGCTGATTTAGCAGTTGGGGGGAGGGAGGGTTAATAAAAATGATTTGGGGACACCACAAAAAAAATGCCTTTGGCGCTCTGCCTGAATTTAAAGCACAAATCACATTTAAAAACATTTTAGGGGGTGTTTGGGGTAAAGCACTACTATGGAGCTGATAAAATACATTGTTAAGTGACTACATGAGGTGAATATAGGGCAGGAGAGCATGCTGGGGAGGTTATTGAAGGCAAATATGTATGAGGGACTAAAAAAATAGTTACAGACAAATCCAGCATGCATGAGAACAAAGGGGACATTCACAGCATATTACAATCATGGTAATTAGGGAATGAGGAAAGAAATACAATATATTATCAAACATTCAATACAATAAAATGTGATATTAAAGGATAAAAATCTTACCTTCATATACTCCTTCTGCAGGACCTGGATGATGGCAGAACAGGTCTCTGGGATAATGATACCCAGAGCCTGGGGGGAGATGCCTGTCGAGAACTTGAGGTCCTGCAGGCTTCTCCCTGTCGCCAAGTACCGCAGGGTAGCAACGAGCCTCTGCTCCGGAGTGATGGCTTGCCTCATGCAGGTATCCTGCCTGCTGGTATAGGGGGTCAGCGAAGCCAGCAGACGGTGAAATACGGGGTCCATCATCCTGAGAAAGTTCCTGAAATCATCAGGATTATTTTCACGGATCTCACAGAGCAAAGGCATATGAGAGAACTGGTCACGCTGAAGCAACCAATTCTTGGTCCATGAACTCCGCCCCACCCTGTTCATGGACTGGACTTGTGTCAAGGTCAGGACCCCAACACCATGCCCCCGCACAGCACGAACTCTACGAGGAGTACGTATACGCAACATGGCTAGAAAACGGTCGACTGCTCAGAACGAAGTAACAGAACGCACTGAAGAACAGCAAGGCCTGTGAAGAGCGACCTGAAAAACAGTAACAAGAACACAGTGACTATAAGTCATGCGGAACTTGCTTGCATGCATTGAAGAGCAGATACAAACCCACAAGCACAAACTGAACCGCAGAAAATGATCTGAAAGCCACGAGTCTGAAAAAGCGCGAATCGTCTCTCACCAAACCTTTACTAACACGAGATTAGCAAAAGGAGCCCAAAGGGTGCCGCGCTTGGTTCTGAACTGGCCTTTTCTAGTCTCGTCGTACGTGGTTGACGTCACCGCGTTGTTGGCGATCGGAAATTCCGAAAACTTTGTGCGACCGTGTGTACGCAAAACAAGTTTGAGCCAACATCCATCGGAAAAAATAGCAGTAAAAACCCAACAGCGGTTCTAATCCTTTGATACACAAACTAGAAAAAAAAGTTTTCGGTTTGACATACACTTTTAAGGCCTAACTCAATGTTTACTTTCACTTTAAATAGTTTCTTTGGGCCAAGGGGACCCAAATTAACAATTTTCTTTAATCATTGATGTGCCTGCTGGCAATGTTGTATAAACTATATGTAATATCTGCTATATACAAAATGCAGCGCTGTGTTTCAGGAGTGGTACAAAGACTTACCTATGGTGCTGGAACAAAATCGATGTGGGCTGAGCGTTGCTCAGCCATTCACATGAAGTCTTGTATTGCTATCAATGAATGCAAGTCTTCATTTGATTGCTAAGCTGAAGATCGTGACATCATCTGCCAGCCTCTCCACCTCAGGCAATCAAAGGCAGTCTTGTATTCGTTGATAAGGATACGAGGTTTCTTAGATTGGCCAAAACAAACTTTGCGGTATGTCATTACTGTACATAACAAAAATAAGAAAATTAAGGTATTTACATATTGTTTTGTGCCTAATTATATGTAGCACTTTGGAGGATGGCAGCATTTAAAAAGTGAATGTTCTATAGCCTGAACTTTTACCTAAAGATTTTTATGCTGGCATTTTTGTAGTGCACTTGCCCTCCCTACTGCTGGTAATCTGGGAACCACTTGTGCTTACCATTATGTAATGCAGGAGAGGTATTTGCAAATACGCCTCCTGTACATTTCTGTCTCTCACATACAGAAAACTTGTAAATAAGAAAATTAGTTCTAAGATGTTTGTCATATTCAATAACTAAATATAAAACTGCCATGAACATTTAAATGTGATTGGTGATATAGAAATAGGAGAGGAAATTACACAGGATTCCAGAAGTAAACTCCCAGTGACTGGAATTTGGCCATAGTGGATTTTAGCACAGTTGCAGCATTCCTGGATTGTGTTAGTAGCTCATTGACTGGTTACACTTGTTACCTGAAATTTATCTAGAAAAAAAGGTAAAGTTTTTTAAGAGCACAGCTGTTTAACTTTTCAAAAAGACAACCCACTATTATACGTTTAAGAGAGCAAGATTCTTCAATGGACCTATTTTCCCTCCTTTGGTCAGGTAAAGATAGATCGCTGTCATGGGTCAAGGGATGCTATGTGCTCCTAAAGTGGTTTATCTGAATGTTTGTGAAGAGGAAGGTCTTTGTTTATTTTATCGAAGAATATTAAAAGGAGAGAAATAACAAGAAAACAAAAATTTGTTGTGAAAGGCAAAGGGAAAATGGGTTGATCAACAATACTATTGTCACAAGGCCAAGATGCCAGTAAAGTGATTGATTATATGAAAATAAGGGACTAGTTTAGGCTCTGTAAATTAATGTAATTGAACCATGTTATGCTTCTTCTTTAGTGGCTGTTACCTGCCACATAAATACAGTGGCATGCATCTATAGGTCCCAGAATGTTGCTTTAGTTTTCTCCAAGAGCGCCCTGAGAGTCCTCAAATTTCAGACATAGAAATGCTGAGAATTGTTTAGGGAAGCCATCCATTTACATTCAGATCTTGTTCAGGCCCTGATTGCAGACTATTCCAAGTGCCCTTCCACTGGAGGATGGTCCAATACAAGGACCTGTAAATGCACTGACATTAATATGGTAAATAGTGGGGTGGGACTTAGGACCAACTTAACATTTTGGGCAGACATTGAGAGCCTGTGTACAGCTTGGGTCTGAAATCCAGGTTGCTGCAGCTATATGTGCCTGTCTGACAGTCTGGAAGCCAGATTGTTGGATCTGACAGGTCCATTAATAAATCAACACAAGTATACTTTAGGAAGGCTGTCATTTGCCATCTTATCATAATGCCTGAAATTTTATTCATCACTTCCACAAAGTTGAGAGTGGGAGATGTTTAGACCTGGTCAAGAATGGTGTCTTCAGTGCAGAAAGAGAGATATATTCTGTAGAATTGTTGGTTAAGCATTAGACAACAACATGGATAACTACAGGGACAGAAATATCTAAGGACAAATCTTCACAGCCAAGGACCATGGCACGCTGCAGGGAAGGACTGCCAGTATGATTGACATAGCTTTGTCCCAGCAGCTTGTTTTAGGTTTCAATTGTGTAATAGATTTACTGGTAGTTAGTCCAAGATCAAAACTGCATAAGGATATTTATATATATATATATATATATATATATATATATATATATATATATATATATATATATATATATACACACACACACACACACACATACACTGTGTCATAAGCTGATACATGTGTCTGCATATCCTGTTTCCATTGTATTACTTTTCAATTAAAAGTGATTTTACTCAACCTTACAGCACCTCCCTCCTGCAGTCATCTGTATGAGTCTTTGCAGTTTAGTGATGCCTTATATCACTTTTATTTTTCTAATGTAAATGTAACTTACAGCACTAATTTGTGCTGGCTGAAAATGACAAATGCCAGATAAGTTTAGGAGTCTTTTTTCTTTCATCAAGCAGCTTTTTTTCCTTTCTTCTGGCTTGCTAAAGGGAAGAAGTTTCACATAAACTTAAGAGGTGAGGCAGCGTGATGTGAAATTCAGCAGAGGGATTCTGACTTGGCTGGAGACATCATTTCTTTTGTGTTCGTATTGCCTTTGTGGGAGAACGAAACTATAATCTATGCTGAAAACCCTTGAGCACTGTATTTAAACGGACTGTTTTTTTAAGAATCAACGTGGAAGCAGTAAAGGTACATTGATCTCTAGGTTTGCAGTGCATTGGTAGTTTGGGCAGTGTTGCTACACTGCATACAGATAGAAAAATCTCAGCTTTCAGCTGGTTAGTGCATTAGTGTAGTTCTTTTACGTCTGTGGAATGTTTTTGTTTTTAGTTTGTGTTGTGCCTGGGGTTTTTTGTCCATTGTCTGCTTTGGGCATTTTATTTAGATTACAATTATCTGTATTTTATGTATGTGCTGACACTGTACATGTCATTGTGTGCATGTTCACTGTGCTTTTTGTGCAGTCATCTGTACTTTTACCTGATCCTAATTGTATTTAAAATTAGCAAAATGCAGGTAAAATGTTTTATAAACTTTGCAGCGCTGGTAATGAATATTAATGAATGGAAGGTAGCATTGTGTAGGAACTCAGGTATTTTGATCTTGCTTTGTCTAACTACAACCAGATACTATGTAACCAATGGAAGTTTAAATGGAAGTTTAAACCTGTACTTGGAGAAGTTCCTGCAAATTGTCATTGTTTGCATATAATTTCATGATTTATCCTGTTAGTCCTGGGTCTCTCTGAAGTATCTTGTTTGTGCTGAAGACTGTGCTGGACTGACTGGATCAGTCACTGGTCGTGAGTGATTGTGTGGGAAAGGAGATGTCCCTCCAGTAGGCTGTGCCCAATATGGATACTGGTGGTAAACCCTCTTAGGACCTGGGCTTGCTGCCTTTCTGGTACGCCCTGAAGGCCGATTCCACATGTGGACTTGGAATAATAGAAAAGAAGGCATGCCTAATGTCCAAAAAGAATGCAAGTTTGATGGTAAATTAAGAGGCGTTTATTGAGAATAGCAACAGGTCGATTAAGCCAACGTGTTTAAGTGGAAAAGGGCTCTCCCTTTTCAGGGCTATCAAACAAGTATGAAAAATATACAGAAAATAGAACATAATATTGGATATGTAAAGGCAAAAATACAAAATGGGTAATACCATAATATATGTTATATATAGTATGATCACTATAGAAAATTATCACAAAAATATATGTATTAGTAATAATATCAATAATAACAATGATATTGCCGATGGTAAAAGTTAAAATTGAGCCAAGAAAAATCTGCATTAGAGATGTGTACAAATTGAGGCAAAAAAACTCTGCATTAGAAATTTATGTACAAATAATTATGTTAAAAATTATCACAAAAATAAATAAATATAAATAAATAATACTGACAATAAAACTCTGCCTTAGAAATTGTGTACTTAATAATCATAATAAAGATGATCACAATAAAAATAATAATGATACTGACAATAATAATAGTAATCATCTAGCCAGAAACAACTCTGCATTAGAAATGTGTACAGATTGAGTTAATAGGTTAGGTCTTAATGGATATATATATATATATATATATATATATGTGTGTGTGTATGTATGTATGTATATATATATATATATATATATATATATATATATATATATATATATATATATATATATATATAGTGTGTGTGTATAAATATACAGTATCTCACAAAATTATACCCCTCACATTTTTTGCAAATATTTTATTATATCTTTTCATGTGACAAAACTGAAGAAATTACACTTTACTACAATGTAAAGTAGTAAATGTACAGCTTATATAACAAAGTAAATTTGCTGTTTGGTCAAAATCACTCAACACACAGCCATTAATGTCTAAACCACTGGCAACAACAGTGAATACACCCCTAAGTGAAAATGTCCAAATTGGGCCCAATTAGCCATTTTCCCTTTTCATGTGACTCGTTAGTGTTACAAGGTCTCAGGTGTGAATGGGGAGCAGGTGTGTTAAATTTTGTGTTATAGCTCTCACTCTCTTATACTGGTCTTTGGAAGTTCAACATGGCACCTCATAGCAAAGAACTCTCTGAGGGTCTAAAAAAAAGAATTGTTGCTCTACGTAAAGATAGCCTAGGTTATAAGAAGATTGCCAAGACCCTGAAACTGAGCTGCAGCACGGTGGCCAAGACCATACAGCGGTTTAACAGGGCAGGTTCCACTCAGAACAGGCCTCGCCATGTTCGACCAAAGAAGTTGAGTGCACTTGCTCACGTCATATCCAGAGGTTGTCTTTGGGAAATAGACATACGAGTGCTGCCAGCATTGCTGCAGAAGTTGAAGGGGTGGGGGGTCAGCCTGTCAGTGCTCAGACCATACACCACACACTGCATCACATTGGTCTGCATGGCTGTCGTCCCAGAAGGAAGCCTCTTCTAAAGATAATGCACAAGAAAGCCTGCAAACAGTTTGCTGAAGAAAAGCAGTCTAAGGACATGAATTACTGGAACCATGTCCTGTGGTCTGATGAGACCAAGTTAAATGTATTTGGTTCAGATGGTGTCAAGCGTGTGTGGCGGCAACCAGGTGAGGAGTACAAAGACAAGTGTGTCTTGCCTACAGTCAAGCATGGTGGTGGGAGTGTCATGGTCTGGGGCTGCGTGAGTGCTGCTGCCACTGGGAAGCTAAAGTTCCTTGAGGGAACCATGAATGTCAGCATGTACTGTGACAGAGCATAATCTCCTCCCTCCGGAGTCTGGGCTGCAGGACAGTATTCCAACATAACGACCCCAAACACCTCCAAGACGACCACTGCCTTGCTAAAGAAGCTGAGGGTAAAGGTGATGGACTGGCCAAGCATGTCTCCAGACCTAAACCCTATTGAGCATTTGTGGGGCATCCTTAAATGGAAGGTGGAGGAGCGTAAGGTCCCTAACATCCTTCAGCTTCGTGATGTCGTCATGGAGGAGTGGAAGAGTGGCAACCTGTGAAGCTCTGGTGAACTCCATACCCAAGAGAGTTAAGGCAGTGCTGGAAAATATTGGTGGCCACACAAAATATCGACACATCGGGCCCTATTTGGACATTTTTTTACTTAGGGGTGTACTCACTTTTGTTGCCAGCGGTTTAGACATTAATGGCTCTGTGTAGAGTTATTTTGAGGGGACAGCAAATTTACACTGTTATACAAGCTGTACACTCACTACATTGTAGCAAAGTGTGATTTCTTGAGTGTTGTCATATTAAAAGATAAAATTAAAATATTTACAAAAATGTGAGGGGTGTACCCACTTTTGTGAGATACTGTGTGGATATATATATATATATATATATATATATTTATTGTAAGGTGTCCGGGGTGATTAGACTCTAGTGGTGCATGCGAGTTAAGGAACATGTGTCAGTCCAGACTGCATTGTATTGTACTGTATTGTTCACGCATTCAGCCTCCTGGCTTACTCACTTGCAGCACCGCTGCTTCAGGCCTCACGCCTAGGCCTTAGGATAGCTGCTCAGAGTGTATGCTCACGCTGACAGCTGCATACTCTCTCTCCTAGAGAACGTGGGTGTTCTCCTGACACTCATACACAGACCTCATGTCTGTAGGGGGGAGTCTTTCTGACTCCTCGGCCAGACTTCCTGTCTGCCTGGGTGGAGCTGTTGCCAAGTGGGAGCCCTGAGCTCTCTTCCTGAGAGGATTATGAAGCCAGCCCACTGTGTGTAATTAGCATGCCTGCCAAAATCAGGCATACGCTGCTCATATACATGGTGACACGGGGTTGCCTCTCCACTATATATATATATATATATATATATATATATATATATATATATATATATATATATATATATATGGGTTTACTCACTTTTGTGAGATACTGTGTGTGTAATATATATATATATATACACACACACAGTATCTCACAAAAGTGAGTACACCCCTCAAATTTTTGTAAATATTTTATTATATCTTTTCATGTGACAACACTAAAGAAAGGGCACTTTTCTACAATGTAAAGTAATGAGTGTACAGCTTGTATAACAGTGTAAATTTGCTGTCCCCTCAAAATAACTCAACAAACAGCCATTAATGTCTAAACCGCTGGCAACAAAAGTGAGTACACCCCTAAGTCAAAATGTCCAAATTGGGCCCAATTAGCCATTTTACCTCCCCGGTGTCATGTGACTCATTAGTGTTACAAGGTCTCAGGTGTGCATGGGGAGCAGGTTATTAAATTTGGTGTTATAGCTCTCACTTTCTCACACCGGTCACTGAAAGTTCAACATGGCACCTCATGTCAAAGGACTCATGGCAAAGTATTCCAACATAACGACCCCAAGTACACCTCCAAGACAACCACTGCCTTGCTAAAGAAGCTGAGGGTAAAGGTGATGGACTGGCCAAGCATGTCTCCAGACCTAAACCCTATTGAGCATCTGTGGGGCATCCTTAAATGGAAGGTGGAGGAGCGTAAGGTCTCTAACATCCTTCAGCTTCGTGATATCGTCATGGAGGAGTGGAAGAGGACTCCAGTGGCAACCTGTGAAGCTCTGGTGAACTCCATGCCCAAGAGAGTTAAGGCAGTGCTGGAAAATATTGGTGGCCACACAAAATATCGACACTTCGGGCCCTATTTGGACATTTTCACTTAGGGGTGTACTCACTTTTGTTGCCAGCGGTTTAGACATTAATGGCTCTGTGTAGAGTTATTTTGAGGGGACAGCAAATTTACACTGTTATACAAGCTGTACACTCACTAATTTACATTGTAGCAAAGTGTCATTTCTTCAGTGTTGTCATATGAAAAGATATAATAAAATATTTACAAAAATGTGAGGGGTGTAATCACTTCTGTGAGATACTGTGTGTATGTGTGTATGTGTGTGTATATATATATATATATATATATATATATATATATACACATATAGTAAGATTGGGGTGATCAGGCTCAAGCGGTAAGTGCGTTTTCAATGAGTGCGCCAGTCCAGAACTGTATTTTTAAGGGCCTGGCAGCCCAGTTTTATTTAAAAGATCAGAAAAGTGCATACAAGACATCAGTAGCCCACGCAGGGGGTTTCACCATTACTGTATCTTGCACAATCAAAATACCGTACTTCAGCCTCCTGGCTTACTCTCTTGCCACACGGCTGCTTCAGACCTCCAGCCTAGGCCTTAGGTCTGTTCCTCTCTCCTATCTTACTCCAAATCAGCTCCTTGCTGCTCTGTCACAAACTACATCTGCCTCCTGCAGACATGCATGCTCTGGCTGCCCCATGCAGCCTCTGATTCCCGCAGAAGAACGGGAGTCCACCTGACTCCCATGCAACGACTTCCTGTCTGTTGGGTGGGGCCCTGAGCCAAAGTCAGGTAACAACTAAAAAACCCAGCACACAGCTGTGCAGTTAGCGTGCCTGTCTCTCCAAAATATGGCGTAAACCAGCAATCTTCCAGGTAGCATGGGGTCCCACTGCCACATAACCTCCCCCCTTGTTTCGAACCTGGAGGGAGGAACACATAACCCCGTCAACATTAATGGGACACCTCTGTGCCAGCCATTAGCTGTGTAGGCGCATTTCTTTTTCTGGGTATATTTCCACCAGCACTTCACCTTTGCACCTCTGTGCCAACTATCAGCAGCAGGAGTCCTAACCTGCCCAACATTTTTTCAAAAGGGACACTCCATCCACATCTTGTTCCGGGTGTGCTTCCACATGCACTTCTTCCTGAACCGTGGACTCCCACTAATCTCTCTACTATCCCTTTAACCTTCTGGCCTTGGGATCCTCCCTTTCTTTTTTCCTCCCACAAACTTACTCTCCTGGGACTGTTGGGGACCCACTTCTATGACACCTGTCAGGGACCGACCCCTCTTACTACCTGATGCAACACTAACCAACAACATCTGTTTCTCAGGTTCACTAACCTCTGTGTGGTTACCCTTGGCAACCAAACTGAGATCTGAGATTAACACCACATCCTTCTGTTTAACCTCAATAGCAACATTCCACAATGGATTATTCAACTCAATATTATCATTGTCATCAGGGCCTCTTGTCCCCTTGTTTGCTAAGACAGTGTCTGTGGAGGGACCAGCTACAGGCAATCAGTTACTTCCTATGGGACATTCCTGCAGTTTCTCATTGCCCCCTGTTGTCTAACACACCAATAGCGACTGTCCTACCAATGAACATTTTTCACCACATTTTTCCACACCAATCTCTTTAACCATTTGTGTCCATTGGTACCTTAACCAATACCTCTGAGCTGTCGGACTGTGCTCTAGAGCAGGGTTTCTCAACTCCAGTCCTCAAGGCGCCCCAACAGGTCATGTTTTCAGGCTTTCCATTATTTTGCACAGGTGATTTGATCAGTTTCACTGCCTTAGTAATTACCACAGCTGTTTCATCTGAGGGAAATCCTGAAAACATGACCTGTTGGGGCGCCTTGAGGCCTGGAGTTGAGAAACACTGCTCTAGAGTACCTCTCATACACCATATCAGTAGGAAGTAACCCAGTACACTGTGAGACAACATTCAACATGAGTTTACATACTTTTTCGTTAGTTACTATGGTAGTGTGGTAACCCACCAATGTATTGGTCCAGGATCCTCAACCAGGCAGGTTGAGGGGCTCCAGGGTATTTGCTTGTTTGAGAGGAAACTGGCTTTTCAGTTTCCTCATTATTTAGTAAAGTCCGCTTTTGGACCTGAAGCTTGGGGATTTCTTAGAGATCCGGGTGGGATGAAATCCCTAGTCATGGGTCCGGGTTTTGAGACTCACCTGCACACTGATTGTTCAGGTGTGTGTGGGCCTGATAGTAGAGTCAGGACCATGGTTCTGGGCTCCACCCTCCTGAGGAGTCCAGGCTTGCAAGGGAGAACCCAGAAAGTGCAGGTGTGCAGTAGTAGCCAGGGAGTAGAGGAAGTAGCCAGGGAGTGCAGGCTGCACTGTGAAAGCCAGATAGACTGAGGTTGCTGACAGTAGTCAGGAGTGCTCCATGTGGGAGACTGAGCAGTGGTGCGTCTGCTGCTGAAGAGAGCCAGGTGGCTCAGTATTTTTGTGTGCAATGCTGCATGTGTAAGCCAGGAGGGTGAATATCCTTTTATTTGTTGCTGGCTGTGAAAACCCCCTGCAGGGGAAACCACTTTTGTTTTCATTTGTGGAACTTTGTTTGATTTTCTTTAATAAAAGGGGGCCAACAAGCCCTGAAAAGGAAACATTTGTGTGGACAGTTTTCGCTAGCGGGTGCTACACTTGAGCTAAACAACCCCCAAACTTTACATTACCAACACTATTATTTCCTGTGAGAGTGTCTCCGGGTACCTCAAACTGCACCTCTTTGCAAGTAATGGACAGAATTCACACTACTTCCACGTCTGTTCCTGGGCTTTCCTTTACATGAGGTCTAGCGGGTGAGACAGTACACGCGCCATGTACCAACAACTGCTTAGCCACACCTCTGACTGCACTAGCAGGAATGCACCTCATCACACCAACATATGGAGAGACTTTCACTATGTCTACCATTTCTGATTCCTCTAGCAGTTCCCCTGAGCGCCTTCCTCACACAACTGCCGCTGGAAACACTCTCGCAACTGAGAGACCACTTTCCACAAAAGTAACCAACATTGCAGTAACCAATACCAATTTTTATCAACATTGCTTAACATTGCCTGTACCGACTGCATCCACTGAATGGTACTACGCATTACCAGACCGTCCATCTGCGGTGGATACATGCAGTTGTACAGCGAAAGGGATTTCACCAATTCCAACATGTCTAACAACACCTCAGTTATTTATGAACCTCCCACATCTAAACATAGAACTTTAGGGACTCTTCCCTTACTAGCGACGTGGAAGGGCTCATTTGCCAAGACTCGAGAGGCCAAGATACTTAAGGAGACCTCCACCTCAGAGGTAACTGACTCAGCTTGCGGCTCCCCTTGAGCACTGCCAAACGCATGTGTCACACTCATCCCCTCATTTCCAGCAACACTAAGCCTTTCCAAGACCTTATCCATTATACTGACATTCTGACACTCAACATTTCCCCCCCTTAGCTGTGGACAAAACCTCTGCTATGAACACGCCCTTATCTGTTCCTTCCAACTGGAGAGGGTTAACTCCTGCAACAGCCAATGCACCTGTGACTACTGGCTCTGCAGTCTCTCCACTGGCCACAACAGCAATAGTGTCCACCTCACTATTACTCAACCTAGCTGGGTGGGGCATAGTTACTTCGTTAAATTTTGCGAGTACTTCCCTGTGCTTTCACACTGAGGCACTGCGCTGGCAGGGCATCAAAAAAAGTCCTGCAAGCAGCTTCTTTGCAGCGCTTTAGGAGTGGTGAATACACCGCTCCTAATGAGCCCCTTCCCATTGAAATCAATGGAAAGCGCCTGAAAAGCGCCTTGGCTGCAGCGCTTTGTGGGCGCTTTTAACCCTTTATTCGGCCACTAGTGGGAGTTAAAAGCTCTCCGCTAGTGCTCGAAAAACGCTGGTAAAGCGCCGCTAGTTTAAGCAGCGCTTTACCAGCGTTTTTCGGGCACTGGCAGTGTGAAAGGGCTCTTATATTCCGAGTGCTGCTGTTCAAGGACAGGAGTTTAAATCAAGAAAAATTCAGGGTCCTATGCTAATTACACATAAAATGCATTTAGTAAATATATATCTGGATTAAATTGCGTTTTAATTCCTTACTTGAAACCCAGAACTGCTGGTTTCATGCAGTGTGATGAAAATGGCCAACTAGCCTTACACAACTCTTTGCAGTTAAGAATACATGCCTCTGTAATAATATTGTGTAGTACCTATGCTAAGCCAGTGGTTCTGAATCATTGTGTGCTTTGTGCTGAGATGGATCTCTGATAACTGGACAAAAATTAACACACAGCTATTGCCTAGGGCAGCTCATCAGAGTTCATCTTTTTCAGGGGAAATAATACTATGAATGTGTGATAAGTCCAGGGCCAGAGTTCCCTTTTGCTCCAGCTTTCATGCTGCAGCTCCACAATCTCCTTAAGGGCCAAGCCTTTGAGAAATGATAGTGTATGGCTAGCTTTAAATGCTTTATTTAAAAAAAAAAAAAAAAAGTTAAATAAAAATTGGGATTTATAAGCACCATGTGTAAAAATTATGAAATATAAATGACTTTCTGTAGTTTTACATACAGGATGTGATCATAATTTATACATTGTTAGTGCAGTATAAGAAAACTCCCAGAGAAAAGAAATCTCATGGAAGATTTTTTTTTTATTTATCCCTCTGGGAATGAGGCATGTTTAGTTCAAGTTTTTCTTCTGGTCAAATGCCAGATGGTCTAAATTAGAAAGCAACAAGTAAACTACATTTTACTGAAATGAAAAAAGATAAGATTGGCATACATTGAGGAGAACCAATCTGCATACTAATAATCTTAATCTCTGTTCTTGACCTGAATTATTATAACAGTGCATCATATCTCTTAGAAAATACTTGATATTTCATTATTTACTTTAATTTTCTTTCTGTCAGAGCAGAAGTGTCAGGCTGAGTGTTAGGCTATCCTGTCTCCTCTCTCAGCTCAGTGCAGATAAACACTCAAAAAAACTGTTATATAATAAAGGTGCTTAGGATTTCATGAAAGAAAAGAAAGGCTTTGCTATTGACAGTTTTTCCCTCCTCCAACAACCCAGAGATTGTGTCAGTTGTCATCTCTGACCTCAAATATGCGCCCCAGGTCGACACTGTGCTGCAATTTCTGTTCTGTCAGGTAAAGAAAACAAGTGAATAACAACACACACAGCTGTTCCTTATGTGAGACTGCACTGTTATGCCCTGTACACACGGTCGGATTTTCCGACGGAAAATGTGTGATAGGACCTTGTTGTCGGAAATTCCGACCGTGTGTAGGCTCCATCACACATTTTCCATCGGAATTTCCGACACACAAAGTTTGAGAGCTTGCTATAAAATTTTCCGACAACAAAATCCGTTGTCAGAAATTCCGATCGTGTGTACAAAAATCCGACGCACAAAGTGCCACGCATGCTCAGAATAAATTAAGAGACGAAAAGCTATTGGCTACCGCCCCATTTATAGTCTCGACGTACGTGTTTTACGTCACCGCGTTCAGAACGATCGGATTTTCCGACAACTTTGTGTGACCATGTGTATGCAAGACAAGTTTGAGCCAACATCCGTCAGAAAAAATCCATGGATTTTGTTGTCGGAATTTCCGATCAATGTCCAACCGTGTGTACAGGGCATCATGCACACAGGGCGAATAATTTTCTCTTCTAAACTAATTTTACTTTTGGCAGGAAAAAGCAGCATAACAAAACATGGCTAAAGCTACATATTGCACATGCGTTTAGGCACATCATTTGTTTATGTCAATGGATTTCATTTGCCAGAATATTAATTTATTCCACTCCTGAACGTGCGGGTGAATTATTTATTTTTTTTCTCAGCCTGTAAATGCTCCTCTTCAAATATGCCTGTAATTGCCTATTTGTGTATGGACACATAGGGGTTGATTTACTAAAGGCAAGCAGACTGTGCACCTTCTGGAGCACCTAGCAACTGCTCTTGTAGAGTGCAACTGCACTTTGCAATGTGCACAGTATATTTGCCCTTAGTAAATCAACCCCATGGGCTAACATAGACATGCTTTTACAGGCTGGAAAAAAATGTCAAACACCTGTAAAATCAGCATTTTTTTAAGCCCTTATAACTATGTAAGATCAGGGATACTACAACTTTGTAAAATATAGGTAAAATTCATAGCAAACTGGTTAAATCTGGTTTCTTGTTGTTTTTGCATGTCTGCTGGCACAAACCCTACCAATGTACATTGATCAGATCCTCAACTACTTGAGAACGTGCTACATTATATAAACATCCCGGGGAACTTCAGTTATATCTTCAGTATCTTTATACACATATAAGCTTTCCCCTACCACACTGATGTACACTTGTTTCAGTCCTAGATATCATCCGAAAGCCCAAATCTAGGGAAGAGCTAGAACCTACTTTTAGGTTTTGATTGTTTTTTATATTCCTCACTGGTGAGATCTCCCTTCATTTTCTGTCCTAGAAGAATAGAAAGTAGGGAGATTGCTCCCCAAAAGGAATGCTGCATTTAAAACTTACCGTAACTTAGGTCAGGTAATAGCTGAAATTCTGCTTTGCAAACGGGAGCCTGTCAAAGCAGCTCTTCAGTGATCATTCAGGCTCCATTCACAGCTTACATTTTTCACGCATTTTTTGCGTGATTTTGGAGTGACACCATTCACTTGAATGGGCTGTGCTCTGCTCCAATAATGCACCAAAGTAGTTTCTGTACCCCTTTATGGAGCCATCTTTGGTGCATTTTTGTCGTGAGTTTCTTTAGCCTATTGGGGTGACATTCACAATGAATGGCACCCAAATGCACTTGAGCATTTTGGCACATTCCCGAATCTCGGGCAGAATGGATTCTGCTACACTCAGATGTGAACGGGTTCTCAGGGTGATTTTAAAAATTGTTAGAAAGTTACTCTGTTGTGGCACCTTTCACTGAAAATCACAGTCTGATTGCTTTTATTCTGAAAGGATATGCAATAGGCTGTTTATTATCTTTTTCTTAATAACATTGTATGTGAATTTTTTGAAATGTTTGCTCATTTTGCATTGTTATTAAAAATACAATATACAGGAAACATATGATATTTATAAATGCAATTCATTTAAAAATAATTTATGAGGAAAATAATGTTAGTGTCATAAGCAAGGCCAATAAAAATAGATCTAAAACGACCTTTTAATTTGTATCTACACTAAATCGAATTTCAATCCATGTGTGGCCAATGTAGATGAACAGAAGTCACTCAGCCATCCTGTCGGGTAAAAGCCGCTAGATCAGGGGCTCGAGCACTGATCTGTGTATTCTGACAGCGGAGGAGTCTCCCTGCTGTCAGAATTCAGTAGCGCAGTGGGGAGGATTCCCTCATCCACCTTGAATCTGTTCAGCTTCCTTTTTTTATATTGAAAAAAAATGAAACCATGTATGGCCAGCTTATCTCAGGTTGTTTTAAAATGGTCATTGGTCAAATCTGAACAAAGCTTTTTTTTCCCTATTTATTAATTGTTTTGGGCTTTATATTATATAGCATATAAAATAATTCTAAGAAAACAATTCATAAAAAAATAAATACATATACACTTTGGTACCATAAATATTGAAAAGTTATTGGCAGATGAATTGTTACTTTGGCCATTAAAAAAAAAAATCACTAGTCCCGAAGTGGTTAAATACAGTTTTGATAAACACATGATTGCTGTAGGAGACTATCTGTGTTTATTTCCCTCACACAGCACATGAACAATCTGAACCTTTCTGTCATTCCTTTGCGTATGCCATATCTTATAAGATGAAAATATGCAGTATGCTTTGGGTTGTCATTATAGTGGATAAAAAATGAAAAAAAGCGAGTTTAGTAATAATGTGTAAGCTCTTGTCAGCCTTTGAAAATATCAAGCAAGTTCAAGTCTAATAGGATGTTGGAATGCCCTATTGCAATTTTTCAGCCACTCACCCACTCTTATGCCCCGTACACACAATAGGATTTTCCAATGGAAAATGTTCTATGGGAGCTTGTTGTCGGAAATTCCGACAGTGTGTAGGCTCCATTGGACATTTCCCATCGGAATTTCCGTCACACAAAATTTGAGATCTGGATCTCAAATTTTCCGACAACAAAATCCGTTGTCCTAAATTCCGATCGTGTGCACACAATTCCGACGCACAAAGTTCCACGCATGCTCGGAATCAAGCAGAAGAGCCGCACTGGCTATTGAACTTCATTTTCCTCGGCTCGTCGTACGTGTTGTACGTCACTGCGTTCTTGACGTTCGGAATTTCCGACAAGATTTGTGTGACCGTGTCTTGCATACACAAGTTTGAGCCGTCAGAAAAAAAAACATGGATTTTGTTGTTGGAAAATCCTATCGTGTGTACAGGGCAATAGAATTGTTTGTTCTCCATTCAGAATCCAGGGACATAATTATCTGCATGGTTTCCACTCACTCTTATTTTTCATATAATCAAATTATTTTTTTGCCCAGGACCTTTTGAGAGAAAGATAAGATTTTACATTTTATTTCCACAGCATGTATTCTCCATGCCAATTTCCCAGTAGCTGTGTACATTTAACTTGAAAGGATTAAAATATATTTGCTTCATTGGTAATCGTTGCCCTCACATAGTGAAGCTGCTGCAAGTGAGAGGCTTTTGGAATTGTTTATGGTCAAAGACTTCTGTGAAATGCTGTAGTTTCTGCCAGACACTCAGGCACATCGCTGAACATGTTATTCTTAGGGCCTTATGTCTATTGCGCTGCGGTTTTAAGAAACCGGTTCATCTGATTTGTAAGGGACCATGCAAGGCAGTGTGATGCCTGTGGAACTTTTGACCGACTTGCTCCAATTCAATGCAAGGTTGGAAGTAGGTTCTATAGCAAATACAATTTTGTTTGTACAATTTTCTTGTCTTGCAAACACTGTAAAATACATAGAAACCTTTCTTCTAAAACAGACCCAAGTGTGGTCTCCAAAAGGCTTAAACATGGTGAATAAAAAGTAATCTGCTGAGATGGCAAAGCTGTAAAAATATAAAGGGTATATAATTTACAACCTATTTGTTTTACACCATGTAAAAAGCATATATAAATAAAACAGAGCACAGAAGAAAAAGGAGCAAAGTTCCAGTGGTTATAAAGGCTGAAGGTTTTATTAACTTCATGCATTCTAAAAACCTTCTGTGTGCATTTCCGAACCCACGCCCTTCAGCCCCCCTAATTCTTACCTCCGTCAGATCTTTATCCAGCGATGTGCATGAGAGCAGCTGCTCTCCTAGCTCTCTGCCTCCTCATTGGCCAGTGACCATGGCTCCCACTGCTGGTAATCAGTGAGGAGGGACCCAGTTTGGGAGTGAGCATGCGCTAATTCCTCCATAGCAAGTGGCTTGCTATGGGGGCCCTCAGCAGGGGGGAGGAGCCAAGAGCATTGGCAGGGGACCCCAGAAGAGGAGGATCAGGGCTACTCTGTGCAAAACCATTGCACAGTGCAGGTAAGTATATGTATGTGGTTTTTTTTTTGTTTGATTAGCGTTAATATCACTTTGTTTAAATGGTTTGAAGACCAAGCCGAGTTTAAGCTTTACAGTTACTAGTGAAAAAAATTAATCATATCTAGCTTCTAGCTTCAATGACTTGAAACATTGAAAAAAGATTTTAAAAAATTACCTTCAGAGCTTTTCTAGGTATCAATTTGCACATTCTCACTTCAGAAACACAAATCCAATATTTGTTCAACGCACCTTGTTATCTGTATGACAGTCACAGCTTGGTTCCTACCATGATTGGAGAAAAGGGGAAGATTTGGCTCTGTCTATTAGGAATTTGTCAGAAAAGACAATCAAGCACATCAGAGCTAAAGTAACTGAACTCTGATCAGGCAGCATATTACATATGCATGTAATATTTACAGATATGTGTCAAAATCCATTTCTACTGCATTAGTGATGACTGTATGACTTGCAGAACAAAATGACTACATGAAGGTGTTAAAGACTAAACTCAGAAATTGCAGTTATATAGCTTGTTTCAATTCAGGTTTATTCTGTTAGTGTTGGTTAGTTTGTACATGCATAACTCTTTAAAAAAGCCAAATTGCTTCTGGTCTAAGGGCCAGTTCACACCAAATGCAGTCCGTTCCGTTTTTTATCTGCATCAAAAACGCATGGAAAGTAGGTTATATGGTTTTCAATGGCATAGTTCACACCGGTGCTTGCAGCTCCAGTGTGTTCCAGTTCCAGAAAAAAAAAGTAGAACATGCTGCATTTTTCCTGCACTGGACTGTACTGGAACGCACCTAAAAGCACCAAAAACACACTGGAACTTACCTAAACGCACCAAAATTGCACTGAAACACACATGTCCTTATTTAAGGTTAAGAAAAAAGAGGGGGGGGGGGCGACTGCATCAAAAACACACCAAAAATGCATCAAAAACGCACTGGAAAGCATCAAAAACATGTAAAAAACGTGCATGCAGAAAAGCATCTGGAACGCATGGGGACTGCGTTTCTATGGTGGGAAGTGGCCCTTATGCTGAATTTTTCAACCTCTTCATTTTGAACCTATAACTGTTTGTCGCATAACCAACTGCTAGCCCTTCCTAGACCAAGCGCTTAAGGAGAAAGTAAAATGAAAATTGTATAAACCAATGCGGGATAGGAGCACTACAATACACCTCCTTCACGCTGTTGTGCGATTGCCACTTTAAGGTAAAAGCTGCTACCATTCACCTATCAATAGATAGGAATAAACTACAAGAAAAAACACACATCAAGAAGGCAGCGCTAATATCGAACAACATTAGATAAAATGTTATATGGCATAACCAGGAAATGCAGTGAAATCAGCAATGGTGTTTAAACAGGTAGGTAATCAGTCCCATAGTCAGGTAATGAATGAGTTATATCTTGTGAATCCTATGCAGGAAATCATACAGTCCAATATCCACAGAAATCTACCACCAACACCTCCGCTCATGAGAGACTAGGGGGGGGGGAATGAGCCTTCCCTGTTGCGTATGCTCTTAACAAACTATACTGGATAGTAAGCCTTAAATGATAACCACGGGTGTCTCCTTATAGTTGAATATCTTCACTGACACTCTCCTGCACAGGGATTGGATTTCATACTGATGCTCTCATATCATATAAAAGCAAAAGAGAATAGAATCCATAGCGTAACTCCATTTTAAAATTACTTTAATCCAAAGAATCAAGCCCCCCGTTTAAGAAAAGCACTTACAAAATAGCTAAATCAGTTAAGCAATGAACATCCGTACACGTCTGAATGGGAGCTGTGACCAGGCGGCGTCTCCTACCTCGCTCTATGCTCGCCGCTCGCAAGTACCTGATATGGCTGAGCTGTTCACTACCCAGGATAGAGGGGGACGGCAGTGTGGAAAATGCCTGTACAGGTGTTAGATTGCGGTGCGAAACTAAGGATATGTGGCTGAGATGGTAAGCCAAGGTGAGGAAAGACAAGGGCTAGACAGACCCACAATGGTTGCAAGAACTCCCACTTCTTGCAACCATTGTAGGTCTGTCCAGCCCTCCCTCCAGGAGCGATCCATGCTGGATTTAAATAGCCTACATACACCAGATCCATCCAAAGTGCCACTGAGGCCTAAAAGGATGGTACCTGGGGCCTCCTATCCGAAGCACGAGGTTTTGCCTTTAACACCTCTCTTTGAGGGCTGGAACCCAGGGCTTTGGTCTTGCTACATTAACTAGCTTTCCTGGTGGGGTGCTTTACAGGTCCAAGGGAGTTGGAACCCCGATATCTAGGGACCCAGTCCTTGAAGGTTTGTTAAATGCAGCCCGCCTTGATGGGTGAAGGTTGGATTGTCTGTTAATTCAGCAAATCCTGCGGCTGGGATAAGATAAGGGAAGAAACGTAGGTATTAAAAACATCTATGTATTCTTCCATTAGAGACAAAATGTTGTCGTGCCTTAAATCTCCACTAGAGGGAGTCTATGCACATACCTTACTTTTTTGTCTTCACTGTAAAGCTCAGTCTGTGTGTGGTCACAGCAGTGTGTGCTGTGCAGGGAGCTTTTTCAAGGTAAAAGAAATCTGCAAAATGTTTTTTTATCCCCCCTGATGGGACCAGAGGGTTAGGGGGACCTCAGCGCTGTACCCTCTTACATTAACCCCCCCCCCCCACTGCTAGGGGGGTGCGGAGGTCCCGCTGGTACTGCTAATTGTTTTACTGTGGCTGATTTTACTGTTGTTTGTCTGCCTACTGCTGGATGGGTCTCTGCCTCCCCTCCCCCCCTCCTCGTGTTGGGTCTGTGGACCCGAAAACGCCACGCACAAGCACGGAAATATTTTTAAATATAAAAAGGGGCGGAATTTTTCTTGGAGGGGGCGGGGGGCCTAAACGCGGTGCCATGAATGTGCACGAGGACGCGCGGCAGGCTAAAACAGATAAAGATACAGCTGTGACAGTCTCTCCTTGGCTGATTAGGAAGAGACAAGCAGCCTGCAACACAGGGACACAAGAGCTGTGGGACACATATGGGTTGCAAAACTAGTATTCCTAGTACAGGAAGGAGACTTTTTTTCCCAGCACTAGGCTGAACTTATATCGGCTTTAAATGTCATGATTATTTTCAGCAATTTAGTGCAATTTGTATAGTGCCTCTGTTTTTGTACTTAGGACTATGCCTACCAAAAAAGACACCACAAAAAACAAAAAAAGTAAATAAAAAAAGTAAGGGTTTCACCCCCAGCCGTTAGGATCTCGAGTCGCATTTCCACGCTGTCATCCTCGCCTGAATTTCCAGTTATGGCAAGCCAGGGTGAGCCATTGGAACAAATTGATGGTGCAGCTGCTTCTCACATCTCAACCCCTGTATATGTGACTGAAGATGTCCTTTCCTCCTCCCTGCAGGGTCTGGAAGGAAGATTAGCGGCTTTAATCGCATCCTTCATTCAAATAGATCCCCCTCCCCCACTTCAGAACCTTTGCAAGGGGAACAGTGGGCTCAGGATGAGGTGTTACCCTCAGTCGATCAAGAGGAAAAACAAACCGATGATTCCTCTGTGGAGGAAACAACGGTAGATTAAACTGTTTCAGCTTCACAATCTGAGAAATTGCTGATAGAATCTCTTACAGAGATGGTTCATTCCACTTTCATGCTGCCCCTAATGCAGTCTCCTGAAAGCTTGGTTTCTTCCTTGGGTTCCTTTCTCAGCCTTTGCATGTGTTTCCTGCACATGCATTACTAGAACAGCTTATTTTTGCTGAATGGGATCACCCCGATAAGCTTTTTCTCCCTCCTAAGAGATTTTCGATTCTCTATCCCCTGGAGGAGAAATTCTCCAAAAGATGGAAAATACCAGCAGCTAACGCTGTAATTTCCAATGTGATTAAAGGCCTAACTTGTCCTGTAGACAATGCACAAATGCTTAAGGATCCAACAGATAAAAAGTTTGAATCCATTACGCAGCCTGCAGTCGCTGCAATAGGCGTCTCTCAATCCCCAAAGGACCAATTTAACCACTTCCCGCCCGGCCTATAGCAAAATGACGGCCAGGAGGTGGTTCAATTATCCTGACTGGGTGTCATATGACGTCCTTCAGGATAACAACCACCGCGCGCCCGTGGGTGCGCGCATCGCGGTGATCGGTGGAGCGGTGTGTCAGTCTAACACACCGCTGCATTGATCTAGGTAAAGAGCCTCCGGTGGATGCCCAATCTGTGCCAAACAGTGCCCACGAATGGACACTGATTGGCACAAGTATGTACAAACACATCAGTAATGCCCAGCAGTGCCACCCATCAGTGACATCGGTGCCCACCTACCAGTGCCCATCCGTGCCACCTATCAGTGCCACCCATAAGTACCCATCAGTGCTGCCTACAAGTGCCCATCAGTGCCGCCTGCAAGTGCCCATCAGTGCCGCCTATGAGTGCCATCAGTGCCGCATACCAGTGCCACCTATCCGTGTCTGTCATCAGTGCCCGTCAGTGCCACCTCATCAGTGCCACCTTATTGGTGCCACCAGTGCCGCCTTATCAGTGCCCGTCAGTGCAGCCATATCAGTGCACATCATTGAAGGAGAAAACTTACTTATATACAAAAAAATTTAACAGAAACAAAGAGAAACTTGTTTTTTTTTTCAAAATGTTCGGTCTTTTTTTATTTGTTGCGCAAAAAATAAAAATCCCAGAGGTGATCAAATACCACCAAAAGAAAGCTCTATTTGTGGGAACAAAATGATAAAAAATTAGTTTGGGTACAGTGTAGCATGACCGCACAATTGTCACTCAAATTGCGACAGCGCTGAAAGGTAAAAATTGGCTTGGGCAGGAAGGTGTCTAAGTGCCTGGTATTGAAGTGGTTAAACAGGCCCTTAGAGATTTTCCTGCACAACAAGCTCTGGATTTGGCTGAACTACCAAAAGCATTATGCTTTGCCATAGATGCCATTAACCACTAGCCTACCACCCACCGTCATATGGTGGCAGGACGGTAAGGCTCTCGTTCTGGGCGGATGTCATATGACGTGAGTCCATTTAAACAGGGCATCGTGTGCTCAGAGCCCTGTACTGTCGGTGGCGGCGTGTCAACAGACACCGCTCGTCACCGACAGGGGTGAACAGCCACTGGGCATGGCTGTTTACCACGTGATCGGCCGTGATAAAGTCATGGCCGATCACGGATGGTAACTCCCCACTTTACACGGCGCATCCCGTCAGTGACAGCGTGTTCCCGGGAACACTGCTCATCACCGACGATAGTAAACAGCCATTGGCCAGGGCTGTGTACCACGTGATTGGCTGTGATCCATTTGCAGCTGATCACTAAATGTAAACATAGAGCTGTAACTAACTGTTACCAGCTCTTCTCTCCTCACACACCGTTTCCATTGTGAGGAGAGAAGAGCCAGGAGCAGTGAGTTACAGATCTATGTTTAGTAGTGTCTGCACCAACACCACACCTGTCCCATCGCCCCCCCCCAATTTTCATCTGTCACCCAACAGTCACCCCATAAAAGTGCACCTGTCACATAAGAGACTGCCATCAGTGACCATCAGTGGTGCAACCATCACCCATCAGTGACCGTGCCCTGTCACCCATCAGTGACAGTGCTCGTCACCCATCACCCGTCACCCATCAGCGACCATGCCCTGTCACCCATCAGTGATCATCAGCGGTGCACCCGTCACCCATCAGTGACCGTGCCCTGTCACCCATCAGTGAGCGTCAACTGTGCACCCGTCACCCATCAGTGACCGTGGCCTGTCATCCATCACCTGCCACCCATCAATGACCGTCAATGCTGCACCCGTCACCCATCAGTGACCGTGGCCTGCCACCCATCACCCGTCACCCATCAGTGACCATGGCCTGTCACCCATCTGTGACCATCACCCGTCACTGTCCGTGGCCTGTCACCCATCAGTGATCATCCCCTGTCACCCTTCAGTGACCATCGCCCATCACACCATCATCACCTATCAGTGAACGTCACCTGCCACCCATCGCACAGCCCATCAGTGACCGTCACCTGTCACTCATCGCACAGCTACCTGTCACACAGACATGTCCAAAAGAGTATATAGCAGTGAGGAGGCGTTCTGAATCAAATTCGGCATTTGACCTGATCGAGAGTAGTAATGATTCGGATGAAGAATGGGTCCTTCCTAAAAGGGCACAGCACTCTGGAAACCAGGCAGCCACCAGCAACCAGGATTATATTCCCAGGCCCAGTACCAGCACTGCCTCCATCAATAGGTCCCCGGAACAAAGGCCCAGTACCAGCGCTGCTGCCAGCAATAGGCCCCAGAAACAAAGGCCCAGTACCAGTGCTGACGCCAGCAATAGGCCCCAGGAACAAAGGCCCAGTACCAATGCTGCCGCCAGCGATCGGCCCCACGAACAAATGCCCAGGCCCAGTACCAGTGCTGCTACATCACGCCTGAGTACCAGCACAGGAAATTCAACTCCTCCAACTACTGGAGTGTGACGTCCCCCAAGAGTCAGGGCCGCTACATACATGCCAGATGGTCTTGCCAACCCAACATGGCTGCCTTCCGACTCGGGATCACCAATTATTTCGCCTTTCACAGCACAGCCAGGTGTGCAGGCCAACACCCAAAATTTCACAGAGATTGATTTTGCCCAACACTTTGCTGCAATTCATTGTGGACCAGACGAATTTTTATGCCCAGCAGTATATTGCCACCAACCCCCAATCATCTTATGCCCGTCCGTTTGAGTGGAGAGATCTGAATTTGGAGGAGTTCAAATTGTTTATGGGCCTCACCATAAACATGTCAGTTACAAAAAAAATGAAGGACATACCTATTGGTCCACCAAACCCAACCACCACAAGCCCATGTATTCTGCTGTAATGCCCAGGTCCCGATATGAGATGATTATGAGATTCCTTCATTTTAATGACAACATCCAGTGCCCTCCCCGCAATCATCCAAATTCCGATAAGCTATATAAAATTCGCCCACTGATAAATTTATTTTCCCAACGATTTGCAGAACTATGTCCCCGAGAAGCATATATGTGTGGATGAGTCCCTGGTACCCTTTTGAGGCCGGCTAGGAATAAAACAATATATTCCATTTCCTAGCAAAAAGGCCAAATACGGAGTAAAATTTTACAAGCTCTGTGAGAGAGTCACGGGATATCTTTATGCGTTCTGCATATATGAAGGAAGAGATTCCCAGCTCCAGCCCCCTGAGTGCCCGGCCTACATGGGCACAACTGGAAAAATCGTATGGGACCTGGCTTACCCACTTCTGAAAAAAGGATATCATATATACCTTGACAACTTCTATACCAACCTGCCCTTTTTGGTACAAGAAGGTAGCAGTTTAACTCATCCATTTGGCCATTTATAATTCCTACATAGTCTACACCAAATTCACAGAAAGCCCCGCCCCTTCCTAAAATTCATAGAAGAAGTAATCACGTCCCTCATCTATCAACAAAGACCCCCCCCCCAGAAGACCTTCGCTCTGATGCTGTTAGCCGACTTCATGAACGCCACTTCCCGTACAACATTTCACCATCTGAAGCAGGCCGAAGACGGCAAAAAAGATGTCGCGTGTGCAGCAGAAGAGGGTTTCGAAAAAAAAAGATACCAGCTACCATTGTCTACAGTGTCCCTATCAACATGGCCTTTGCATTGGAGAATGCTTTGAACATTATCATACATCCCTAAAATATTAGCCCATATTTTTAACCATTTCCCCATTTTCATGATCTGTGCTGATCATTTTCCACGCTTCCCCAAATAACCATGCCACTGCCTTCCACCTGAACTGACCCTGGGCTGCTTTTTGACTATGCCTCTGCCTACCATTTGGACTGCTTCCACGTGAACTGACCCTGGCCTGTTTTGTGTCTATGCCTCTGCCTATCATTTGGACTGCTTCCACGTGAACTAACCTTGGCCTGTTTTGTGACTATACTTCTGCCTACCGCTTGGACTGCAAGTGAACTGACCCTGGCCTGTTTTATGGACTATGCTTTTGACTATGCTTGGACTGATCTGTTGCCCTGCTACTGTAGTACACAGGGGTCTCGCATATGTGAGGGGCTCCAGAATAGTTTTTCCGGATGGAGAAAACAATTTTTTTTGTTTTCTCCGGGTTTCGTAATTTCCGGACTAGGGTCTGGAGTCCGGAGGCTTCATAGAGATTTGGGTGGGTCGAAGCCTCTACCCCTGTGCCCCTGTGCACAGGTCTTACCCGATTGCGGCCCTCAGCCTGCTGCTGACTTACTGTAATCATGCCTTTGCCTGATGCATGAACGGACCACGCCTCTGCCTGCTACCTGGACTATGCAAATAGTTAGCTGTAGCAAAAGTCTGTATGTTTATGAAGGGCTGGAGAGCGGTACAATAATGAGTGTCTGCAGGTAACAGTGCACCAGGACCAATATTATGGTCCTGGTACACTGTCTGACTCCAAATAGTCGCTCCCCTTTTCATGGGGAGCGACTATTTGGAGAAGACTTGGACAAATATATCCAAACAATTTTTAGTGGGAAAAGTACTCTTTTGCCAGTCAAAAGAAAGTATAAATGCCCTTCATTTAAACAGGCTCTTTCCCCTGCGCCAGGGGCTTCCGCCTCTAGGCAGTGGCAATGGCCTCTGCTGTCAGACTCTAGAGGAAATACTCAGGGTCAGACCCAGACTCAAAAGAAGTCCTGGGGTCAGAAACCTGCAAAGCAGAATCCTAAAGCCTCATTATGAAGAGGCAACCCCCTTCACCAAGGTGGGGGGAAGACTTCTGCAATTTTCAGAAGTCTGGAAAGAGGAAATTCAGGGCAGATGGGTCATCTCCATGGTAACGCTGGGGTATAAGCTGAAATTTCGAGACTTTCCACCATCTCGCTTCCTGAGGTCAAGCGTTCCCAAAGATCCAGAGAAAAGACAATCTCTTTTTTTAAGCACTAGACCGATTAGTATCTCAAGGGGTGATCATACAGATCCCCACAAAGGAGCAAGGTCTGGGGTTTTATTCAAATCTTTTCATGGTACCAAAACCAAATGGAGACGTCAGACCCATTCTAGATCTAACAAACCTAAATCAGTTCCTGAAAATCAGCTCCTTTCGCATGGAGATGATCAGGTCAGTAGTTTCTATCCTTCTAGGAGGAGAACTTCTGGCATCAATCGACATCAGGGATGCATATCTGCATGTCCCTATATTTCCCGCTCATCAAAAGTTTCTGCGGTTCAAGTTAGAACAGCAGCATTTCCAGTTTCCAGCTAGCCAAAGCACCCCGGGTGTTCACCAAAGTGCTGGCCCCACCTCTAGCCAGGTTAAGGGCACAGGGCATAACAGTTGTAGCATACCTAGACGATCTATTGCTAATAGATCAGTCGGTGGCTCATTTGGAGCAAAGTGTACGCACTACAACCAAATATCTGGAAAGTTTGGGTTGGATTCTCAACCTAGAGAAATCTTCCTTAATACCGCTAAAAAGGCTGGAGTACTTGGGTCTGATCATAGACACAGCCCAGGAAAAGGTGTTCTTGCCTCAAGCAAAGATCAACTCCATAAGAGAGCTGGTGCAGATGGTTAGGTCAAATGGCGATCCCTCCATTCGCCTTTGCATGAGGTTGCTAGGAACCATGGTGGCTTCATTCAAAGCAGTTCCCTATGTCCAGTTTCATTCAAGACTGTTGCAAAACAGTATCCTGTCTGCTTGGAACAAAACAATTCAAGCTTTCGACTTGCCAATGCAGCTGCCCCCAAGAGTGTCCCAAAGCCTCACTTGGTGGTTACTAACCCAGAATTTGCTGAAAGGAAAATCCTTCAGACCAGTTATCTGGAAAGTGGTAACGATGGATGCCAGCCTTTCAGGCTAGGGAGCAGTACTAGAAAAGACTACTGTTCAGGGACAGTGGTCAAGAACCAAAAGAACCTTGCCCATCAATATCCTAGAGATTCAGGCAGTGCGTCTAGCTCTAAAGGCCTGGACTTTTAGGTTATGGGATTGTCCTGTCAGGATTAAATCCGACAATGCCACAGCTGTGGCCTATATCAATCACCAAGGGGACACCAAGAGTCTTCCAGCGCAGAGAGAGGTGGACCATATTCTAACTTGGGCAGAAAGGAATGTTCTGTACCTATCAGCAGTCTTCATTCCGGGAGTAGAGAATTGGCAGGCGGACTACTTGAGTCGCCAGCAGTTATTACCAGGGGAATGGTCTCTTCACCCCTACATATTTCGGGCTGTTTGCAAAGATGGGGGACTCCGGATGTAGATCTTCTAGCGTCCAGGTTCAACATGAAGTTAGTCAACTTTGTGGCCAGAACAAGGGATCCATTCGCATGCGGAATGGATGCGTTGGTGACCCCATGGGATCAGTTCTCGCTGATCTATGCATTCCCCCCATTCAGTTGCTGCCTCGACTTCTTTGCAGGATCAAGCTGGAAAGAAAGCCGGTAATTCTGGTGGCACCAGCATGGCCCAGAAGGTCATGGTATGCAGAAATCGTAAAGATGACACTCACAGGGACCAATATTTCAACCTTCCTTACGGTCTCTAAATTTAATGGCTTGGCTATTGAAACCCACATTCTGAAGAAACGTGGGCTTTCCAGGTCCGTTATCTCTACCCTGATTAATGCAAGGAAGCCAGCTTCCAGAACTATATATTATAGGGTCTGGAGAGCTTATGTTTCCTGGTGTGAATCCAAGGGTTGGCAGCCTCGGAGCTATATCATAGGCGGAATTCTTGCCTTTCTACAATTAGGGGTAGAAATGAAATTGGCCTTGAGTACTATTAAAGGCCAAGTCTCAGCTTTATCGGTCTTATTTCAAAGACCACTTGCTACTCATTCTTTAGTCTGGGTTTTTTTTCCCAAAGGGTAACGCAACTTAATCCGCCCGTCAAACCTCCCTTGATCCCTTGGGACTTGAACTTTTGTCTGTGTTACAAAAACAGCCATTTGAACTGATACAACATATTCCCTTAGTCCTTTTGACAAGGAACTTGGTATTTTTGGTTGCTATATGCTCAGCAAGGAGGGTTTTGGAATTGGCTGCTCTTTCTTGTAAAGAGCCATATTTGATTTTACTTGAGGACAGAGTGGTGTTACACCCTCGTCCAGGTTTTTTACCAAAAGTGGTCTCCGGTTTTTCACCTGAACCAAGATATTGTCCTGCCATCGTTTTTTCCAAGACCATGTTCCAGGGAAGAAAATTCACTACATTTTCTTGATGTAGTGAGAACAGTGAAAATCTATTTAACCACTTCAATACCAGGCACTTAGACACCTTCCTGCCCAAGCCAATTTTCAGCTTTCAGCGCTGTCGCAATTTGAATGACAATTGCGCGGTCATGCTACACTGTACCTAAACAAATGTTTTATCATTTTGTTCCCACAAATAGAGCTTTCTTTTGGTGGTATTTGATCACCTCTGCGATTTTTATTTTTTGCGCAACAAATAAAAAAAGACAGAAAATTTTGAAAAAAAAACAAGATTTTCTTTGTTTCTGTTAAAATTTTTTGTAAATAAGTAAGTTTTCTCCTTCAATGATGGGCACAGATATGGCTGCACTGACGGGCACTGATAAGGTGGCACTGATGGGCACCGATGAAGTGGCACCAATGAGGTGGCACTGACGAGCACTGATGATGGGCACTGATAGGTGGCTCTGATGGGCACTGATGGCGGCACTAATGGGCACTCATAGGCGACACTGATGGGTGCTTATGGGTGGCACGGATGGTCACTGATGGGCACTGATAAGTGGTACTGATGGACACTGATGGGTTGCACTGATGACACTGATGGGTGGCATTGCTGGGCATCACTGATGTCTTTTAGTACATACTGGTGCCAATCAGTGCCCATTTGTGGGCACTGATTGGCACAGGTTGGGCATTCATTTGAACATGTGGATGGCCATGGGGTACATACCTGGCCATCCACATGTTGCCCCCTTCCCTGGTGGTCCTAGTGGCGTCCCTGGTGGTCCAGTGTGGTCATCCGAGGGGGGGCTGCGCTGATAAACAATCAGCGCAGAGCCGATCGGCTCTCCTCTACTCGCATCTGTCAAATGCGAGTGAGAAAAAGCCGATCAACGGCTCTTCCTATTTACATGGTGATCAGCCGTGATTGGACACGGCTGATCATGTGGTAAAGAGCCTCCATTGGAGGCTCTTTACCGAGATCGGTGTAGCGGTGTGTCAGACTGACACACCGCACCACCGATTGCCGCGATGCGCGCCCCCACGGCCGCGCGGCGGCTGTTATCATGAAAGACGTCATATGACACCCAGTCAGGATAACTGAACCACCGCCCAGCCGTCATTTTGCTTTAGGCCGGGCGGGAAGTGGTTAAAGGCAACTGCTCAGATTCGTAGGACAGATGTCTTATTTATTCTGCTAGAGGGTCCTAAGAAAGAACAGGCAGCGTCGAAATCCACTGTCGCTAAGTGGATTCGGCAAGTGATAATTCAAACTTATGATTTAAGGGGTAAGATTCCCCCTTTTCAAGTTAAGGCGCACTCTACTAGGGCAGTTAGTGCTTCTTGGATTGGGTATACCAGTGTCCATCACCTGAAGGTGGCCTATAACCCATTAAGTAATTACTGAAGGCTCTGTGTCCCATGATGTACTCCAAGAAAAGGATTTTACAGGTAAGCTGTTATAAAAATCCTCTTTTATATATTTATATATATATATATATATATATATATATATATATATATATATATATATATGTATATTTTATATATATATTTTTTTTTAAGTTTGTATATTTGTTTGTTTATGAAATCTTTGTGAGGTGGCGCTACACTATTTTGGCTTATAAACCTTAAAGGAGACCAACCCTAATGGGCCATAGAGGCAGTACCCGAATTGGAAACAAAATTAGCATGAGCCAGCACACACCACAAAAAAAAACTGTCAAAACAAAGCCAAAACATACCTTGCTCCATAAGCCCTGACCCTGCCCATACACAGCCGGACCCAAAAATGGAAGCCCAAATGCATAGAGGCTTAAACCCCAAATAAAAACTGTGTAGAGTCACAACTCGAAGACCTTGGCACGGTGAGAGCTGGAGATGGGGAAAAACACTAACCAAAGACCTACATGACAGTCATGAAAGGATTTAAGAACACTGGGACAGTAAAATGCAGCACACAAAGTGATGGTTCACCTAATAGCAACCTATAAATCCATGGCATGGCATAAATCCATGGCAGCAGAGCCGGCTGTCAAGGCGTCAGTTCCAAGAATCATTGTAGGCATACATAGGCTGTAGTACGAATGTGAAGCATAAGCTATGGCAGCAAAGAACATAACAGAAGAAACAAACAATGTTCCATAGGGAACTAGGGGGTAAATACTTGCAATACGTTGGCATGGATCAGCATCGGAGAGTCACGAGCAAGAGTGGCTGAGAACTGATATTATCGAGTGTCAAACCAGGCTGCAGCAGCTGCTGGAGTGTCAATAAAGCAGACCGTGTCTCCTTCTTGGAGCCGTAACTTGCTGGGGTACAATAAGCTGTACTTTAGGCCTTTGTCCCACAGGCACTTGCAAACTTCTGTAAAGGAGTGTTGGTGCTGCTGAACTGCCTGCAAAGCGTTTCGGCAGCAGCGCTTTTTGGGCGCTATTAACCCTTACTTCGGCTGCTAGCGGGAGTTAAAATCTCCCCGCTAATGGCCGAAAAGCGCCGCTAAAACTAGCGGCACTTTACCACTAACGCAGCTGACAGCCAGTGTGAAAGGGCTCTTAGGGCTGTCATTCAAATGATGCTTTTGTAGTTTTTTTGTTCCTGCTTTAACCACTTCAACCCCGGAAGGACAATTGCAAAATCGTGCAAAGTTGTACCCAAACAAAATTGATGTCCTTTTTTCCACACAAATAGAGCTTTCTTTGTTGTTATTTGATCACCTCTGCGCTTTTTATTTTTTGCGCTATAAACCAAAAAAATTTGGAAAAAAAAATATTTTTTACTTTTTGCTATAATAAATATCCACAAATAAATACATTTCTTCATCAGTTTAGGCCAGTATGTATTTTTCTACATATTTTTGGTAAAAGAAATCGCAATAAGCGTATATTGATTGGTTTGCGCAAACGTTATAGCGTCTATAAAATAGGGGATATATTTATGGCATTTTTATTTATTTATTTTTTTTTTACTAGTAATGGCAGTGATCTGCAACTTTAAGTAGGACTGTGACATTGCGGCGGACAGATTGGACACTTTTGACACATTTTTGGGACCATTGACATTTATACAGCGATCAGTGCTATAAAAATGCACGGATTACTGTGTAAATGTTACTGGCAGGGAAGGGGTTAACACTAGGGGACGATCAAGGGGTTAAATGTGTTCCCTGAGAGGTGTTTCTAACTGTTGGGTGATGGGACTGACTGGAGGAAGAGGGAGATCTCTGTTCCTAATCACTAGGAACAGCAGATCTGTCTCTCCTCCCCTATCAGAAGGGGGATCTGTCTGTTTACATTGATAAATCTCCATTCTGGCCGCAAATGCTGTTGACCGGCGGACATCGCGGCCACCGGCCACGTGCAATGGGTCCCCCCCGTGCAGCAGGCATGCACACGCGCCTGCTATGGACAGGTACGTACGATTCACGGGAACGTGCCGACCTGCCACCGTATATAATGACGGCGGCTGGTTGGCAAGTGGTTAAGGGCGGTTCAGTGCGTTTAACCACTTTAATACCGGCAACTTTCACCCCAAGACAATTTTCAGCTTTCAGTGCGCTTTAACTTTGAATGGCAATTGCGCGGTCATGCAACACTGTACCCATATGACATTTTTGTTATTTTTTTTCACACAAATAGAGCTTTCTTTTGGTGGGATTTAATCACCACTGGGTTTTTAATTTTTTAGTAAATAAATGAAAAAGGACTGAACATTTTGAAAAAAAAAATAATAATTTTTCTTTTGTTTCTGTTATAAAATTTTGCAAATAAATGATTTTTCTTCATGAATTTAGTCCAAAACGTATTCTACTTACATTTCTTTGGAGAAAATAACCCAAATCAGTGTTTATTATTTAGTCTGTAGGAAAGTTATAGAGTCCACAAACTATGGTATTTATCTGAAAATCTATCCTGATGTACTGACAGCCTATCTCATTTCTAGAGGCCCAAAAATGTCAGGACAGTACAAATACCCCCCAAATGACCCCTTTTTGGAAAGTAGACAGTCCAAGGTATTTAGTAAGAGGCATGGCACGTTTTTTGAAGTTATTTCTTGTCATAATTTTTGGAAAATGAAGAAATAAAAATTAAAAAAAAAATCACAATTTTTTTCTTACATACTGTCATCAATGCAGTGCAGCATCATCATATAACTTGTGACGGTGATCAGTGACACTGACTGGTGACAGTATTTAACCACTTGCCGACCGTATGACGTCCATGGACATCCTGGGTTTGTGGGTGTATATCTGAATGATGCCTGCAGCTAGAGACATCATTCAGATATTGCCGTTTTCAGCTGGCGATTCCCTACACCATAAGAATGATCATAGAGGCGGGTCAGCCGCTTGATCGTTCTTAGGGGCAGCGAGAGGGGACGTCCCCCCCCCTCCCGCCGCCCTCCGGTGCTTCTTCCGACTCATCTCAGCGATCGGTGAATCGGAGAGCAGATCCGCCGGCCCCGGATGTTGACCATGGAGATTTCCGGCGGACCAGATGGTCGCCGCAGTCTCTATGATCGTCGGAGGCCAGGCGCGATGTTATGACGTCACGCCTGGCCTCTGCATTCAAAAAAACGGCGCCGCTTCGGCTGGGAAGCGGTGATCGTTATATTTTTTTTTTTTTTCAGGCTTCCCAGCCTAGAGGTGAGATGTGGGGTCTTATTGACCCCATATCTCACTGTAAAGAGGTCCTGTCATGCCATATTCCTATTACAAGGGATGTTTACATTCCTTGTAATAGGAATAAAAGTGATCAGATTTTTTTTTTTTTTTTTTTTTTAAAGTGTCAAATTAAATTTTTTTTAAGTAAAATTAACAATTAAAAAAAAAAAAAAAAAATTTTTTTTAAAGTGCTCCTGTCCTCGTGAGCTCGCACGCAGAAGCGAACGCATACGTAAGTCCCGCCCACATATGAAAACGGTGTTGAAACCACAGATGTGAGGTGTCGCCGCGAACGTTAGAGTGAGAGCAATAAATCTAGCCCTAGAACTCCTCTGTAACTCAAAACATGTAAGCAGTAAAAAATGTTAAAGCATCGCCTATGGGGATTTTTAAGTACCGAAGTTTGGTGCCATTCCATGAGCGTGTGCAGTTTTGAAGCGTGACATGTTAGGTTTCTATTTACTCGGCGCAACTTCATCTTTCACATTATGCAAAAAAATTGGGCTAACTTTACTGTTTTTTTTTTTTTTTAAAGCATGAAACTGTTTTTTTTTCCAAAACAAAGTGTTTGAAAAATTGCTGCGCAAATACCATGTGAGATAAAAAGTTGCAATGACCGCCATTGTATTCTCTAGGGTCTCTGCTAAAAAAACATATATATTGTTTGGGGGTTCTGTGTAATTTTCTAGCAAAAAAATGATGATTTTTACACGTAGGAGCAAAGTGTCAGAATTGGCCGGGTTGGTAAGTGGTTAAAAAAAAAAAGTTACATAGTTTTAAATTTCTTTCTTTTTTTCTTACTTTTTTTTTACCCCTGTAACCAGAGCAATATTATTATGAATATATAATAATTCTGGGGAAGCGATTAGGTTTTTCTTTTTTTACACATTATGATTGCTTATCCCAGTAAATTTCAGCAGTATAAACAACCATTTTTTCTGAATGAAACAGATTCTTTCAGAATATATTATTGTGATTAGCTGTGATTGGCCACAGCTAACCGTATGGTACAGATGGACTGTTATTGGCCCTGTCATTATCATGTGATCACTGTGACCAATCACAGCTAGCAACACAATTGTATACATTGAATGGCATGAAAGTTAGTCATTCATTGTTTACAATTGTCATGTGATCTGCTATTACACGGTTACAGTGATCAGTCATCAGCCGTGTCTGGCTGTGTTCCTGGAGAATATCATATGACATCCAGCCGGAACAACGAAAGTCCCTTTCAGCCATCATTTTACAATAGGCTAGGCGGGAAGTGGTTAAACTGCATCAAAAAGTATTGCACAGTGTTTTCCATGTATTCCAATGGCCCTAGTTCACACTAGTGCAGTGCATTCCAGTGCATTCAACAAACATAGAATATGCTGCATTTTTTCTGTATGAAATGCATGAGCAGCTCACTGAACAGCTTCTCATTATCTAATGACAGGGGAGAGAGGCTGATAATATGAGCTCAGACACAGCTAAGTAATGCTAGCAGTGATATCTCCTCCAATCTGCAAGTTACAGTCAACTGCAGATTTGTTTGCATTTTTGTGCAATAATGACTTTGTTCCAACTGGCACTTCTTTTTAATTACCCAATGAGTACACATATAAATTGCTGATCTTGGTAAAATCTAATGTTTGCCAACAAGTAACTGTGCAGTATCCTGCTGTCTGCCAACATAGCAGGAAGGGCAGGAGCGGGGGGCGGCACAGATAGGAATTGATACTTGCAGGAAGTGGTTAGATTCCTATTTAAAGAGGTTGTAAACCCTGGCGAAAAAAAACAACCTGTAAGACAAAGGCATAATGAGCTAGTATGCATCGCATACTAGCTCATTATGAAATTGTCAGGTCACCTGAGGCCAGGTGACAGATGCATGCCGTTGGGGTCAGGAGTGCACCGCTAAGGTAATGGACCTTACAGCTGAGTGCCGCGGATGGGGCTCTGGGTGGTTCAGGAAAGCAGGTCCTCTGGTGCACTAACACAGATCACCTTGGGAGCTAGAGCATTAGATTCCCCAGGGCACTGAGTCTAAGAGCCAGCAGGTGTTCACCAGAGCCCCTTGTGGTGGAGATGGACTTTGCTGCAACTGGCTCCAGGTCGCGGCCCTCAGGGTCTCCCAGCTCATGTTCACGGTAGGCTACTGAAGGATAGAGAGGAAGCAGCAGACCTGGACAACAAGGGATAGTCAGGAGATAAGCCAAAAGGTCGGGGCAACGACCAGACAGGGGTAGTCAAAGAACACGCCAAAGGTCAGGATATGAAGCAGACAAGGATAGTCAAGAACAAGGACGGTAAAAAGAATCAGACGTAGAACACACGGCAAGACACACACAGGAAGCCAAACACACAATATTGATCAGCAAGGCTGGCTTGCAGTGCACAGGCTAATATAGTGTTTCCAGTTAGAGGCTGGGGTGGAGCCATGCTTGAGGGAAGATTACTTAAGCAGACAGGTGTGAGAGTGCAGGCCCTAAGGCTGATACACAACCAGAGGTAAGCAGACAGACAGGGCATGAAAGTATTACTGCAGATTCGTGACAGTACCCCCCTTGTATGAGGCCTTCCCCTCCCCCGCTTGGGACCAGGCTGGGAGGGGAACTTCAAATGGAACTTCCTCAGAAGACGAGGCGTGAAAATTTCAGATGCATTGATCCAAGACCTCTCCTCAGGACCAAGCCCTTTCCAATGCACGAGGTACTGAAGAATGCCTTTACAGAGCCGGAAATACAGAACGTGCTTAACCTCGTAATTTATATTACCCTCAGAGACCGGAACCGAGGTAGGGAGAGGAGGAGAGGACTTATTGAGGACTAAAAGCTTCTTAGGAATGGGCAAGGGCATGAGAAGACCAGCAGGAGCCTGAGGAGGGGCCCCCAGACCCTTAAAGATGAGCTGGACATCCAGCACAGGACCATCAGACTGGGCAGAGGTCAGTCGATCCGTGAGGTCATGTTGGGTAGCAGGTGGCGTGTCACAGGAGTCAAGCTGGATAGCTGAAACACAAGCAGAATGCAGAGAGCCCTGAAAAAAAGGTTGTACCTGCCACCTGTCCGAATGAGGCAGTCTATCCAAAGGATGGATTGAACCTCTTAGACAGGTTTGAATGGATGTATTAATAGTAGGGGGAGGCCAGGTTATAGAAGGTCCTGAACAAGAAAATGCAGGAGGCTCAATGGGCATGGGCTGGACCGGCATAACAGGTGCAGAGGCCGACTGAATCACATTGCCAGGTGTAGCGATTGACTGAATCGCATCGACAGGTGTTGTGACTACCTGAATCACATCGCAAGGCGTAGCGACTGTGGAAGGTGTGGACAAGTTAGCCTGGCTGTGCGTCCAAGGGAGTTTAGGGACAGGAAAGATAAATTGTTATACAAACTGGAGTGAATGATCGGCTCAGGTTCGCAGGTAGGCTCCTCATCCAGAGTGTCAAATGACTAAGAGAGTGCATCACCCCGACTATTGCAGGACACATCCTGGAAATCGTTATACGCAGCGGGAAAAGCAGAAGATACTGAGATGGTGGCAACAGGAAGTTTCTCTTTTGGGGCGACCCTGAGTAGGCAGGACGGGGAACAGGAGGAACCGCAAGCCAGGATCTGCCCAGCAGTCCAGTCAACGTGTGGAGAATGGAGCCGTAACCAAGGAAGACCCAAAACAATAGGAGTTGAGGCTTTAGGTAAGATAAGGAAGGCTATCCACTCCTGGTGGAGTGTCGCCAATGACATCTTAACAGGGAGGGTCTGGAAGTGGATCGGGCCCCCTGTGAGAACAGTGCCATCAATCGCTGAGACCACCAATGGCATGGTGAAGGGCGAAAGGGTAAGTCTCACGGAAGATACAGTTCCCCAGTCCATGAAATTACCAACAGCTTCGGAATCCAGATATGCCAAGACCGAATGAGAGGAAGCTCCAACATGAAGGAACACAGAAAGAAGAAGAGAAGGTGAAGGTGACATTTCTGGGTCCAATACTCCACCTTCCAGATGTATTAGACCTCAGTGTTTTTCCGGACGAAGAGAGCAAGTGTCACGAAAATTACCTTTGGCCCCACAATAGAGACACGGGCCCAGAGTTCTGCGCCTAGCACTTTCCTCGGGAGATAGCCTGGTCAGGCCCAGCTGCATAGGTTCCTCAGCTGGCAGGAGGTGCTCCCTGGCTCAAAGGGAGGGGAGCTCAGGCTGCCTAAGGATCGGGGACTACTGGCGTCTTTTTTCCAGGGTCCTCTCCTGAAAGCGAATATCGATCTGGTTACACAAGGAGATGACACCGTCCAGATCAGCAGGGATGGTTCTTCCCACTAATTCATCCTTCACTCTGTCAGAGAGGCCATGTAAAAAGGTTGCAACTAAGGCCTCATTATTCCAGCTCAGCTCAGCAGTCAAAGTACAAAAATAAAGAGCGTACTGTCCCACAGAAGCGGACTCTTGACTGAGATGTAAAAGGGTGCTGGCCCCTGAAGAGACACGACCCGGTTTCTCGAAGATATTCTGAAAATGTTTCAAGAAGTTAGACAGGCTAGAAACCACTGGATCATTCTGTTCCCACAGAGGGGGCAGCCCATGCTAACGCCTCACCAGACAGGAGGGATGTAATATAGGCTACCTTTGCCCAATTGAACAGGAAGTTTTGGGGCTGGAGTTCAAAATGAATAGTGCACTGGCAAAGGTATCCCCTGCAGGCCTTGGAGTCCCCAGAGTAACGGGGCAGAGCAGGTAAATGCAAAGAGCTTGTGGCTGCGGCTGTGACCGGACTAGGTGCGGCAGCAGGTAGCAGTTGGGGTTGTTGAACTGGGAGTCCTAAGGAGGCCTGAGGTTGTTCAAAGTGGGAGGCCAAATCCTTAAGGAATCGCATTACCTGGGTCTGATTAGATTCCTGAGTCTCCAGGCTGTGGACTTTGCCCTGCAGCTGATCAGCGGTAGTGGACCTTGTGGCTGACTGACGCGGATGGGGCTCTTGGTGGATCAGGAAAGCAGGTTCTCTGGAACACCGACATGGATCACACTGGGAGCTAGAGCATGAGATTCCCCAGGGCGCGGAGTCTAAGAGCCAGCAGGTGTTCACCAGAGCCCCTAGTGGTGGGGATGGACTTCGCTGCACCTGGCTCCAAGTCGTGCCCCCCAGGGTCTCCCAGCTCACGCTCATGGTAAGCTACTGAAGGATAGAGAGGAAGCAGCAGACCAGGACAACAAGAGATAGTCAGGAGATAAGCCAAAAGGTCGGGGCAACGATCAGACAGGGGTAGTCAAAGAACACGCCAAAGGTCAGGGTAAGAAGCAGACAAGGATAGTCGAGAACAAGCCAAGGATGGTAAACAGAATCAGACATAGAGCACACGGCAAGGCACACACAGGAAGCCAAACACGCAATATTGTTCAGCAAGGCTGGCTTGCAGTGCACAGGTTAATATAGTGTTCCCAGTTGGAGGCTGGGGTAGAGCCATGCTTGAGGGAAGATTACTTAACGTGGAGTTCCACCCACTTTTACAACTCTTCAGCATCCCTCACTAAACTGTGCACTGTAAACAAATTGGATATTTTTTTTTTTTTCTCAGCACCTACTGTATATCTGCTGTATTCATTTTTCACTTCCTCCTCCCTGGCCACGGCCCATCGCATCATTTCCTGTTTGCAATGCCTTCTGGGAAGGGGTGGCAACTTCCTTTGAAACTGCTGTTGCTATGGAAACCTGACCTGAAACCTATTACACTGCTTGTGCTACACTGAGCATGTGCGAGATCTGCAAGGATGAGATCCAGGAAGAAATACAGTCTGGCTTCAGATGCCCACACTTAAGATGGCCACGGCCTGCTGGAAGTTTATAAAATAACAAACTACTGCTATAAACTAACAAAACAGACCTTAGTTTACAGACTAACTTTACTAGAATACATTAAGCTTGTGTATTATAGGGGTATTTTTATTTAAAAAGTATCATTTCGGCTGGAACACCATTTTAAGCGGACAGGTGTGAGAGTGCAGGCCCTAAGGCTGATACACAATCAGAGAGAAGCAGACAGACAGGGCATGAAAGTATTACTGCAGATTCATGACAGAAATACTTACCTTAGAATAAAGCCCTCCAAAGGAGCCCACACACCGCTGAGACGGCTGACATCTTCCCCGGTGTTTCTTCCGGGTTCGTGGGTTCTGGCGCTGTGAGTGGCCGGAGCACGGCTCTGAAGGTCTGGCATGGTAAGCCGGACCTTCAGAGTGCATGCACTGATGACGTCATCGGCTGCATGCACCCTAAATATCTACTAAACTGTGCAAGTTTAGGAGATATTTACTTTTACCTACAGGTAAGCCTATAGTAAGCCTATTTTTTTACCTACAGGTAAGCCTATAGTAAGGCTTACCTGTAGGTACTGTGAACAATTATGCCGCGTACACACGGACGGAATTTCCGACAACAAATGTTTGATGTGAGCTTGTTGTCGGAAATTCTGACCGTGTGTAGGCTCCATCGGACATTTGTTGGTTCTCAGCTGGTTCTCAAATTTTCCGACAACAAATCCGTTGTCGGAAATTCCGATCCTGTGTACACAATTCCAGTGCACAAAATTCCACGCATTTTTCTCGGCTTGTCATACGTGTTGTATGCAAGACAAGTTTGAGCCAACATCCATCAGAAATAAATCCAGGATTTTGTTGTCCGAAAGTCCGATCGTGTGTACGCGGCATCAGAGTTTACTTCCTCTTTAGGTTAATCTGGTCATACACAAGTAGAATTTTGTTAGAATTTTTTAGTTTTAACCGCTTCCCGACTGCCTCACGCAGATATACTGAGGCAGAAGGGCACGTACAGGCAGATTAACGTACCTGTACGCGCCCGCCGGGGGCTCCGTGACGTGATCGTCTGACGGTGAGGAAGAATGGGGAGATGCTAATGTAAACAAGCATCTCCCCGTTCTGCCTAGTGACACTGTCACTGATCAGCTCTCCCTGTAATCGGGAGCGCTGATCAGTGATGTGTCATACACAGCCCCCCCCCCCCCACTTAGAATCACTCCTTAGGACACACTTAACCCATACAGCGCCACCTAGTGGTTAACTCCTTCACTGCCAGTGACATTTTTACAGTAATCAATGCAATTTTTTAGCATTGATTGCTGTATTAATGCCAATGGTCCCAAAAATGTGTCAGAATTGTCCGATGTGTCCGCCATAATGTCGCAGTCACGATAAAAATCGCTGATCGCCGCCATTACTAGTAAAAAAAAAAAAAAAATCAATAAAAATGCCATAAAACTATCCCCTATTTTGTAGACGCTATAACTTTTGCGAAAACCAATCAATAAACGCTTATTGCGAGATTTTTTTTTTTTTTTTTTACCAAAAATATGTAGAAGAATACATATCGGCCTAAACTGAGGAAAAAAAATGTTTTTTTTTATTATTTTTTGGGGATATTTATTATAGCAAAAAGTAAAAAATAATGTGTTTTTTTCAAAATTGTCGCTATTTTTTTGTTTATAGCGCAAAATTTAAAAACCGCAGAGGTGATCAAATACCACCAAAAGAAAGCTCTATTTGTGGGAAAAAAAGACGTCAATTTTATTTGGGAGCCAAGTCGCACAACAGCGCAATTGTCAGTTAAGGCGACGCAGTGCCGAATCGCAAAAAGTGTTCTGGTCAGGAAGGGGGTAAATTCTTCCGGGGCTGAAGTGGTTAAGAAAGTTAATTAGATTTTCTAATCATTGGTGAGGTTAAAACGATGTTCATTTTTTACCATAGTGACAAGAACATTCAAAGGAGCAGGATAGAAAATTGTTATCAAGCAATGAATTTCTAATGGTGTATGTGGTTTTCGTTCAGGAAATTACATTCATTCCAAAATCACATGTTAAAAGCAAAAAAAAATTTTGAAGTACTGTGGAACAACAATCGTCAAGTCATTGAATGCACTGAGAATTTTATTATGAATGTACAAGGATTCAACAAGAGAAAAACAATGTTTAGAAAGTGGTGAAACATGCAGGTGCTTATCCTCTGCTGCTTCAAGATTTTCATTTAAAAAGTGGAGTCTAGTGACAGTGTTTCTTGAAATAACCAAGCTTTAGTCAAGTGACTTTTGAATAACCACTTGCTGTCCGGAACAAATTTAAACATTTTCATACACATGTTAAAATCTGCATTTTTACTTAGAACCTCCAACCATTTTGGGGGAATTCAATAAAGCTGCTGCTCCAGTTTTCTGGCATTAGCCCCTCTTGTTAATGTATTCCGCCAAATTCAGATAGTTCTTATTTGCTCCACTTCTACATTGTGGCACAACACCTGACCAGAAACAAAACAAAGTACCAACAGCACGTATCTTTTGAAAGTGTAGCCAATTAGGATCAACTCTGTATGCTTTTGGCGTACAGAGAGGGAAACTGGTGCAAAAAAAAAAATTGTGGCTATTGGAATATTTTATGGCACATGATATTTGCACAGCTGTTTATCAAATGCAAATTTGCAGGAAAAAATACACTAAAATGTATTTTAGTGCACACAACCACAATATAATACCCCATTTTTGGTAAAAAAAAAATTGTGCTGATGGTACTGTTGGACATCTTCCAATGTCAAAGGGAAGTAAGCATAATGTGTCTTTCATCTGCTGCATTAAGATTCCTTGGCAGATCACTGTGTCTATGGTCCTCAATGTTGACAGAATAATGGTGTCCTCAATGCTGAGAAATACAGGCAGATACTTATTCATCATGCCATACCATCAGGGAGGCATGTGATTGGCCCCAAATTTATTCTGCAGCAGGACAACGACCCCAAACATACAGCCAATTTCGTTAAGAACTATCTTCAGTGTAAAGAAGAACAAGGAGTCTTGGAAGTGATGGTTTGGCCCCCACAGGGTGGTCACACCAAATTTTGATTTGATTTGGATTCATCTTCTGTTCATTTTTGTTAATTGATACAAATAAAATATTAGCACTTCTATTTCTGAAAGCATTCTTAAAGTGGTAGTAAAATCTTGAATAAAAAAAAACAACTTTTCTTCTGCAAGTTATTGTCATAATGTCATGTGAAAATCTTACCTTAAGGGTCGGTTCACACATGGGCAACACGACTTTAGCGCGACTTTGTACCGCGACTTCAACGCGGCTTCAGCGCGACTTTAGCGCGACTTCAGCGCGACTTCGGCAAATTACGAGGCGACTTGAAGTCGCCTCCATGACAGGCGACTTCGCCTGTGGCCAATCACCTCTCTGGGAGGGAGGGGGGAGGGAGGGGTTTTCTCTGCAAAGTCGCTTGAGAGATCCGACTTGCAGGCGACTTACATTGAGTTGAATGGGTACAAGTCGCCTACAAGTCGGATAGAAGTAGTACAGGAACCTTTTTTGAAGTCGGAGCGACTTCAGTAGTGTCAGTTAAGACGGTTCAATTCACTACAATTGTAATCTAAATGCAAAGCGACTTGGGGCGACTTGGGGCGACTTGAGGGCGTACAAGTCGGATCCCAAGTCGCCCCAGTGTGAACCGAGCCTTAAGTGATTGTAAAGGCTCCTTTTTTTTTAAAATAACAAACATGTTATACTTGCCTCCTCTGTGCAGTTGGTTTTGCACAAAGCAGCCTGGATCCTCCTCTTCCCGGGTCCCTCTTTGCTGCTCCTAGTCCCTCCCTCCTTTGAGTTCCCCTCAGCCAGCAGCTTGCTACAGGGGTCACCCAAGCTGTGTCAGAACTCCGTGTATCCATTCAGAAATGGAGCCCAGACCTGGCCCCGCCTCCTTTCTCTCCTGATTGGCTGACGGACTTTGACAGCCGTGGGAGCCAATAGCACGGCTGCTCTGTCTCAGCCAATCAGGAGGAGTGTACTGGATGGCTGAGGGGATCGTGGACATCGCTGGAGAGAGAAGGAACTCAGGTAGGTAATTGGGGGGTGCTGTGGAGGCATTTTGACAGCTGTCATCCTCGTGTGCAGCCTACAACGTCGCTGCTAATAGCCATTCTTTTAGCTGGCTGGCTTCCTGTCATCTTTGGTCTCTGTTTGCTCAGTGATGCCTACAGCCTCACGCTATTCACAGCTGCTTGGTCTCAGGTGTTCCCTATCAGTGCTGTTTCATGCTAACTTCAATGTAAGTGTGCTGCTTATTTTAATAAAGTGTTTTTTATTTGATATTGACCTCAGCGCCCCGCTGTTCGTTTTCTTCTACATTGAGGTGATCCTGCCCAGATCTTCTGCAGGAGCTGCAGAGGTTCCAGTCTCGGTCCTTTCAGCCACCCATCCAGTTGCTTCATCCATTCCTCTACCCTGTTGATCTACAGATGAAAGTTCCAATGGGCCAAGGGACTTTGCACTTCTCCTAGGAGCGCCATATTTACTGTGTACTTGCACGCTCTTTGGATTTGCTATACTAATCTTTAACCACTTGCCGACCGCCTAACGTAGATATACGTCAGCAGAATGGCACGGGCAGGCAGAATCACGTACCTGTACGTGATCTGCCTCCCGCGGGCGGGGGGTCCGATCGGACCCCCCCCCCCCCGGTGCCAGCGGCGGTCGGCTTGTGACTGGGAGCGTTGGGAAGCGAGGGGGAGACCATCCGATCGTGGCCCCCCCCTCGCGATCGCTCCCAGCCAATCCTCCCCTGCCTGTGTGTAGTTTCACACAGGCAGAGGATGTGATGTCATCTCTCCTCGGCTCGGCAGTTTCCGTTCCAGCGCCAAGGAGAGAAGACATGTAAGTGCACAACACTACACACAACACAGTAGAACATGCCAGGCACACTAAACACCCCCGATCCCCCCCCCGATCGCCCCCCGATCACCCCCCAATCACCCCCCCCCTGTCACAAACTGACACCGAGCAGTATTTTTTTTTTTTTTTCTGATTACTGCATGGTGTCAGTTTGTGACAGTTACAGTGTTAGGGCAGTGAGTGGTAGCCCCCTTTAGGTCTAGGGTACCCCCCTAACCCCCCCTAATAAAGTTTTAACCCCTTGATCACCCCCTGTCATCAGTGTCACTAAGCGATCATTTTTCTGATCGCTGTATTAGTGTCGCTGGTGACGCTAGTTAGGGACGTAAATATTTAGGTTCGCCGTCAGCGTTTTATAGCGTCAGGGACCCCCATATACTATCTAATAAATGTTTTAACCCCTTGATTGCCCCCTAGTTAACCCTTTCACCACTGATCACCGTATAACCGTTACGGGTGACGCTGGTTAGTTCGTTTATTTTTTATAGTGTCAGGGCACCCGCCGTTTATTACCGAATAAAGGTTTAGCCCCCTGATCGCCCGGCGGTGATATGCGTCGCCCCAGGCAGCGTCAGATTAGCGCCAGTACCGCTAACACCCACGCACGCAGCATACGCCTCCCTTAGTGGTATAGTATCTGTACAGATCAATATCTGATCCGATCAGATCTATACTAGCGTCCCCAGCAGTTTAGGGTTCCCAAAAACGCAGTGTTAGCGGGATCAGCCCAGATACCTGCTAGCACCTGCGTTTTTCCCCTCCGCCCGGCCCAGCCCAGCCCACCCAAGTGCAGTATCGATCGATCACTGTCACTTACAAAACACTAAACAAATAACTGCAGCGTTCGCAGAGTCAGGCCTGATCCCTGCGATCGCTAACAGTTTTCTTGGTAGCGTTTTGGTGAACTGGCAAGCACCAGCCCCAGGCAGCGTCAGGTTAGCGCCAGTACTGCTAACACCCACGCATGCACCGTACACCTCCCTTAGTGGTATAGTATCTGAACGGATCAATATCTGATCCGATCAGATCTATACTGGCGTCCCCAGCAGTTTAGGGTTCCCAAAAACGCAGTGTTAGCGGGATCAGCCCAGATACCCGCTAGCACCTGCGTTTTTCCCCTCTGCCCGGCCCAGCCCAGCCCACCCAAGTGCAGTATCGATCGATCCCTGTCACTTACAAAACACTAAACAAATAACTTCAGCGTTCGCAGAGTCAGGCCTGATCCCTGCGATCGCTAACAGTTTTTTTGGTAGCGTTTTGGTGAACTGGCAAGCACCAGCGGCCTAGTACACCCCGGTCGTAGTCAAACCCGCACTGCAGTAACACTTGGTGACGTGGCGAGTCCCATAAGTGCAGTTGAAGCTGGTGAGGTGGCAAGCACAAGTAGTGTCCCGCTGCCACCAAGAAGACAAACACAGGCCCGTCGTGCCCATAATGCCCTTCCTGCTGCATTCGCCAATCCTAATTGGGAACCCACCACTTCTGCAGCGCCCGTACTTCCCCCATTCACATCCCCAACCAAATGCAGTCGGCTGCATGAGAGGCATTTTCTTTATGTCCTCCCGAGTACCCCTACCCAACGAACCCCCCGAAAAAAGATGTCGTGTCTGCAGCAAGCGCGGATATAGGCGTGACACCCGCTATTATTGTCCCTCCTGTCCTGACAATCCTGGTCTTTGCATTGGTGAATGTTTTGAACGCTACCATTCACTAGTTGAGTATTAGCGTAGGGTACAGCATTGCACAGACTAGGCACACTTTCACAGGGTCTCCCAAGATGCCATCGCATTTTGAGAGACCCGAACCTGGAACCGGTTACAGTTATAAAAGTTAGTTACAAAAAAAAGTGTAAAAAAAAAAAAAAAAAAACACAAGCAAAAATATAAAATAAAAAATAATAGTTGTCGTTTTATTGTTCTCTCTCTCTCTCTCTATTCTCTCTCTATTGTTCTGCTCTTTTTTACTGTATTCTATTCTGCAATGTTTTATTGTTATTATGTTTTATCATGTTTGCTTTTCAGGTATGCAATTTTTTATACTTTACCGTTTACTGTGCTTTATTGTTAACCATTTTTTTGTCTTCAGGTACGCCATTCACGACTTTGAATGGTTATACCAGAATGATGCCTGCAGGTTTAGGTATCATCTTGGTATCATTCTTTTCAGCCAGCGGTCGGCTTTCATGTAAAAGCAATCCTAGCGGCTAATTAGCCTCTAGACTGCTTTTACAAGCAGTGGGAGGGAATGCCCCCCCCCCCCCAACGTCTTCCGTGTTTTTCTCTGGCTCTCCTGTCTCAACAGGGAACCTGAGAATGCAGCCAGTGATTCAGCCAGCTGACCATAGAGCTGATCAGAGACCAGAGTGGCTCCAAACATCTCTATGGCCTAAGAAACCGGAAGCTACGAGCATTTTACGACTTAGATTTCGCCGGATGTAAACAGCGCCATTGGGAAATTGGGAAAGCATTTTATCACACCGATCTTGGTGTGGTCAGATGCTTTGAGGGCAGAGGAGAAATCTAGGGTCTAATAGACCCCAATTTTTTCAAAAAAGAGTACCTGTCACTACCTATTGCTATGATAGGGGATATTTACATTCCCTGAGATAACAATAAAAATAATAAAAAAAAAAAAAAAATGAAAGGAACAGTTTTAAAATAAGATAAAAAAAATAATAATAATAAAGAAAAAAAAAAAAAAAAAAAAAAGCACCCCTGTCCCCCCTGCTCTCGCGCTAAGGCGAACGCAAGCGTCGGTCTGGCGTCAAATGTAAACAGCAATTGCACCATGCATGTGAGGTATCACCGCAAACGTCAGATCGAGGGCAGTAATTTTAGCAGTAGACCTCCTCTGTAAATCTAAAGTGGTAACCTGTAAAGGCTTTTAAAGGCTTTTAAAAATGTATTTAGTTTGTCGCCACTGCACGTTTGTGCGCAATTTTAAAGCATGTCATGTTTGGTATCCATGTACTCGGCCTAAGATCATCTTTTTTATTTCATCAAACATTTGGGCAATATAGTGTGTTTTAGTGCATTAAAATTGAAAAAAGTGTGTTTTTTCCCCAAAAAATGCGTTTGAAAAATCGCTGCGCAAATACTGTGTGAAAAAAAAAAATGAAACACCCACCATTTTAATCTGTAGGGTATTTGCTTTAAAAAAATATATAATGTTTGGGGGTTCAAAGTAATTTTCTTGCAAAAAAAAATTATTTTTTTATGTAATCAAAAAGTGTCAGAAAGGGCTTTGTCTTCAAGTGGCTAGAAGAGTGGGTGATGTGTGACATAAGCTTCTAAATGTTGTGCATAAAATGCCAGGACAGTTCAAAACCCCCCCAAATGACCCCATTTTGGAAAGTAGACACCCCAAGCTATTTGCTGAGAGGCATGTCCAGTCTATGGAATATTTTATATTGTGACACAAGTTGCGGGAAAGAGACAATTTTTTTTTTTTTTTTTTTTTTTTTGCGCAAAGTTGTCACTAAATGATATATTGCTCAAACATGCCATGGGAATATGTGAAATTACACCCCAAAATGCATTCTGTTGCTTCTCCTGAGTATGGGGATACCACATGTGTGGGACTTTTTGGGAGCCTAGCCGCGTACGGGACCCCAAAAACCAAGCACCGCCTTCAGGCTTTCTAAGGCCGTAAATTTTTGATTTCACTCTTCACTGCCTATCACAGTTTTGGAGGCCATGGAATGCCCAGGTGGCAAAACCCCCCCCCAAATGACCCCATTTTGGAAAGTAGACACCCCAAGCTATTTGATGAGAGGTATGGTGAGTATTTTGCAGACCTCACTTTTTGTCACAAAGTTTTGAAAATTGAAAAAAGAAAAAAAAAAAATGTTTTTTCTCGTCTTTCTTTATTTTCAAAAACAAATGAGAGCTGCAAAATACTCACCATGCCTCTCAGCAAATAGCTTGGGGTGTCTACTTTCCAAAATGGGGTAATTTGGGGGGGGTTTGTGCCACCTGGGCATTCCATGGCCTCCGAAACTGTGATAGGCAGTGAAGAGTGAAATCAAAAATTTACACCCTTAGAAATCCTGAAGGCGGTGCTTGGTTTTCGGGGCCCCGTACGCGGCTAGGCTCCCTAAAAGTCCCACACATGTGGTATCCCCGTACTCAGGAGAAGTAGCTAAATGTATTTTGGGGTGCAATTCCACATATGCCCATGGCCTGTGTGAGCAATATATCATTTAGTGACAACTTTTTGTAATTTTTTTTTTTTTTTTTTGTCATTATTCAATCACTTGGGACAAAAAAAATGAATATTCAATGGGCTCAACATGCCTCTCAGCAATTTCCTTGGGGTGTCTACTTTCCAAAATGGGGTCATTTGTGGGGGTTTTGTACTGCCCTGCCATTTTAGCACCTCAAGAAACGACATAGGCAGTCATAAATTAAAGGCTGTGTAAATTCCAGAAAATGTACCCTAGTTTGTAGGCGCTATAACTTTTGCGCAAACCAATAAATATACACTTATTGACTTTTTTTTTTACCAAAGACATGTGGCTGAATACATTTTGGCCTAAATGTATGACTAAAATTGAGTTTATTGGATTTTTTTTAGAACAAAAAGTAGAAAATATCATTTTTTTCAAAATTTTCGGTCTTTTTCCGTGTATAGCGCAAAAAATTAAAACGGCAGAGGTGATCAAATACCATCAAAAGAAAGCTCTATTTGTGGGAAGAAAAGGACGCAAATTTCGTTTGGGTACAGCATTGCACGACCGCGCAATTAGCAGTTAAAGCGACGCAGTGCCGAATTGTAAAAAGTGCTCTGGTCAGGAAGGGGGTAAAACCTTCCGGGGCTGAAGTGGTTAAAGGGTAACTCCACTTTCGTGGGGAACAAAAATAGCAAAAAAAAAAAAATATATATAGCGTGCACAATTGCGATACAAGTCATATTGTGATTGAATGTTATTAAAAATGACCTTTCCTTTTCAATCTGCGGCTGCTGTAAATTTCTATATATGCAATGCAATATGGCTACATGGAATTGTTCTGTACACAGAATGTGTACTGACCACTCCCCAGAAACATAATTTCCTGCTTGCGTGATTGACTCACCAATTTCCCTTAAAGTCTACCTAGGATACAAGTCAGATTTCAGGCATCCCCTGCAACAAAAATGTAATTTTTGGTGAGATATTTCCAATAGGAACTCATCTAAAGGGATGCAGGCCCAGCTCATTACAGCCCTGCAGCTGCCACAGCTGACAGATAATTATGAAACCACTCCCATTAGACCCAAATTTAGAACAGAGGCACAGACAAACACACATGGATTTCTTCAAAATAACAAAAGGTAGGAATCTGCAACAAAGGTTGTTATAATCCTTGCAATGTACATAGCTCACCCAGGGGGGAATGTTTTTTTCTCAACAAAAGTGGAGTTATGCTTTAAAGTAGAAGCTTGGGAATGAAAAAAAAAAACACCTCAATGACTGCAACATCACTGTCCTCCTCCGGCTCCAAGCCTCAGAGTGATCACATGACCGCTGATTGCTCAGTTCTTGGACTGCTCTGAGCAGAGAGTGGTGACTGTCAGTCACTGCTCTCCGCTCTGCCCCCCAGTGCTCACTGTGGAGGGGGTGGGAGTGGCTGGCTCAGGCTCTCAGCGGTGTACTGAGAGGCTGAGCCAGCTGCTGATCAGGCATCTGGATGGATGCAGACATTATTGTCGGTATCCTTCCAGAGCCTGGAATGGCTCCGTGACGTCAGCTGAGAGCGGGCTTTAACCTGCTGTCAGCTGGTTCTAGGTCACAGGAGAGCACAAGTATGTGCACTCTTGTGACCAGAGGAGAAGTTTGACGAAAAAAGCTTGCAATGAAGCTTGCTGCTCTATGTTGGCAGCCATGTTAGGTCAAACTGAAGTTGGCCATACACTATAAACCCCCATACACACTATCAGATTTTCTGCTGATTTTTTCCTTCAGATTTACCAAAACCATATAATATGAGGTCAAACCTTAGGAGTTTCATTTTGTATGCAATCAAGCAGGCCCTCGCACTACATTGTTTTGGTAAATCTGAAGACAAAAATCAGCAGAAAATCTGATAGTGTGTATATGACTTAAGAATGAATACAACGTGGATGGATGAATCTTCCTACTGGGCTCTTGTATTCCAACATTGAATGCCACCATTGTTCAGCCGACAATTATAAGCTGGGCGCCACACACTAAGTGAATTTAGTGGAAGAATATATGACCAGCTTAAAGTGGAACTATAGGCAAAACTTTTTTTTTTTTCCATTTTGGATAAGGTAAGGGAGGGTTATGACCTCTATCAGGTTTTTTTTTTTTTTTTTTTGCCGTCTGTGTCCCATTGGGGAAATTTACCTTCACTTCCTGTCCCATTGCCAAATCAGGAAGTGAGAGGTAATCCTGCAAATGAAGGAAATCTATTGGGGCACCCAGGTCACCAGAACTAGTGTCACTATCTGACGATTTCTCTCTATTACTTTACCCAAAATGTAGGATTTTCTTTTACTTTCACTTTGGATGATAATGGTAAACAGGACAAATAGACTGAGGCACAGACAGCAATAAAAACCTGACAGGTGTTCTGCTTCGCTCTCCACTATATCTAAGTTACAAATAAAAGTTTTGCCTTTAGTTTTACTTAAAGTTCAACTGTAAATACATATGCAGTTTATCACATCCAATGCTTCTATAATCACTAGCAATGCAAATAATTTATGTATTCGTTGCATAAATTTAGCCATGTGGTGGTTCCTGTATGGGCCATAAGCAGCGAGAGACAAAGAGGTTGATTTACTTAAAGCAAATAGGCTGTTCTTTTTGCAAGGGGATTTAACCACTTGCTTACTGAGAACTTAAACCCCCTTCCTGCCCAGGCCAATTTTCAGGTTTCCGCGCTGTCACGCTTTGAATGATAATTGCGTGATCATGCAACACTGTACCCAAATTACCTTTTTTTTCATTTTTTTTACACAAATAGAGCTTTCTTTTGGTGATATTTAATCACTGCTGTTTTTTTATTTTTTGCTGAAAAAAAAAAACAAAAAACTGTTTCATAGTTTATTGTAAAATTTTGAAAACAGGTAATTTTTCTCCTTCATTGATGTGCGCTGATGAGGCAGCACTGATGGGCACTGATTGTCACTAATAGGCTGCACTGACAGGCACTGATGAGGTGGCACTGATAGGTAGCACTGAAGGGCACTGATGGGTGGCACAGATGGGTGGCACTGAAGCACACTGATAGGTGGCACTGGTAGGTGACACTGATAGGCAGCACTGATAGGCGGACTGATGATGAGTCAGTGATGGGCACTGGTTGGCAGCACTGATAGGTGGCACTGGTAGGCGGCACTAATATGCACCTGTAGGTGGCACTGGCAGGTGGCACTGGAGGGCACTGCATAGCAGCAGTATCTCTCCCCCGATGCCCCTCTTGACTTTTTTCCCCCCGTTTACATCACGTGATCAGCTGTCATTGGCTGACAGCTGATCACGTGGTAAGGGGCTGGGATCGGCCCCTTAGTCCGATCTGGAACGACCGGACTTTGGAATGCACGGCCATGCCCATACAAACTATGGCATGCGTTCCAGAGAACGATCCAGTTACTTCCTGGGTATGACAAAACAGGTAATTTGACCGATCCATGAAGCCGCCCAACTCCACTTTACACATACCTGCATTCAAATTTAAATGCCGCCAAAGTCCCACACAGTTACAGACTGCTATAAGTCTTCATGCAGTACAGGACAGCACTCTGACAGGAGGATTGCGGAGCCCCCCAAAAGACGGTCTCCAGCCTGCAGCCGACGAGTAGTGCAGCTCTACAACCAACTAAAAAGCATGTTAGCAACAGGGATGACTCATCACATCTTGCTTTATGCCTATTGACACTGAGATTGCAATAAATAAATATATTGGGTCATTTCTTTTGGTTCCATCCCTCTGTCTCATTGCTATCTCTGTAGGTTTAGATGACCAACAAAAACAAACAACAAATGAGCTACATCCTTAGTATACACTGTACGGTACATTGGTAGGTGCCACTGAGATCTTCCCCACTTTTATCATTAAATAATCTGCTATCCCATTCCATCTGAAACAGGCACATTCTATTCAGGCTAACAAACACACTCTACTACTATTTCATTTACTTAATATTATCATTTTTGGCATTGTGCAGTCAGTCAACCTTGCATCACTCCTTTATTACTATATTATTTTATATATATATGTTTGCTTTGCCCCATTAACCATTCATTTTCACTTTCTCTCACTGCATGAGCCTGCCTGCGTGATTATATAGATTTAATCCTTCAACGTATGAGTATATGCGTTTAGTTATGCGTTTATACAAAAAACCTTCTATTTTTGTTGACATTGAATATATACATGTGACCTCTATCTACATAAATATACACTCTCTATTACTTTTATTGCAATTGCTTTTTAGTAAAGAGAGCTTCTGTGGTATCAGTACTTTCAATGGTTCACTATTTTTAATGGTTCACTGTTTCGTAATAATAATTTTTAATGCTATAATGATTTTAATGCTACAATGTTTTTTAAATTGTATTTTAATATTTTTAATGCTTCAATTTCAAGTCTTGTGTCTGTAATAATGTATAATTTTGACACTTCTATGTATGTGTCTCCTCGTCTACAACCTACCTACACATATATATTTGGTATTTGTTTTATATATAGAGCATTGGAATGTGGATACCCATCATGTGATACATCTCCCACTCAGCCACTCCTCTCTGTGTAAACCTACCACATTGTACAGACCTCCCTTTGTTTTCCAAGGCTCTGAGGAAGAGGGAACTCCTCGAAATGCGTCATCCTATCATTAAGCGTAGCCTTGCATGGCTCCAACTAATTTTAATGACTAATTTTAAATGAATATTTTGTAACCCAGTTTTTATGAATACGTAGTAATTTCTCTGTACCCATCCACCCTGTTTAGAATAAAATATATCAATTTGATCCATGTATTAGATCACGCGCCTTTTTCTTCTCTCTCACTTGGCCTTCTTCGGACCACCACTGGTCAGTTTAGGCAGGGGGACACACATGGTCTTTGTATTGTAACCTACTATCCGAAATGACCACCTTTTTACACTAACACTGCCTGCACGAGCGCAGGAGAATATCTGTTCTGTTCATACCTACACTCCGATCTGTGATCACCTGAGTCTCATTGACTCTGTGATCACAGAGCGCGCCGCATGCACCCTGCAGGGAGTGCGCGCCGGCAACTCATGTGCGGGAGGACGTCTATTGATGCCCTCCCGGCAATTAAGGCACGCGCTGTAGCCATCATTTGGCTATAGCGCAGGCAGGAGGAGGTCAATTTTAGCTCCGTGAATGTGATGAAAATTCACTTTGCAAAATATACACAAACACATGCAAGGAAAACAAAAGAAAAAGGCACTTTTGCTTGCACATGATTGGATGATGTCAGCAGAGCTTTATCTCACTTTCTAATCCAAGGGAAAATTCCCTTGCAAATTGAACAACCTATTTGTCTTTAGTAAATCAGCCCCTGAGAATTTTCCCTGCTTTCCGCAAAAAAGTTGCCTGTTGCTTTTGAATCCATGCATAATGTCATCAGTTTTGTCTGGCAGTCGTTTGGATAGTGAAGTTTATATTTCCCTTTGTTTTAAATGGAAGATAGCGGTCTGTTGATATTTTGTAAATAAACCCTGTGTGTGTCAAGGATGAATGGTCTTTAAAGTATTTTAAGCCACCAACCTGAGTCTTTTCAACGCGTGTTCTTTTCGCTGTTCTGATGTTGCAGTTTACTGGTCTCAACAGCTGATTATTTTGTGGTTGGAAGTGTCTGTGATATCTGTTTTCAAAACCATTACAGACAGACGAGTCTGATATTTCCTCATTTAAAGTACAGCTATAAACACCTTCCTAAATCTTAAGAAAAAATTTCAATTTAAAAATAATCATTCATCTTGGTCTCTCTAAGCATTCCAAGTATTCACCCTGTCATAAGCTTATCTATGGCTGGAATCTTTGCTCAGGACACTGTGAACTTACATGTACTTGGAAAATGATATTAGTCTGGTGTTTATAAACATTTTAATGTACAGTATTATTATTATTTTTTTTCTAGATTGTATATGGAAATATACATTCTTCCCCTGAATATAGGTAGGACACGTTCCTCTAAAATCTATAGTTCAGACAGACCTCTTTTATTAGTGACCCTTCATATGTATTTACATAGCATAGATTTGAAAATCTTAAAGCAGTATTAAACCAAAAAGCAAACAATTATATTACAGCTTACCAGATCTTCAATGTAATGGATGCATTAGTATTTTTTCTTAGGCTTGCTTTCTTCTGTTTTCCTTGTCAAAAGAAGTTTATTGAGTATACAATGTTATAAAGATACATAAAGTAAGTTTACAAGGATCTATAAAGTAAGCTCATTGTTTTACAGTAGGGTTTATATAGGTAAATATCATGAAATTTCAAATATTAAACATTGGGTTCACGTAAACCTAAATTAAAGATATATATATCATTTCCTTAGTTACTTTTGTAGGTATTTAAATGATTTATACCTATTATACATATTGTTTACAAGTAGAGTGTATATAGGTCAAATAAATTCTGATAATGAGCTTTAATCGTAAGGTGGAGAAAAGGAAAGAGAAAGAAGAAAAAGGGTTGAAAGGTAGAGGTATGGTCCACAAGGTTGTCCCGCTCGTCAGTTTATTATTCTTTTTAGTTCTCTTTGAAGCCTTAGAATGGGTGTCTCTGTAAGTCATTTAATCTGTTACCATGGCAACAGGACAGAGTCATTGAAGTTTGACAGGAACTGTTGTTTTATCCAAGGATGCCAAAGTTTTTCAAATTTTGGAATTTGATTTTGATCGATGGCTACCATCTTAGCATGGGACATTGTATTATTCATTCTGTGAATTGTTTCTGCTAGTACCAATGTAGGAGATTTCCATGCCTTGGCCACTGTTTGTTTTGCAGCCGTTATTAGTTGGATCATAAGTTTGAATTGAGAGAGTGTTAACCATTCCGGTTTTAGATTAAGTAAAGTTAAATATGGATCTGGTTGTATTTTTTTTTAAATATTTTAGATGCAATCACGAAGACTTCCTTCCAGAATGTTTGGATTACTGGGCACGTCCACCATATGTGTAAATATGTGCCTATTTCTGGGCATCCTCGAAAACAAAGAGCTGAGGTATTAGGTGAATATTTTGCCACTCTAGCGGGTACAAGGTACCAGCGAGTTAGGACTTTATAATTTGTCTCCAGTGCTAAGATGTTGGGTGAAGATGACTTAGATGTGAGCCATATGTTAGACCAGTCCGTGTCTTCTAAAGTTCGTCCCAGGTCCTCCTCCCACCTCTGAACGTAAGAGGGTCTATTAAGATTTGCTACTCCATATAATTGATTATAAAGCGATGAAATTGTACCTTTAGCAAATGGATCTTTTGTACAGATTGATTCAAAAATGGATAATTGGGATAATGGTGTATCCCCCTTTAGGAATGGTGTATAGAAATTTTTGATTTGGAGATATCTAAATATCTCAGAGTTTGGTAGATCATATTTTTCTCTAAGCGATGGGAATGAAAGGAATGATTTAGATGCTATGAAGTCATTTAGTGTCTGAATGCCTGATGTTGTCCAAGCTTTAAAAGAGTTTGGGTAGATCCATGCCGGATAAAAGGCCGGATTTCTGATAAAAGAGAGGAGAGGATTGTGTGGAGATTGTAACTGATATTTGGTTTTTAGTTTATCCCAGAGAGATAAGAAGTGTTTAGTTATGGGATTATGAATTTTAAAGCGGTCTTTAGGATCAAGCCATAATAAATTTGATATTAATAGAGGGTCATTTTCTGAAGCCTCTATAAATACCCATAATGGGATTTCCTGTTTTGCATGGTATTTGGACAGACTGGCCAAATGTGCTGCTCTGTAGTAGTTAGTAAAATTAGGGTATCCCAGGCCTCCTTTATTTTTGGGAAGATGTAGTGTGTGTATGGGTATACGTGGTTTAGAAGAGCCCCATATAAACGAAGTTGCTCTTTTTTGTACTATTCTCAAAAAATAGGAAGGAATTGGAATAGGGAGGACTCTGAGTAGATAAAGCAATTTGGGTAGAATAGTCATTTTGATTGCATTAATCTTCCCTATCCAGGATAAAGGAAGTTGCGACCATTGTTTTATTAGATTTGTGATCTGTCTTAATACAGGAGGATAATTGGTTGAGAATAAGTCAGAATGAGATGCTGTTAAATGAATTCCAAGATATGGGATTGATTTTTCTGCCCATGTGAATGGAGTGCAGCCCTAGCCGGGATCAATTCCATGTTTGTGAGTGAAATATTAAGCACTAGGCATTTCTTAGGATTAATCATAAGGCCGGATAGGGCTGCAAATCCATCAAGAGCTGGTATTAAGTTAGGACCAGAGACCTGTGGTGATGATAGAAAAAGTAATATATCGTCTGCAAATATACATAATTTGTGTGTAATACCTCCTACTTCAATGCCAGTTATAGTTTGGTTTGTTCTGATGTATTGGGCCATAGGTTCGAGTATAAGGGCAAATAATAAGGGAGATAATGGGCAACCCTGTCGGGTACCTCTTTCGATATTAAAGGCTTCAGATTTGTATCCAGCATATTTTATATAGGCTTTGGGTTTATTATATAATGCTTTGATCCATGTTAAAAAGTGGGGTCCAAAACCCCATTTTTGTAATGAATATTGCATATATTGCCAGGATACTGTGTCAAATGCCCTCTTAATATCGAGAGATAGAAAACATAAAGGGATTTTCCGTTTTTTAGCAATATGTGCCAATAACACTGCCCTGCGTATATTATCGCCTGCCTGTCTATTTGGCATGAAGCCTACTTGATCTCTATGTATTAATTTTCCTATAATGCTATTGAGGCGTTTTGCTATTATTTTTGCTAATAATTTAATATCGAGGTTTAACAGAGAGATAGGCCGATAATTCACACAGGAAGTATCATCAGAAAGGGGTTTTGGGATCATACAAACAATTGCCATTAGTGTTTCTTGCCGAAAAGAATGTCCATCTAGAAGTTTGTTAAAAGTTTCAGTGAGAATGGGAGAGAGTATTTCTGAGAATGTTTTATAGTATAAAGCCGAGTAGCCGTCTGGGCCTGGTCTTTTGTTAAGTTTTAGGTCTTTTATGGCGTTAGCAACTTCATCTATAGTTATAGGCTCATCCAAACTGCTTTTTTGATTCTGAGATAACTCAGGTAAGGTTATTTTTGAGAAGAAGGATTCAGCCTCTGTAGGATTAAATTCATTGTTTGTCTTGTATAAAGTTGCGAGATGTGAGTGAAATTTATGGACTATTTTAACTGGATTACAAGTGTAAACATTTTTTGATAATTTCAAGCGTATTGGTTTGAAAGATTTGTTAGTTGAATTTAATGCCCGAGCCAAATATGTACCTGGTTTGTTTGTATTCATGTAGAAATTGTGTTTGGAGCGTTTGAGGGATTTATCAACTGACTCAGTGAGAAATAGATCGTATTCCAATCTAGATTTTTCCAGATGAGATTTTGTACTCTGAGATGGATTATCTTGAAATGATATGTAGGCTGCATTAAAATTGAGTTCTAGTTTTTTTGCTAGATTTTTGCGTTCCCGTTTAAATAGTGCCATTTGTCTTTGTATTGTACCACGCAAGACAGGCTTATGAGCTTCCCACAGTGTTATTGGGGAGATGTCTGTTGTATTATTAATTGATATGTATTCCTTTAAAGCTTGTTCAATGGCCATCTGATGTAGTGGGTGTTTGAGCATTATGTCCGGTAAGTACCACGTTGGGTCATGCGCTTTTGGTATGGCTGAGGCTATAGTAGTGTATACTGCATTATGGTCAGACCACGGAATCGGAATTATATCTGATGCAATAATTTCTGGTATCATTCCTATTGTTAGAAAAATATGATCTATTCTGGTGAAGGTTTGATGAGGGTGCGAGAAATAAGTGAATTTCTTTTTCATTGGGTTACTTTCTCTCCACGAATCTACCAGATTGTATTTGGAAAGAAGTTGAGAAAAAGGTAATCTAGAGGTTATTTTGGATGGTGTAAAAGGTGATTTATTTAGAAATGGGAGGAGGACCTGGTTCGAATCCCCACACATTATCACTGTTCCTATTTTGTGTGTATTAATCACTTGTAATATATGTGAGAGGAATGGTGTAGGTTGTTTGTTAGGAGCGTAGTAGGAAATCACCGTGATTGCTGTATCCATTATATAACCCATGAGTATCAGGTATCTACCTTCTGGGTATTTAATTTCTGATGATAATGTGAATGGTGTGGATCGGTGAAATGCAATTAGAGTTCCCCTTTGCTTGGTACAGGCAGAAGCCGTGTAAATTTGTTGATAAAAAGGAGAAATATATTTTGGAGTAGAATCTTTGGTGAAGTGTATTTCTTGGAGGCATACTATGTGAGCCTTCTTGTTATGGAAAGTACGGAAGGCTTTGGTCCTTTTTTGAGGGACATTTATTCCCTGAACATTCAGGGAAAGTATATTCAGTGGTGCCATGGCAATAGATCAAATAGTTTTGACTTACTTTTTGTTGTGCAGAGCTGACTGCGCAGATCAACCTGTGTGGACTGAAGAGATGAATAGATAGAAAAGAAACCAGTGAATTCTGGAGTAAAGAGTAAACAAAAAACATATGAGATTAGATGATACATTGTATAAATTATTTTTTGCAAGTAATCACAATTTACCCGTGAAAGAGAATAAATATCTCTCTCAGGGGAATAAGTGCCTTCGTCACACTCCCACATAATATGGTTGGGAGAATGAGGAGGGCTAATGGGGGTACACGGATCTTCCGCTTACAGGAGAGAAGTGCTATGTCAAAAGACATCAAAATGATGTTTCATTAATTGGAGTGCAGAATATAGTTTTTGTTGAAATTATTTATTCCAGGGTGGTTGTATATGGTTAGTCTTGCCCTAGGCTAAATAATTCAGTTAGAAAGGTACTGTTAATAACTTTGGTATTGATGAAGATAGTTTGAATTATTTTGGGATTTTAACCCTTTTAGAGTAAACAATTACATATTTTATTCATATGTAACTGTTTAGATATGTTAACTCATAAAATTGAGGTTGTATTGCTTCAGATTAGAATAAACAAAAACATAATTCTAGGAACTAGTTAGGTAATAATATATTTGTTTTAAGAAAAGAAAGAAAAAGCTTCCATTACTTCTGGATTATTGAACATATTTGTCCTAAAAAGTAATAAATCTATTGTTATTACCTGATAATATATAACTGAACAAGAATTTCCTTATTTCACTTATATATTCTAAGGCTATATGAATCAGAAGTAATAAGAAATATAACTGGAATGTAACATGATCCCACACAGTGTGTGACTATCAGAATGCAGTTACATTCAGTTATAAATACAGGTTTTTTTATAGAGAACCATCTCTTAGTATATTAAATGAAGAGATATCAGGAATTAGGATGTCAGTCCATTGAATCTTCTTGGTCCATGGATGATGTGGCATAACGGCCTCTTTTGTGAGAATGATGATTCCCATTTTGTTCTGGAGTTTTCTGGGTGCTGCCTGAAGGTGAAGATGATGCCATTCTTCTGCGTGTGGGAGAGTTGCTGCTTGTGGGTTCTGTCAGATTTAATTTTAAAAGGGTTTGTTGTAGTTCATCTGCTGATCTGCTTCTGTTAATTTGTACCTTGGTAGTTAAATCTGACTGAAAAGGGGAAGCCCCATTGATACATAATGTTGTGGCGTTGCAGTTCCATTAGTTGGGGTTTCATGGATCGTCTCTTAGTAATAGTAAGTTGGGATAGGTCAGCAAAAATTTGATAATTGTGTCCTTGAAAATTAAGTTCCTTTTTTTCTCTTGCAGCAATTAGAATTTGTTCTTTCGTTCTGTAATAATGAAATTTTGTGATTATATCACGTGGGGGTCCATCTTTCTTTTTGGCTGTGAGGGCTCTGTGTACTCTGTCCAGTTCTAAACGTTCAATAGGGATATCTGGCTTTAGTTCTTGTAATAGAGCAGTAATAGTAGATTGCAGGTCTGTCACAGTTTCAGGTATTCCCCTTATGCGCAAGTTTGAACGTCTGGCTCTATTTTCGTAATCTTCGAGCTTAGTTTGAAGTATTAAATTCTCTTTTTTTAATTGTTCCAATTCTGTTATATTTTCTTGGGTTGTAATTTCAATTTCATCCATTTTTATTTCTAAGGCTGCAGTGCGGTTTCCCAGCTCTCTTATTTCTTTGGTTAGGCTTTTTGTTATTTGGTCTGAGGTTTGTTTTAAAGCCTTATGAAGCATCTTTTCAAATTGTAATAATATTGCTGGGGATGCTGAGGAGGCTTGTGGAGAAGTTTGTGAGAGGATTTGTTCTGTATCTGACTCAAATGGAGAGTTTTGCTGTGACATTTTCTGTCTGTGAGAGCGCCTGATGCTGTATCTTGTGAGGTGACTGGAGCAGCTTCAGCTGCAGTGAGTGCCTGTGAGCTCTTTGTGAGGTGATTTTTATTTCTGCCACGGTTTCCTCCCAGTACCATATTTCCTGCCCAAACTTTCACAGTTTGTTCCCTGGGGCAAAAAGGTTCAAATGGATACCTTTTGAGCCTGCAGGCTCCGCTTTGTCCTTCTCTTCTCTCCTCAGCGGTGTGGAGCTCTAACAATGCATGTCTGCTCCGCTAGACTCCGCCTCCTGCCCCCCCGCTTTCTTCTGTTTTCATCTGGTGATCCAACCAATAAGTCTGGTATTTTTCAAAAGAACAGACTCGCTTGCAGATGTAGCAGTTACAGGGAAAAGACAAACCATTTAAACACTGACAGGGGTGCTTTACAGCTTTTTTTACAGCTTTTATTTATTTTTGTAAAACCTTTTACACAAAAGGGGATTAAAAAAAAGATATATATGTTGTAACTGCTTATAACATAATATCTGGAATTTGCCTTTGGTTTGTTTGTGTACTTAAATCTGCTAGTACATTTTACACTCTCCACACCTTCAAACTATGGCCCTCCAGTTGTTCAGGAATTACAATCCCCATCATGCCTAGTCTTGTCTGTATATTCAATACCTCTTCCCTGGGCCAGTTGATAACCTCCCATGGCTTCCAATACCACCTCTATGCCGATGACACCCAGATCTATCTCTCCACTCCTCAACTCACTCCCTCGATCTCCTCACGGATCTCAAACTTACTGAATGACATATCGGTATGGATGTCACACCACTTCCTCAAACTTAAACTTTCTAAAACTGAGCTTGTTATATTTCCTCCTTCACGCCCCCGTGACTTCACCATTAATATCAACAACACAACCATTGGTCCCTCCACACATGCCAGGGTCCTGGGTGTAATCCTTCACTCTGATCTCTCCTTCAGCCCCCACATCCAATCACTGGCTAAATCCTGCCGCCTTAACCTCCGCAACATCTCCAGAATTCGACCCTTCCTGACTAATGACACCACAAAGCAACTTATTCACTCCTTGATTATTTCCTGCCTTGACTACTGCAACTCTCTCCTTAATGGCCTACCCTTAAGCAGGCTATCCCCCTTCAGTCTATTATGAATGCTGCTGCTAGACTAATACACCTCACTAATCGATCTGTGACTGCTGCCCCTCTCTGCCAATCTCTTCACTGGCTTCCCCTACCCCACTGTGTAAAGTTCAAAATGCTAATCATAACATACAAGGCCATCCACAACATCACCCCCAGCTACATCACCAACCTCCTCTGCAGATATCGCCCAAATCGTCCCCTCCGCTCCTCTCAGGACCTCCTGCTCTCTAGCTCCCTTGTTACCTCCTCCCATGCTCGCCTTCAGGACTTCTCCAGAGCCTCTCCCATCCTCTGGAACTCCCTGCCCCAGTATGCCCGATCAGCCCCTACCCTGTCCACCTTGAGGAGTTCCCTGAAAACTCATTTATTCAGGGAAGCCTATCCCACACCCACATAACAACTGTCCCCGAGCCACCCCCATCAAATCATTCTCTGCAGCTATTACCTTTTGTACCACCACCCCCTCCCTTTAGAATGTAAGCTCTATGAGCAGGGCCCTCCTGTACCTTTTGGATTGAACTGTACTGTAATTGTGTTGTCTCCCCTATACATTGTAAAGCGCTGCGTAAACTGTTGGCACTATATAAATCGCATATAATAATAATGTCTGTGAATGTCAGAGTTTTACAATGCCTCATGGGATGTGTAATTCTGCAAAAGCTGGAGGGATCCCTGCTTTAGACTGACAATACTACTGTCCAGATGTGCCCCCAGTGCTCATTCATCAAGACCGTGGGCAGATCACCTGGAGGGCAAAATTCTAAAACAAAGAAAATAAATGCAGCCACCACATCTTATAGTTGTAAGCTGTAATATATAACATTTTTAAAAAGGAAGTTATCCCCCAAAAGGCGGGGTTTTCTGGGCAGTAGACAATATGTATAGGGTGACACTAGATTAAAATAAATAATCTTTATTGAAACATAATTGCAAGAGTAAATGACAATAAAGTAAAAACATGAGCTGTGGTACAGGAGATATTAAAAGCGCATAGGCGCATGGAAAAATCTATACACAGGGATACAGGTAATTGGGCGCTTGGAAGAAATATGGTGCGTTTCGACCCCATCGGGTCTTCTTCAGAGGATATGCATGCGCTATGAGACAAATTGCATGCATGAAAAAATGCATCAATGCAACTAACACATAATTATGTATAAAGGATATAAATGTAAAAAGCATTTTTGAACATAGTTACCTTTTCCTATATAACATTTTTGGTTTGGATTTAACCACATTTACTGCTACAGGACAGCCATTCTGTGCAGAATCAAGTATATATACGTGATTCTGCACTTCCAATTAGGGGCGCGCCACTTCTGCTGTGATTTGTTAAAGCAGAAGCCGATCAGCGGGTGCTGGACAATGGATGTTCTCCGGCACCTGACAATTGTTGGGAAGGCACACAGGACGGAGCTCTCCTTATGTAAACAAGGCAGAGCTCCGTTCTGAGAGCAGGGCTGTGATGGATTAAGAAAATCCATCACATCCCTTAGTAAAAGCACCTCACACAGTATACCAAAACAGTGGTTAGGCACACATTTAACCCTTTGATCGCTCTAGATGTGTAACCTCTTCTCAGCCAGTGTCAGTACAGTGACAATGCATATTTTTAGCACTGATTACCTTATTAGTGTCACTGGTTCCCACAATGTGTCAGTTATTGTCCGATTGTCCGTAGCAATATTGCAGTCCTGCTATAAGTCGCTGATCGCCACCATTACTAGTATAAAGAAAATAAAAATTTCAGTATATACTGTATCCCATAGTTTGTTGACGCTATAACTTTTGTGCAAACCAATCAATATACGCTTTTTGGGATTTTTTTTTTTTACCAAAAATATGTAGCAGAATACATATTGGCCTAAATGTATAAAGAAATTGGATTTTTTTTAAAAAATTCCATTTTTTTTTTTTTAGCAGAAAGTAGAAAATATATATTTTTTTATTCAAAATTGTCAATCTTTTTTTGTTTATCATATATAACACAAGACAATAATCAGTGTAGGTAGCGCTGCCTGCACTGATTATTGTCTTGTGTTATATATGATTACTAGCTAGCTTACCTCGAGTAAGCTACATGGTAGCAGCTTTTTTGTGTTTTAATTGACTATTTTAAATACGTATATATTTCTTTTGATTCTTTGTTTTTTGTTAGTGTTTAATTATTTTACTGTCTCCATATGCGCTTAAAATTTGTAGAAAGAGGTTCTAGGGCAGTGAATCTCAACCAGGGTTCCTTCAGAGGTTGCTAGGGGTTCCTTCGGCATTGGGCAATTTCTGCCTCTTAGATAAGTTCCCATTGACATCATTGATCTTTTTAACGATTTGTAAGGAGGTAATTCTTCCCAATAACCACAAGTGTAAGGACCGTTCTTCCCACTGACCATCACACTAATGTACCATGAGTTGTAGATTTCTAATTTTTATCAGGGGTTCCCTGAGACCGGAGAACTATTTCAAGGGTTCCTCTGTGTTGAAAAGGTTGAGAAAGGCTGTTCTAGGGTATCTGCAATTTCATTTATCATCTTTTTTTTTTATAGTGGAAAAAATAAAAAATGCAGTGGTGACCAAATACTACCAAAAGAAAGCTCTATTTGTAGTGCAAAAAATGGCATAAATTTTATTTGGGTACAGCATTTCATGAACGCGCAGTTGTCAGTTAAGGTAACGCAATGCCAATATTGCAAAAAATGGCCTGGTCATGAAGGGGGGTAAATCTACCGGAGGTCAAGTGGGTTATGCCGCTTTAAGGCAACATTTGCATTAGCGACTAGCACAAGTATGAGTTACAAATCCAGGAATCTGCTGATTCCTGCTGCTGTTTTTGCCACTTGTGAGCTTGTACACCTGTGAGCCACAATTTGTGTGTGTCCAGCAGCAATTACCATTGGTATTTGCTGGCCCTGCGCACATCCACAGATAGCTGCAGCCGCCAATGACCTGTTTTTAAAGTGTATTGACTTGGTGGCTCACAGGTGCCAAAATCAGTAAATTTCTGCCGTTGTCATTCTCACCGGTGTTAGTTGCCTGTGCTAATATAGCATTTTTTCAGTAGAAACCTGCACAGAGCAGCTCCGATCCTCTTCTTTTCATCTCCCCGCCGGCGCTCCTGGCTCCTCCCGCTCGAGCAGTGCCCCCAGAGAAAACTGCTTGCCCTGGGGGCACTGCTGTGTGCTTGCTCCCAAGCTGCTGCTCCATGAGTCCATAAGACACATAGAGCCATGCTACCCCCTCTTCCTATTGGCTCACTGACTGTGATTGTCAGCAGTGGGAGCCAGTGGGCTCATGCTACTGTTTCAGCAAATGAGGAGAGAGAGTCTTGGGACAGCCGAGGCTATCGTGAACATCGCTGGATTTGAAGGAGCCCAGGTAAGAATTGAGGGGGGCTCCGCAGCTTACACATGCATTTGCAAATGTGTGCTAACTATACCCCTGTTTTTAACACAAGCTGTTAGACAGGAGAATTTGGATAGTTGCAGACTGGCTGACAGGTTAAGCTGAGAATTTTCTTTGGTTTTGTTTTACATGTGTTGCCCTTTCATGTGCTCCTTGCCTTGAAGGCCAGTTATAGGTGGGGGTCAGGGCCATCTGTTTGTACTGTTGGAATACTGGTGAGGGGACACACTGGACACCTTTGCTGCTACTGTGCTACATGCTGGGTGTCCAGTGCACCCTTGTGCCTTTAAGGAGGGGTGGGCTTCTTGCAGGACCACCTGCCCTCTGCCTATCCATTATACTACATGTGCTTTTACTTTGGAGGCTCTCAAAAATGTATAGAGTTAGGAGTCGACTGCGGAGGCTGTGCCTTGTCACAGCCTCCGAAGCTTACGCATGTATTTGCAAATGTGTACTAACTAAACCCCTGTTTTTAACGCAAACTGTTAGACAGGATAGTTTGGTTGGTAGCAGGCTGGCTGGTGAGTTGAGCTGGGAATTTTCTTTGGTTTTGTTTTACAATTTTTATTAATATATATTTTTTTAAATTGTTATTTATATTTATAGTTACATTGGCCCAACTTGGACAAAATTTGCAATCACTGTGGAAGCTGCTCTACCACAGTGATAGCAGCGGCCTGCTGGATCCTGTGTTGAGTCGCTTGGCACTGCTGCCATTTGCACAATGCCTTTTATTTTTTTGATGAATACTAGGCATTTTCTTATTGAACTAGGTGGAGATTGTGACCTCACTGCCCAGCCTTTCCACCTTGTCCAATCAGAGAATGCCTTGTATTCACTACAAAAAATACATGCATGTGCTTCTACTATGGAGGCTCTCAAAAATGTATAGAGTTAGGACTGCGGATAATAATGGGGTGCCTTGTCATGGCAGTGGGGTGCAGTCACTGTAGATCTGAGGGGAAGATCAAAATGAGGGGAAGCTCTGCTGATTTCTATCATCCAATCATGTGCAAGGAAAAATGCTGTTTTTTATTTTCCTTGCATGTCCCCCTCAGATTTACAGCAACTGCACTTCCAAGTGCACTTTTAGTGCAAAGTGGATTTGCCTTTAGTAAATAAACCCCAATGTGTTGCAAAACACAAATATTTTAATCAATGATATCAGAAAAGTGTGTTGCAAAACAAATGTGTCACCACAGGATGGTGATCAGGAGGAGACTAATGAAGATCCCTTCTTCAATTTTTGCTGCAGTAGATGAAGCTGGAATCTACAATGATTTAGTCACTTCTGGTTTCATAGCTGTTTTCGGCCATCTTCAGTGGCCGACGGAAAGAATTGCATGTCTCTTCTGCAATAAAAAGCTTGCCTGCTTACAATATTTAAAGAGGGAGTCCACCTTAAAAAAAAATATTAAAAGCCAGCAGCTTCAAATACTGCAGCTGCTGACTTTTAATAAATGGACACTTACCTGTCCTGGAGTCCAGCGATGTCGGCAGCCAAAGCCGATCAATTGCTTGGCTCTCGGCTGCTGCCGCCGCCATTCTCTGTGAGGGAATCAGGAAGTGAAGCGTTGCGAGTCGCGCTGCACGTCCTAAGTGGTCCCTGCTATCTCCTGGGAACTGTGTGTTTCCCAGGAGACAGCAGGGGGGTGCGGGAAGGGGCGTGACTCCCGCGGGAGTCTATTCCAGGAAGTGGGTGCAAATACCTGTAGTAGACATTCAGATGAGCGGAAGTTCCACTTTTGGGTGGAACTCCGCTTTAACAGCAGAGCTTTAGTTCTGCTTTAATCTAAATAATTTGTTGCTTTGTAAAACTCATAAAAAAAAGCCTCCTGGTGTGCCACAATAGGAAGCTGCTTCTTAAGGTGACACACCTAGAAGAGGAGGAGCCAGGAGCACCAGCGGGGAACCCCAGACAGATCGTGGCTGCTCTGTGCAAAACCATTGCACAGAACAGGTAAGTATACCATGTTAGTTATTTTAAAAATACCCTTTACAGTCACTTTACAAAGAACTACCATACCAGACTGGAATACTCACCTGCATCTGAGTGCTATGCTCCACCAATTTACCTCCTCATCTCATACAATTTTGTCAGTTAAAGCCAGTGAAAGCATGTATTCCAGTTGAGTCAAATGATTTGGTTTGTTCGTTAACTTCATTAAGTTGTTTTAAATTCTTTATTTATCATTTTCAAGACATACAGGAAAACTCAATCCAGAGATAGCAGAAGTAGAATAAAACACTGCATTTGAGAATCATTGCACAGATTTGAAAAGCAGATAACAAGTTACCTGGTGGATGTCCCCACCCTGTATGCCCTCCCCTGAGGATATCTCTTTGTCCCCGCAGATAAGTTTGGGTTAACAGACAGAAGAGGACTCCCTGCCTAGTGTGTAACCACTGACCAAGGCGTCCATTGCCCCCTATGTGCTTAAAGCGGTAGAAAAGCCCGCTTGGTGATTTTTACCTACAGGTAAGCCTATAATAAGGCTTACCTGTAGTTAAAATTAATATCTCCTAAACGTGCATTGTTTAGGAGATAATCACTCTGGATGCAGCTGGTGACGTCACCGGTGCATGCGCTCTGCAGGTCCCGCATACCTTGCCGGACCTTCAGAGCTTTGTGCCTGAACCAAGGGCTCCCGCGTGCACGCGTGGGAGTGATGTCATCGCGGCTCCGTGCAAACCCGGAATAAATACCGGGAGAAGATGTCAGCCTTCTCAGCAGTGACAGCGCCGCTGGAAGGCTTCGCTCCAAGGTGAGAATTTCATAATGTGCTAGATGTGATGCAAACTAGCAAATTATGCAATTGCCTTACAGGTGTTTTTTTTTTTTTTGGAAATAAACCAATAGGCCAGGGACACCACTAACGTGACTAGATATATAAATATGTGGCTATAGGGAACATCGTTTAGTGAGTGTCAGAGTGCAAATCAGGAAATATAGAGGAAATGTATAGAATACGCATTCGGCTGCAAAGAGATCGAGCGCGAAAATGCCCCTGTCCATAGACACCATATTGAAGGATCTCCTTAGGGAACATTCTTTCCAAACCCCTCAGGTGTAACCATGACAAATAAGTAGAACATGGAAAATAAACATGTAATGCCCCGTACACATGGTCGGATTTTCCAACGGAAAATGTGTGATAGGACCTTGTTGTCGGAAATTCCGGCCGTGTGTAGGCTCCATCACACATTTTCCATCAAATTTTCCGACACACAAAGTTTGAGAGCAGGCTATAAAACTTTCGGCCAACAAAATCCGTTGTCGGAATTTCCGATCGTGTGTACACAAATCCGACGCACAAAGTGGCACGCATGCTCAGAATAAATAAAGAGATGAAAGCTATTGGCTACTGCCCCGTTTAGAGTCCCGACATACATGTTTTACGTCACCGCGTTCAGAATGATCGGATTTTCCGACAACTTTGTGCGACCGTGTGTATGCAAGACAAATTTGAGCCAACATCCGTCAGAAAAAATCCTAGGATTTTGTTGTCGGAATGTCCGATCAATGTCCGACCGTGTGTATGGGGCATAAAGGTAAAGCAGATAACTCGGATTGAACAGTAATTCTATCTATTGTGGTAGCAACGACTGCTGGGACCTTGAGAAGTTGTGTCTTATGACTTCACTCTAAGCCCCCCAGTAGAAAACAGGTAGCCTTGGAACACTAGGAGTAGCGCAGACCTGTGGGAAAAATGTGTAGGACCATTGAAACATAGTCAGGAGATAATGATAGCGTATCCATTGAGAAGTCCAATCAGAATAATCTCCAGCGTGAATAACTCGGAAAGTGATCTGTTGCCTTGCAGCAAACAGGAGTAGGTGATTTTCAGTTTTAGATAGAGCTTCTGGTAATATCCCAATCAACTGAAGATATAAGTAGTCTGGTAACCAGGGTCATATGGGCAACTCAGTGTAAGCTGTATCTGCCTGCTGTGCTGCCAAATCGTGTGGCTCAAATTGAGCATGCAGCTGAGGTGGGGAATGTAACATTATAAAGGAGCAATGGGGTTTATTTACTAAAGCTGGAGAGTGCAAAATCAGTCTCACTTCTGCACAGGAACCAATCGGCTTCCAGGTTTTATTGTCAAAGCTTAATTGAACAAGCTGAGATTAGAAGCTGACTGGTTTCTCTGCAGAAGTGAGACTGATTTTGCACTCTCCAGCTTTAGTAATTAAACCCCTGATTTTGCACTTTAGTGCAAAAGATTAGATTTTCCAGCTTTAGTAAATAAACTCCTATGTCTCATAGTACTTCCAAAACCTCAAAGGCGCCTGCAGGTGTAGAAGGGTCTGCAGAACGTTTGCAACAGAGGTGGAAACAACGTCAATATTCATTGAAAGTCGAGGCTCTTCTTGTATTAAGTTGTTTTAAAGTAAACCTATACCTATCACTAACGACAATTGACAGTAAGTATATAAAGATACAATGCGTAAGCAGGTTACCTTCAATGAAAATGTCAAAATTATCAGCAGATCCAGGGAACAAAAACTACAATGTATGTGTTAATCTCGACTAATCTTGTACTGTAAATAAAATGAGTTTTACCTCCTAAATATCCTTACTAGATAGTGATGTTGCCCATCACACTGGATTCGTTTTGGGTTTCTGGGGTAGGGGGTGGAGCCAAACTCTACTTTTACAGGAAAAGTTGAGGTTTTCTAATGTCAGCTTTAGTATATTAGAATTGTAGACCTATAGCCAGAAATATTAAAGTGGTTGTAAACCTCAGACATGAGATATAGACAAAGCATATCCCTCTATAGTGTGTACTTGTCTCAACCCAGAGCAATAAGTGTAGTTTCTGTCCGCTGTCTCATTCCTCTATCTACATGAGCCACTTCTGACAAGTTTTCCTGACAACACCAAGTGCAAAATGGTGACAGAGGAGGGATCTCCAGATGATTGACAGCCTCAACTCTGTTCCTGTGTGATGGGGGGTAGGGGGTGTGGTCCCTTCCCTCCCCTCTAATCAGCTCTCAAAGCCCCTCAGTGTAACTTCAGCCCTCCACCTCCTGCTTTTCAGAGCTGAGAGACCCTGTGTAAATTCTACGCTTTGAATGGGTGTGGGGAATAGATGGCTGTAGATAGACAGGTACCACCTTTTAGGATGATTTGTTTCATCTCTGTGTATCACCCGATGCCAGTCACTTCACTGGGTATTATGGAAGGGTTTACAACCACTTTAAATTCAGTGTATGCATTCTAATTAATGTAATATTTTGAAGTATGTTTTACCTCTCAGTGTGTAAGGCAATTGTAGCTGAATTAGGGCACTTATACATTACTCTTGTGTTATTCCTAGAGTGTTATACCTAGGCCCGGAAAAAAAAAATGGAAAAATTCGGAAAAAAAACCCTTTTTTCCTTTTTTTTTTTTTGTTTTTTTCCAAAAAAATTGGAAAAATTGAAGTAAGATTAAAAAAAAAGTGGAATATTTTATTTTAACATGATGAATAAAATATTTTAAGACAGGGTGTTCACCTTAAGTTTTTAGAAGTTCCTAATTGTGATGACGGACAAAAAAGAGTAGCTGCAGAAGCAGAGACGGATACTGACAATTTCAGCTCAGAAAATGATTCTGATTAAATGTCCATTGAAACTTAGTCCCACTCTCTTCTTAACACTTCCCCCATCTTCAATTCTTTTTATGAGAATGGGGTTTTTATTTTTATTTAATACTGTGGAGAGGAAATATGAAAAATTGTTACTTTTGGTTTTGAAAATTGTTTTGTGGAGGCTTTTTGGCTGTTCCATATAAACTAGTAAGCAGTTCAGGAGATTGTTGCTCCCTTTGTTACAAATAAATATTATAAAAAAGTAAATTCTGTTTGTGATAATTGTTTGACTACACTATATTTTTAATATGCTAGTTGTGATAATTTTATGCCAAGTCAAATTGTCCATAGTCATATTTTATGTTCCTAAAGTAACAGAATGACTTTCAATCTTAAAAAGACAAAAAAAGTGCTAATGAACCTTTTTTTTCAACTGTTCCGAAAATTCCAAAAAAAGGGAAATAAAACGTTTTTTTTCCCGAGCTTCAAAATTTCCAGAAATTTTACATCTCTATTTATACCTCACGAAGTGATGAGTACTTTTGCAAATACCATTATTTATTTTATTCTCCAGGAAATCAATGACACGCATGTAGATCCTACTGTCTGTGGTGCAGTAGCCTTTATGTTCTGGGCTGTGTGTACACATACAGTATTTACCACCCCCTTGCTTCAGACCCTCCCATTACACATTTACAATATGAGTGATCATTGGAGAAGGAGAGACCGTGGAAATGCTTCTCCTGCCGGCAGCAGGCTGAGAAGATAATCTTCCCAGATTGCGCCTCTCAGCCTAGAAACGTTTACGTGCACACTTTTTTTTTTTAAGTTTGTAGTCGTACATTGTGACTTGTTAGGAAATACTGTAAAATGATAGAGTGACTGCTTATCGCTCTCTCTCCTTTATATGAGCTTTAAACACTTAGGGCCCATTAAATATTGTATGCTGTGGTAAAGTGCAAGTTACCACAACTTGTAGTAATGTATAATATTAAGAGGGAGGAAAATGAGGGAAAAAGTGGGACTTTATATGAGGTATAGGGGTACCGCTCAGGTCCCCCCCTCCATCCCGGGTGGATGAAAATAATAAAAAATAAAAAATGAAGAAATAGCGGGACTTTTTATATAAACACACGGGAGCAGAAATAAAATTGATAGCTTTTAATAGAATCAAATGGTTATAGAGTTTCTGTATTCAAATAATTCAATGCATGATGCTATATATGAAACTATTCGTACAACTACTACAATTCATTGAAACCAGAAGAGATATACATACATACATATTCCAACAAGGAATCAATACATAATACATAGTATAAAAAACATTTGGAGCATGATTACATGATTAAATAGAAAAAATATGAAAAACAAAGAAAAAGGGGGGGTATTGTAGGGGAAAAAAAAACAATTAATATTGAACGGCCTGATCAGATGCATCAATGTGTACACTCGGTTGTTGTTGGCTCTACGCATTTCAAGGTATTTGACCTATCATCAGGAGCAAGGAACCGTAGTAATAATCTAAAAAATGAAGGAAAAATATTTATTCAAAAGGAAAAAAAAAAAAAAAAGGAAAAGGAAAAAGAAAAAGAGACGGGGGAAAAAAGAAAGAAAAAAAAACTCAGAACAGGCAGGAAGGGTCTTCCCTGATGGACCCGAACTGCCCGTACACTTACATGTGTGGTCCACACAGTGGCGGTGCGGCCATGAAACACCCAGGCCAAACCAAGTATGCCATGCTCGGGAGCTGAGGGGACATGCCGCAGCGGGCAAAACACAGGAATGGACGACGCCCCGCAGGAATAACAATATAGAGAGTAATGAAACAAGAGAGCCAAATCTAAAAGGAAGAAAAAAAAAAAAATTTTTATGTTGCTGTGGAGTGAACGTGAGGCATAAATGAAAAGAAAGAGGTAGAAAAAGAAAGATGTAGAGCACAGGAGGGAATAAAAGGGGGGGGAAGAGGATTGGTGTGAATGGAGAAATGGTGTGAAAATATGAAAAGAGTGAAGGGAAAAAGGAAGCTGAAAAAGGAAAGGGAGAAGGGAAAGAATTGGCAGGGTGATTTAAGAGGGGCAAATGGTGAGGAACAGGAAGGGGGAGAAAGGGAGAGAAGGAAAAGCGGGAGTGAGAAGAAAAAAGGGAAAAACTGAAAACCAGGAAAGTGATGAAGGGGAAATGGGACTCGGTTTGAAAGTCAAATGGTGGTAGGAGGGAATGTGTACCTGATAACCAGAAAGTCCAACCAGAAATACATGGATGCATGGGTGGTGGGTGATATTAGGTGTATACCAAACGGAGTGCGGAATTCATGCGGGGATGAGGTCCAAAACTGCCAAGCCCCCTCAACCATGTCCCCAACGTCAGACGCTGGCCCACAAATAGGGAGAGAAGGGGAGAACGCCGACAACCCAGGAACCAAACCAGTCATGGTCCCACCGGCGGCGGCATCGACCAAGTCAACCCCCCAATGGGCCAGAAGATAGTGATCACTCGGACGGCAGACGCCGCGCTATAAAGGCGCCAGCGTGTCCGGCCGGGATGTGTGACGTCGACGCGCAGTGAGCACAAACCCCGCCCACCCTCCGTCACAACAGGGTGGAGGGGGGTCCGCAGTGAGCGTCGCAGCTCCCGAACGGGACAAAGAGGCAGGCCCGGCAAACCCACAGACGCACGCACCACTGCGTGCATGTAAGAAAAAACAAGATTAGAAAGTAAATAACTGAAATGAATCCAAAATTGGAAATCAAAAAAAAAAAAAAAAAAAAGGGAAAAAGAAAAAGGACATAACTAAAAATGTCAAAACAGGCAAAAATTAAATATTGGATTAAGAAGTATGTTGATTAGAGAGGAAATTAAGCCTCTGACAAACAGAGATGGAAGTCAGAAAAATATTTTTAAATTATGGTTAACGCCACCGTGTGCCTATCATCCCTAATTGGTTAATATTAAGAGGGAGGAAAATGAGGGAAAAAGTGGGACTTTATATGAGGTATAGGGGTGCCGCTCAGGTCCCCCCCTCCATCCCGGTTGGATGAAAATAATAAAAAATAAAAAATGAAGAAATAGCGGGACTTTTTATATAAACACACGGGAGCAGAAATAAAATTGATAGCTTTTAATAGAATCAAATGGTTATAGAGTTTCTGTATTCAAATAATTCAATGCATGATGCTATATATGAAACTATTCGTACAACTACTACAATTCATTGAAACCAGAAGAGATATACATACATACATATTCCAACAAGGAATCAATACATAATACATAGTATAAAAAACATTTGGAGCATGATTACATGATTAAATAGAAAAAATATGAAAAACAAAGAAAAAGGGGGGGTATTGTAGGGGGGAAAAAAAACTAATTAATATGGAACGGCCTGATCAGATGCATCAATGTGTACACTAGGTTGTTGTTGGCTCTACGCGTTTCAAGGTATTTGACCTATCATCAGGAGCAAGGAACCGTAGTGATAATCTAAAAAATGAAGGAAAAATATTTATTCGAAAGGAAAAAAAAAAAAAAAAAAAAAAATGAAAAGGAAAAAGAAAAAGAGACGGGGGAAAAAAAAAAATAAGAAAAAAAAACTCAGAACAGGCAGGAAGGGTCTTCCCTGATGGACCCGAACTGCCCGTACACTTACATGTGTGGTCCACACAGTGGCGGTGCGGCCATGAAACACCCAGGCCAAACCAAGTATGCCATGCTCGGGAGCTGAGGGGACATGCCGCAGCGGGCAAAACACAGGAATGGACGACGCCCCGCAGGAATAACAATATAGAGAGTAATGAAACAAGAGAGCCAAATCTAAAAGGAAGAAAAAAAAAAAAAAAAAAAATTTTATGTTGCTGTGGAGTGAACGTGAGGCATAAATGAAAAGAAAGAGGTAGAAAAAGAAAGATGTAGAGCACAGGAGGGAATAAAAGGGGGGGAAAGAGGATTGGTGTGAATGGAGAAATTCACACCAATTCCCTCATGTGCTCTACATCTTTCTTTTTCTACCACTTTCTTTTCATTTATGCCTCACGTTCACTCCACAGCAACATAAAAATTTTTTTTTTTTTTTTTTTTTTTTCTTCCTTTTAGATTTGGCTCTCTTGTTTCATTACTCTCTATATTGTTATTCCTGCGGGGCGTCATCCATTCCTGTGTTTTGCCCGCTGCGGCATGTCCCCTCAGCTCCCGAGCATGGCATACTTGGTTTGGCCTGGGTGTTTCATGGCTGCACCGCCACTGTGTGGACCACACATGTAAGTGTACGGGCAGTTCGGGTCCATCAGGGAAGACCCTTCCTGCCTGTTCTGAGTCTTTTTTTCTTTCTTTTTTCCCCCGTCTCTTTTTCTTTTTCTTTTTCCTTTTCCTTTTTTTTTTTTTTTTCCTTTCGAATAAATATTTTTCCTTCATTTTTTAGATTATCACTACGGTTCCTTGCTCCTGATGATAGGTCAAATACCTTGAAACGCGTAGAGCCAACAACAACCTAGTGTACACATTGTAGTAATGTATATTTTGTTAGTTGGTTGGCCTTGCTGCCATACATTGCACAGTAATGTACCAAATTAGATTGTGGGGGTCTACATTAACAAAAATGTGCAGGTGAAATTTTAGATATGTCGTGGTATGTTTTGGGAGCTCATTCAGGTAAACAGTTTCAGGACAACACCTGCTAACTTGGGTCATAATGTGCATTGAAAGCACAGCAACAGATCGCCCTGTTATGAATGGGCCATTACACTTTCATGAGTCTCAAACAACCTATTTGCTTCATGTACAGCAGGGGTACCCAACCAGTGGCCTGGGGGCCATGTGTGGTCTGCAGAGCCCTCCTAATGTGGCCCGTGACCTCCTGTTTTGGGATGGCGGGTTGGCAAACCCAGATAGCGGGTTGCCAACCCTCTATCCCAGAGCATCAGTTTTTTGAATGAAGCTGCCGATAGAGGAAGCAAGGGCTGCGGGGGGAGCAGAGCCACATAAGCTGTTGCTTCCTGTATAGCGCCAGCTCCTGTCACAGGTGGAGTGATACCAAATGCATTCTGCCTGGGACAGCAACAGTCGGTGATACTAGAATGGAAGCCTGTTATTAAAGGCAAGTATAGTACTAAAGTCACAGTGTATATATGGACGTATCTTGCGGGTTGCCTGCACTGTGCCATAGATTTCTGTTATTAGCTGTGGGTTTGGTGCACTTTCAGAAAGTGCACTACACCTACAGGATATACTAGAAGTCTATGGCAAATTGCAGCTAACCTGCACCCACTGTGTGGGTAAACCACAGCACATCAGTGCCTTAGGCCCCTTTCACACGATCAGTCCAACCCAATCGGACCCTCCATTCACCTCAATGGAACGGCAGATGTATCTGTCCCCTTCCATCTGGGCAGATCGGATGGCCCATAGAGTAGAGTGGGCTGTGTCTGTGTTTGCTCTGCATATGCAGTGTGGACATGGGCCTGTCATCCTCTCGCTCCACTCATTGTGGCCTGCGACTGGTTGCCAAATCGCTTAAGTAGCCCTCGCTCTTCAAAAGGTTGGGCACCCCTGATGTACAGTATTTACAATTTCGATTACCAATATGTTTTGCGTTCAAATGCTTTAAAAAAATAAATTAAAAAAGTATTATAGAAACGACCGTTTGTTCTGTAGAGAAGAACAGCGCAACTGAGCAAGAATAAAACAACAGTAACTGGATACCGTTTCAGTAGTCTGTTGAAAAAGTAAATATTTTGAAGTGACTACCAAAAAAGGTAGTTTATATTTATTTATATAATGCCACACTCGAACACTGGCTGTAAATTATAAAGAATAAATAATTCAGTGCAAGAACAGTCTCCTATGAAAAGGAACAGAATTGGAAAATGTTCTACAATGAACAGATATTCTGGCGACAGTCTTGAAGACACTTTACACATGTTAGATTAACACCATTATTTCATGTATAATCCGTCCAAGGAAACACTGTCTCCTTTTTTGTCAACAAGGCATTTTTCCTGTAGCTGTTAAAAGAAACACTAATTTACTGTAGACATCAAGTCTTGCTCCATTCGCCACATTTCACTTTTTCTGAACGCTTTTTCTCAAATGTATTTCTCTATTAGACTGAAAGTTGTAAGCTAGTTATTTTAAATTGTTTAGGGGAACTTTATTAATCGCTAACTATATTGATCTTTTCAGTGTGCATATACAGTTCGGTCCATAGATATTTGGACACAGGCACAATTTTAGCATTTTTCAGGTATTTACCAAAACATATTCAAGCTATAGTTACAGTGGGGCAAAAAAGTATTTAGTCAGCCACCAATTGTGCATGTTCTCCCACTTAAAAAGATGAGAGAGGCCTGTAATTGTCATCATAAGTATAACTCAACTATGAGAGACAAAATGTGGAAACAAATCCAGACAATCACATTGTCTGATTTGGAAAGAATTTATTTGAAAATTATGGTAGAAAATAAGTATTTTGTCAATATCAAAAGTTCATCTCAATACTTTGTTATATATCCTTTGTTGGCAATGACAGAGGTCAAACGTTTTCTGTAAGTCTTCACAAGGTTGTCACACACTGTTGCTGGTATGTTGGCCCATTCCTCTGTGCAGATCTCCTCTAGAGCAGTAATGTTTTGGGGCTGTCACTGGACAACATGTACTTTCAACTCCCTCCAAAGGTTTTCTATGGGGTTGAGATCTGAAGACTGGCTAGGCCACTCCAGGACCTTGAAATGCTTCTTACGAAGCCACTCCTTCGTTGCCCGGGCGGTGTGTTTGGGATCATTGTCATTCTGAAAGACCCAGCCACGTTTCATCTTCAATGCCCTTGCTGATGGGAGGAGGTTTGCACTCAAAATCTCACGATACATGGCCCCATTTATTCTTTCATGTACATTGATCAGTCATCCTGTTCCCTTTGCAGAGAAACAGCCCCAAAGCATGCTATCCCCACCCCCCATTCACAGTAGGTATGGTGTTTTTTGGTTGCAACTTAGCATTCTCTTTCCTCCAAACACGAAGAGTTGTGTTTCTACCAAACAGTTCTACTTTGGTTTCACCTGACCATATGACATTCTCCCAATCCTCTTCTGGATCATCCAAATGCTCTCTAGCAAACCTCAGACGGGCCCGGACATGTACTGGCTTAAGCAGGGGGACACGTCTGGCACTGCAGGATCTGAGTTCCTGTTTGTAGCCTTTGTTACGTTGGTCCCAGCTCCCTGCAGGTCATTCACTAGGTCCCCCTATGTGGTTCTGGGATTTTTGCTCAACGTTCTTGTGATCATTTTGACCCCACGGGGTGAGATCTTGCGTGGAGCCCCAGATTGAGGGAGATTATCAGTGGTCTTGTATGTCTTCCATTTTCTAATTATTGCTCCCACAGTTGATTTCTTCACACCAAGCTGCTTGCCTATTGCAGATTCAGTCTTCCCAGCCTGGTGCAGTTCTACAATTTTGTTTCTGATGTCCTTCGATATGTTTTGACTACGTTTGTTCTTTTTACTTTTATTATTAAATAAGTGTGATTTAACTGTACTTCTATTTCGGTCTGATTTCATGATTCCTGACAGTAGGCGAAGGCCATGAATTCAGAAGACACAGTCAATCCACTTGTTGGTAATATTTTTTCCAGATTTGATGAACTGGATCACCACATGGATCAGTTCACCATGGTGTTACAAACAGTGGAATCTCCCACTGTGGCCGCCCCGATACAACCTATGTTGAAGGCCTGTTCATTGATGCTGCCTTTGTATCAAAGCACTCGATTCCGCTGCAGCTGCATGATACTCCACTTGCCATTGAGGCTCTTGACGAGAGACCTCTACAGCCTGCCCATGTGACTAATAAAACGGTTCTGTTGTCCATGGCTGTAGGGGCTTGTCATCATGAGATAATCCAAGTCCAAGTTATTTCCTCACGTAAGTTTCCGCTGTTTATTGGTTATCCTTGGTTACAGAGGTACAACCCCTCTTTTGATTGGCCCCATGCTGAGGTTCTCTCCTGGTCACCACAATGCAGTGAGACATGCTTCCAGAAAGTAGCCAAGGCCCTGTACACGCGATTTTAGCAATGTCTTTGACAAAGGTCAAGCCAGAAGTTTGCCTCCACACCAGCCTTATGATTGCACAATTGACCTTCAACCTGGTGCCATACCCCCTCGTGGCCGGGTTTACCCTTTTTCGGTCTTGGAGGATAAGGCCATGGAGGAGTATGTTGCAGATGCACTTTCTCGAGGTTTCATCCGCAAAGCCTCGTCTCCTGCTGGTGCTGGTTTCTTCTTAAAGAAGAAGAGTGGTGAACTGAGACCTTGTATTGATTATAGGGGTCTCAATCATTTCACGATTAAGAATGCCTATCCGATTCCATTGATTACAGAGTTATTTGACCCCTCAAGGAAGCAAATGTTTTCATGAAGCTTGATTTGAGAGGGGTATACAATCTCCTGAGGATTAAGGAAGGCGACGAGTGGAACTGCGTTTAATACCAGAACAGGCCATTATGAGTACCTCATAATGCCTTTTGGCCTTTGTAACGCCCCGGCAGTTTTCTAGGAATTTATTAACGTTGTCCTCTGAGATTTGTTGCAGTTATGTGTGGTGGTCTATCTTGATGATATCCTCATATTTTCCAAGTCCCTGGAGAACCACCACACAGATGTCTGTCGTGTGCTTCAGAAACTAAGAGAGAACAATCTCTATTGTAAGCTGGAGAACTGCGAGTTCCATTGTGAACAGGTTAAATTCCTGGGTTATGTCATTTCCACTGCTGGTTTTTCGATGGACCTAGAGCAACTTTCGGCAGTCCTACAGTGGCCCTGACCCATGGGTTTACGTCCTCGCGTTTCCTGGGCTTTGCCAACTATTATCGGAAGTTTATTTGGAACTTCTCGTCTCTGGTCAAGCCCCTGACTGATATGACTAGAAAGAACGGTAACCCACAGAGTTGGTCTTCGGAGCCCATTAAGGCCTTTGAGAGTCTCAAGGCTGCCTTTGTTTCTGCTCCTGTGTTGGCACATCCTAATCCTACGTTACCTTTTATCCATGAGATTGATGCTTCTGAGACTGGTGTTGGCGCCCTTCTGTCTCAACATCCTACCTCTGAGAGCGCTATGCATCCTTGTGGCTACTTTTTCAAGAAATTGTCACCTGCAGAGTGCAATTATGAGATTGGTGACAGAGAGCTGTTGGCAATCATTTTACCCCTGAAAGAATGGAGACATCTCCTCGAAGGTACCACTGTGTCGGTTCTCATTCTTACTGACCATAAGAATCTCACATTCTTGTCTGAGGCTAACCGCCTCTCACACAGAAGGGCGCGATGGGCTCTTTTCTTGTCAAGTTTCAATTACATTGTCTCATTCTTATCCGGTACTAAGAATGTCAGGGCTGACGCCTTGCCACGACAATTTTCCTCTAAGTGGGAGTCAGTTTCGGTTTCTGGTTCCTGTGATTCCTCCTGATTGTATTCTGGCTAAGGTTCGCACCAGTCTCATGTCTCCTTTGGGTGACAAAATTTTTGCTGCTCAGATTCATGCTCCTCCAGAGAAACCTTGTGACCGATGCTTTGTCCCAGAGAGTCTCTGTACTGCCGTGCTCCAGATTTACCATTCTCCCAAGGCAGCTGGCCACCCTGGGAAGAATCAACCCATTTGGGCCATTTCCCAACAATTCTGGTGGCCTAGTCTACGTGCTAATGTAACTGCCTTCATAGCTGCATGTTCCATGTGTGCTCAGGCCCACAACACCTTCCAGGGGGCCTCCTACAACCAATACCCAATGGTGAGAGGCCCTGGACCCACCTGTCTAGTTATCCTTATGGTGGTTGACCGGTTCTCAAAGATCATTGTATTTGTATTCCACTCAAGAAGTTGCCCACTTCTAAAGAACCGGCTTCCATTTTTGCTTGGGAGATCTTTTGCTTACATGGGCTACCCAAGATGATTGTCTCGGACAGGGGTAGTCAGTTTGTCTCCTGGTCACTCAAAACTATCTCTTGCATTGCTGTTTAAAGACTGGCTTTGCTGAGATCCCTTCTGAAACCAGATCCTGCTTGCTGTTCCACTACTTTGATCCCTAACTTCTGGCTTAGCTGACTATCCGTTCCGGTTACTGAACTTTGGCTATGTTTTGACTACGTTTGTTCTTTTTACTTTTATTATTAAACAAGTGTGATTTAACTGTACTTCTGTCTCAGTCTGATTTCATGGTTCCTGACAGTCTTACTACTTCCTTGACAAATGCTTGTGCCGTTTCTACTGTGGATGGTGTGCCAATCATCGGCACATAGTGTACCATCTTGGATGACCTATCAATTATTACAAAAATGGTCGTGAAGTTTTCAGACGGTGGGAGTTCAACAATGAAATCCATGTTAATCATTTCCCATGTCTTACGAGGAATGGGCAAAAGCAGTGTTGTCAACCGCCCGTATTTTTATGGGCAGCCCGTAAAAACAAGGCACTTTTCTACCTGCCCGTAATGGCCTGTAATAGTAGAAAATTGCCTTGACTGGGTTGGCTTGGAATTGCTCATGTGCAGTTCCCGGAGTGGCCCGATCTGATCCTGTATTTGGCCAGCAGGCGGGGCTGCCCAGGGCTCGGAGGGTGGACTTGACAGAGGCTGGGCTGGCGGCACGCTACTACTGGCAAGGCGAGTGATGTCATGGTTCATCCCGCCAGGCATGCCAGAATTTAAAAACAGTCACCAGGAGGCGAGCTGTGCAGGAGGAACAGAGGAGCCCTCGTAGTGGTCTGTCCTGGCGATCCAGACTCCACGGGGGAAAGAGTGACCGCGTGACAGCCCAGGCACCCACAGCACGTATCAGCCCAAGGGAGGCACACCTTAAGGTAATAAATAGAGGAGGTGATGGTGGCAGGAGGGATGGTGTGATGGTGGCAGGAGGGATGGAGGCAGGAGTGATGGTGACAGGGGCGATGGAGGCAGGAGGGATAGTGTGATGGTGACAGGAGGTGATGGAGGCAGGAGAGATGGTGTGATGGAAGCAGGAGAGATGGTGTGATGGAGGCAGGAGAGATGGTGTGATGGTGACAGGAGGGATGGTGTGATAGTGACAGGAAGTGATGGAGGCAGGAGGGATGGTGTGATGTTGACAGGAGGGATGGTGTGATGGTGACAGGAGGGATGGAGGCAGGAGGGATGGTGGGATGGTGTGATGGTGAAAGGAGGGATGGAGGTAGGAGGGATGATGTGATGGTGACAGGAGGGATGGTGTGATGGTAACAGGAGGTGATGGAGGCAGAAAGAATGGTGTGATAGTGGCAGGAGGGATGGTGTGATGGTGGCAGGAGGGATGCTGTGATGGAGGCAGGAGGTAATGGAGGGATGGTGTGATGGAGACAGGAGGTGATGGAGGGATGGTGACAGGAGGTGATGGAGGGATGGTGACAGGAGGTGATGAAGAGATGGTGACAGGAGGTGATGGAGACAAGAGGGATGGTGTGATGGAGACAGGAGGTCTTTAGAATAACAGAAATATGTTTTTGACTTCACTATCTACCTTAAATCACATTGCTATTTGCATAGTGTACTTTTTGCACTACAAACTGTGATTTTGTAACTTTTGTAAAATGCCTGTAAAAACTTGGCTGTGCCAGTAAATTTTAATCTGGTAGGTTGGCAACACTGGGAAAAGGCCTTAGTAGACCCCAGGCTTTCGTCTTGTCACCCTTGTTTTGGATACATATTTCACAGGCCCTTACATACAGTTGCAATAAAAAGTATGTGAACCCTTTTGGAATGATATGGATTTCTGCACAAATTGGTCATAAAATGTGATCTGATCTTCATCTTAGTCACAACAATAGACAATCACAGTCTGCTTAAACTAATAACACACAAAGAATTAAATGTTACCATGTTTTTATTGAACACACCATGTAAACATTCACAGTGCAGGTGGAAAAAGTATGTAAACCCTTGGATTTAATAACTGGTTGAACCTCCTTTGGCAGCAATAACTTCAACCAAACGTTTCCTGTAGTTGCAGATCAGACGTGCACAACGGTCAGGAGTAATTCTTGACCATTCCTCTTTACAGAACTGTTTAAGTTCAGCAATATTCTTGGGATGTCTGGTGTGAATCGCTTTCTTGAGGTCATGCCACAGCATCTCAATCGGGTTGAGGTCAGGACTCTGACTGGGCCACTCCAGAAGGCGTATTTTCTTCTGTTTAAGCCATTCTGTTGTTGATTTACTTCTATGCTTTGGGTCGTTGTCCTGTTGCAACACCCATCTTCTGTTGAGCTTCAGCTGGTGGACAGATGGCCTTAAGTTCTCCTGCAAAATGTCTTGATAAACTTGGGAATTAATTTTTCCTTCAATGATAGCAATCCGTCCAGGCCCTGACGCAGCAAAGCAGCCCCAAACCATGATGCCCCCACCACCATACTTCACAGTTGGGATGAGGTATTGATGTTGGTGTGCTGTGCCTCTTTTTCTCCATACATAGTGTTGTGTGTTTCTTCCAAACAACTCAACTTTGGTTTCATCTTTCCACAGTATATTTTGCCAGTACTGCTGTGGAACATCCAGGTGCTCTTGTGCAAACTGTAAACGTGCAGCATTGTTTTTTTTGGACAGCAGTGGCTTCCTCTGTGGCATCCTCCCATGAAATCCATTCTTGTTTAGTGTTTTACGTATCGTAGATTCGCTAACAGGAATGTTAGCATATGTCAGAGACTTTTGTAAGTCTTTAGCCGACACTCTAGGATTCTTCTTCAACTCATTGAGCAGTCTGCCCTGTGCTCTTGCAGTCATCTTTACAGGACGCCCACTCCTAGGAAGAGTAGCAGCAGTGCTGAACTTTCTCCATTTATAGACAATTTGTCTTATCATGGACTGATGAACAGCAAGGCTTTTAGAGATACTTTTATGCAAGTCAACAATAAACCCTTTCCAGCTTTATGCAAGTCAACAATTCTTAATCGTAGGTCTTCTGAGAGCTCTTTTGTGTGAGGCATCATTCACATCAGGCAATGCTTCTTGTGAAAAGCAAATCCAGAACTGGTGTGTGTTTTTTATAGGGCAGATCAGCTGTAACCAACACCTCTAATCTCATCTCATTGATTGGACTCCAGTTGGCTGACACCTCACTCCAATTAGCTCTTGGAGATCTCATTAGTCTAGGGGTTCACATACTTTTTCCACCTGCACTGTGAATGTTTACATGGTGTGTTCAATAAAAACATGGTAACATTTAATTCTTTGTGTGTTATTAGTTTAAGCAGACTGTGATTGTCTATTGTTGTGACTTAGATGAAAATCAGATCACATTTTATGACCGATTTGTGCAGAAATGCATATCATTCCAAAAGGATTTACATACTTTTTATTGCAACTGTAGCCCTGACAGTTAGATCTTAAGCTAGGCCACCAAAAGGACCACTGCAAGAGATCCAGGGTCTTGCGTATTCCAAAATGCCCAGCCAGGTCATGGCACAGATTCAGGATTACTTGATGCAAACTTGAGGGAACAAACACCTTTTGCTCATGAAGGAACAAGGCGTCCTGTTCCTGCAACTGTGAGTCACATAGTGGACCCTCTTCCTTTGAGGCTTGCTTGAGCTGTGACACTAAATCTCGGAGTAACAAGAAACTCTATGGAGACAGAATGGTATCAGGCTGGGTAGACTCTGCCTCCTCTGGGAACATGCGTGACAGGGCATTGGGTTTCCCATTCTTTGAACCTGGTCTATAGGTAATATGAAATGAGAATCATGAAAAGAACAAAGCCCATCTAGCCCGGAGGGGTTTTAAACGTCTGGCTGTACAGAGGTGCTCCAGATTCTTATGATCTGTCTTATGACCCAACTGGGGTTCTCGGTCACCCTGTTCTCCTAATAGACACATGGTGACTTACACATTGGAGGGAACTGGAAGAAACCAACTTTAGGACAGGATTGGTCTGTTCGAGGAGACGATGAACCCAAGACACTGGCTCTTCCAGCAACAATGAGATAATAAAGCCCACATTGGTGGATTCAGCAGAGAAAGTCCTTGGTTGTAATGAAAAATAGAGCTGGCAAGCATTATGGAATGCCTGGAATTTAAGGCGGTCACCTGAGAAGCATTCTGGAGCAGGTACTCAAAGCTCTGGAGGAGAGACCACTACAGTGAGTGCAGTAACTGAAACTGGAGTGGAAGCTGATTCACCAGCGGCTGAAGCTGCAGCAGCTGAAGATGTGGTGCACAGGTTGCGGACGTGACCTTCAAGCTGAAGATAATCCTCCTAAAGTCCAGTCATTGCTTGAATCAGAGTTGTGATCTGCTGGCATAGTGCTTCCAAAAGAGAGACACCTTCAGTCTCAACCATGGCTGAATGGTACTATCACGTACCTTGCGACGACTGGAATGTTGTGGAGGCCTCTCTTGCACCTCCTGCCCAACACTCCTGAAGGTGGAGACAGAGAGTGTGAGGGCACGGAATGGCATGAGCCGGCTGGTGAAGTCCACACTTAGGTGGATGAAGATGGGGATCACAGTCTTGGGAACAGGATACTGAAGCAGCTTGGCATCAGAGCAGGAGATGGTAACAGAGGCGGTATGCAGGCAGCGGCAGCCGGGTAGCAAGGGACCGAGTCAGCAGACAAAGCAAGCCCAGTAAGCAGGCCAAGATCGGTAACAGCTGGGCAACACAGTACAGAATCAACAGGCAAAGACAAGTCCAGTAAATAGTCTGAGCTCAAAGAGATCAGGTGAACAAGATTAATGGTGGAGCAAAGGCAGAGTCCAGGAGGAAGCCGGGTCATACACGGATAAGCAAGTTCAATGGATCAGGTCACAGGAATACAGATACAAGCTGAAGACCATTCAGCAAATGCTCATGGTGACAGGCCAGTTTAAATAGGCAGCTGAGCACCAAGTATGCATGCTAATTCGTATGTGCACATGTGCATGGGCGAGTGCGTGCACGAATGCGAGCGTTTTGAACAGGAATAGTACATCTTTGCCTAGAAGTATTAGCACGTGAACAATGCACATGCACACGAATATTAGCATAAGGTCGCACTGATTTTCTGGTGCTGGTAATCTGGTTTACCTTACACAGCCGGATGAATTCTGCAGTGTTTAGGGATATACTGTCAGCCCAGATTCAGCCAAATGCATCAAAGTTGATTGGACGGCGCTTCACAGTACAGATAGACAATGATCCAAAACACACTGCAAAAGCAACCCAGGAGCTTTTGAAGGAAAAGAAGTGGTATATTCAGCAATGGCTAAGTCAATCACCTGATCACAACCCAATTGAGCACCCATTTCACTTGCTGAAGGCAAAACTAAAGGCAGAAAGACCCACAAAGAACAACTGAAGACAGTTGCAGTTAGAGCCCAGCAAAGCATCAGAAAGGAGCAAACCCAGTCTTTGGTGATGTCTTTGGTAATGTCCATGGGTTCCAGACTTCAGGCAGTCATTGCCAGTAAAGAATTCTCAACAAAATATTAAAAATGAACATTTTATTTATGATTATATTCATTTGTCCAATACATTTGAGCCCCTGAAAATGAGGGCGCACTGTATAAAAATGATTGCAGTTCCTAAATTTGTACTTGATATTTATGTTCAACCCCTTGAATCCAAATGAATCCAAACCTTGTGTCCATATATACATGGACCTAACTGTAAATGCTGAGTGTTTTTTTTTCTGTTAGTAATATTTGTTTTTACTTATATTTTTACATTTTTGTCTTGAGTCTTCATGTAATTGTGCTGTTAAAGGTGACACTGCTCTAAAAAAATTCAAGGTCCGCTTATTTAGCTTGCTGCCTTCCCTAGTGCTAAAAAGCTGCAATATTTGAGAAAAATATTACTTGTAAGGAAAATGCATGGCACTTAGGCACAGGTGCTAACTACCTTACGTTTTGTGTGAAGGCACTTTTGCACTGTGCTGTAGCTTAAACCTTGTGAAATTTGGGCTGCTCAGCATTCTGTGGGATCATAATGTGGCAGCATAATGTTACCCCTTGCAGTAGGAAAGCTGGTGGAAAGTTAAAGTGTTACTAGACCCAGGACTGTACATTCACTATATCTGGTCTCCCACAGTACACAGAACATGGAAATGCAATAGTTTTAGTAAATATAAACTGTTAAATACCTTTTCTCATCTCATCACCAGTATATAGCAGTCTTGTGACTTTTATCAGTGTCTGGTTAAAGCTTGTAGGAAGAACTTTCATTCTGCTCTGACTGTTCGATGAGCCTGCAGGGCCCCTGACCCTCTGTCTGGACAGTGCTGATTGGCCCTATGCTGATCACATGCACTCTCCAAAGCAAAAAAAAAAACCTCTCTAGCAATACACATCAAACTGAGCATGTGCAACTTGTCCCCAAGGCTCTGTTCTATAAGGAGATGGGTTAGGGACAGTGGAATAAGGGGAGAATCAGAGAAGACAGGATCAAACAGCCTTTTTACACAATGCAAAGGATTACATCAGATTACAGCGAGTACAACAAGCATGCTTTACTGCATATACAGACTGATTTTACTGTTGTGGGTTTAGTAACACGTTAAGTATATTAATTGACATTCCTGTACTAATTCCGCCTTCTGAAACATCCTCCCACTGCCTCTGTAGTTCAGCAGTGGGTACTCACAAGTGAATATTTATCATAGAATTCAAGGTAGTAAATGTGTAGGAAACTTCAAGATCATTCAGATTAAAAGGAGTAGGCTAGAATAAACTGAAATACAATGTGGAAATGTGTATATGATTTTAATTATAGATGGGTCCAATTAAAAATTAGGACTATTAACAAAGAAAATGTAAGGAATATATAATAACCTAGTGTAAATACAGTATGTAAATGGTTAATTTAGAAAATTCCTTAGAAAATTGCTTACAAAAAATGTGAAAATAGAGGTTTAAACTAGCGGTGCACCGAGATTTTGGCCGCCGAAAATTATCGGCCAAATACTGTGTTTTCGGTATCTGTGGAAGTAAGAATAATGGCGATAATGGAGCTGAAAAGGGGGCTGTCCTAAAAGCTCCGGGTGCCACACTAGTCCTCCTGGCGTGCCCCTGTCACAGTCCTCCCCTCCCTCCTCCTCTCATTGTGAGTGTTCTCCTGGCGCTGTGAGCTCACGCTTTGTCACGAAGCTGGATTGAATCGCCGGGCGGACGCCATCTAGGAGGCGAGACATTGTTACAGCGGCCGCCCTGTGATTCAATCCAGCTCCGTAACACAGCGTGAGATCGCACTTAACGGCACTGGTAGGCTGCATCTCATAGGCTCCGGTGAAACTGCATGGGCACCGGTGAAACTGCATGGGCTCTGGTGAGACTGCATAGGCACTGGTGAGACTGCATCTCATCGGCACTGGTGAGACAGCATGGGCACTGGTAGGCTGCATCTCTTGGGCTCTAGTGAGGCTGCATTGATCTCTTGTATCATGTCTGCAGTCTCTGACCATCTCTAGTATCATGTCTGCAGTCTCTGACCACCTCCTGTACTATGTCTGCAGTCTCTGACCATCTCCTGTACTATGTCTGCAGTCTCTGACCATCTCTTGTACTATGTCTGCAGTCTCTGACCATCTCTTGTACTATGTCTGCAGTCTCTGACCATCTCTTACACTATGTCTGCAGTCTCTGGCCATCTCTTGCATCATATCTGAAGTCTCTGGCCATCTCTTGTATCATATCTGAAGTCTCTGGCCATCTCTTGTACCATGTCTGCCGTCTCTGACCATCTATTGTACTACAGTGGGGACGGAAAGTATTCAGACCCCCTTAAATTTCTCACTCTTTATTATATTGCAGCCATTTGCTAAAATCATTTAAGTTCATTTTTTTCCTCATTAATGTACACGCAGCACCCCATATTGACAGAAAAATACAGAATTGTTGACATTTTTGCAAATTTATTAAAAAACAAAAACTGAAATATCACATGGTCCTAAGTATTCAGACCCTTTGCTGTGACACTCATATATTTAACTCAGGTGCTGTCCATTTCTTCTGATCATCCTTGAGATGGTTCTACACCTTCATTTGAGTCCAGCTGTGTTTGATTATACTGATTGGACTTAATTAAGAAATCCACACACCTGTCTATATAAGACCTTACAGCTCACAGTGCATGTCAGAACAAATGAGAATCACGAGGTCAAAGGAACTGCCTGAAGAGCTCAGAGACAGAATTGTGGCAAGGCACAGATCTGGCCAAGGTTACAAAAAAATTGCTGCACTTAAGGTTCCTAAGAGCACAGTGGCCTCCATAGTCCTTAAATGGAAGACGTTTGGGATGACCAGAACCCTTCCTAGAGCTGGCCGTCCGGCCAAACTGAGCTATTGGGGGAAAAGAGCCTTGGTGAGAAAGGTAAAGAAGAACCCAAAGATCACTGTGGCTGAGCTCCAGAGATGCAGTCGGGAGATGGGAGAAAGTTGTAGAAAGTCAACCATCACTGCAGCCTTCCACCAGTCGGGGCTTTATGACAGAGTGGCCTGACGGAAGCCTCTCCTCACTGCAAGACACATGAAAGCCCGCATGGAGTTTGCTAAAAAAAACACCTGAATGACTCCAAGATGGTGAGAAATGAGATGCTCTGGACTGATGAGACCAAGATAGAACTTTTTGGCCTTAATTCTAAGCGGTATGTGTGGAGAAAACCAGGCACTGTTCATCCATTGAGCATCTCTGGAGAGACCTAAAAATGGCTGTCCACCAACGTTTACCATCCAACCTGATAGAACTGGAGAGGATCTGCAAGAAGGAATGGCAGAGGATCCCCAAATCCAGGTGTGAAAAACTTGTTGCATCTTTCCCAAAAAGACTCATGGCTGTATTAGATCAAAAGAGTGCTTCTACTAAATACAGAGCAAAGGGTCTGGATACTTAGGACCATGTGATATTTCAGTTTTTCTTTTTTAATAAATCTGCAAAAATGTCAACAATTCTGTGTTTTTCTGTCAATATGGGGTGCTGCGTGTACATTAATGAGGAAAAAAAATGAACTTAAATTATTTTAGCAAATGGCTGCACTATAACAAAGAGTGAAACATTTAAGGGGATCTGAATACTTTCCATCCCCACTGTATGTCTGCAGTTTCTGACCATCTCCTGTACTATGTCTGCAGTCTCTGACCATTTCTTGTACCATGTCTGCAGTCTCTGACCATCTCCTGTATCATGTCTGCTAGAGGTGCACCAAATGGAAATTTTGCTAATACTATTAGCAGTGTGTTTAAGTTTAAGTAAGAGATTGCAGACATACTACAGGAGATGGTCAGAGACTGCAGACTGCATTTTCATTAGCTTTTCTTGCACTAAAGGTGCCCATAACGGCCAACAATAAATTCATATTAATTTAAATTGATGACATTAATTACAAAGTCGAATATAATACAATGGAGAAAAAAAATATGTAAATATTTTTTTTAACAACTGTCATTTTCGGTTTCGGCACCAAAATTTCCCTTCCGTACACCCTTAGTTTAAACTTTCATTACATTCTTTTAACTGTTAGGCTACTTTTTTTGCTGCAGCGGAGATATGCCAGGGGCTCAGTGGCGCTGCCCATTGATCTCAATGGACAGGAGCGCTTCAGGAGCAGTGTATCAGAGGAGAGGCCCTTTACAGGCGCTATTTTTAGCGCTATAGCGCCTGTGAAGTGCCTCAGTGTGAAAGCAGAGCTGTGAAAATGTGCTACTGTGTACTGGTGGTTCCTGCAGTCCTAGTAGATTGTTTCAAGAAAAAAAAAAGATTGGATGTGTTTTAAAAAACAGATAACATAAATGGCTGCTAAGATTGGTAGAATAATTTGAGCCAGGGTGTTTCTGATTGTCCTTGAGGATCACGAAGGGACTTTGTTCACCGTACGAGCAAATTGGATGACAGAGCTTTTTTTGCCATCCCTCGGATTAACTGTGGTTTTGGGATTCTGATCATTCAAAAGAGAACTATGGCTTTCTGGTAAAAAAATAAATTAAATTATACTCACCTAGGTGGATGCAGCTTCAACCCAATGCTGCATCTGTCCCCTGTGTGCTCTGCAGTGAGTAATGAGCAATTAAACATTGCTGATCCCTCAGTTCTCCCCTCCACTCTGAGCAGAGAGCCGTGACTGTCAGTCTCCGGCTCTCTGCTCTCACCTCCAGCACATACTGGAGTGCTGGGCTATGGGGGGGGGGGCTGGCTCAGGCTCTCGGCAGATCACATTGAGGCTGAGCCAGGTGGCAATCCTAGGTTTCTGGGTGAATCCCGACCATATAGTCTGGATCTTTCTAGAGCCTGTACCAACTCCATTCCTGTGATCATAGGAGAAGTATAGCCAAAAAGCTTTGTCTATACTTCTCTTTTAAGGGCATGTAAGTGTTTTATTTTTTTTTACTTCTTTTTGTTTTATACATAGGGATAGAGAGGGCATTGTAATGGTATGGTATGATCAGCACTTTAATGAGCTGCAAGGTGGCCTGTGTTAGATACCTCATATGGTGGTAGATTTGCAGATGAGGTCATATAGTCATGGCTGTACAGCATGGAGCAAAGCTATACACTGCTTAATTCACACATTGGCATAAAGTAAACTCCCAGCTGTTTTGAAGCTGGTTATTCTGGCATGTGAGTCTTACTCAGATAACTAGTTCAAGAACAGCTCCCAGAGGCTGCCTAGCCCAGCAAAAATTATGCATAACTTAGGAATTGAAGTATCTGTATGTATCTGTCTATGTACATTTGTTCACACATCTAGTAACCTTTGAATTCATAATTTACAGTGACTTTAATCATGCATTGCTGTTTACTTGCCAAGAGCAAAAAACAGAGTGAATAATGTCAAACAATGTTTAGGCATTGACTGTATTCAGTACTGATTTTTTTTTGTTGAAAAAATTTACTTTATATATATAAAAAACAAATATTTTATCACGGTAAATTATAGACTGTACTGTGACGCAGTGCATGAATACGCATGAAAATAACAGTCCAATCACACAAATAAATTACACTCATACATACATACACTCAAGGTGTTCCCCGGTCCATCACGTCATGTATGACACCACTTTACCCTGTAAACACTAAGGTACCACCAAATTACCTAGAGGCACAATGTCAGACGTGCAGTGCCTCAGTTGGACTCCTGCCCTGCATGTCCTACATAGTACTGCTACAAAACAAAACTGTATTCACTACTGATTTTCTACTTTAAGAGCCATTCAGGTTTCTGATATCTGTAATAGCTCAACAGTGCTCTCCTCTTCAGTATTCAGAGGGTATGTGGGGCACTTGTGGTGGGTCTTAGAAATTGTATAATGTGTATAATATAATATATAATATTGTATAATGTGTGTAACTTGGAATAAGGATCACAAGTAGGAAATTGGTAGTATGGTTTGAATTTGTAGAAAAAACACTGTGAGAAAAAATGACATCAGATTACTAGTGTAATGTAATATATTATTTTACAAGTAAATATTTTTTTTTTCTTTTACAGAATTGCAGTTTCTACAATGGGGACAATGACAGTGATCACCTTTCTTTGTGCCTGCTTGAAAAACGTTTGATCTCTCTGGTTGCCAACATCACTGATCTGCCTTTGAAACAAAATGACACTTCTGGATTTTTTGCAACCTTGCATAGAACAACCACATCTCAGTTCATAAGTGGGGCACTGCTGGAAGCAACAGCATTGTTAGGCGCAAGAAGCGGTCTTCCCAGTTTAACCTGTGGCTCCATCGGGAGAACAATGCTAAAAGGTAACTGTGGAATTTATGTAAAACAAAATTGTAAATAAAACTAAAAGTATAAAATCAGTTTGACTATACTTGGCTAAAACTCAACTCCAGGAATGATCTGTGTTGCATGCTTACATTGATCAGCTTGGCACAATATAGTTATGCATATCTCCTACCTGATGGCCACTGGGGAACTTGGAAATTTCTGTAGTAATCAAGGCTACTATGGTTATAGCTACAATCTTCTGGGTCCTGCTCAGGTTCTGTGCAAGTGGTTCCCCCTTTGCAGAAAGGTCACTTGGCACTGCTGCCATTTATAGTGTTTACCTGTATTTTATTTTATTAATACAAGGCATTCTCTGATTCTCTGATGGAAGAGGAGGTGACATGACAATGGTGCTTTCCCTCTGCAGAAAACATCTTTGGTGGAAGCACTCTGTGACAGGGAGAAAGGAATGTATGATTGGTTTGTGCTTCAGCCCTCCCTATGTTCAGCTTGCTGCTGTGTTTTATTTTTTATAAATGTATTCCTTGGAGTCATACTGTGATAAATCTTTGTGCAAGTGGGAAGGTCCTCTTACTTGACTCAATGCACCTGCTTTGTTTCCAGTACAGTACACTGCTGTCATCTGAGCTGCATATGTTGAGCCCGCGTCCTACCCTTTTCTGACAGAGGGTAATCATTAATTAGAGATAGGAAGTGGGTTCACATTATCCTTTCCTGATCTTTAAGTTCCCTCGGCATACTGAGAAGATAGGGATGCTCAAAATTAGAACACGTCCTTTATTCATTGTTTTTGGTACTGATGAGGATAAACTTGATTGCACATTGGTATTTACACAGTCTAGTTCTAAGTGGTGCTATAATTGATCCAGTGGATTGTAGATGTACTTAAAAGGGGAGTTTGAAGTCAGCAATTATTTTCTCCAGCTGCTATACATGGAATTACCTGGAGTTGTGGAACTTAGAAACCATACTAAAACAACATGGCGATATCTTGTGGAGTTAATATATTTAAAGAGGTTATAATTCTAGGCTACATTATATTTGTACCAAGTTACATTTATTCTCTTAGGGGGACCTCTGTGCGCTGAGTTGGTGTCCTTTTAACATCATTGGCCTTGCAAAGGAGGGGCAGGACAGCAGCTGACAGGAGCCTTAGCAAATTACAGTCATGTTATCACTTGGTCAGGTAGGAACCCTAATAGGGTAGTGTATGTGTCCAGTGAAGGCCACAGAAGCACCCCTTAAGTGGCAATACCCAAGGAAACCCACCCCCCGTATGTCTCTGTGCTTCCCCGCTTGTTAAAAAAAAAATGGAGCTGAGGTCACCGAACCCAACAGCAAGCATAAGATACTGTGTCCAGGAAACAGTACCCACTTTCCAGCTATGATACTGAGGTAATTTCTCTTTTACAAAAGTCCAGATAATTTTCTGGCATCCTATTAGGACAAAAATGTGTCCATTCTTTCCTGCACATTTTTAATTCTGAATTTGGTAACATTGTGTTATGCAAAACATTTAATTTGAATCTGTAGTAAACCAGCAAATGATCTTTTATTTAAAATGATTCCTGTGGATTTGTAATGAAATTGTGTAGGCTTAATCCAATTATATTTTTTTATTTTTGATTTTTTTTTTTGCTGTGTAAGAATTGGGGAATTAAACCTTCTGTGAGATTTTTATTTGTGTCTACGTCCCTCTTCCTGCGCAAGGGCTTTCTCTTTCAAGGACAAATGAAAGGTGAGAGTGAAATTGTCTAGTCTGGGACAGTTGGCAACTAAAATCTGTAGAAGAGAGTGCCAAGATATTGTTGAAAGTCCATATCTTGACACAACTGGACTGAAAAAAAAGGTCTGGGCAGAAAAAAAAAAAAATTGGCAATAGAGTTTAGAATTTTGAAAATGGCATAAGGTCTGCTGTGGTTGCTTGATTAGCAACTAAACAAACTTGCAGAAGTCACAGCAGCTTCCAAATATTGAAGCCTATGTTTGGCGTGTTTTGCGTGCTCTCATGAAATGCTATAGTGTGAATGCGGCCTAAAGAAAATTACATATTCCATGTTTGATATATACTCTATATTAAAAAAAACTGCACTTACCCTACCAACCTACCAAATCTAATACAATACACATCTAAAAGTGCATAAATCCCCCTTGTAGTCCACAAATCAATGTTATGAACAAATAAAATTACAGTGCCATAGTGTTGAATAAAAGTGCCAAAATATACAATACTTAATATTATACCAGTCCAAATTAAAGTGCTAATGTGCAGAATATAAGTGTAAAAAATGTTGTGCAACTCTTCTTAAAGAACTGTAGTGCATGCTTCATGCAACTTCACCTCAATCTCCACTCCAAGTGTGCACTGGTGTCCCCTATGGGGTGCAAACTCACCAGAAGTTTTTGACCCCCTAAGCTTATGCCGAGGGAGGTCAATGAGAGCTTAAAACACAGCCCCGCTGTGTGTTACACCATAAACCACGCTGGATGTTATATCCTCATGATGGTTCTCAAATCCACATCATGTAGAGAGGAAACCAAGAGAGAGATCTCATAGGATAATATAGTTTAATTAAAAACAACTGCAAATATAAAGTATTACACTTACAAATGTGTGGTGCCTGCCCTGCCACCTAGAAAAATCTGCCAATGTTCTGTATAGACACACCACCGTTCCAACTCGCATAGGAGCCGGCCTACGTTCCAATAGGCGGAAGTAGGGTAAGCTGGAAGTCATGCCCCTGCGTGTTTCATCACACCCTCAGGACCTCATCAGGAGGCATATTGTATTAATCCTGATTTTACCTACACCCTTGCCGGGCATGTTTTGAACCTTAAACTGTATATACACCTATAAATTATTTTTTCTAACTTTTTCATTAATATAATAGCAATACTGATTATTTATATGCTGTATCCATGGTGTATCCATTTATTTAGGTCTTATTAAGGACTGTATATTTGCTTTGCATTATCTAAAGCAATTTACAAAGATGTTTTGTTGTGTGTTCCAAATGTTGTATTAGCATAGTTTCCAAGATAAGCTTTGGTAATCCTTTTCTGTAGGTCACATTTTACGGATTTGTCTGAAGGTTTTGAAAGGTTGAAGTGTTTAGTAAACTAGTAAACTAGTGATTGTACAAGAATTGGCATCTAAATCTGTATTGATGCTATGATTCTGAATTGGTACACTTTTACTCAAAATGATCTGGTCAGCTTATTTTGTCAGTCCACATACCCGTGTAACTTCCAGATAAGACAATTTTTTTTCAAACATTATGGGACACAGAGTTAGGCTAATATTCATTACCTACTGGATTATTTGCCATCTCTAGGTGAATGGACACCGGTAGACAAAGTCTTAGACAGGAAGTGATCCCCTATATAACCTCTCCCATACAGGAAGTACATCAGTTTTTTACTAGTGTCTGTAAGGTGGATGGGCACGTTTGTTTGAGCTCTCTGAGCTCCAGGTCTCTAGTCCCACAAACAGTTCATAAATGAATCAAGGGATTGACCGATCGGATCCATTTGACACAGGCTCTATATGCTTAGATCAGTGGTACTCAAGCCTCTCAAAGAAGACTCAAGATCAAGGTTTTGCCTGTAATGCAACCTCCGGGCTCTGGACCCTGCGAAGTGGAATCCTGGACACCACAGTGCTAAGGCATTCCTGCAGGGTGCTGTACAGATCCAAGGGAGTGGACCCTAAACATTAAAAAAGGGTACCCAGTCCTTGAAGGTCCTCAAGTGACAGGAACCTGCCGTGATGGGTGAAGATTGGACTCTTAGTTTCTAAGCTGCCCTGCACCTGGACGGGTAAGTGAAACCCCCTTATTTATATATTGTGGGGTGTCCCAGTGATTGTAACAATCAGTCAAGCTAGCTAGAGGCTGGACACCTGTGTGCGATGACCATACAGGGGAGTTTTGGGCTAGCTGTGGGTGTTTGTACCTTTTTTGCTTGTGTCTGGCTGTTTTTGATCTGTATGATGGCGCAAGACAGTGCACCATTTCACCTTGGTTCGACATGGCGCACGACAGTGCACCATTTCGCCTTGGTTCGACATGGTGCACATGCATTCGTAAGAGCGCTGTTGTGCTCAGCAGTTTGTTTGGCGGCCATGGCACACGCGGCTTCGCCATAGGCGTTGTGTGCACTCGGAACTGCGCATGTGTCATAGCCTAATCTGGGCGTACAGAGAAACGTGTCATATGCAAATACAGCCGCGCCCGTTTGCCGGGACCGAGCACGTGCGTGTGCATGCATGCGCAGAACTTCCAGCGCACAGCTAGCTTATTTAAGCTGTATATGCCAAACATGCGGTGTTTCCAGAAGGCAGCTGTGGGACACAGAGCAGGCTCTGAACCAGGCATTTGCAGCAGTTCATTTCTCCTTACCCGGGTCACGTGAGTCACCAGGTGCTGCTTGGCAGGCTAAGGTGCTTAGCAGGATTGTTGCATAAGGGCTTGGTGAACCCTATTAAAGGGTCTACCTTCTGAGGTGTGTTAATACTACACCCTGGTACTCCCTTTTTGTGGCTTGTAAATGTCTTCAAAAAAGAGGAGCGGGACTAACATTACAGGGAAGGGCACACCTATGTTGTCAGTAGCTCCTGATGAACCTAGTTGTATCCCATGAAAGACCAGAGGCTTCAGGGCAATTTGAGCCGCTGCGCTTATCTGGTATTGTGCCTACAGTCCACACTGCTGCTTCACCCTTTATCACCAAGGATGAACTGTCCTCGGCCCTAGCCGGGTTAGAGCACATGATTGCCTCCATCCCGCAGGGTGGCAAGAAGCGTGACAGATCCCCCTCCCCTGAGCCTCCTAGTTTGGAGCAGGAATGGGTTAAGGATGGGCAACAGCTAAAAAGCTCAGGATTCTGTGGAGGGCCTGGTGAATGAGTCTGAACAATCTTCTGAAGAAGATATCTCAGTTGCAGAGGCTTTTGATCCGGACTCTTACCGAGATGGTTTGTTCTGCCTTTAAGTTGCCTCTTGCAGAGGTTACTGAGCCCCCCTGGTCCTCTTTGGGGTCCCTGAGGCCTCTTCAGTCCGCACAGGCTTTCCCCTTACACCCACTGTTGGAACAGGTGGTGTATGCTGATTGGGAGCATCCTGACAGGATTTTTGTTCCTCTTTGTTCCTCCTAAGAGTTTTTCCCTTTTATATCCCATGGATGAAAAGTTTGTTAAGAAGTGGAGCATGCCAGCCATAGATGCAGCAGTGTCTTCCTTAAATAAGAACTTAACTTGTCTGGTGGATAACACACAGGGCTTGAAAGACCCTGTTGACAAGAAGCTGGAGGCATTATTAAAAGCTTCCTTTTCTTTGGCCAGTTCAGCTATTCAGCCATCTGTTGCAGCAATTGTTATCTGCCAGTCTATAAAGGATCAGGTCAAACGGCCTGACAGGCCTAACCAGGAGGATGATCTTGCTGAAAATAAGACAGATAATCCTCGAGCGCTGTGTTTTGCTGTTGATGCCTTAAAGGATTCAATACAGCAGGTTTCTTGTTTGGCTCTCTTGTCTGTACATATCCGCAGACTTTTGTGGCTTAAGAACTGATCAGCCGAGCTTCCTTATAAGAAGTTATTGGCAGGTTCCCCTTTCATGGGGAACCTTTGTTTGGTGATGATTTGGATAAATATATCCAAAAGATTTCCGGAGGGAAGAGTCATCTACTTCCGGTGAAGAGAAGCACCAGGCTTCCCCCCATTAAAAACCTCAGGGACTACTTCCCCAGGTGTCTCATTGCCAAGGTGGTTCCGCCGCCAACAGGGCGCTAGAGCCAGGGGTAAGCCACAAGGCCAGGGCCAGAAAAAGCCCTGGGTCCAAAGCTCTTCTAAACCCAGCACCAAGCCCTCCTTTTCAGGGGTGCCCCCTATCGGGTGGGGGAAGACAGCAGCGCTTTGCAGACATTTGGAGAACAGTGGTTCAGGACGAGTGGGTCACCTCAACTATATCCTGTGGTTACAAGCATGAGTTACGGGGGTTCCCCCTCCAAAAAGAAACTTACTGTTTCAGGCACTACATCATTTAGTGCATCAAGGAGTGATTGTACAGGTTCCCGTATCCGGAAGGGGCGCAGGATTTTCTTCAAACCTGTTTATGGTTCAAAAACCAAACGGGGGCCGAAGGCCCATTTTGGATCTATGATCCCTGATTCAATATCTACTAATCCAGTCCTTTTGGATGGAGTCTGTCCGCTCAGTTGTAGCTTCGCTCTAGATGGGAGACTTTCTAGCCTCCATTGATATAAAGGATGCGTATTTACACGTACCTATCTTTCAGCCTCGGAGGTTCCTGCGATTTGCAGTAGAAGAATGTAATTTTCAGTTTGTGGCTCTACGTTTCGGGCTTGCCACAGCTCCCCGGTGGTCAGAAAGGTCCTAGCACCAGGACTGGGTCTTTTAAGGGCCCGAGGGATCTTGGTGCTCGGGTATCTGGATGACCTCCTGCTCAGAGATCAATCGCTAAAGGCTCTAGTACGGAGCATAATCTGCACGGTGCGGTATTTGGAAAGCTTAGGATTTGTCATAAATACCAAAAAGTCAATCTTGAGACCAGCTCAAAGTCTGAAGTATTTAGGTCTGATCCTAGATATGGTCCAAGCAAGGGTATTATTGCCATCCGTAAGGATCTGTGCCCTGAAGGATCAGGTGCGTCAGTTAAGAGACACCAGACAAACCTCCATTCCTCTCTCTATGAGTCTTCTAGGAAGGATGGTGTCCTCCTTCGAGGCAGTGCCCTATGCCCAGTTCCATTCCAGGCCTATACAACAAGACATCTTGTTGGCTTGGAACAGGAGAGGACAAGCCCTGGATTATCCCCTTGGGCATGCTTAAGCCTAAACTGGTGGTTGCAGGATCAGAACCTGCAAAGGGAATATCCTTCCTCCCAATAACTTGGAGAGTACTGACTACAGATGCCAGTCTCTCGGGCTGGGGAGCGACCCTAGAGGGGCTCACAGCTCAGGGGAAATGGTCAAGGACAGAACAGATCCTGGAGTTGCGGCAGTACGTCTGGACCTACGGTCCTGGACGGGGGAGCTTCAGGACTGCCCTATAAAAGTTCAGTCTGACAATGTCACTGCAGTGGCCTATATAAACCACCAAGGCCATACCAGGAGTCATTCAGCTCTGAAGGAGGTGAACCACATACTAGCCTGGGCAAAGGGACATGTGCCGATTCTATCGGCAGTCCATATCCCGGTAGTAGAGAACTGGAAGGCAGATTATCTCAGCCGCCAGCAGATCTGCCCAGGGGAATGGTCCCTACACCCAGGGGTGTTCCAGGAAATTTGCCAGCGTTAGGGATGGCCAGAGGTCGACCTATTGGCATCTAGGTTCAACAACAAGCTACAGCAGTTTGTGTCCCGAACAAGGGATCCTCTGGCAATCGGAGCAGAAGCTCTGGTAGTTCCCCCCGGTCCCTCTCCTTCCACATTTGTTGCGCAGGATTCGGAGAGAGAGGGTTCCAGTCATTCTGGTGGCACCAGCCTGGCCCAGAAGGCCCTGGTTCCCAGATATTGTGAGATTGGCAATAGACCGGCATTGGACGCTCAGATTGGCTTTGAGTACAATCAGAGGTCAGATTTCGGCCCTGTCAGTATTCTTCCAAAGGCCTTTAGCATCCCATTCGCTGGTCTAGACCTTTATGCAGGGGGCAACTCGTTTGCTTCCCCCATTAGGTCACCTATGTGTCCTTGGGAAATGAACTTGGTGCTGTCTGTGTTACAGAAACAACCATTTGAGCCTATCAAGGAAATCCCATTAGACTTGCTGTCACGCAGGCTAGCCTTCCTGATGGCCATGACCTCAGCTAGAAGGGTGTCGGAGTTGGCAGCCCTTTCGTGCAGGGAAACATACTTGATCCTTCACCACGACAGGGTCATGTTACGACCTGTTCCATCCTTTTTGTCAAAAGTGCTGTCAGCCTTTCCTTTTAAATCAGGACATTATTTTGCCTTCTTTTTTCTCTGAGCCTCGTTTGGCGGAAGAGAGACGACTGCATTCCTTGGACATTGTCCGGGCAGTCCAGGTTTATTCGTCTAGATTTGCGGAGATCCGAGGCTCAGACTCCTTTTTTGTTTTACCAAAAGGACCCAAGAAGGGGCAGGCAGCTTCCAAAGCTTCCATTGCCAATTGGGTCCGTCAATTGGTTATTCAGGCCTAAGTTCTGAAACGTAAAGCTCCTCCCTTTAGGGTGAGAGCTCATTCTACCAAGGGTGTAGGAACCTCCTGGGCTTTTCGCCATCAGGTATCTGTGGCTCATATTTGTAAGGCTGCTACCTGGTCTTCAGTGGATACGTTCACAAAATTTTATCAAGTGGATGTTCGAGCAGCCGAGGATTCGGCTTTCGGCCGCAGTGTACTGAGGGCTGCCGTGTAAGGTCTGATGGCTATTGCTTGGCAGGGTGTCTCCCTCACCTCAAGGCCCAATTCTCTGGGACGTTCCAGTAGTTAATGAATATTAGTCTAACTCTGTGTCCCATGATGTATGAAAAAGAAAATAGGATTTTTTCATCATACTTACCTGTAAAATCCTTTTCTTTGAGTACATCATGGGACACAGGGGCCCCTCCCCTCTTTTTTGAGGATTCAGTGCTTGCTACAAAACTGATGTACTTCCTGTGTGGGAGAGGTTATATAGGGGCTCACTTCCTTTCTAAGACGTTGTCTACCAGTGTCCATTCAACTAGAGATGGCGTATAACCCAGTAGTTAATGAATATTAGCCTAACTCTGTGTCCCATGATGTACTCAAAGAAAAGGATTTTACAGGTAAGTATGACGAAAAAATCCTATTTTTCCATCAAGCACAGAGAGAAACATCAAGGTAGATGTGTAAAGATACAAGTTCTTACGGTGGGGAAAATAATTATTTGACCCTCTGCAGATTCTGTAAGTTTGCCCACTTACAAAGAAATGAAGGGTCTATAATTTTTGACATAGGCGTATTTTAAATGATATAGGCAGAATATCAACCAAAAATCCAGAAGAAACACATAAAACAAATGCTATAAATTTAGTTGTAGTTCAGTGAGTAAAATAAGTGATCCCCAAGCAAAACATGACTTAGTTCTTTGTGGAGAAACCCCTGTTGGCAAGCACAGAGGTAAGACGTTTCTTGTAGTTGGTGACCAGGTTTGCACACATCTCAGGAGGGATTTTGGTCCACTCTTCTTTACGGATCTTCTCTAAATCCTTAAGGTTTCTTGGCTGTCTCTTGGCAACTCGAAGTTTCAGCTCCCTCCGTTAAGGTCTGGAAAATGACTAGGCCACTCCATGACCTTAATGTGCTTCTTCTTGAGCCACTCCTTTGTTGCTTTGGCGGTTTGGGTCATTGTCATGCTGGAAGACCCATCCACGACCCATCTTCAGTGTTCTGGCATGGAAGATGTTCTCATCTAAGAATAGGAAGAATGTTCTCATCTAAGATTTTACAATACATGACCTTGTCCATTGGCCCTTCAATGTGGCAAAGTCGGCCTGTACCTTTAGCAGAGAAACAACTTATGCTTTGGGGCTGTTTCTCTGCTAAAGGTATAGGCAAACTTTGCCGCATTGAGGGGCCAATGGATGGGGCCATGTACTGTAAAATCTTGGATGAGAACCTTCTTCCCTCAGCCAGAACACAGAAGATGGGTCATGGATGGGTCTTTCAGCATGACAATGACCCAAAACACGCCACCAAGGCAACAACGGAGTGGCTCAAGAAGAAGCACTTTAAGTCCATGGAGGTGGTCTAATCAGTCTCCAGACCTTAATTCTATAGAAAATGTATGGAGGGAGCTGAAACTTCAAGTTGCAAAGTGACAGCCAAGAAACCTTAAGGATTTAAAGAAGATCTGTAAAGTAGAGTGGACCAAAATCCCCTCCTGAGTGCAAACCTGGTCACTAACTACAAGAAACGTCTTACCTCTGTGCTTGCCAACAAGGGTTTCTCCACCAAGTACTAAGTCACATTTTGCTTGGGGATCAAATACTTATTTTACACACTGAACTGCAACTAAATGTATAACATTTGTATCATGTGTTTTATTCTGGATTTTTGGTTGATATTCTGTCTTTATCATTTAAAATACACCTATGATAAAATAAACGATAGACCCTTCATTTCTTTGTAAGTGGGCAAACTTGCAAAATCTGCAGGGGATCAAATACTTATTTTCCCCACTGTACCTCTGATATAAAGGCTTGTTCAAAGTGTCATAGGGCAATTCACGCATGTCATTGTACCTGTGAAGGGCTTTCATAACAGAATCGCTGTCTTTGACACATTCAAAATGTTGTTTTATAATTTTGCAGTCAGGGCAATGATGAGACCTGCCCCTTTTATTTATATAGAGTTATATAGTTTGTTGGATGAAATACAGTATACTGCCTGGTCCTGACATTTATATAACACAGCTGAAGATTGCTTTCCTCTTTCTCCTATTTATATAAATGCTCTAGAAATTTTAATTGGAGCCTTCTCAGTTAACCTACATAACAACCTGACTCAGTGCTGGATACAGAGGATATGTGTATTTGTTAATGTCTGAAGACTTTCTAAATAAGTAGTCTAAAGCCAGCCATACATGGATCGAAATTCGGTTCAGCATAGACTGGACAAATTTCGATCCATGTATGGGCACTGAGGTTGTACAGATGAGATTATGATCTTAAGAAAACCTGCATCTTTTTTCATCTGAGTTTTCTTAAAGACTATTTAATTTTTTTGTCCTTTGAATTAATGATGCCCAACTCACTGCCCCATGGGTCTTTTCTACCCACCTCTGGTTAACATTACTTGAATAATTTTACCATATCTCTTTTCCTGTGAAATTAGTTCAACTTCAGCGCTGTCACACTTTGAATGACAATTGCGCGGTCATGCAACACTGTACTATTATGAACTTTTTATAATTTTTTTCACGCAAATAGAGCTTAGTTTTGGTGCTATTTAATCATCACTGGGTTTTTTATTTTTTGCTAAACTAATGAAAAAAGCCCGAAAATTTGGGGAAAAAACAAAAAAAGATTTTTCATAGTTTGTTATAAAAAACAGGTCATTTTTCTCCTTCACTGATGTGCGTTGATAAGGCCGCACTGATGAGCACTAATGTGGTGGCACTGATAGGCAGCACTGATAGATGACACTGATAGTAAGCACTGCTAAGTGACACTGATGGGCACTGTTTGGCAGCACTGGGCGGAGAATGGCAGCACTGGTGGGCACTGATAGGCAGCACTGGTGGGCACTGTTGGGACTGCACTAATAATCAGTGCCCTGCTCATCAGTGTAAATGTCCCTTTAACCCAAGCCAGTTATCGGCTCTCTTTTCCCCTCCTCACGCCATCAGTGTGAGCAAAGGAAAGCCGATAACTGCCTTATGTTTACATCCGTGATCACCTGTCATTGGACACAGCTGATCACCTGGTAAAGGGCCACTGTGATTTGCCCTTTACCCTGATTTATGATCAGCTGAGTCCCAAGGGGGCACACGAGGCAGCGCAATCATGGGAGGACGTCCATGAGTGCCCTCCCAGCAAAGTAAGTCTGTGCTGTAGCTGTCTTTCGGCTATAGCGCGGGCGGGAAGGGGTTAATAATGTTTTTAGTTGTATGAAAGTTTTACAGGTACTGTGTTATAAGTAGTTTCAAATTAATATTAAAGTGTTACTAAAGTCACAACAGTAAAATCAGTCTGTATATGCAGTAAAGCATGCTTGTTATACTCACTGTGTAACCTAAGGGGTTAATCTCTTGCATTGTGTATAAAGGCTGTTTGATCCTGTCTCTCTGATCCTCCTCCTCTTCCATTGTCTCCAAAAAATAACCTGATATTTAGCCAAGGGACGGGCTGCACATGCTCAGTTTGGTGTGTATTGCTAGAGCGTTTTTTTTTTGGGAGGGTGCATGTGATCAGTACAGGGCCAATCAGCCCTGTTCAGACAGAGGATCAGGGGAGAATGAAAACTCCTACAAGCTTTACTAGGAACTGATAGAAGTCACAAGACTGCTATATACTGCTGATGAGAAATGGTTTATAGTTACTACGTTGATTGCATTTCCATGTTCTGTGTACTGTGGGAGACCAGATATAGTTAATGCAGGTTCAGGGTTTAGCAACACTTTAAGCATATTTTTGGTTCAATTACTGTAAAGAGAGTTTTGAATACATGAAAAAATTCTGCCCAATATGAACACATGCAAAAAAATCATTCCTGGGTTAGGTTTTTTTTTTTAGATTAATTTATATTTTTTTCAGTCAAATACTAGATGACTTAATGGAATCCTTTCAAGAATTGGTATTGCATTCCTGTTGGCTCTATCAAAACCTGTGTTTTTTCCTCCCCTCCTCTAAGCCCACAGAACCAGCCTCCACTTTATTATAATTATTATGTACAGTGGATATAAAAAAGTCTACACACCCCTGTTAAAATGTCAGGTTGCTGTGATGTAAAATTATTTTCCACCTTTTAATGTGACCTATAAACTGTACAACTAAATTGAAAAAGAAACTGAAATGTTTTAAGGGGGGAAGTAAAAATAAAAAATATGCTTTAGGAGCATATTAAACAAAGGTATTACACAGTGCATTCCAATGGGCAATAAATATAGAAGAGCGAAGGTAAAACCTGGGTGGCTAAACCGTAATGTAAAAAGGCTCATTAACCCTTTCACTGCCAAGTCCGTATGCCATACGGACCTACAAAAGGGCCTGCAGGTGGCCAGGTCAGTACGGCGTACGGACCTCCTTTCTCCCTCTCCTATAAGCTTATGGTCACTTCAATGACCATAAGCTTATATCAGAATTGTTCATCAGACTCTGCTGAACAATTCTATAACCAGTGGATTACAACCCGCTGATTAGCTTTATTAACCCCTAATGTGACTGCCCCCACCCCTCCTTGCCACCACTTCCCTGTCCCCTGCCTCTCTACCTCCCGCAGCTCCCTTCCAGCTAAAACTACTCCCCCCACTCTCCTCTCCTATACCCTTCAACCCCCTCCCCCCCCCCAGCACTGACCCCCCCATACCTGATCCGACCCACCCAAAATCGATCCCCCCACAGCCACGATCATCAGCCGGCATCCCTCCTCTGCCACTCCCACCAGTTCCATGTGCTGCTGCAGGCTTGGGGGGGATGCAGATGTGTCATCACTCAGCCCCCAATACTGGCCACCGCACCCCCAATCTATCCCTGCTCCTGGGGCATTCCTCCTTCTCCTCCCGCAGCTTGCAGTTTCTGCTCCGGTAAGCTGTCAGGCTAGGGATCGTGGCGGAGGGAGAGCTGTGTGGGTGATGTTTGGGCTTAAGGGGGCTTGGTAAACATGTGTTTACCACCCCCATAAGTGTGGCATCCTGGGTGCATGCAACGATCACTATGATCTTTCCTATGTGCCAACTGACATCTGATAATAGTAACAGCGAGTGTTACTATGTATCACACTGTCAGTTTATGAATGAGTGAGGAAGCTCTATGCAGATTCCTTATTCATTCAAGTAAAGTGATACAGAGAAAAGGACTATCTTCAGCCCCTTTCTCTGTCTCAAAAAATGAGATATGGGGGTCTGTTTAGACCTTTTGATTCTCACCAAAGACCCCCACCCCCCAAAAAAAAAAAAATGTAAAAAGTAAAATTGTTTTTAAAAAAACACAAACACAGAACACAGTAAGACCCCCCCCAGGTCCGCCCGCATTCACCCCTCCACGGTGATGCCCCCCCCCCTGCACTCACCCCTCCATGGATACTTCAGCTTCTCCTCCCGGGCCAACCCAATCCATCCTGATTGGCCAGGAGGAGAAGCCGGAAGACGATAGCAAATATTAATTCGCTATTGTCACAAGTGGGTGGGTTCGGGGTGCAATGCTCTGCGCCCCGAGCCCAACCTTTTTCAAGCCAATTAGAGCCTCAGGCTCTAATCATGTGGCTTAAAAAAAAACTCATACAAACGTATAAGTCCGGCGCCCTGCAGGGGGGTGGCGCCCCTGCGCCCCCAATGGACCGGCCGCTCCTGGACATGGAACGGACTCTGTCAAGCAGATCCTCCTGCTCAGCGCGGGATCTGTCTGCTGATCCCCGCTGAGCAGGCGGATGACATGTCCATGACCACTCTACTGATGTAGAGCGGACACGGACACAGCCCACTGTTTTCTATGGGGCAGTCAGATGGAAACGGACTGCCTGCACATTTCCATCGGATGCCATCCGATCTGCTAGATGGATGGGGTATGGAATCCCCATCCATCTGTTTTTAGCAGATTGGACTTAATCAGATACAGGCTGGTGTAAACGGACACATGTCCATTTACACCAGTCTCTCCATAGAGAACTTACAAGACTTTCAAGGCACACAGTATCTTTCTCTCTCTCTGCAGGTGGTGTCTCCAAGTATTGAGACCCCTAGTGCAGGAAGTTGGTTGCTCTTATAAAAGATAACACAACAGTAGTATGAGGGGTCACATTTTTTTTATAGCTAAATTTGTTTTCCCACTGCTTCTTTATCAATATGTTATGTCACATACAGTAATGTCTTTTTCATGCAAGCCTGATGGGTTAAACAAGTAGGAGGTGATACTGCATTACATAGACATACTCCTTATGTTGGCATCACACCATCTAATCTTTAAAACTGGTGCACCCGACTTGAGCATCTGTTGAGAAGATCATGAAGGAACCAGGTTGTGTAATATTACCGTAAAGTGTTTTCAAACAGGCAAGTGACATTTTGTAAGTTCTGTTTGTGAGCAGTTGCTGTTTGTTGCTTTGTGTATCTGTGTATGTCATATCCATTCATATTCTTTACACAGAAGATTGTGGTGAGTCACAGTGACACAGATACAGAGAACAGGCAGAAGCCGTGCCGTCTGTCCTCCTTACTAAGATATCTGTTTGTGGCCAGCCTCATTTATTTGAAAAAAATATATTGACGTGTGAATTGAAAAAGGTTATAAAATTAGATTATATTACATTATAAAATTAGTATAAATTTTAGTGCCATATCAGTGGACACACCTTGGGTAGCCATTAACATGTACATAAAACAAAAAGGGGCATTGCATTCATATTCTTTACACAGAAGATTGTGGTGAGTCACAGTGACACAGATACAGAGAACAGGCAGAAGTCGCACCGTCTGTCCTCCTTACTAAGATATCTGTTTGTGGCCAGCCTCATTTATTTGAAAAAATTATATTGATGTGAGTTATAAAGGGTTATAAAATTAGATTATATTACACTATAACATTAGTATAAATTTTAGTGCCATATCAGTGGACACACCTTGGGTAGCTATTAACATGCTTTGATATCATAGTACATAAAACACAAAGGGGCTACCCGCGTTTTAAAAGGGAAACATTTTATTTAGTACTTTTGAGCCTGGAAAATGCTAAAAACACACCAAAAACTCAATTTTCACTGCCTGCAAGCTTGATATACCATGTGATATCCTCTGGTGGCATGCTTTTCCTCATGTTGGTGTCCATGCAAACTAGGTCTAACCTTTTCCAAGAGAACTTCAAAGGTGGCAATTGACATGCGTGTAAAATTAAAAAAAAAAAATCTCTGGGTAATTTCGCAGCTGAACATAGATATTAGAAAGTACTGTATTTATTGGCGTATAACACTCACTTTTTCACCATGAAAATCGGGTGCAAATAGCGTGTGCGTGTTATACGCTAATACTTTTAATTTTAGCTGCCTCGGAGGGGACAAGGAGGGGGGCGGGACGAGTGCCGTCAGATTACATACAGTGAGAATCTCCTATTTACTTGGCGGCCTCTATAATAGGAAGTCCCTTCTCCTGGGCCGCCACTGGACCACCGTTCTGTCTATTATAGGAGATTCTCACTGTATGTAATCTGTCAGTGCTCGTCCCGCCCCCCTCTCTGTCCCCTCTAGGCTGCAGATTGACATCGATCAGGCTGCACTGGTGGCAATGGTGAGGCTGCTGCATTGATGGCAATGGTGAGGCTGCATTGATGTGGACTGATAAGGCTACATTGATGGCAATGGTGAGGCTGCAGATGGGCACTGACCCTTATTTTGCTTCAAAGCTCCTTATTTAAAATTTAAGTTTTTTTCCTGAAACTCCCCTCTTAAAATGAATATGCGTGTTATACGCCTGTGCGTGTTATACGCCGATAAATACGGGTATCTTGTGGACATGTGTTGAGCCATCAATGGATGTGTCCAGTAGCGACAAACTCTGGTCTTCTCATGCAATTTTCTACATCTTTGGAGCCTCAGGAAAAGCAACATCAGGAGCATTTCCTCACACATGCTCATCATGGGCTCCATATTAACAAACCAACCAAAAAATAACAGCTAGCTAGAAGGACAATGCTTTCTCAGCTGCTACTCACACTGTTTTCTCACAGAATCGCTGAAATAGTTAATAAATACTTGTTTTTAGTGCTTTCTAATCATTTGGGAGGGTCTCCTGAGGTTATCTTTAGTAAACGCTTCTGAACGCAAATGCGGCTAAATGCCGCTAAGCATGGCTTGTAAACGTCGCTAAACACACGTTTTTAAACGTGGATTACTAGCTGTGATGTTCCAGCGTTCAGGAGAGGTTGAGAAACATCCGGTGTACATGAAGCCTTAGGGTAAGTACTTGATGCAGACAGATACCTGTTACACATTTCAGGTGTTTTCCACTGCATATTTAGAATCTGCTAGAAAACCCACTATAGCTACTGTACTGCTGGAAAAAAACTACAAAGGAGCCCACTAAAACATAAAAAATAGAAATATCTTAGAGTATCTATGGTGAAAATGTAAAATCATATATTCATTTCCACATTGTATTTCAATTATTTCTAGCCTACTCCTATCAATGTGAATGATCTAAGTTTTTAAACTTACTTTGTGAAGATCCTCACACATTTACCTGGAATTCTGTGATGTATTCACTATGCCATGTTGATAGGCATTGCTGTGTCACAGAATTCACAGAGCCTACCTACTGAACTACAGAGGTGCTGAGAGGATATGATTCAGTACACAAATCACTGGCAGCAAGGTACTTGGGATATGAAGTCCTTAGAAACGGACAGTAAATGGCAGAGGAGAAGCTACAAAGCATGCAGGGAATCCAAGAAGTTGTGGAAAGAGATGGCCAGCAGACAGGCAGAACTCACAGCATGGAATGAGATTTTTCAAGTAAGCTTATATTACAGTGGTCTCCAAACTTTGGCTCGGGGGCCAGATGTGGCCCTTTGCTTGCCTTTATGTGTCCCTCAGGGCTCTATTCCTCCCGTTGACACCAACAGTGGGGCTCTATTACTCCCCCTAATGCCAAAGATGGGGCATTGTTTTACTGCCACAAACAGGGACAAGAACAATTTCTACTCCCACTGGCCACAGTCTGCCCCCCATCTAAAAACTCGAACACAGTAAAGTGGCCCTTTGTTTAATAAGTTTGGTGACCCTTGTTATATTGGATTGTCAGTAATAAGTATTGTTTGTAATTGTATAGCTATTACAGTGCTGATGTTATAAAGTGAAAGTGTGTGCTGTGACCATAGCTTTCCTTTAATATCTGGTAACAAGCCATAAACAAATGAGGCTTATAATAATATACTTTCTTACAGTTTATTTCCTTTTGATTATAATATAAAACAGTATGGATGTATAGGTTTAAGCTTATCTGCATATTTAGGCATGCGTTACCTTCTTACTCTTAGCTCAGTATTGTGTGACACAGTTAACATCAGTACTGACATTGAGTACATTCTCCAGGAGTGACAGTTGTATTCCAAGTATAAAGTGATGACATCACTATTTGCCACATCTATGGATGTTCTTTACATGAACCTTTATATCTGGTTGATGAAAGTGGTATTGTGACCCGATTACTGTGTGATACTTTATTTTTTTTTTATGTGCGTATACTGCTTTTGTTTGCATAGAGAGATTGACATCTAAGTCTCCCAGGGTAATTTTTCTCAAAGTATGGAGAGTACATTGCTATTTTAGGATCAGCCATCTGCGTTGCTTGAGTTGTTTCTTGGATGTGTTCTCTCAGTTTATGTTACAGCATGTATTTTGACTGTTGTTTCAGAGCACAACTAACCTAAATTCATTGGCTTTCTCCTGAACAATGTATGTGTTTTCATTTTCTTAGCAGCCACCACCTTGTGATTACAGCAGAATTTTATCATCTTGCGTCAATGTTTGTGATTGCAGTATTGCGTTTATGTTAGGTAGTACCCAATGAATTTTAGCAGACACTGTTTAAAATTATTAAGAGCACTTATTACATAATCACTTGACATCATATGTACCTCATGATATTTTGTAGAGATACTACACTGTGGGGTTGCAAATAAGTTTTTCACTTTGCAAGTAAATTTTCTCTTTGCATTAGACTTTTTCCTTGGCTTACTGAATGTGGTGCAATAAAAACCCAGTGATGTGCAAGTGAAAAGATAGAATCTTTGTTTGCGTATGACTGGATGATGGGCATCAGCCGCGTTCACTTACTTCACTAAGCTACAGGAAAAGTCCTGTGTGAACAGCCTATTTGCTTTTAGGAAACCAACCCCTATATATGTAGGCTAGGCTACCTATCTAAAGCCCACTAATTGCAAGTAATAACATTGCTCACAAGCATCTTTTGGTTGGTACAGCATGCTTGTTCATTAACTATAGGTTCACTGCTACATTTTACCACCAGTGATTTCACATATACCCCAAAATGAATGTATATATCCCCCCACCCCCCAAAAAAAAAGGTTAGTTACTGACCCGTAACATTGATTTAATCCTGAAGCTGAACTCCACGTGAACTCCACTCCTTCAGTGGGGTTGAACCCATACTGCAAGGGTTAACTGGGTTAACATTTAGGTCTAGGGGATTTGGAAAAGGGGTTTTTATATACCCGATCCTCTGCTTCTGCAGGTTCCGCTGTGTTGCTGGTCCCTGCAGCCCCTTCTCTCCTGCACTCTGACAGTCTAGGGTCCACTGTTGGCCTCAAGACCGATGCAGGGTCCCATTCACATTTGAGTAGCATGCACCTTTTTGGAAGCAGACAGATTGGGAGGGGAGTTATTTGCCTTACTTTTTATTACATGCGAATAGTACACCTTTCTTACATTTTCACCAAAGTGGAAAATCTTTTTTTAAAGTGATTCTAAAGCTTTGTTTTATTTTTTCTATAAAATTACAAGCATGTCATACTTACCTGCTCTATGTCATAGTTTTGCACAGAGCAACCACGATCCTCCTCTTCTTGGGTCCCCCATCGGCATTCCTGGCACCTACACTTCAGCAAGTGCCCCAATAGAAAGCAGAGTTCTATGGCGCCACTTGTGTGAGCTAACTTGTTAGCCACTCTGTCTGCATCTATTGACACAGCGCGGCTCGGCCCCACTCCCTCATTACAGGATTTGAGTGCCAGAAACGTGAGCCAATGGCTTCCACTGCTAATAAACTGTTGTGTTAGGAAAGAGAGAGCTGAGAAAGACACTGCGCTCATGCACAGTGCTGGATGGAAATCCGATTCAAGTAAGTATGGGGGGATTCTGCGACACAAGAGTTGTTTTTTATCTTAATGCATAGAATGTATTACAGTAAGACACCTTTAAGCTTTAGAACCACTGTACGTGAGTGTGGGGAAGGATTAGAGCTTCTGTTGTGTTTTACTGCTTTCCAGGGCTCCGAACACAAATAGTAATACAAATCTGATGAGGATTCTAGCTTACCCCACTATTACCCCATTATTGTTTAATTGCTGTCTGTGCTGCTTTTGCAGATTTCCCCTCACTCGCTGTCTGGAACAGTGGAGTCCATAATAGAATTAGAAACCCTCCAGAGGTTCCAACATTTACCCACTAAATGATCAAACCTATCAACACAAAAATAAAAAGTTTAGACTGGATATGTATACTTAAATGTTTTGGTTACTAGAACTTGGAACCAGGAATCTGTTAAAGGGGGGGTTGCTATTTCTCAAAACGTTTGCCTTCCTGACCACTAATTCCATAGCAGAATCCTGAAAATGTCACTCTTCGTGCTGATAGAAGGAGAAAGCAGAGTGACAAGTGATGAATCATGACTGTGTTGCTACTCCTTTTACTGTCCAGTCACAGGCTGAGGCTGGGCTCAGAAGAAGTGGGTTAAATTATGCTGCCCATCAGACTAGCAGCAGCAAAAAAGTATGGTGGAAAAAATCTCTTGATTGATGGTGATTATTGTAGTGTATTTGATAATTTATCTTTTAATTGGCTATTGTTTTTATTTTATTTATTTATTTTGACTGCAATTTTGCTTTAATTTGTTTTGTTTTTGTTTTTATCATAACACAGTATGAACAAAATGTAGTCACCGAAAAAAAATATTTAAAACAATTTATAGTAATAGAAAAAAAAAAAAAAAAAAAACAATAATAATGTAAAACCCTCTGAGAGAATTGCAAAGTTATTAAACTTCTGTATTTATTTGATTTCAAAATCCTATTGCCTTCTGTCTGGAAGGGTCTTAGTGTCTGTGCAGTGTTGATGCTGCACTTCCTCCTCTGAATCACAGAACTGACTTTTATTGGGGGAGGTGGGTAATTCGACCTTGTCACTAGCGAGCCAAATGCATTTCTTCTTCTGGCTTACACAAAGCATGCTAGTTATGCATTTGGCCATAGTTTGCAGCCTTAATCTGAGCAGCTGCTGCCTGACAGTAAGCGTGGACAAGTGCAGTGTGCTATCATTTGGAGACTTTCAAATTGCAGTACCTGCTCACCAAGGATTTTAGAGAGATATGATTGTTCAGTGGAAAGTTCACTAACAGGTAAGACACATCATCTCATTTTGTTCCTTTCTGCTGAACCTTGAATGCGTTAAGGATTTTCTTATATTGAAGAATATTGGTTATCATGTTGATCCTACTTAAGCTGACACTTCGAACATTGCACCTAGTATCCAATGCTTAATTTTTTACTACTACTGGTATTTAAAATGTCTGTGCTGCTACATAGTTTTAACTCTATAAGGAAAAGATAGTTGCTAATGTATACATGCACGTGTATATGCTTTTATGACCTTTGTGTTCAGATTGTGTTTAAAGTGCACATATTAGGCACAATTCTTTTCTATACTAAAACATTGTTTGCATTTTATTTTATCCTTGTGCAGCGTGCGTATACTTTCCATGCCAGATTTATGAAAGCTGAACCAAAGAGAAGTAGAGCTATAGCGTAACCTGTCGGGATATACTTTTTTTCCTGAGATTATGAATGTTGAGCTTAATTGTTTAAGTGTAATACAGTATACAGTTTCATATATTGTAGAATCAAAATGTTCATGTAAGCATAGGAAAATCTGAAATCCATTGGTGATTGGCATAATGCTAGGTTTAATGTCAAGGAAAGCAGTGTTTCAGCTATAGTCACTACAGAGTAAGTCATTTGTATGTATGTATTTATTGTATTTTAATTTGTTCAAGAACTGAAGCCCCTTATATTTGTCTTTTGCTTATAGATAAACATTGCAGGTTTTATTTAGGTTAGTAAATGTTGAAATGCGTGTCTGGAAATATAATATATCTGTTTCGCTTTGTGACCTTCTGTATCTCTTAACATTGGAAATAAAACAGTTCCTAAAAAAAATAGACACCTGCTTATTATATCACAGCTTCAATAGATGTTTGAACTTATACTTTGTGTGTTTGTTTTCTTATGTGTTTACTAAACATTATTGTGTTTGTAGAAAAGCAGGTAATGACAGCTTGAGCAATTTACATTTTTTGCTGTGATTTTATTGTTTATGATTCGCAGAGGTACAGCTCAAGTAGTTAGCTTTATCATTCAGCTTTCAGGGAAGCCAGACTGTACAGTGCCTTTCAGAGACAATGCTTATTATTATTGTTTATGAAGTGCCAACATTTTCCAAGGATTCCATCACAGCTTTGGCCTCACGCATGCCGTTGTATTATTTTTGGACGTTAGAAAAGATGCTCAAAAATTGCATGAACACTTCATAACATGCTGCTTACTAACTTAATCCAGGAGTCCTCATGAAGCGGAGTTGAATTTAATTAATACCTGGAAAGGCCGTTTTCTGTTTGTGACCCAGTGAGCACGCTAATTGCTGATTTACTTATGCCAGTAACATCATGAATAGATCACTAATTAAAATCTTCCTTATAAAATGCAAAATTGTCTATTTGAATTAAAGCATGAGCTTGATCTAGTAGAATCACTGAAATTCTGAAGAATTTTTTTCTAGATTATAGCACAAATTTAATTTTATGTGGCTCTTTGAGCTGTTGATTATGTTTCCATAAGCTTATTTTAACTGTTACAAAATGATGAATTTCCTTGAACTGACAAAAAAGGATGGTGTACATGACCTCAGTTTATTAAGACTTTGGAGTTGATTTGCTAAAGGCAAAAAGGCTGCACCCGCATTACAAAAGTACTTTTACTTATCCAATCCTCTGCCCTTTCAGGCTCCTCTGCACTGCTTGACCAGTCCCTGCAGTCTTTTCTCCCCTATGCTCCATCATCTTCAAGACCGATGCAGGAACAATCCGTCGGAGCATGGGGGAGCACCATCTGCTGGGGGATGGGGGATCAGGTGTGTAAAATTGCTTTTAAGTTCCTTAGACAGAAATGATCAGTTAACCCTTGCAGTGGGAGTACAGCCCCACTGCAAGGAAGGGTTTTCGGTTTCTTGGAGTCGGGCTTTAAAAAGCATGATAGCGACAATGTTTTAGTGCATATATATATATATATATATATATATATATATATATATATATATATATATATATATATATATATATATACTTTACCATATTTTAGAAGGTCCTAGTACCTTCGTAATAAATGAGATATTAGGCTTTAGTCACACCTATGCCTTTTTGTGTGTCTTAGTTTGTTGTACTGCATAAGACTGCAGCAAGAATGCAGCAAGCAAGACATTTTTATTTAATACACTAGCAGTGTACCTAAAACAGGCTTGTGAGAACAGGACCCAGTAATTTATGGTATATAAATCTGCAATCCATTCAGTGGTGCCCCGTGGCAGGTGATGTAGGCTGAGCAATATTTGCCTTTGACGACAGCCCCTGAAGGCGGAGATGGGCCGGAGTCCCTAATGTTCCTGGTTTACTTTGCTGCATACTGTCACCAGGTTGCAGCTCCCAAGATCGCCTCGCCAAGGGGTTATCAGGAATAGAACTGCTCAAGTGTGGATATTGTGCACTAGGCAGCAAGGAGGAGAATATTCAGGTCCAGGCAAGGGGTTTTGCCAGGCAGCAAATAAGAGAGTAGTCAAGTCCAAGCAGGGGTCAAAGGCAGGTGGCAATCAAGAGATTAGCTGGGTCAGTCCAAGTCGGCAGTGGTCAGCTATTCTCACAGGTAGGTATTATAGCTCTTTGCACAAGAATAGCTGATGAGAAGCTGCAGCGCTAGCCAGTTCAAAGGTGGCTGAAGCTTAAATACTCTTTTGGTCAAAGAACATGGCCAGTAGAACTCTGAATGCCCTACCGGCAGAGATTCTGCAAGTACCATCTGAAGCCAGGTCAGGGATTCGGCAAGTACAGTAACAACATGCAAGAGACAGGCAATTGTACACATGTATGTACTGCTACATGGTAACAATAAACACTGCTTTGCAAAATAAGCATCGAAGGCCTTGTTCACATCGGGCATCTTAATCCGTGTTGTGAGCATCTCCATGCCGGCAGTCGCATTGCTGTCTATTGGGATGCAGAGGCTGCATGAACACCCGGGGTTTGTTTGGGGCTGTGCACTCGTGCAGATATCACTTTGGGAGCAGTGGCTGTGTCTGTCTGGCCGCTGCGTTCTATTCCCATGCTCATAAACATAGCCCTGAACAAGGTACATATTAAATTGCCCTGTGTGAATGAGACCAAATAATGGTGCTGCATCTTCTTTCTGATTATAGCGTAGCCAGTCTATAATTATTTTGTATATTTCAGTAAGCATTCTACGAGGGCTTGCATGATATGTTTTCTGCCTGATGGTCTCCAGTGAATTCTTTAGATGGAAAATATGGCAATGGTAACCAATCAACTGCTAACTAAATCCTCATATTGGCACAACCATGCCAGCCATGGAGAGAGATCTTTCTAGCTGGGATTTCAAACAGTATTGAAGACCTAGTGAACTCCTCTTTGTGGGGAATAAAAATCTGTCCAGTTTGTTAAGCACACGTGCCATGGGGCTGGCAAAGATCACTGATGTGCTGGGCTTTTTCTTTAAATGCTATCAAATATATAAATATATTGTTTGCAATAAGTGATAAGAATCAGTGGACTGCTAACATGCTGTAGGAAACATTAGCACCAATTTACCTTAATCTAATCCCTGTATAATCCCAGAAAGCACCTCAATGTCGCATGGAGTGTACTTTCTGAAGCCTATCATGTGTAATGTCTTTTCTCTCTGATTCATGTGTTGCCAGTCAATGTCAGACTTCTAGGACAGGTTGAATCTGGTTGGTGGTGGTTGGTGAGAGAAGCCAAAAAGGTGAACTGGTTGAATAAAGCAATGACTGGTTGAAAAGCAAAATGCTGAGAAGGCATGCTTTTCTCTCTATGCATATTTGTATTTGGTTTATTTTAATTTTTAATTTAAGTGTATTTATGGTGTTGTATAAGGCCAGAGTAAATTATTTTCAGTGTAATGTTTTCGTGAGAAGTAAATTAGGCATATAATTGTGTAGTTTTTCCACATATTCCCAGTATGAGTGGAGACCTTTAGTACCTTTCTTGTGGATAGTAAACTATTGTTTACAGTATACCCAACCATAGTCATTATAGCTTTTCCACTGCAATAACTATTTGACAGTTAACCATGCTTTTGTCTTTTTAAAATATTTGAAATGCCCAACTGTGGTTTATTTAAATATTTTTAGCAAAAACAAAGATTTCCCTGAATATTTTGGCTTTTACCACTTGGCAATTCTCAGATATGGAAAATCAACAAGGGTTTATGTCAAAATGGAAAGAACCAAAACTATTTATGTAATTATGCTGTAAAATATTATTATGGGGAAAAGCCTTTTTTTTTTTTGTTCTGTTGATTATCCACAGCCAACAAAGCTCTCCCATTGGTACAGATACCCCAGCATACTATACCAAAGCCCCTGTTGCTATAAAAGCGGCTCATACAATTTAAGCTGGTCATACATAGATTGAAATGTGGCCAGTTCAGCAGGGAGCAGCCAAATATCGATCCATGTATGGGCAGTGTGATTATACAACCAGCCTATCGGATTTTACTACATGCGATTACTGCCAGTGGCTACAGCCCCTAACAGTAATCATTTTATTCTGCCAGCTAGGAAGGTGCCCCATGCTCCCCCAATCCCTCCTCCACCGTCAAAATGCAATATCGCTGCGGGAGGCATACCCCCATCAACAATACCCCACAACACTGCCTGTGTTGATGTCGGAATTGAAAACATTTCTTTCAGAAAATCTATTCATCTATGTCTTGCCTTAGACTCTTAGTGGTTGATTTACTAAAACCGGTGAGTGCAAAATCTGGTGTAGCTGTGCATGGCAGCTTCTAACTTCAACTGGTTCAATTAAGCTTTGACAAAAAAAAAACCTGGAAGCTGATTTGTTTCTATGCAGAGCTGCACCAGATTTTGCACTCTACGTCTTTAGTAAATCAACTCTTTAGACTCTCACCCTTGTAAAGCTCAATATGTGACCACATAGCACCACATTAAAGGATAAGTTCACCTTTTGGAACATGTTACATGTTCCACCCCTGTTTAGAATTTCTTTTAATTCCTGTATGTTAAAATCAATAAAATTAAATTGAAAAAAATATATAATTTCAGATAAAATATAAGCCACTACATTATATTTAATTCCCTATTTCCTTTATGTCCTTTCTCATTTGGAAATGCAGCAAGTACAGTGTTTGCAAAGCATTTAACAAGTTTTGAGCAGCTTTCTTGAAGCCTTTAAAGTAGCTTTCGGCTGAGAGTACAGAACAGAGATCTGAATTAGAGGATTGATTGTGGCTTTAAACTAGCTTGATACCGGCTTTTATCCAGTTTTGGAATAAAAAATACTTTTTTTTCTTAAAGTTACAGTTACAATCCCAATTAAGATCTGTAGTCAACACTCCTCGATTATTTCTGGGAGAAGCATTAATGGCTTTAACAAATTAGCAGGAAACATATTACTTGCTTTGCTAATGCTTGATAAAACTGATGTACATCAGACTAAGAGTAATACACTCAAATTAAACAATACCTTTGTGTATATGAAACAAGCTTTTATCAATTTTCAAAAAAAAAAAAAAAAGCTTGATTAAGGCTACAGTCACTCCCATTAAAATCAGCGTATTCAGCAGTTCTAGACTAGTGCTGAAGGTTTTTTTTTTTGGCATTAAAGGGGTTGTAAACCTTTAGAGTTTTTCACCTCAATGCATTTTATGCATTGAGGTGAAAAACCTCCTGTATGGCTGCAGCCCCCTCCCCAAGTCCCCGTTTTACTTACCTGAACCCCCTCTATCACGACCCAGGGATGAGCAAACCAGCAAAAGCTGGTGTATCGGGTCCTGATTGGATGGATTGATAGCAGCGCAGCCATCGGCCTTTTGGCTAAGATCAAGTGTAGTATCTGTTCTTATCAGTTTCCAGAGGAGGCGCTGTGCTACTCTAGTTGGGGAGGGCCAGCAATTCCAATGGTGTTATAGTGCCTGGAAGGGCTGTTTCCAGCAGGGACTATGCCGAGCTGCCCGACAGATACTGGGGGCCGGCCAATGGTTGAGTCTGAGCCATCTGGAAGGGTGCTCCTGGTGAGGATGGGTGCTGCATCTGGGTCTGGCCGGAGGGTCGGGTCCCTGGCCTTCTGGCCTAGATTGTGGTAGCTCTAGCTACGGACAGTTTTTCAGAACAGAACACTGGCTCCTCTCTAGCAGGGGGGGAGGAGCGGTTAGTAATTCCGAATATAATTAGGAAGGAGTGATGGGAGCGACGGTGGAGCTTCATGCCTTTCTGCCTGGAGTGGGGGCGGCTGTGGTCTGGGTCGTTGGTCAGGGTTGGTCCTGAAAGCCTATGGAGTATGTGCCCCTGGAGTGGCAGTCCAGGGGTGCCAAAAAATCACTGTGAGTGGCAGTCACTTTGATTTGAGGCACCACGGTCACTGTACCATAGAACACGCTTGGGCCAGGCCTTTTGGCTGGGACCAGAGGAATTTTTTATTCCTGGCCGGAAGGCCTGGTCATTGTTGCACACAATGGCCACCTTTTCACTCTCCTCTTCACTTATACTTCCCCACTTTATTTTATTAATTAAGCCTATGTTTGTCACTTTTTGTATTTTTATGTTTGTACACAGTTTGTTGCACTGTGTGATGAGTAGGGTTGCGGGTCCTCGGGCCAGCCCTGAAAGTCTTGGGAAGGGGTGGACATGGCCTTTTGGCTTAGTTCGCCCTCTCTCATGGGGTCTCCCTTCAGGGGAGCCTCACCTAGTACTTGGGTGAGTCTGTTTCGCCAGGCCCTCCAGAGAACGGTGTCCATCTGGTTTCGGCCAGATGGACCATTGTAAGTACCCTTGTCCCCGTGTGGAGCCTAACGCCCCGGGGGATTCAGGGAAAGGCACCTTTGTGTACCCGTTTGCTCATTTTTGTGTTTTACTCTTTATGTGTGTGCACATTTTTTTGGCACCGGGTGAAGTTTTTGGGTGTGTTATGCATGCCATAGGCTTTCAAAAAAAAAAAAAAAAAAGATAGCAGCGTAGCCATTGGCTCCCACCGTTGTCAATCTAATCCAATGACTCGGGGGGCGGGGCCGAGTCATATATTTGGCTTCTATGCACGCCGAATTAATGACTCGGGAGCGCACCCGCAAGGTAACCCCCGGGAGAACTCTTCTCCTAGGGGTTATCTAATGCAGGGAGGAGCCGTGAGAGCCGCCAAGGGACCCCAGAAGAGGACGATTGGGGCCAATCTGTGCAAAACGTACTGCACAGTGGAGGTATGTATGACATGTTTGTTATTTTTTTTTAAAATGTAGCTTTAGTGTCACTTTAAGGGCTCATGCACACAGAACTTAAAATGCTGCTGCTACAGGCATTGAGCGTTATTTCTTCTTCCAGTAAAAGCTCTATGTAAGTCTATGTGTCCACGCAGGCATATTAGAAAAGGAGTGTTTACAAGCAGGAAAAAACACCAAAGAGTGTTCAGAAAAGGAGTCAAAAAACAGAAAAAATACAGAATGTGCCTAAACGCATCTAAATGCACAAATGTTAGTGTTTGAGCATTAATGCATTCCAGGGGGCAGAGTAAATTAATATTTGACTAATATAATTAATGCTCAAACGCTATACACACCTGAACGTGTGTGCAATACATGGCGTGCAAAAAATGGCATCCCAAATATGGTGTGATTTTGCTGCAATTGTCAGCGCGACAGACTCATGCTGCAATTGCAGGAAAACTTGAGCTTAAAGGGGTTGTAAAGACAGAAGGTTTTTTTTATGAATGCATTCTATACATTAGGATAAAAAAAACCTTCTGTGTGCAGCAGCCCCCCTAATACTTACCTGAGCCCATCTCTATCCAACGATGTTGCAGGAGTGTCTCGTCTGCCCGGGACTCCCCTTCTTATTGGCTGAGAGAGCCGCGTGACGCCATTGTCTCCCGCTGCTGTCAGTCAGCCAATGAGGAGAGAGGGGGCCGGGCCGCGGCTCTGTGAATGGACACAGGGAGCAGTGGCTTGGCTCGGGTGCCCCCATAGCAGGAGGGAGGGAGCGGCCAGGAGAGCTGAAGAGGGACAGGAGAAGAGGAGGATCTGGACTGCTCTGTGCAAAACCAGCTGCACAGAGGAGGTAAGTATAACATGTTAGTTATGTTTAACTAAAAAAAATGAGACTTTACAATCACTTTAAAAATCGTGTAAAGCTTTTTGCACAAAAAATGAGCAGGAATGTTTTTTTTGGGTGACAAACGCACATTTGGCAGCCTATTGCAGTGAATGGGCTGCTTTATGTGTGACACATCGAATCGCATGCAAATCACTCATAAAAAATTGTGAGTGGGAACGTAAGTTCACGCTACGAGAAATGTCAATGGGAACTTCCAGGCACCCATGTGCATGGGGCCTAACAAATTGCTGGAAACTCATTGGGAGAATTTACTAAAATTTGAGCAGATAGAATCTTGAACAGCTGTGCATAGTAACCAATCTACTTCCAGCCTCAGCTTGTTCAGTTATGCTTTGGAAATGAAATCTAAAAGCTGATTGATTGCTATGCACTTCTGATCCAGATCCTGGCTGCTCCAAGTCCGGTAACTTCTCCTCATTAAAGAATATGTAAACCCAACGTTTTATACTCCTTAAATGTGCCTGCTATACCATGTACTAGTATGGAAAAATATCCTGTTCTCTTTGTATTGCTTAATTTGTGTGAAAAATCTGGCGTTCCTGCCAGTCCCTCTGCTTTCCTATCAAAAACTGACCAAACTAGGCATGAGAGCACAGCTTGGTCGGTTCTCTAGCTATGTTGGGAACTCAGCCTGCACTCCTCCAATGATCAGACTTGTCCTGACACCCTCTTCCCTGCACAACCATTCACTGGGAAGATCAGTGTGCTGATGTTTGTCCCCCTACGGCTCTTATGCAGCTGAGAACAAAGATTATGCTATCACCTATAAAAAGAAGAAAAAAAGGCTATATAAAAAGTTTATATATAGATATATATATCTATATATAGATACATATATATAGATATATATCTATCTATAGATAGATATAGATAGATAGATAGATAGATAGATAGATAGATAGATAGATAGATAGATAGATAGATAGATAGATAGATAGATAGATAGATATGCCGTGTACACACGAGCGGAATGTCCGACAGAAAAAGAAGCTCTTCATCCTCTATTCCGATCGTGTGTATGCCTCATCTGACTTTTTTTTTCGAAAATTCTGACGGACCTAGAAATGGAACATGTTCTAAATATTTGCGACGGAACCAATTCCTATCGGGAAACCCGCTTGTCCGTATGCTGTTCCGACGGACCAAAAACGATGCATGCTCTGAAGCAAGTACGAGACGGAAGCTATTGGCTACTGGCTATTGCACCTCCTTTTTCTAGTCCCGTTGTACGTCACCGCGTTCTGGACGGTCGGACTTTAGTGTGACCGTGTGTAGGCAAGACCGTTTGAGCGGAATTCCGTCTGAGTTCTGTCGGAGGAACCTTCGGAGTTTATTCCGATGGCAAAACCGGTCGTGTGTACAGGGCATAACTGTGTACTAGGCTTTCGTTTAAATAATACCTTAAAGGTATCTATAGACATGAGACACTTGTTGCATAGTCAAAAGTCTGTAGGTGCCAGAAGACTACAGCAGACAACACCTATTAATCTAAGAAGAAATATTGATTGATCTTGCTTCCACTAGGAATACATTTTGTGTTTTTCTCCATAAAATAAACACTTATCAGATGCAGCCCCTCCTAACAGTCATCAGGGGAAAACAAAATTTTCTCTACAGGGTGATCTGTTGCACTCCATGGTCATCCCAAATGAACAATGATCATCTAATTCCTTAAAGTGGTTGTAAGGTAGAAAGTTTTTTACGTTAATGCATTCTCTGCATTAAGGTTAAAACCTTTTACGTGCAGCTCCCCCCAGCCCCCCTAAATGCCCGATCCCAGTCCAGCACTTTGCACATCTGCAGCAGCTCTTCTACCCTCTCCCCTATCTCACAGGCTTGGCTGAGAACAGCAGTCTGTCAAAGCCTGTGACCTGAGAGTTGGAGGCCGGGTTGTGTGTCTGAATAGATGCAAACAGCCTGGCTCAGGAGCAAGCTCACATGAGTGCCTCCATAGCAAGCGGTGGGAGGAGCCAGGAGTGCGGTCAGGGACCCAAGAAGAGTAGGATTAGGATCATGGATACTCTGTGCAAAACCATTGCACAGAGCAAGTAAGTATGACATGGTTATCATTTTAATGAAAAAAAGGGAGGCATTACAATCACTTTAAAGTAAGCACTTTAATGCTGCGTACACACGATTGTTTTTCTCGTCGGAAAAAGATATGACGGCTTTTCCAACGGGATTCCGCTCAAATTTGCCTTGCATACACACGGTCACACAAAAGTTCGCTGAAATTACGACGGTCAAGAACGCGGTGACGTACAACACTACGACGAGCCGAGAAAATGACGTTTAATGCTTCCGAGCATGCGTCGAATTGTTTCTGAGCATGTGTAGGGATTTTGCGCGTCAGAATTGCCACAGACGATCGCATTTTCGGATAGAAACTTTTCCCGACCGAAAAATTGAGAGCATGCTCTCAATCTTTTGCTCGCTGGAATTCCGCCAGCAAAAGATCGATGGAGCATACACACGGTCGCATTTTCGACTAAAAAAATCTCATCGGTCTTTTGCGGGCCGAAATTCCAACCGTGTGTACGCGGCATAAGAGAGAAATGTATCAAATCAGGTTATGCTGTGCTTTGCCCCCTACCCCACCTGCCACCAATGAAGCATTATTACAGTGCCTTGAAAAAGTGTTCATACCCCTAGAAATGTTCCAAATTTTTTCTTGTTTTTTCTTGTTACAACCAAAAACGTAAATGTATTTTATTGGGATTTTATGTGATAGACCAGTGATGGCGAACCTTGGCACCCCAGATGTTTTGGAACTACATTTCCCATGATGCTCTACTACACTGCAGAGTGCATGAGCATCATGGGAAATGTAGTTCCAAAACATCTGGGGTGCCAACTCAAAGTGGCATATAATTGTGAAGTGGAAGGAAAATAATAAATGTTTTTCAAAGGTTTTTACATATAAATATGTGAAAAGTGTGGCGCGCGTTTTGGGGATGTCTACCAGCTACCAGCTTTGCACATCTAGAGAGTGACATTTTTGCCCACTCTTTGGGCTCAAGCTCTGCCAGGTTGGATGGAGAGCATCTATGAAAGGCAATTTTCAAGTCTTGCCACAGATTGTCAATTGGATTAAGGTCTGGACTTTGACTGGGCCATTCTAACACATGAATATGCTTTGATCTAAACCATTCCATTGTAGCTCTGGCTGAATGTTTAGGGTCGTTTTCCTGCTGGAAGGTGAACCTCTGCCCCAGTCTCAAGTCTTTTGAGAACTCTACAGGTTTTCATCTAAGATTGCTCCGTATTTGGCTCCATCCATCTTTCCATCAGCTCTGACCAGCTTCCCTGTCCCTGATGAAGAAAAGCATCCCCACAACATGATGCCACCACCATGTTTCACGATGGGGATGGTGTGTTCAGAGTGATGTGCAGTGTTAGTTTTCCACCACACATAGCGTTTTGTTTTAAGCCCAAAAAGTTCAATTTTAGTCTCATCTGACCAGAGCACCTTCTTCCACATGTTTGCTGTGTTCCCCACATGGCTTCTTGCAAACTGCAAATGTTACTTCTTATGGCTTTCTTTCAACAATGGCTGTCTTTTTGCCACTCTTCCATAAAGGCCAGATTTGTTTAGTGTACGACTACTAGTTGTCCTGGGGACAATTTTTCCACCTGAGCTGTGGATCTCTGCAGCTCCTCCAGAGTTACCATGGGCCTCTTGGCTGATTCTCTGATTAATGCTCTCCTTGCCCAACCTGTCAGTTTAGGTGGAAGGCCATGTCTTGGTAGGTTTGCAGTTGTGACATACTCTTTCCATTTTGGGATGATGGAACAGTGCTCCATGAGATGTTCAAAGCTTGGGATATTTTTTTATAACCTAACCCTTCTTTAAACTTCTCCACAACTTTATCCCTGGCCTGTCTGGTGTGTTCCTTGGCCTTCATGATGCTGTTTGTTCACTAAGGTTCTCTGAGGACTTCACAGAACAGCTATATGTAAACAGAGATTAAATTAAACACAGGTGGACTCTATTTACTAATTAGGTAAGGGAATTGGTTCCACTAGATTTTATTTAGGTGTTTCAGAGTAAAGGGGGCTGAATACAAATGCACGCCACACTTTTCAGATATTTATTTGTGAAAAATGTTAAAAACCATTTATCATTTTCCTTCCACTTCACAATTATGTACCACTTTGTGTTGGTCTATCACATAATCCAATAAAATACATTTACGTTTTTGGTTGTAACATGACAAAATGTGGAAAATTTCAAGGGGTATGCATACTTTTTCAAGGCACTGTAGGCAATGAGGCAAAAGTTGGTTTGGAAAAAAAATGTCATGCAGAAATCCTGTGTTCTTTGTAGGTATTTTTGAGACATATTAAGCTCAACATTATCAGATTGTTCTATAGCTTCATGTAGGCTAATGAGGAATGAAAGAAAAGCAAATACTATAAACACTCCTATTTCAGCTGTAGACTATACAGTGCCGTTTATTTTTAGAAAGTTACACTTTCTGTGATGCATAATTTATGATAAAGCCACCGCAAAAAAAAAAAAAATTACGTTTTTATTTTGGTCTCTGTGAATAGTGGCAGAAGTGTTTAGTTATATATTTTTTCTGTGATGTAACCAATTCTAATAGTCATTTCAACCATGTTCACAATAACAAACTATAACGTTCAGATTCTAACTAAGGTATACTGTGTGTATTTTTTCTTTTATTTCCAAATTTTGAAAGCTGGAAAAGCAATCCCTTGGTTCTAAACAGTTGCGTTTTGTTCACTAACCTGCAATAAAACATTATAGCTGGTACCTGATTATTTGCTATGGCCAACATACTGTGATTCACAAAGAAATTGATTATTTTTGCAACACTTTAAAAAGTAATTCCACTTTTGTTCAGAAAAAAAACATTCCCCTCTGAGTGATCTATGTACATTGCAAGGGTCCTACTATTTGTTTTTCTGAAGTGAAAGCTGTCTGTGTCCATGTGCAAAATGAATGTGAATGGGACTGACTTTATAACAATCAGTCAGCTGCTGCACTTTCAGGGTTCTAATGAGGAAAGTGGCAGGGTCTGCATCCCTTTAAATGTGATTTGCCTTTAGGAGTATTTTACCAAAAATGAAATTTTTGTTGCATGGGATGCCCAATGTCTGACTTATATCTTAGTTAAGACTTTGTGGGAAAATCAGTAAGTCAATAACACAAGGAGTCAATTATTATTATTATTATTATTATTATACAGTATTTATATAGCGCCAACAGTTTACGTAGCGCTTTACAACTTGAGGGTAGACAGTACAAGTACAATACAATTTGATACAGTAGGAATCAGAGGGCCCTGCTCCTTAGAGCTTACAATCTAAGAGGGGAGGTCAAGAGATACAAGAGGTAATAACTGTGGGTGATGTGCTGATTGAGAAGATAAATGTACAGTTGTTAGGTGGGGGCCAGATAGGCTTCTCTGAAGAGATGAGTTTTCAGGGATCGTCTGAAAGTGGATAAAGTAGGAGAAAAACGGACGGATTGGGGTAGAGCATTCCAGAGGATGGGGGAGGCTCTGGAGAAGTCCTGAAGGCGAGCATGGGATGAGGTGACAAGGGAGTTTGAGAGCAGGAGGTCTTGGGAGGAGCGAAGAGAACGATTAGGTTGGTATTTTGTGACTAGGTTAGAGATGTAGCTAGGGGCCAAGTTGTGGATGGCTTTGTAAGTTATAGTTAGTATCTTGAATTTAATTCGGTGACTGAGTGGCAGCCAATGGAGGGATTGGCAGAGGGGTGTAGCAGACGCTGAGCGGTTTGTGTGGTGGATGAGCCTGGCCGCAGCGTTCATGATGGACTGAAGTGGGGATAGCCTATTTAGAGGTAAACCAATGAGGAGGGAGTTGCAGTAGTCAAGGCGGGAGATGACCAGGGAGTGGATTAGAAGCTTTGTGGTGTCAATGGTTAGGAAGGGGCGTATCTTGGAGATGTTGCGAAGACAGAGGCGGCAAGCTTTGGATAGTGATAGAATGTGGGGTCGAAAGGTTAGTTCACAGTCCAGGATTACACCTAGGACCTTGGCGTGGGGAGATGGGTTGATAGTTGAGCCGTTGATCTTGACAGGGAGATCAGGGGAAGTGGCACCTGAGGGAGGAAATATCATGAGCTCGGTTTTGGATAGGTTGAGTTTGAGAAAGTGATGTGACATCCAGGCTGATATGTCTGCTAATAAGTTGGTAATGCGTGAGGAGACAGATGGAGAGAGCTGGGGGGTGGAGAGATAGATTTGGGTGTCATCAGCGTAGAGATGATATTTAAAGCCGTGGGAGGCAATCAACTGACCCAAGGAGGTGGTGTAGATTGAGAAAAGGAGAGGTCCGAGAACAGAACCTTGGGGGACCCCAACGGAAAAAGGAAGAGGAGAGGAGGAAGTAGAGTTGTAAGTGACACTGAAGGAGCGGTGGGATAGGTAGGATGAGAACCAGCGAAGAGTGCAGTCACGGAGACCAAAGGAGTGGAGTTTTTCGAGGAGGAGTGGGTGGTCCACTGTGTCAAAGGCAGCAGAGAGATCCAGGAGAAGTAGTACAGAATAGTGTCCATTGGCTTTAGCCATTAGTAGGTCATTTGAGAGTTTAAGGAGAGCAGTTTCCGTGGAGTGTTGAGGGCGAAAACCGGACTGAAGGGGATCAAGAAGTTTATTCATGGTCAGATGGTCACTTAATCGGTTGTAGACCAGTCTTTCAAGAAGTTTGGAGGAGAAGGAGAGTAAGGAGATGGGACGTAAGTTGTTGAGATTGGTGGGATCCAGTGAGGGCTTTTTTAGTATGGGGGTGACTAGTGCATGTTTTAGAGAGTTTGGGAAGATGCCACAAGAGAGGGAGAGGTTGAAAATGTGAGTTAGAGAGCGTAGAATCGAGTCAGAGGGTGAGCGTAGCATTTGCGAGGGAACAGGATCCAGGGGGCAAGTGGTTAGATGAGTGCTAGATAAAAGTTTAGCAACCTCAGTAGTAGTAGCAGGGTTGAATGAGGGAAGTAATGACTGTATCTGTGGACATGGGGTGTTGCATGGGGGAGGTTTTTGCGCATTGGCGATCTCCTCATGAATTGTATCAATCTTAGTTTTGAAGTGATTGGCAATCTCCTGGGCGGTGATTGAGTTGGTGGGTGGAGGCAGTGGAGGACAGAGTAGAGTGTTGAAGGTAGAGAAGAGTTGACGTGGACTGGATGAGAAGGTGTTGATGAGTGTGATAAAGTAGGTCTGTTTGGCAGTGTGAAGGCAGGAGTAGTATTTTAGGAGGGCAGATTTATATTGTGTGAAGTCTTCCTGGGTCTTAGTCTTATGCCACAGGCGCTCAAGAGCGCGGCTACGTTTTCTGAGACTTCTGGTGTCATCTGTTTGCCAGGGTTGTAGCAGTCGGGGCCTAATTCTGCATGTAGTGAGGGGGGCCAGCTTGTCTAGGGAGGAGGACAGTGAGCTGTTGTAAATGAAAGTAGCTAGGTTGGGGCAGGACAGGGGGGAGATTTTGTCATAGAGGTGATCAGTAGCAGAGTAGAGAAGAGAAGGGTTGAGGTGGCGAAGGTTTCTGCGTGTAACTGTTGGGCGGTTGGAGGGAGAAGAGGTGGAAGACAAGGAGAGAGCAAAACTAATAAGGTGGTGATCAGAGAGTGGGAATGGATTGTTGGAAAGGTTGCACGGAGTGCACAGATAGGAGAAGGCAAGGTCAAGGGTGTTGCCGTTGGAGTGGGTAGGAGCCTGTATCCATTGCTTCAGGTCAAGCGATGAGGTTAGACTGAGAAGTTTAGAAGTAATAGTAGTGTTAGTGTTGACAGGGATGTTGAAGTCCCCAAGAATAATTGTGGGGATTTCAGAAGAGAGAAAGTAGGGTAGCCAGGCAGAGAAGTCATCAAGAAAGGCTGATACCGGTCCAGGGGGCCGGTAGATGACAGCAATTCTTAGAGAAATGGGAGAGAAAAGACGAATGCAATGTGCCTCAAATGAGGAGAGTGTCAGAGAGGGAGGTGGGTGAAGAACCTGATAGGTGCTGCGTGGGGCTAGAAGGATTCCCACTCCACCTCCCTTCCGTCCACTTGGTCTGGGGGAGTGAGTCCAAAGAAGGCCCCCATGGGAGAGGGAAGCAGGAGAAATAGTATCCGATTCATGAAGCCAGGTTTCAGTAATGGCAAGTAGGTTAAAGGAATTTGTGATGAAGAGGTCGTGGAGGGCGGTGAGTTTGTTGCAGACAGAACGTGCATTCCACAGGGCACAGGAAAAGGGGGGGCTGGTTTTGGAAAGAGGAATATGGACCAAGTTCTGTGGGTTGCGGCTCCTGCCAGAGGGTGTAGGGGGATGGGAGCGTTGGGCAAAGACAGATGATGGTGGCCCAGGGTTTGGGGATATGTCACCAGAGATTAGGAGAAGCAGGAGGGTGAGGGAGGTAATGTGGGACTGTGATTTATGTGAAGGGGCATGTCTCAGAGTACTGGAGGTTTTATCAGTGTATGGATGTAGAATGAGCGAGAGTTGGTAAGAGCAGTAGTAGGGGGAAGACAGAAGGCAGGGTGATATGTATAAGCAGGCGGGTGGAGAGGGGGGGTGAAGGTAAGAGAGTTTGAGGAGAGAGGACAGGAGTTCTTTGGTGCCGATACCGAAAATAAATCTTCCTTGATCCTGAAAACCGATACCGAAACCGAAATAGGCTTTTTTTATATATTAACCAAAAAAATTATTGGATACACAAAATTGTGTTACATTCGTATTCATTATATTATTTATATGCAACTTAATCATTAATTTTAGGAAGAAAAGAATACTACAATCCAGTAATGTCAAAAAGTACTTTGTCCGTAATAAATAGTGACCCACATAAAATTGGACAGTGGACACAGAAGATAAAATTAAAATAAAATAAGATTGCAGTCAGTGCACATTGCACCACCATACCAAATAAAACAGGCATAAAAAAATAAAATAAATAATATATAATATTAATAATAATAATTAATATTAATATAAAAATGCCAAAGACTGACTTATATTTTATTAATTTCCAACTAACATCAGAACTAGTAATTCAGTTCTCTCTCCCTAAGGTGTCAGCGGCTGGATGTGCGATAAGTGTATGTATGTATGTAGCTGCGGGTTACATACATAGTCATACAGTAGACCGCACTGTATCCTGGAACACAGACTAGTCTACAGCAGCAGTTCTCAGCCAATCACAGCAAGCAATGTAGACTAGTCTGTGTTTATGGAAGTCTCCGTCCATACCCGGAACACAGTGCGGTATAGTGTATATAGTACTGTAGTATATAGACAGCCACAGATACAGAGCATACAGTTTTGCACATGCAGCGGGCTGACAGCTTAGGGAGAGACAATGACATAGTTTGGCCCAACAACAGAACTTCAACAAACTATGTATAAGTAAGTACTTTAAAGAACAACTCTCCCAACTAACCATAACAGAAATATGGCAGAAGGCCGTTATTCTGTTTCACAGTTTCTGTAAATATAACATAGTACAGTGCTATCTGCTATGCTATAATAAAATTTTTATTTTATTATTTTCTTTCAACTTAAATGATAACTAGTAGTTTTTTTCCCCAAGTTCTCTCCCTAAGGTGTCAGCGGCTGGATGTGCGATATAGAAGTGTATGTATGTAGCTGCGGGTTAGATACATAGTCATACAGTAGACCGCACTGTGTTCTGGCCCCGGGTATGGGCGGAGACATCCTGAAAGTGGAACACAGACTAGTCTACAGCAGCGGTGCTCAGCCAATCACAGCAAGCAATGTAGACTAGTCTGTGTTTATGGAAGTCCCTGCCCATACCCGGAACACAGTGCGGTATAGTACTGTAGTATGTACACAGCCACAGATACAAAACATACAGTTTTGCATTTGCACATGCAGCTGGCTGACAGCTTAGGGAGAAACATAGTTTGGCCCAACAGCAACAAACTATGATACAGTAGTTCAAAAGCTGGAGTTCTCTCTTAAATTGAAGTGCAAAAAACTGTAGAAGAACTACAATGAACAACCAACAAATGGCACAACTAGACAATTGGAACATACGATGTAGTTAGTCATACTATGTTGTATGTTCCAATTGTCCAATAGCACAGTCCAATACCAATTAATTTACTATGTTCAACATGGTAAATGAATTGGTCTGTGCTATGGATTTTTAAATCTATTTCAGTAAAAGTGGCAGATTTCGCTTTAAGAACAAAAGCTGTTCAGCTTTCTCACAGGAGAGACGGTTTCTCTTCTCATCAAGAATGTGAGATGCTAGACTGAATAGTCTCTCACTCTCTGTACTGGTGCTTTGGGCAGATAAATATCTGCGTGCAATCTGTGCAAGCAAGGGAAAACGTTCTTTGTTGATGCGCCAGTACTCAAGGGGATTGTCGCTTCTGGCAATAGGCTGCTCAGCTAATTAAATGTCCAGCTGTTGGGTAGCTGCACTTGTTGTGGCACCGCTATGGATTGGGGTGCATTGGTGTAAAATTTCTTCAAACATATCAGATATGAAGGGAGTGTGATCCTCTTTACTTGTATGCGACCGTTTCTCACTTTCCTCTGTGCGACACCTGGAAACTCCTTCACTAGATGCTTCCACCACCTCCATTCGTGCCAGTATCATTTCCCGTGCACGCTGCTTTTTCTCCACATTAAAGTAATGCTCTTTAAATCCAGGATCTAGAACTGTTGCAATGCAGTACAGAGGGGTGTCTTGAAACCGGTTGGTAACGGCCTCCAGTAGAGTGGTTTTAGCCGTTTTTTACACCATGGTCTGTTTCTACCTCTTTTCCGAGCAGACGCTTCAGTGCAGCAATCAAGGGGATAACTGCAGCAATGGAAGCATTAATTGAGCTTATTTCTTTTAACTGTTCAAATGGAGATAGAAGAGACAAACTATTTTCAACTAACGTCCACTGATGTGCACTCAGTGTTGCTCCCAGCCCGTAATCTGCAATGTATGCAGCTAAAACACACTTTTGTTCAAAAAGACTTTGTAGCATATAGTAGGTGCTGTTTCAACGAGTGGCTACATCTTGCTGCAGTTGTTTCAGTGCCATTCCAAACTGCATCTGCAAAGCTTGTAATCTGGAATAAGCAAGCGGAGAATGCTTAAAGTGACTCACAATTTTTCTTCCTTTTGATACGATATCAGATATGGTGCGCTGACTCATCAATCCTTCATTCACAGCCAATTGTAGCGTGTGTGCCATGCATGGTATGCTTTCAAGTTCACTGTCCCCCATTGCCTTTGCCATGTTCCGCGCATTATCTCAGACAATCAAATGCACTTTAGACTTCTCAATATGCCAAGTGTCAAGCATGGTTTTTAAAGCATCAGATATTGCTGCTGCAGTATGTGATCCAACAAACTCACGTGCGTTAAGTAGGATGTTTTGCAATTGAAATTTGTCATCTATCCACTGCGCTGTCAGGCTGAGCATGCTCATTGGACTGACATCTAAACTCAAATGTCGGTAGTAAAACTGATTGCTATGATGTTGGTAGTCATGAGCTCCCGAACATGTTTTCTAACACTGCTAAACAATTCATGTAGACTGGTATCTGCAAAGTAGTGTCTGCTTGGTAGTAAGTAACGCAGTTCAATATGTTGCATGAGCCTACGGAATACAATATCCTCCACAACAGAGAATGACTGTTCGTCTAATGCAGTAAATTCCATAATTTTAGCTGTAATGGCACGAGCTTTGGGACTGTCACGTGCATATTTTTTAACCTTTTCAAACACTGTGGCCACAGATGGTGTTAAGCCTGAGGCACTTTTTGAAATTGGTGCTGTTTTCTTGTAATCAGAATGCTGAACTGGATGATGTGTTTTCAGGTGGTGTATCAAACCTGTTGTTCAAAAATTCTTTGGCACTGTACCCCCTCTTGAAATTTCTGTTGAGCAAAGAGTACAGATTGCAAATTTGGGGTCTTTATCAGACAGCTGTAAAAAATAAAATAAAATCTAACCAATCCTTTTTTTTTTTTTTTTTTTTTTTTATGGTGCTGCTCTTGGCATGCAAGGTAGTTATGTCTGCACTGCAGTACATCTGACTTGTACCAAAAAAATATAATTGAACTGAGTAAATTTGATTTGAAATGGAATGGATTGCTTGCAAATTGCAATTGGATGCTATTTTATTTTTTTGAGCTATTCTATAGTATACGTCATGCGCCTTGTTGTCATTGAATAAAATTTGTCACCTTGTCTCAGCGTAGTATTATAAGTTATACAGTTATACGACACTGACATGACAGCAAGCGCATGATTTTTTTAAACATGACAGTACGCAATAAATATAATTATTAATATATTATATATGAAATATAATATATTATATATGTATTGCATACTGTCATATTTAAAAAATCCATGCGCTTGCTGTCATGTCAGTACTGTATAACTTATACTACGCTGTCAAAGTGACACATTCAATAACAGCAAGCGCATGAATTTTATACTGTATACTACAGAATAGCTAAAAAAACAAATAGCTTGCAATTTGCAATTCATTACATTCCATTTCAAATCATATTTAATCACTCAGTTCAATTCAATAATTTTTTTTGCTACAAGTCAGATCAGATGTACTGCAGTGCGCTTCCCAGTACTGTCTCTCGCTTCCCAGCAGCGTCTCTCAGGTCCCAGCAGCGTCTCACAAGCACGAGGAGCGTCCGCTGGGAGGGTGCCAGCGTCTCCGCAGGAAGGTGCTTATGAGTGCGGCGTTACGGCGTCTTAACCGTGAGGAACGTGCACGGCTTCCACACAATGAGTGATGTCACCCTCTGGTTCTGCCGCCTCTACTGCGCATGCGCGATTTCCGGCGCCAGTATCGGCAAGAATTCTCTTTCGGCTTTTAGCCGAAAGGGCCATTTTCGGCCGATATGTTTCAGTGGCCGAAATTTCGGTGCATCCCTCTAATATTTCCCTTTAATTATTTTTTTATCACTTTTATAACTACGCGTGACGTCACACCACGTGACTTGATGAAGTCACGTGTAGGGACGAGACAGGCTGCAAACACAAACAGAGGCACACGAGCTCGCTGCTCGTTGGATTGATACCACTGCTTCCCAATTTTTATGTGAGTACCTGTAATTTTACAATAAAGAGTGTTACTTTTAATCAAAACTGGATTACACTATTGGCTTCTCTTCTGCGATTACCCCCTATGAATACAACCCCCCTGCACCACACCTGAGGGAACTCCAACCCAGGATCCAGGATAGAGAGGGACGCGCTGGAACCCATAGGCGGATGTCCTAAACAGCTCTCTTGTTACATGCTTTTGCCCTATTACCTGAAGGTAAGGGGCCATTACCCACCAAAGTGGTCTAGCACACGAAGAAAACACTTGATGTGATTCACCCCAGCACTTTAACTGCAACGTGTGCATGCCAAGACGTTGCTGTCACAACCATACACAAGGACTGTTCCTGTGCATCATATGGATGCGTTTTCCAGCACTTTAATTGCAACGTGTGCATGTTAGCACGTTGCTGTCACATTTTATTAAAAGGATTTTCTTCTTATGCTTTTTATGCAAAATAATATTTTTTTCTCATTTTAAAAAAAAAAAAAAAAAAAAAAAAAACTTTTTACCTTCTTCCATTATTTGATGTCAGCATGCACAATATGCACCTTATATAGAAATAGTAAGCTACCACTCCTCCAATCTTGAGTTGCACATAGCACCTTTTGTCCGCACTATACACTTTGCTGGTCTAATTATAGATGTATGTTTATTATGCACCTTATTCTTTCTTAAACTCAGAGCTAGTCACTGGTGCTTTGGCAGCCCCACCACCACGTTTTTGTATTGTAATTATGTGGATTCTATTTTAGGTGATTGAAGTGATATTTTATTGTAATATATTTATGCCATTCTCTATGCATTATTGAAGATATTGAACATTTATAATCTTTTAACCTTTGTCATACACAGTATCCTTCACTTTTATGTTATTTCACCATTTTTTCACCAAGCGCATTTATTATTTTATGTTCACCTGTCTCCACACCAAGGATCAGCGCAGCACCACCCACTCATATACATTTATCTAAAAGGTCAGGTGTTTACCTTATCGGTGTATGCGGCTTTTCCACCCCTAGCCTCTTCCATAACAGATAGCGCGGGAATAATTCCCCTTATTTATTACAAGGAATGTAAACATCCCCTGTAATAAGAATAGTGTATGACAGGTTCTCTTTACAGAGAGATGTGGGGGTCTATAAGGCTCTTCATCTCTCCTCTAGGCTGGAAAGCCTGAGATTAAAAAAAAAAAATCTCAGCCTCTCCAGCTAAAAAAACAGCAGTGTTTACATCTGCTGAGGCCGGAAGTGATGTCATAACGTCGCGCCTGCCCTCCAAAGGTCAAAGGGATGGCCAGGGATCATCTGGTCCTCGGTCAACTCTATGGTAAATGGCTGCCACTGGCTGATTCATTCTCAGGCCGATCACACGGATTGTCCTATTTGCAGCCTTGGAACACCCAATAAGAAGACAGTATGCAACCGGTCTAAACTACCTGGCATGTTCACCAATGCCAGGAGCCTGGCAGACAAGATGGGAGAACTAGAGATACTGTTGTACAAGGAGGATTTAGATTTTGTGGAAATTTCAGAGACTTGATTCAACAGCTCTCGTGATTGGCTGGCAACCATTCAAGGGTATTCCCTTTATCGCAGGGATAGAAAGGGTAAAAAAGGGGGAGGGGTATGCCTGTATATCAAGAATAATGTACAAGTGAATGTGAGAGATAACATCACTAAGGGAGCAAGGGAGGAGGTGCAATCCTTATGGGTAGAGCTCCAAAATGATGAAACTAAGGGGAAAGTAATAGTGGGAGTATGCTATAGGCCCCCTAACCTGAGGGAGGAGGGGGAGATGGACCTCCTATCACAATTTGGTTTAGCGGCAAGGATGGGAAGTGACGTCATAATGGGGGAATTTAATTATCCATACATAGAACGGGCGGAAGGAACCGCACATTCATCTAAGGCTCGCCAGTTCCAAATGTCTTGCAGGACAATTGCATGGGTCAGATGGTAGACGCACCAACTAGAAACAAAGCGTTACTATACCTATTGATTACCAACAATACAGACCTGATCACGGATGTGGAAATACGGGGCAATTTAGGAAACGGCAATCAAAGGTCAATTAGCTTCAGTATAAATCACACAAATAGGAAACATAAGGGGAATACAAAGACCCTAAATTTCAAAAGAGCCAACTTCCCTAAACTACGAACCTTGCTAGAAGATATTGGGATAAAATCTTAGGAACAAAGAACACAGAGGAGAGATGGGTTTGCTTTAAGAGGCATTAAAGGGCATTAGCCAGTGCATCCCACTGGGAAATACATTTAAAAGAGCGAAAAAAGTTCTGGGTGGTTTAATTCCAATGTAAAAATGCATATAAAAGCAAAGGAGAAGGCCTTCAAAAAATACAAGACCGAGGGATCACCATCAGCATTCAAAGAATGCAACAAGAAATGTAAGGGTGCAATTAGGGCGGCTAAGCTAGAACATGAAAGGCACATAGCAGAGGAGAGCAAAAAAAAAATCCCAAGTATAAAACAGTAAAAGAGGGAGGACAGACCATACTGGCCCCATAAAGAATGAGAAAGGGAATCTGGTTACAAAGGATGGTGAGATGGCAAAGGTATTGAATTTATTCTTCTCCTCAGTCTTCATGAGGGAATCAGGAGGCTTCAGTAACCAAAACTGCAGTGTTTATCCTCGTGACACGTCACAGGAAGCACCCTCATAGCTAAAAGCGGACAGAATTAGAAATAGACTTGAAAAACTTAACATTAGTAAGTCACCGGGACCAGATGGCTTGCACCCGAGGGTCCTTATGGAACTCAGTCAAGTAATTGCCAGACCATTGTTCCTAATTTTTACTCACAGTCTACTGACTGGAATGGTACCAGCTGATTGGAGAAAAGCCAATGTAGCACCAATATTTAAAAAAGGTCCAAAATACATTCCTGGGAATTACAGACCAGTTAGCCTAGCATCAATAGTATGTAAGCTCTTGAAGGGGATGATAATGGACTATATACAAGATTTTAGTCATGAAAATGGTATCATTAGCAGTAATCAGCATGGATTCATGAAGAATCGTTCTTGTCAAACCAATCTATTAACCTTCTATGTGGAGGTGAGGTGCCATCTAGATAAAGGGAGGCCCGTAGATGTGGCATACTTGGATTTTGCGAAAGCATTTCATACAGTTCCCCATAAACGTTTACTGTACAAAGTAAGGTCCGTTGGCATGGACCATAGGGTGAGTACATGGATTGAAAACTGGCTACAAGGGAGAGTTCAGAGGGTAGTTTTAAAGGTGGAGTACTCGCAATGATCTGGGTTGGAAAGTGGGGTCCCCCAGGGTTCTTTCCTTGGACCAATCCTATTTAATTTGTTCATAAACGATCTGGAGGATAGGGTAAACAGTTCATTATTTGCAGACGATACTAAGCTAAGCAGGGCAATAACTTCTCCCCAGGATGTGGAAACCTTGCAAGTAGATCTGAACAAATTAATGGGGTGGGCAACTACATGACAAATTAGGTTTAATGTGGAAAAATGTAAAATAATGCATTTGGGTGGCAAAAATATGAATGCAATCTACTCACAGGGGGGGTAACCCCTGGGGGAATCAAGGATGGAAAAGGACCTGGGGTCCTAGCAGATGATAGGCTCAGCAATGGCATGCAATGCCAAGCTGCTGCAAACAAAGCAAACAGAATATTGGCATGCATTAAAAAGGGGATTAACTCAAGAGGTAAAGCGATAACTCTGTCCCACTCTGCAAGACTCTCTGGTTCAGCCGCACCTGGAGTATTCTGTCCAGTTCTGGGCATCAGTCCTCAGGAAGGATGTGCTGGAAATGGAGCGAGTACAAAGAAGGGCAACAAAACTAATAAAGAGTCTGGAGGATATTAGTTATGAAGAAAGGTTGTGAGCACTGAACTTATTATTTATGGAGAAGAGACGCTTGAGAGGGGACATGATTTCAATTTACAAATACCGTATTGGTGACCCCACAATAGGAATAAAACTTTTCCGCAAAAGGGAGTTTAATAAGATGCGTGGCCACACAATGGAATTAGAAGAAAAGAGCTTTAACCTAAAACTGCGTAGAGGGTTCTTTACTATAAGAGAGGCAAGGATGTGGAATTCCCTTCCACAGGTTTCAGTGGGGAGCATCGATAGTTATAAGCCGATATAGTCGCTATTATAAGCACCTGAACCACCACAACATACAGGAATATTTAATGTAGTACTGATATATGATCACACACATAGGTTGGACTTGTGTCTTTTTTCAACCTCACCTACTATGTAAATATATGTAACTATGTAAGCACCGGAGGGTGGCGGGGGCGTCCCATCCCGCTGTCTGTAAAAAGAATCAAGCTGCTGAATAGCCAGGCATCATTCAGATATATCCACTCAATGTCCAGCACGTCATATGACTGCCTTGGGCAGGAGGTGGTTAAATAATTAAAAAAAAAAAGATATGTAAATCAAGAAAATGGCCCCTAGATAGAGCTGACAATCACAGGAAATAAATACTTATTTACTACGATCATCATTTCCATCTAGTGGTCATTATGCAGTATTTTCCTTATTTACTCTTTAAAACACATTCAACCTAGAGAGAAAATAGCCAAATAACATTTGATTTCCCCCATTCACGCACAACCAATTTATATGCCGTTTCACAGGGTGAATAACTCTGCAAATATATATTCAGTAGATACCCTATAATGTACACACATGCACAATTTTAGTTTACACATCTCTTGACTACAGTTTGATCTTTAATATATTGTACAAATTTTTCTAGTTTGTTTTTTCTGTGTGCATTAATAGCAATTTTGGTTGTTATCAAAAACATTGTTTTATAAATATCTGTGCAGCAATCATGGGATACACAAAACCATTTGTATCTCTTTAAAATAGGTGTTGCCCTTTCAGAAAAAACATGGCTCTGTGGTGCATCTTCACAAGTATCTTAAATGCATATGATAAAATATAAAATGAGTTTTGTGCAATGCAAAATGAGAGACTGGGCTCAGCTGAAAAATAGTTAAGCTTTTTCTTTGCAATTTGTTAATGTGACAACTCTAAAAATGATTTGCACGTTTTTACGGGAAATACAGACAATGTGTGGCCCACACAGTGGCGCTAGCGACATGGTATAACTTCATATTAAGATGAAATCAGATTTCATTTGCAGAAGGTGTTTTTTGTAACAAAAGATACAGTAGATTTTGTAGTGGACATCACAATTTTGCTTTAAATTAAAAGCTGAACTCCGTACAGAAATGTTAAAGCATCTTATTATCTTACATTGCTCACCATCAACAATGGTTCTTTATTAATTGGCTGCTGCAACTTACACAAAGAGAATGAGGAAAAAAATACTCCATTGGTATTACACTCTAGTCAGGTTAAAGGCATTATATACCCCTCTCTCGACAACAGATGCTGGAGATGCAAGATGGCTCCAGGAACAATCACAGTAGTTGATGAAACTGCACTGGTGACAATATGTAAGATTTAAAAAAAAATGTGTATAATTTCTTAGTTTTCCAAAACATTGTGACAAAAATTACAACTTCAAAAAACTTACCATGCCTCTTACTAAATACCTTGAACTGTCTTTTTTCGAAAAAGGGGTAATGGGGGGGAGGGGGGGGCATTTGTACTGTCCTGGCGTTTTTGAGCTTCAAGAAATGAGATAGCCCGACAGTTCATCAGGATTGATAAATTTTCAGATATATACCATGGTTTGAGGTCTCTATAACTTTCACACACACTAATTAATATACACTGATTTATTTTCACCAAAGAAATGTAGCAGAATACATTTTTGGCCTAAATTTATGAAGACAGATTATTTATTTGCAAATTTCTTCTAACAGAAACAAAAAATGAGGTTTTTTTTTTCAAACTTTAATTTTACATTTTTTTTAATTCAACCCAGTGGTGATTAAATACCACCAAATGAAAGCTCTATTTGTGTGCAAGAAATTATACAATTTTTATATGCGTACAGTGTTGCAATTGTCATTCAAAGTGTGACAGCGCTGAAAGCAGAAAATTGGCCTGGGCAGGAAGGGGGTGAAATGCCCAGTATTGAATTGGTTAAAAATTAATGAAATAGCATTTTTGTTTTGTGGTGCTCAGATGCAGTGTAGTTTAGCTTTAATGCTGCAGAAAAATGTTTAAGAAGATGAAAACACTATAATAGATTATCCAAGACTGCTGGTCTGTTACAGAAGATTGTCAGAGCCTGCAGACACTTTACAGAAGTGGTTACAGACCAAGGACATGTTACAAAACACATATAGCGCAGAAATCAATACTTCTTACAGTCCTTTTAAGAAATGCTGCATTCAAAGTCTTGTTCACACCATGTCCATTGAGCTGCCTTTTGCTCCACACCACTGCACATGTATGGTGTGAGCATGGCACATACAACCTCAATTTCAAAAAAGATGGGCGCTGTGTAAAATCTAGATAAAAACAGAATGCAATGATTTGAATTTTGAAATTGAGGCAAAGTAAGTGGTACTAACAAGAAAGCACTGGAAGAACATTTTGCAACTAATTAGGCTAATTGGCAACAGGTCAGTAACATGATTGAGTAAAAAAAGAGCATCTTAGAGTGTCAGAGTGTGTCAGAAGTAAAGATGGGCAGAGATTCGTCAATCTGTGAAAAGCTTTGTCTAAAATTTTTGAACAATATCAGAATAATGTTCCTTAATGTAAAATTGCAAACACTTTAAATATATCTATATAAATTGTCTACATAATATCATCAAAAGATGCAGAGAATCTGTAGAAATATCTGTGTGTGTGGGGGACAAGGCTGAAACACCGTATTGGATAGCTGTGGTCTTTGGGCCCTCAGATAAAACTGCATTAACCACTTCAATACTGGGCACTTTCACCCCCTTCCTTCCCAGACCAATGTTCAGCTTTCAGCACTGTCGCAATTTGAATGACAATTGCGCGGTCATGCAACACTGGACCCAAATGACATTTTTATCATTTTTTTCACACAAATAGAGCTTTCTTTTGGTGGTACTTAATCACCACTGGGGTTTTTATTTTTTATGCTTCAAATTAAAAAAGACCGAAAAGTTTTTAAAGAAATGCATTTTTCTTAGTTTCTGTTATAAAATTTTGCAAATAAGTAATTTCTCTTCATAAATTTTGACCAAAAATGATGCTGCTACATTTCTTTGGTAAAAATAACCCAAATCAGGGTTTATTTGGTGTTGGCAGTGATGGGGGACAGACAGATGTTTTGTGCACTGTGACAGACGTGATGGGAGACAAAGCTCTATCATGCAAAGAAAAAGCCATATCTAAACATGATCCAGAAAGTCCCCTTCTTCTCTGGGCCAAAGCTCATTTAAAATGGTCTGATTCAAAATGGAAAACTGTTCTGTGGTCAGACGAATCAAAATTTGACATTCCCTTTCTCAACTATGAACTATTAGTTTCTCATCTCAACTATTAGTCCTTCGAACTAAAGAGGAGAGGGACCTTCCAGCTTGTTATTAGCGATCAGTTGAAAAGACTTTATCTCTGATGGTATAGGGGTGCATTAGTGCGTATGGAATGGGCAGCTTACTGTCAGGCCTCAGCAGCTGGGAAACCAGATACAGTGGGGAAAATAATTTGATCCCCTGCAGATTTTGTAATTTTGCCCACTTACAAAGAAATGAAGGGTCTATAATTTTTATCATAGGTGTTTTTCTAAATGATAGAGACAGAATAACAACCAAAAATCCAGAAAAAACACATTATATAAATGTTATAAATTGAGTTTCAGTTCAGTGAGTAAAATAAGAATTGGATCCCCTACCAACCAACAATAATTATGGCTTCCACAGATTGGCTACCGTATGTGCTCATGTGGTACACAGATTAGTCCTGTCTATTTAAGAAGGTGTTCCTAACGACAACTCGTTATGTGTATAAAAGACACCTGTCCTCAGAATCTTGTTTTTCCATTCAAAACCACCATCATGGGCAAGACCAAAGAGCTGACAAAGGATGTCAGAGACAAGATTGTAGACCTGCGCAAGACTGGAATGGGCTACAAGACCATCAGCAAGAAGCTTGGTGAGAAGGTTGGTGCGATTATTTGCAAATGGAAGAAATAAAAAATAACCATCAATCGTCCTTAGTCTGGAGCTACATGCAACATTTTGCTTCATGGGGTAAGGATAGTCATGAGAAAAGTAAGGGATCAGCCCAGAACTACACGGGAGGAGTTTGTGAATGAATCTCAAGGCAGTTGGGACCACAGTGACTAAACAAACCATTGATAACACAATACACCGCCATGGATTGAAATCCTGCAGCGCCCACAAGGTCCCCCTCCTCAAGAAGGCGCATGTACAGGCCCGTCTGAAGTTTGCCAATAAACATCTAAATGATTCAGAGAAGGATTGGTAGAAAGTGTTGTGGTCAGATGAGACCAAAATTGAGCTCTTTGACATTAACTCGACTTGTGGTGTTTGGAGGAAGAGAAATGCTGGCTATGACCCTAAGAACACCATCCCTACAGTCAAGAACAGAGGTGAAAACCTTATGCTTTGGGGCTGTTTCTCTTCTAAAGATACATGCAGACTTTGCCGCATTGAGGGGCCAATGGAAGGGGCCATGTATTGTAAAATCTTGGATGAGAACCTTCTTCCCTCAGCCAGAACACTGAAGATGGGTCATGCATGGGTCTGCCAGCATGACATTGACCCAAAATATACCACCAAGGCAAGAAAGGAGTGTCTCAAGAAGAAGCACATCAAGTCCATTGAGTGGCCTAGCCAGTCCCCAGACCTTAATTCTATAGAAAATTTATGATGGGAGCTAAAACTTCGAGTTGCCAAGCCACAGCCTAGAAAACTTAAGGATTTTGAGAAGATCTGTAAAGAAGAGTGGACCAATATCCATCCTGAGATGTGTGCAAACCTGGTAACCAACTACAAGAAATGTCTTACCTCTGTGCTTGCCAACAAGAGTTTCTCCACCAAGTACTAAGTCATGTTTTGTTTGGGGATCAAATACTGATTTTACTCACTGAAATGCAACTCAATTTACAACATTTGTATTGTGTTTTTTCTGGATTTTTAGTTGATATTCTTTCTCTATCATTTAACCACTTCAGCCCCGGAAGATTTTACCCCCTTCCTGACCAGAGCACTTTTTACGATTCGGCACTGCGTCGCTTTAACTGACAATTGCGTGGTCGTGCGACGTTGCACCCAAACAAAATTGACATCCTTTTTTTCCCACAAATAGCGCTTTCTTTTGGTGGTATTTGTTCACTTCTGCGTTTTTTATTTTTTGCGCTATAAACAAAAAAAGAGCAATGATTTTTGAAAAAATGCATTATTTTTTACTTTTTGCTATAATAAATATCCCCAAAAATATATATAAAAAATATTTTTTTCCTCAGTTTAGGCCGATCTGTATTCTTCTACATATTTTTGGTAAAAAAATTGCAATAAGCGTATATTGATTGGTTTGCGCAAAAGCTATAGCGTCTACAAAATAGGGGATAGTTTTATGACATTTTTATTTTTAATTTTTTTTTATTAGTAATGGTGGCGATATGCAGTTTTTATCAGGACTGCGACATTATGGTGGACACATCGGACAATTTTGACGCTATTTTGGGACCATTGTCATTTATACAGCGATCAGTGCTATAAAAATGCATTGATTACTGTGTAAATGACACTGGCAGTGAAGGGGTTAACCACTAGTGGGCGATGAAGAGGTTAAGTGTGTCCTAGGGAGTGATTCTAACTGTGGGGGGAGGGGCTTCAAGTCACTTGACAGCGATCACCGCTCCTGATGACAGGGAGCGGTGATCTCTGTCATGACACAAGACAGAATGGGGAAGTGCCCTGTTTACATCGAGTCCGCTCGTCCCGCTGGCGCGGTCACGCTGTACGTGGCTCACACGCGCCTGCTATCCCCAGCTCTTAAAGGGGACGTACAGGTACACCCATTTGCCCACCGCTGCCATTGTGCCGAAGTATATCGGCGTGCAGCGGTCGGCAAGTGGTTAAAATACACCCATGATAAAAATTATAGACCTTTCATTTCTTTGTAAGCGGGCAAACTTACAAAATCTGCAGGGGATCAATTATTTTCCCCACTGTATCTGGTCTCCCAGCTGCTGACTCCTGACAGTAAGCTGCTCATTCCATACGCACTAATGCACCCCCGGATGAAGGCTTTTGAACTGATCGCTGATAACAAGCCGGAAGGTCCCTCTCCTCTTCAGTGGGAAAACTTACAAAATCTGCAGGGGATCAAATAATTATTTTCCCCAAAGTATTCAGACCCCCTTAAATGTTTCACTTTTTGTTATATTGCAGCCATTTGCTAAAATCATTTAAGTTCATTTTTTCCCTCATTAATGTACACACAGCACCCCATAGTGACAGAAAAACACAGAATTGTTCATATTTTTGCAGATGTATTAAAAAAGGAAAACTGAAATATCACATGGTCCTAAGTATTCAGACCCTTTGCTGTGACACTCATATATTTAACTCAGGTGCTGTCCATTTTTTCTGATCATGCTTGAGATGGTTCTACACCTTCATTTGAGTCCAGCTGTGTTTGATTATACTGATTGGACTTGATTAGGAAAGCCACACACCTGTCTATATAAGACCTTACAGCTCACAGTGCATGTCAGAGCAAATGAGAATCATGAGGTCAAAGGAACTGCCTGAAGAGCTCAGAGACAGAATTGTGGCAAGGCACAGATCTGGCCAAGGTTACAAAAAAATTCTGCTGCACTTAAGGTTCCTAAGAGCACAGTGGCCTCCATGATCCATAATCCTTAAATGGAAGATGTTTGGGACGACCAGAACCCTTCCTAGAGCTGGCCGTCCGGACAAACTGAGCTATCGTGGGAGAAGAGCCTTGGTGAGAAAGGTAAAGAAGATCCCAAAGATCACTGTGGCTGAGCTCCAGAGATGCAGTCGGGAGATGGGAGAAAGTTGTAGAAAGTCAACCATCACTGCAGCCCTCCACCAGTTGGGGCTTTATGGCAGAGTGGCCCGACGGAAGCCCCTCCTCAGTGCAAGACACATGAAAGCCCACATGGAGTTTGCTAAAAAAACACCTGAAGGACTCCAAGATGGTGAGAAATAAGATTCTCTGGTCTGATGAGACCAAGATAGAACTTTTTGGCCTTAATTCTAAGCGGTATGTGTGGAGAAAACCAGGCACTGCTCACCACCTGTCCAATACAGTCCCAACAGTGAAAAATGTAAGAGGGTCCAAATACTTTCCGTCCCCACTGTATCTTTAGAGTGAGATTTATTTACAGTGGAAAAAAAAGACAATCACACAGCAGCAAACAATGATACTGAGCTAACCTGTGACAAAATACCTAATTAACCTAACAGAGACCTAACAACTAACTATCTACAAAATATATACAAAATGAGGGAATGGGGTAACAGGGAATACCAGGGATGCAAGGAAGGGAGAAATCAAGACTGGGTAAAGGAAGAAGGAGCAGGAGTAAGCAGCTAGTTCAGGAGCAGAATAAAAAAGCATAAGGATCTGGCGGCAAGGATGGCAATCAAAACACTGATTCGCCGTGTGCAAATGGGAGCAGCATTATATGTCCTGCTAGCAGCTGAGACCATTTGGAACTGATTACTGGGGCATGCTGGCCTCTGGTAGACACTGGAACTGCAGCAATCAACCCAGAGCATCACAGTGGCACGAGCAGGTGAACTCAGTCCCAACACTGAGACCCCTTTCACACTGTGGGCGTTTTTCAGGCGCTACAGTGCTAAAAATAGCGCCTGCACAGCGCCTGAAAAAAGCGGGTCCATTCACTTCAGTGTGAAAGCCCAAGGGCTTTCACACTGGAGCGGTGCACTGGCAGGGCGTCAGAAAAAGTCCTGCTAGCAGCTTCTTTGGAGCGGTGAACTCAGCGTTCCTCCAACGCTCCTCCCCATTGAAATCAATGGGCAGCACTGCGATACCGCAGCGTTTTGCGGGTGGATTTAACCCCTTTTTGGCCGCTAGCGGGGGGTTAAAACGAATAGCGCCGCTAAAATGACCCTTTCACACTGAGCCTCCTAGGGCTATTTTTAGCGCCGCTTTACCAACGTTTTAGCGGCAATATTCGGCCAGTTAATCATTCTTTATTCTATTCAAGTTTAAATACAATGTTTTGAATTTAAATATATTTTTTATGTAATGTTAACCACTTGCCGACCGGCTCACACCGATATACGTCGGCATAGTTGCACGGGTATGCAAAACCACATACCTGTACGTCACGCCGACATCAGCGGCTAGCGGGCGCCCGCCGCGCACCGCGGGAGCGTGCCCGCGGGTCCCACGGACTTGATGTCTGCCATTGGCCCGCGATCGTGGGCACGGAGAGGCAGAACGGGAGATGTCTATTGTAAACAAGGCATTTCCCTGTTCTGCCTAGCAACATGACAGGGATCTACGTTCTAGTGAACCCATCCCCCCTACAGTTAGAACACGCTGAGGGAACACAGTTAACCCCTTGATCACCCCTAGTGTTTAACCCCTCCCTTGCCAGTGACATTTAGGCCGGGTTCACACCTATGCGAATTGGATGCAGGTTTCCCCACATCCAATTCGCATAGCAGGAGAATGTGACTGGTTCCCTATGGAGCCGGTTCACATATCTCCGTTGCGGCTGTGGAGCGAACTGCACAGAAATGCTGTGCGTCTTTGGCTCTGTTTCGGCCCTGATTCGTTCCTGAAATGGGGAACAGGGACGCACAGCGCTCCTGTGTGATCTGCAGCCAGTTCCAGTGTGAACCGAGCCTTACACAGTAATCAGTGCATTTTTATAGCACTGATCGCTGCATAAATGTCAATGGTCCCAAAATAGTGTCAAAAGTGTCCGATCTGTCCACCGCATTGTCGCAGTCATGATAAAAATTGCAGATGGCCGCCATTACTAATAAAAAAAAATTATAATTAAAATGCCATAAATCTGTCCCCTATTTTGTAGACACGATAACTTTTGCACAAACCAATATAGGCTTATTGCGATTCTTTTTTTATACCAAAAATATGTAGAAGAATACATATTGGCCTAAACTGAGGAAGAAATTTGTTTTTTTATATATTTTTTGGGGATATTTATTATAGCAAAAAGTAAAAAATATTACTTTTTTTTTCAAAATTGTCGCTCTTTTTTTTGTTTATAGCGCAAAAAATAAAAACCACAGAGGTGATCAAATGCAACCAAAAGAAAGCTCTATTTGTGAGAAAAAATGGACATCAATTTTGTTTGGGTACAGCGTCGCACGACCGCGCAATCGTCCGTTAAAGCGACGCTGTGCCGTATCGCAAAAAAAGGGCTTGGTCAGGAAGGGGGTAAATCCTTCCAGGGCTGAAGTGGTTAAAGATATTCTGGTTATATTAATTAGAACCTAAATTGCCTGGCTTACTCTACATTTGCGAAGGGCAGGGGAGATGCAAACATTTTAGAGGAAAGCTGTTTTTAACCACCAAAATTTTGTGAACTTAATCCTTCAGTTTCATGCCATAAGCTGGCTATGGTGGATTCATTATTAAAGCAGGATGTACTAATCGCTGGCTCTGGCTAGACACACATAGTTCTGGACAGCCCCCATATATTATATTAGGCACCAAAAAGCAATACATAGAAAGCCTTTCTCCATTCTTGATGAGGCTGACTGGGCTCAGTATCATGATTACACAAAAAAAAAACCCTAGAACCTTATGTTTGCTGCCTTACAACACTATGGAAGAGATTTGTACTAAATTCTAAAATCTTGTACTAAATTATCAATCTACTGTTCCTATTGAGGGCATTCCCTTTTTTAAAGCGGAGCTTCGGTCATTTTTTCAACTTTCCATCTATTAAATCTTCTGCCCTTGTTGTTTTAACTTTGGATAGTAAAACATTTTTTTTTCTGCCAGTAAATACCTTATACAGCCCACTTCCTGTTTATTGTCTGGTCATTAGCCAAGGCTTATGACATCTTGCACAACTGTGTCTCTCACTCTCGTGAGAGTTTGCCAAGAAGGGAGGGGGGATGAGTCATAAGAGGGCCAATGAAAGCTGCAGAGCTGGAGATGTGTGTCTGTGTAACTCCAGGAAGTGAACAGGCAGCAGCTTCAGCTGCCCACAGTTAAAATGGCTGCAGCCAGACTTAGTGGAGGGAGATTTCTGCAGCATATTTGGCAAGTACAGAATCACAGTATATATAAACTAATATGCAAAGTGATTGGAGGGAAGCTTCAGAATGGCAAAGATGTTTTTTATTACAAACTATGTGAGAAGACTGCAGTTCCTCTTTAAGGGCTTAGTTGATAGATGTTTGGAGACACTTTTGAGGTCCTCCTTTGCTCTGGCAGGTCCAGCCCTGCAGTTGGCTTTTGCCACCCAGTCAGTTGCCCAGACTGTGACGAACTTGATGGGAGAACTCAGCAGTGAATTTTCTCCTGGTATAGATAATTCTATTCTTTCTCCAAGGCTACAGCTCTCTCATAGTTAAATCTCCAGAATGCACTTACTTTTTGTACATATGAACAGATTTTTTTGGCTTAGAGGTTGGTTGGCTGACCCTGCTCAGGAAACGTTCTTTTTGCCCATCCCCTTTGAAGGTAAGCTCCTGTTTGGGAAATCCCTTGAGAAATACATTGAAGTGGTTATGGAGGATTCCCACCCCACTATCCACAGTCACAACTCTGTATTAAATGTTCCTCTGTATGATCTGTTCACCCTTTCATCATCTACTGCAGGTCCATCGTTTTGTAGCAGACCCTTCACCCTTTGCTCCAGTTTAGTAAAATGAACTTTGCGTACAAGTATACTCATACAGGCTATGCAGACTTGCCGTTCTTTTAGGTTGTTTTACAATGTATACTGTATGTATACTATACTACTTGGCTTTCATTTAAAGAAAGTGAATGAAATTATTGTTGTATTGCGGTGTCCAGTAAGAGAAACGAGCTGAAAGGAATTCTAGTAAGCATGGTGGTATTGGCTGAAATTCAGAGTGCTGTGTGTGAGGCCACAGCTGGATGCCTTTTTTGGAATTTCATATCTATGAAATACTGCACACGGTTAAGATCCCTTGCAGTTAGTTGTCAGGGGAACCGAGATTAATCCATGTGCACTGCTAATTGTTACAGCCCGTTTTCTACATTTTCTCACACATACTTTTGTGTGAATATTTAAATTCTTTTGTGTTGTGAATTTGAAAAGGGATCTCATTGCTAAATCATGAAGCCTTGCTACACTTTTTCACAATAACTCCTTTTATGCATAAATATATTTTGAAATAAGTGTAAAATGTAAACGCTCTCTGCATTTCTCACCACCCAGATGCTTTTGTTCCACCAGACATGGTGAACGAAAGCCATCATTTGTTTAATTTAATGTATAAAGGAGACTTCATGCCTGTAAGCTTTAGTTGCTAGTGCAATCATGGCCAAACAGACTTCCATGTTAATTTAGGTAATGCTACCATATCACATTTAAATAAATGAATGGGGAAAAAATGTTTTCTGAAATAAAGTCTTTGCATGGCTGTTTACATTCTCAATTGCCATTTTATCTTAATATTTGTGGATCCATGCAGTCAAATATATATACACCAATACGCTTTTTAATTACAAATTTCTAAATTTTCTACATGTTTTCATCGAGCCTGGATTTTTCGGTAGCATGGAAATTCTCTTTGTTAGCAAGCAATGAATACATTTGGTTTGTGTTCCAATGCTATCAAGAGCATGAACAAATAATATTATTAATGATAATAAACCATTGGTTATCACTCCCACCACAGGCAAGAGTAGGGATATAAAAGACACACAGTCTTCCCCGCTGGCTCCTCTTCATGGTGCACATGTGCAATTGCTCTATTTATTCCTATAGGTTGGTCATTTTCCACAGGAAGGCAGTGGCATGCGTGTGCAGGAAGATAAGGAGTTAAGGAGTTGTTGGGAACATTTTTGGAAGAAAGATGGTGCGGCACTGAGTCACACTTGAAGATTTCTGGAAAGGAGACAAAGGTAAGTATTTAATACTGCAGACCACCCTCAAAGGGGTGGGGTATTTATTAAAGGACAAGCTCTCTAAATGTAAACGTATCCTTTAAAAGTAGAACTAAACTATTACAAAAGAATCCTTAAGGGCTGATTTAAAAAAACAAAAAAACAAAAAGAAAAAAAAAAAAAACAATGCATTTTATATTTACAGTGTAGAGCAATGCATGTTTACACATGCTTTGGACTCCAGTGGCTTTGGACTCTTGAAGCCAACAGAGAGCAAAAGAAGTGAAAAAAAGAAGAATTAAAAAAAATAAAAAGCTCAGAAGAGAGTAGAGTCACATAACCTGTTAGTCATACAATCAAAGTGGCACATAATTGTGAAGTGGAAAGAAAATGATAAATGGTTTTCAAATTTTTTTTACAAATAAATATGTGAAAAGTGTGGCGTGCATTTCTGTTCAGCCTCCCGAGTCAATACTTTGTAGAGTAGAACCACCTGTCGCTGCAATTACAGCTGCAAGTCTTTTTGGGGATGTGTCTATCAGCTTTGCACATCTAGAGAGTGACATTTTTGCCCATTCTTCTTTGCAAAATAGAACAAGCTCTGTCAGATTGGATGGAGAGCATCTCTGAACAGTAATTTTTAAGTCTTACCACAGATTTCTCATTTGGATTTAGGTCTGGACTTTGACTGGGCCTTTCTATCACATGAATATGCTTTGATCTAAACCGGGGATCTTCAAACTACGGCCCTCCAGCTGTTGCAGAACTACACATACCATGAGGCAATGTAAAACTCATTCACAGACGTGACTAGGCATGATGGGAACTGTAGTTCCTTAACAACTGGAGGGCCATAGTTTGAAGACCCCTGATCTAAACCATTCCATTCTAGCTCTGGCTGTATGTTTAGGGTCATTGTACTGCTGGAAGGCGAACCTCCACCCCAGTTTCAAGTCTTTTGCAGACTCTAACAGGTTTTCTTCTAATGCCATGTACACACGGCCGGACTTTTCGACCAAACTTGTCTGACGGAACGAATCCGTCGGACAATTCGACCGTGTGTGGGGTTCATCGGACCTACAGCGGACCTTTTCTGTCGAAAATGTGATGGACTTTAGATTTAGAACATGTTTCAAATCTTTCCAACGGACTTGAGTCGAAAAATCCGTTCGTCTGTATGCTAGTCCGACGGACGAAAATCGAAGCTAGGGCAGCTATTGGCTACTGGCTATGAACGTCCTTATTCTAGTCTGGTTGTACGCCATCACGGTCGAATCCGTCGGACTTTGGTGTGATTGTGTGTAGACAAGTCCGATTCGACGGAAGTCCGTCGAAAGTCCTTCGAAAAGTCCGACGTGATTTAGTCCGTCGAAAGTCCGGTCGTGTGTACACAGCTTGCCCTGTAATTGGCTCTATCCATCTTCCCATCAACTCTGACCAGCTTCCCTGCAGAAGAAAAGCATCCCCATAACATGATGCTGCCACCACCATGTTTCATGGTGGGGATGGTGTGTTCAGGGTGATGTGCAGTTTTAGTTTTCCGCCACACATAGCGTTTTGCTTTTAGGCCAAAAAGTTACATTTTGGTCTCATCTGTCCAGAGCACCACCTTCCACATGTTTGCTGTGTCCCCCACAAGGCTTCTCGCAAACGACAAACACCACTTCTTATGGCTTTCTTTCAACAATGGCTTTCTTCTTGCCACTCTCCCATAAAGGCCAGACTTGTGGAGTGCACGACTAATACCCCGTACACACGGTCGGATTTTCCGAAAATGTGCGATCGGAGCGTGTTGTCAGAAAATCCGACCATGTGTGGGCTCCATCGGACTTTTTCCATCGGATTTTCCGACACACAAAGTTTGAGAGCAGGATATAAAATTTTCCGACAACAAAATCCGATCGTGTCAATTCCGACCATGTGTGGACAATTCAGACGCACAAAGTGCCACGCATGCTCAGAAGAAATTCCGAGATGGAACAGCTCTGTCTGGTAATATTAGCGTTCGGAATGGATAGAGCATTTTCGTCACGCTGCAATGTTTAAAATTGTTTAATACAGCGCACTCTCTTCTTTATAATGTGAGAAGAATGAAGTAGTTTTGCTGCTCATATTCACACAGACTTCTCACAAACTTCTTTCTTTATTATTTATCATGATTCCCTCAATATATTTTCATTTGTCACATCTGACCAAATTTGTTTTTTGTTGTTTTATTTTTGTTTTGTATTTTTTTCATTTTTGCTATTTTTTTTTATTTTTGCTGGTTTTTTTTGTGTTTGTATTTGATTCAAGGCTGATGTTTTTTATCTTTTTTCTTGGTTTTACTCCATAATATTTTTGTGTGTGTTTTGTGTGTCAAGTTACCACAACACCATTGGTATCTTGTATTATTTAATCTCAAGGAGATTGCTTGGTGTTGGTGTCTCTTGTTAATTTCACATTGTATTTTTGAAATGTACCTGAATCCTCACAAACTGTCCTTTTTGAAGGAAAACGCGCATAGGCGAGTATAATTTAACCAAAAATTCCTTTATTAAGGGCTCAGAACCAAACAAAGAGGGAGGCAACGCTGGAGAAACAGCAGAAATTGGCGAAGCCTTGGACCCCCAGGGCACACATCAATTATTTTACAGCAAAATTGGTAGCCTGAGGAGTCCTTATCTAAGGGAGTGCAGTCTGGTCCAGAAGTCCCAGAGATCCGGAAAGCAGCAGATGACATGTATGTCCCCAGGCTGTGGTACTACAAGAGCCTGCATCTTTTGCCAGACCAGACTGAACCCAGGGCCATCACTCTCTGGTCTTCCTTCCACGCTTCCTTCCCGGCTATGGCTCTGGTGTTGGAGATGTGGGAGGAGTAGGACCTGGAGGAGGAGGAGGAGTAAGACCTGGAGGAGGACTATGTGTGAGGTCACAAATGTGGGTAGCACATGTTATTTGGCCCCTCAACCCCTTATTGAGAGCTTCCAAAATTAAGAACTCACACAGGAGTCATTGGCCCTCCTCCATCTGCATCATTTTGCAGGCAGTTATGCCAGCAAAGTCCTCCTCCACACTGTGGGGGGTTCTCAGGGCCTCTGTAGCCTTCCAAAATAGGCCTATGGCAGCCTCCTCCAGGTTACTCCTCTTCCTGCCACTTTGTCTTTGAAGGTGGAGGGGAGGGACCTGGGTATCAGGCAGCCTGCTTGGCCCGCCCACCTCCTGGCTGAGACTTCCCTGTGTATGAAAAAGGGACATCGTTATAGTTTTTGCATCATCAATCACAATCATAAATTAGCAATCCAAACTAACATCTATTTATAACATCATTGATTGGACATCCAGAAATATTTAGAAGAATGCTATACCTGGCTCAAGCTGGGCTCCTCCACATGTTGCTGCCTGGAAGGCCCAGGTTGGACGTCAGAAGCCTCAGCTGGGGGGGAAGGAAGCGTGGAAGGAAGACTGGAGAGTGCTGGCCTGGGTTCAGTCTGACCTGCCAGAAAATGCAGTCTGTCATAGTACCACAGCCTGGGGACATAAATGTCATCTGCAGCTCCTGATCTCTGGGAATCCTGGACCTTCTTGTGCTCCCTTAGATAAGTGCTCCTCAGGCCACCAATTAGGATCTTCAAATAGGTGATGTCTGCCGTGGGGATCACCGACTTCACAAATTCCAACAAATTATCCAGCGCTGCCTTCCTCTTTGTTTGGTTCTTATATTAAGGGTGGTTTATCTGCCATAGACAGGGCAGCTCATTGAACATATCAATGAAGATTGGCATAAAGTCCTTATCTTTCAAGATATCCATTTTCACTGCAAGACACAACACAAGACAAACCCTAATGTTAGCCTAAAGTCTTCTAAACTTGTGCAAATACAGGCCTCAATCTAGAAGCAGTATAGGCCCAATGTTAAATCTTACCTTCGCAATCACGATCGGCGCCTCCGTTACTCCTTCCTCCGCTCACAGATCATACGTACTACACACACGTGTTACGCTTTATAGACACTGCGCATGCGTGAAACTCTGCCCGCCCCTGACATTCTTTCTAGTCTATTCCCCGCCCCTTCTCGTTCGGCGCAGTGGGGGAAGAGCACATGGCGGAGACAGAGCAGGTGTCTGATAATTACACCAACGAGGAGGAGGAGGAAAGCCCTGAGCCAGAAACGTCCCGATCCAGAAGGAGACGATTTAAGGCCTCAAATATGTCCTTTGGGGAGATGGTGGAGATGGTCGACATCCTGAAGAGGGCCGACTATGACGGGAAGTATGGACCTTACCCCAACCCCAATGTCAGAAAGGCCAAGATCATGGCGAAAGTGGTCAAGAGTCTGCACCGGAATTTCAGGGTACGACGATAAAAAGATCAGCTCAGGAAGTGGTGGTTGGACCTGAAATTAAGAGAGCACGAGCAGTACAGAAAGATCCAGAGAGTGCTGCAAAAAAGTAAGTAGTTGTCCTGTGTTCCTATTCTTTATGTTTATTATGTTCGTGCTGCTCCATGTGCTTTTCCTAACTGTTATCCAGTTTAAAATGGCAACTTTCATGTTCATGGGCACATTATTAGTTCGTATAAAACATTGTTCGTTCGGCCTAGAAAACACCATTGTTTTGGCCATATGCATTTGCCCACATTTTTTATGGCCTACTTGTCTGCAAATAATTTGTTTGTGTAGATGGGTTTGTAACTAGAATGAAATGCAAACTAGATTCTGTGTAAGGAGAGGACAATCAGCAGCTCTTTACACATCTGGACGCTGTAGCACTAGTGTGGGACACAAGAACACCCTTTTTATTTTTATTAGGGGGCCCCACACAGGTGCTCCAGTGTATACTATAGGGGTGTCTCCATCTGTGAAGCTTGTACAAAACAGGTAAAGTTTTGAAGCTTGACAAAGGACACTAAAAATTCTACATCTTGGAACTCTGCCAAAATAGACAATTGTACCCCACTTCCAAGCAATGTTTCATATTCCTATTTCTGCCATCAAATATCTGTGTGCTAAGTATACCTATTTTTTTTTTACATAGGGGAGAAAAGACTCGGAGGACACCCCTCATCCGAGGAGAACACAGACCCCCCACCTCTGGAAGAAGGGGAAATCCACCCAAGCCAAGCAGAGCAGGAGGAGGAAGACGTGTTGGAAATTGGCACCACAACAGGTGCGTGTCTGCGACCACAGGCTCAGGTAAGAGATGGATGCCGGCAGATTTATAATACATGTTGTGTTTTTGTTTCTATCTTTTTAGGTGATCACGATGTCGTGGATCCAGGGCATTTCACCTCAGAAAGTGCACAGATCCTGATCGGGGAGATCATGGCGTGTAATAGGGACTTGGAAAACATCCTTAAAAACATCAATGATGTTCAACAAAAAATGAAGAACATCATTGATGGTTTAGGGAGATTTTAAAACCCCTCAAAATCCCTTTTTTTTTTTTTTTTTTTGCGCTTTTTGTGAGCTAAAAATGTTTACCATTTTTTGACATATTTGTGAAAAGCCAAATTTTGAAGAGGCACACAGTGTGTCAACATGTGCTATCTGCCATCACGGGAGATCAGTGGACGTGTTTTGGGGGTGCAACCCCTTCCTCAATAATAAAGTAGCTGTGAGGAAGGGGTTGCACCCACAAAACACGTCCCATGATCCCCTGTGATGGCAGCTAGCACATGTTGACATTCGGCATTTGGTGTGCATCTTCAAAATTTGGCTTTTCTAGGGGTGACTTCACCCCATCTGAATGCAATATCAAACACAGTTTGAAAATACTCATGTCTGATATTGCCTTCAAGTTCTACCAAATGTGAACTTTGTAAGTTCAAGATTTGTGTCTTTCTTGTTGGTTTTAAACATGCCTGTTTTAACTTAAATGGACATTGCTACTTTTTCTAATGTGACCCCAAAAATTGTTATACAACAAACATGTTGGTTTGTTTTAAAAACCTTTTCTAAATGCACATGTGATTGTGCTGGTATTAAAAAAGATTGTTAATCAAGAATGTGTGGATTATTGTTTCAATGCTCCAAATCTAATTCTAATTGGTGTTTTCAGTGGCAATGGGGGTTATTTCCTAAGGGAAAATCCACTTTGCACTACAAGTGCAGTTTCAACTGCACTTGTAGTGCAAAGTGTCTTTGCCTTAAATAACACCCAACAATGCTTTGTAATGTTACACAATCACGCCATTTTCAGGACTCACCACATTTCTGTCAGGGTCAGCTAAAAGAAACACAAGCAGTAAATGTCACCAAAGATTTTAGTAGTTAAATGTTTTTGTTTATTTGAAAAATGTTTCAGACATTGTCTGGCATATTGATAGCCCGCCTACCCGCAAAGTATTCAAGGTATCTTAGACGGACATCACGGGCACTCGGGGAGGCAAGCCAGGATGGCCACTTTCAAGCGCCATCAGGGTTGGTTCATTTTTAATTCCAGCCTCAGGCCCAACTGAGCCAGCATAGTTGTCAGAATGTTGCCATAAAAAGTTGTGTAGAACACAGCACGCAAGGATGATATGATTCAGTTTGTACTCCGCCATGTGTATGGGTGTAAGAAATAGGCGGAACCGTCTGGCCATGATTCCAAACATGTTCTCCACCACTCTTCTGGCTCTGGCCAGCCAGTAATTAAAAACCCTCTGGTCCGAGGTGGGGGTCCTCATCGGGAATGGCCGCATAAGATGGTCCCCCAGTGCAAACGCTTCATCTGCAACGAAGACGAATGGGAGTCCTTCCACATTGTCTGCTGGAGGTGGCAAGTCCAAGCTGCCATTCTGGAGACGCCTGTAGAACTCCATCTGGGCGATGACTCCACCATCTGACATCCGGCCATTCTTCCCCACGTCCACATACAGGAACTCGTAAGTAGCCGACACCACCGCCAACATCACAATACTATTAAACCCCTTATAGTTGAAATAGTATGACCCCGAGTTATGTGCCGGGACGATGTGGACGTGTTTCCCATCAATTGCCCCTCCGCAGTTAGAAAAGTCCCACTGCTGGGCAAAGTGGGAGGCCACAGTCTGCCATTCCTGTGGCATGGAAGGAAACTGTGGAGTCAAACAAGAAAAACAAATTAGTAATTTTGCACATAAACAGGGAAAGCAGATTAGACACAAACATTCTTGGCCAACATCAAGATAACATTTATTTGAGGGAGTTTTTAAAGACCAAAGTATAAGGTACACCTATCAGATCCCCCCCCCTCTCTCATGGGCCATTTCTAACATTTTAGGGGGGGGGGCTCTTGGACAGGTAACCCTCTCCACTTCTTTGAGAGATGAATGCCTAAATAATGGGTATTACTTTGGCCAGCCCCTCCTTAGTTACACTATTGACAGCCCACTTGACAGGTAAGAAGTGTCATAATACAAAGATATAAATACACATTGTACACATTTGAGCACATTTGGAAATTCTACTATTACCTATCAAGATAATAATAGGATACAAAAACTTTAAACAGTACCATTTGAAAGTATTCAGGCAGGCCCTTGCACTACATGCTTTGGGGAATTCATCCATAAATCTGACCACAAAAGAGATGGGTATATAGTGTGTATGGGTTTGGCAAAGTCACCAGATAGCTGATTGAGGATAGATAGAGAATTGTTATCAGCTGACTTAGCAGTTGGGGGGAGGGAGGGTTCCAAATGATTTGGGGACCCCCCAAAAAAAGCCTCTGGCACTCTGCCTGAATTTAAAGCACAAATCACATTTAAAAACATTTTAGGGGTGTTTGGGGTAAAGCACTACTATGGAGCTGATAAAATACATTGTTAAGTGACTACATGAGGTGAATATAGGGCCAGGAGACCATGCTGGGGAGGTAAGTGAAGGCAAATATGTATGAAGGACAAATAAATAATTACATAAAAATCCAGCATGCTTGAGGACAAAGGGGACATTCACAGCATATTACAATCATGGTAATTAGGGAATGAGGAAAGAAATACAATATATTATCAAACATTAAATATAAAATGTGATGTTAAAGGATAAAAATCTTACCTTAATATAGTCCTTCTGCAGGACCTGAATGATGGCAGAACAGGTCTCTGGGATAATGATCCCCAGAGCCTGGGGGGAGATGCCTGTCGAGAACTTCAAGTCCTGCAGGTTTCTCCCTGTAGCCAAGTACCGCAGGGTGGCGACTAACCTCTGCTCCGGAGTGATAGCTTGCCTCATGCAGGTATCCTGCCTGCTGATATAGGGGGTCCGCAAAGCCAACAAACGGTGAAAAACAGGGTCCGTCATCCTGAGAAAGTTACTGAAATCATCAGGATTATTCTCACGGATCTCACGGAGCAAAGGCATATGACAGAACTGGTCACGCTGGAGCAACCAATTCTTGGTCCATGAACTCCTCCCCACCCTGTTCATGGACTGGACTTGTGTCAAGGTCAGGACCCCAACACCAAGCCCCCGCACAGCACGAACTCTACGAGGAGTACGTATACGCAACATGGCTAGAATACGGTCGGCTGCTCAGAACGAATGCACTGAAGAACAGCAAGGCCTGTGAAGAGCGACCTGAAAAACAGTAACGAACGAACAAGAACACAATGACAAGAGTCAATGGTACTCGCTGCACGCACTGAAGAGCAGATACAAACCCACAAGCACAAATAGAACAGTAGAAAATGATCTGAAAACCACGAGTCAGAAAAAGCGCGAATCGTCTCTCACCAAACTTTTACTAACACGAGATTAGCAAAAGGAGCCCAAAGGGTGCCGCACTTGGTTCTGAACTGGCCTTTTCTAGTCTTGTCGTACGTGGTGTACGTCACCGCGTTCTTGGCGATCGGAAATTCCGACAACTTTGTGCGACTGTGTGTACGCAAAACAAGTTTGAGCCAACATCTGTCGGAAATAATTAATGGATTTTGTTGTCGAAATGTCCGATCAATGTCCGATCATGTGTACGGGGCATAATAGTTGTCCTGTGGACTGATTCTCCCATCTGAGCTGTGGATCTCTGCAGTTCCTCCGGAGTTACCATGGGCCTCTTGGCTGCTTCTCTGATTAATGCTCTCCTTGCCCACCCTGTCTGTTTAGGTGGACGGCCATGTCTTAATAGGTTTGCAGCTGTGCCATACTCTTTCCATTTTTGGATGATGGATTGAATAGTGCTCCATGAGATGTTCAAAGCTTGGGATATTTTTTTATAACCTAACCCTGATTTGGTGTGTTCCTTGGTCTTTATGATGCTATTTGTTCACTATGGTTCTTTAACAAACCTCAGGGCTTTACAAAACAGCTGTATTTATACTGAGATTAAATTACACATAGGTGGACTCTATTTACTAATTAGGTGACTTCTGAAGGCAATTAGTTCCACTAGATTTTAGTTAGAGGTATCAGAGTAAAGGGGGCTGAATACAAATACATGCCACACTTTTCACAAATTTATTTGTAACAAAAATTTGAAAACAATTTATCATTTTCCTTTCATGTCACAATTATGTGCCACTTTGTGTTGGTCTATCACATAGAATCCCAATAAAATATACATATTTGGTTGTAACATGACAAAAAGTGGAAAATTTCAAGGGTTATGAATACTTTTTCAAGGCAATGTAATGCTTATCGCATAACAACAGATGTTATTGTCCCATAACAGTGCCTTACTGACAAATAAAGCCACTGTTATTGGACAATGATTCGCGGGTGGGTAGGACTCAACAGCAAGGGGTTGGGGCTTAGGCCTGAAGTTGAGGGCAAGGCCTTTCTATCAAACTGAAAGAGTTGATAGGTGGCAAAAAGACCAGGGGCTTCAGCCTAAAATCCAAGGCCGGCATGGGGGGGGGGGGGGGCGGTAGTGGCGCACGGTTTGGCTGGGCGGTGGGGTTGTGTGGCGGGGGTAAGCTCACTTGCTGGTTGCTGCCTGGCTTACCAGTGCCCATCAATGCTGACCACTAAACTCACCTGCCTGACACACTGACCTACCTACCTGACATACATACACTGACCTACCTACCTGACATACACTGACTTACCTGACATACATACACTGACCTACCTACCTGACACGCACTGACCTACCTGACATACACTGACCTACCTGACATGCACTGACCTACCTGACATACATACACTGACGGTAGTGACACACACTGACCTACCTGACCAGGAGACAGAATTCAGCCGTGGTGTGCAGTGCGCCCATCATCACAGCAGGCAGCCAGAGGAGGATTGGAGAGCCGCCTGCCTGAGTGCCAAGTGAGGATCCCACAGTGATGTGGCGCAGCGGCTGCATTGTAATTCCCACCTTCTGGAGCCTTCAGCGCCTATGATGGACGTCCCACGGTCCTGCCATTGGACCAGTGGGACGTCCATCATAGGCACTGCAGGCTCCAGAAGGCGGGACCTGCTATGTGACTCGGCGGCGCTCGGGATCAGATCGATCCCCGCTCGGGGCTACTAATACAGTTGTGCATGCCCCCCCAGCCCCCCTCCCGACGTCACTGCCGAGTATCAATTCAGAATTTTGTGGCACATTACCCCAGGCAAGTTAATGTGTGTTATTTAGATTGTTATCTTGTGTTATGATAAGGCAGTTCATACATTTTGAAGATCACAAGGTTTTAATGGACCTGCAGCACAACATAATGAAGATAAAGCTCACATCATTACGACTGTATATGTGTTCTGGTACCTTAGCTAGTGCATTGGGTTGCCAATGAAAATAAATGGTTCTACAACGCAACAAAATAAGTTTAATGCATTACAGTGCATTGTGGTTGACTTGAATAAGGCCTAACAGGGCACTGAAGAGTTTTTTCTGCTTTTGAGCAGCGGTTTTTGTTTTTTGGATTTTAAAGTTGGCAGACTAACTTTAACTTCAATAAAGCTGCTTGGCACCATTTAAATGTTTAATAACAGCTTTGTAAATGGTTGTTGAATGTGATGGTTCTTATTTACTAGTAAAGATAATGAATGCTCATGTGTGATGGTTGTCCCTTATCAGTAACTTTTTAATTCATACTGTATTAATTCGTTTTTTTACTTTTGTTGTCTCACACACTAAAATCGGTTGGTTTGTCATGTTTCATAGCTGGCTCTTAGGTTTAATTACATATAATTTTTTTTCTTAATTAGAAAAGTAATATTTTAAAATCCAAAGGGCAGAGGAAATTGAATTAAGCCTACTGGTTGGGTTGTTATTGGATTTGTTGATTTTATACCATAGTGACACAAAAGCAGCTTTACTGGTAAGCTTCAGCTTATATGGATTTCAATGTAATATTTAAAAGATCTCCAGTTTTGCTTAATTAACATCTACAGCCTTATTAATGAGCAATATTTTTGTACTAACAATTAACTCTTGGTGCTGTTCAGTGTTTTAATCTGCTATTGCTTGAAGCGTTCAGCTTTCTATGGCTACTTTGGGGCCCAAGTAAATAAATATGTTCACAGCTTTCTTTTTTTAATTCATTATTTTTATTATCTCCAATTTTTGATTTACAACACTTTTAAACAAAACAAATACATTAATTTTCCATTTGCAAATAACAAATCTACACACAGAACATAACTCCCCTACAGTGCTGTCAAAACACATATACGTCTGTAAGAATATTACAGCAACTATCTATTTATATCCTTAATTATGTCCTTCTACCCTGTTTTCACTTATCCTTCCCCTTTCTTTCTGTAGTTTGAGAAGAATCTATCCACCCCTGGGATTCCATCTGACAGTATAATAAGAGGTATCATACCAGGTATCCTCAACCACAGATCCCATATTTTATGGAATTTTTTTTATCAGACCCCTATACCGAAACACCTACAATTCTTTTAGTAGGGTATCATTAACCTGTGTATGCCATTCCTCATATGTTGGAACGCTCGAAGATATCCATTTTTGTGCAATTAACTTTCGTGCTATAAATAGCATCTTGTTAATAGCTGTCCTAACTGCTGGTATATATACTTCTTTTTTAATATAACCTAATAAGCTTATTTTAGGATCCAACTGTATCTGTGTTTGATAAACCCGATTAATAGTATCCACAATTTTTTGTGAGTGCCTGAACAATTTAGGGCATTTCCATAACATTTGTACAGGGTAGTAGATCAGCAGAGGTTCTTTGGCACTAAGGGCATTCAGATGTATCTTGTCTTCCCCACTAATACAATTTAACTGGTGTCTTATACACTCTATGAATTATATATAGTTGCGTTAGAGATTGCTGAGGTGATACCAATACTGACTGTACTTGTTGCAAAATATTTTGCCATTGTTCATCTGTTAGATCTCCCAAATCCTTTTCCCATCCACTTCTAGCGGGGCAAGTAGCCTCCCCCTGGGATTGATCTATTAGACAACCATATATAATAGAAAAAAGGCCCTTCTTAGTTTGCGTCTTTGCAATAAGATCTATTAGTAGCATAGTTTGTATCTTTATCATTATCATTTATCATCTTTATCATTAGATTTAAATTGGGCCTGTAAAGTGTGTCGTAATTGTAAATATTGAAAGAAGGTATACTGGGGCAGAGAGTATTCTCTTTGTAATTCTTGAAATGTATTTAAAATATTATTAGAATATAATTGTGAAATGTATTGAATCCCTAGTCCTCTCCACACCCCAAATCCTTCTAATTTATTTATCTCCTTATACTTTATGTTTTCCCATAAAGGGGTATAGACTGATATATCTACATATTGCATTATATATCTCATTTCCTTTATTCATCAGTACTAAGGGGGGTTTTTGAGTACCAAAAGACCCAGATTCCAGTTATCTAAGTTATAGAGCTATTAAGTAACTATGAGAACTTTGAGTCAACAGTAATGATTGTATTAGATCCATCCAATCTATAGAGCCCCATCCTACCATCTATTGGAGTTGAGAAGCAATAAAATACATCCTAGCATTTGACACAGCTAATCCCCCTATCTTTAGAAAGTTGTAATTTAGAAAGCTTCCATAGTAAGATCCAAAACAAACAGTCTATTTTTTTAAAACCATTTAGGAGGTATCCATATTGGGGATTTATGTAAAATATTGAGTAACTGAGGGCCCCAGAACATTTGAATCAAATTTGCACACCTCACTAACGACAGAGGTAATTTAGTTCATACTTTACTCTTACCCTTAAAGTTATCTAATAATTGCGTCAAATTATAACTCAAATATTCCTCAGTTTTTAAGGAGACCCATATGCCAAGATATTTAAAAGACGTACTTAATTTTAATCTGATTTGCCTTCTGTGGTAAGGTTGGATACATCTCATCTAATGGGATCAATACCGATTTATCCCAATTTATACTAAAATCTGAGAAAGAACCAAAAGTTTCTATCAGAGTTATAGCAGAAATCGGTGATTTATCCGTATCTCCCAAAAACAACAAAGCATAAAACAGAGTTTGTCTTCACTTTCTCCTCTCTTAAACCCTCTAACTATAGATGCTTGCCTAATTACTATCGCTAAAGGCTCTGTCGCTAATGCGAATAGTAATGGAGATAACGGGCATCCCGTTATAGTGCCTATAGATAATGTAAAAAAATTTGATGTAGAACCATTAATCTGGACACATGCTCGAGTGGCACAATACAATAATTTTAGTCACCTCACAAATCCTTCACCCAGGCCATACTTCCCCAAAACCTCCCACAGATATGTCAACTTGATGCAGTCAAAGGCTTTGGCTGCGTCGAGGGACAGAACCGCTCTTTTCCCTATATTATAAGGAATCATCTGTAAATTAAGAAACAATTTCCTAAAATTAATACCTGGGAAAAAGCTTGTCTGGTCTGGGTGTATCACTTTTTCCATAACGTTATTTAAACTAGTAGCCAAGAGTAGGCGAAAAAGAGTTCTTATCAAACATTCTTAACAGCCATTGCTCCATAAATTCTGTAGTGTTGTTCCCCTCTGTACGTTCTGAGAGGCCAATCACTGTTAAGTTATTTCTGCATAGCCTCTTTTCTAGATTATCAATGTGACAGCATGTTGTTTTGACTGAAGGCTCACCACTTAAAATCTCGCTGCATAAATTACATTGTATCCTCGATGTTACTGACTCTACTCTCTACTGCAGTAGTACGCCCTTGTACCTTTTGTATATCTTGACGTATAATAGTGATCTCCTTCCGCATGTATTGGAACTGATTTGACAAAATAGATAACGTGGTATTGCTTGTTTGCACCACTTTAAACACATCTTTTAGAGTTGACTCTCCAATCTGTATATGCTGCTCATTTTCTGAATTTCCAGCTATAATTTTAATAGCAGTATTACCTCCCTCCTTCTTTCCCTGCCCACTCTCTCTCTCTCGTCATTCCCTTGTGCCTCTATATTTGTATTCACTGTGGACCATCCAGAGTTATCCTGATTTTCCATAGAGGGTGCTGATATTAAATGTTGTATGGGAGATGCAGAGGATTCTGAAATAGGATTCCATGCATATAGAATAAACCTCAAGAAAAGTGAGATTTTATAGGCAACCAAAAAAGAAAAAAATATATATTTTATTTATTTATTTATTTCAGGTACTTATATAGCGCCGTCAATTTACGCAGCGCTTTACATATACATTGTACATTCACATCAGTCCCTACCCTCAAGGGGCTTACAATCTAAGGTCCCTAACTCACATTCATACATACTAGGGACAATTTAGACAGGATCCAATTAACCTACCAGCATGTCTTTGGAGTATATTAAAAATTGTATATTTTATTATTACAAAATAAAATTCCAAGATTGGAAATGCAACACATTGCAACAATGTTGATGTCAACTATACAAGCAAAACTCTGTTAGACATGAAGTGGTAGTCCCCACCTACTTGCTGTTCCTTTCATCAATAGATTACAGAGGAATACATTAGAAGGGGATATCGAACGCGTTTCAAAATGTACTGTTATAGACAAATCTTCCTCAGGGAATAATACCACTTCTGAAAGAACAGTTACAATTAATGAACAATTAGTGCCATGTATAATAATGCATATAAAATACATATAACCATGGATCATCCATATATACATATAACTTACAATGTAAAAGCTTGTTTAGCAGGAACACTCCTTTGGATGGCAAGAAGACCATACATCAGTATATCAAAAGATTTCCACCAAAATGTCTACATCCCTTAGCAAAGGGCTTGACACTGCCCCCAAAGAAGATGGAAAAAAATGCACTATAGGACAAAGGGAACAAGACAAAAAATGATGGTAAATCCCTAGGAAGATAATTAGTATCTATTCCAAGGGATTTTGTATCCCTTAAAATAGATACTAATTATCTTCTTAGGGATTTACCATCATGCAGATTCTGCACGCTGCCATAAAGTTTCATTTAGTTGATGCTGGTTGGCTGTGTTACATAGATGATATAAAAATATATTTGCATGATTAAAGGCATTAAACACATATTGTAGCACTTGTTACAAGATGGAGATTGCACAGTAATTTAAACCAAAGTACTGTTTGCAACATAAGTCAAGGAAGGCCTAAAGAAATAAGGTTTGTTGCTTGTCCATCAATCTTATGTAATACTCCAGATGAAGTGTGGTCACATACAGTTTGGATCCTAAATTTTTTGGGGGGCTTTAAATGTACATGATGATCAGGGCCACATTTCTGTATAGCCAAATAGGGTGGCAAGGCTAACATGGACTGCACACAGCATTAAAAATCATAATGCTGACTGTTGTTAATGCATTCTGGTGTAAAATAATTTATGCACTTCCTGCCTTTGCAGTCCAGCTAGGTCCTCAGTGTTGCTGTCTCTGTAAAGTTTGTGTTTTTGTTGGTATACGGTGCACTTTACGGTTTACACACTCTGGACCTGTACACCCAGATACAAACTACTACAATGATAGGGGACAGTTTGAGCTACTTTTCTATTAACCAGATCTAGTTGTTTTGACTTTGTGTGGGCCATTTGTCTCTTTAAGCCTCTTTACCCCAGTCTCTTATAACTTGTTCCCCTTTCACGCTGAAGACCGCTCGCGCTAACAGTAAAGCGCAGCTCATTATAGCGGCGCTATACCGGTGCTGTGCGGGCAGGAGCAGGGTGCTTTTAACCCCAAAGAAGGGGTTAACAAGGAGTTAAAAGTGCACGAAAAGCCGAATCGATTTGCAGACGCTTCAGCAGCGCTGCCCATTGATTTCAATGGCAGGGGTGGTATAAGGCCACTCCAAAGATGCTGCTTGCAGGATTTTTTTTTCCGTCCTGCAAGAGCACCGCCTGGGTGTGAAAGCACTCAGGCTTTTACACTGGGGAGGCATGAGAAGCGTTTTTTTTTTGTAAGCGCTTTACAGGCGCTATTTTTAGCACAAAAATACCTGAAAAGTGCCTTCAGTCTGAAAGGGGTCTAATACTTAAAGTGGTAGTAAACTCAGTTCTACCACTTTTACCTACAGGCAAGCCTATAGTAAGGCTTGTCTGTATGTACTGTGAATAACTCCTAAACTTGCACAGTTTAGGAGATCTTCAGAGTGCATGCAGCCGGTGACGTTAGTGGCGCATGCACTCTGAAGGTCCAACATACAGTGCCGGACCTTCAGAGCCTGTGCCACAAACGGCGGCTCCTGCTCGCATGCGTGGAAGTGATGTCATCACGCTGGAGGGCTTACTTCTAAGTTAAATGTCTCATAATGTGCTAGGATGCGATGCATCCTAGCACATTATGACATTGCCTTGCAACAACTGCGATTTACTACTACTTTAAATTAATTAATCACCTAGGGTAGGAGGCAGACAGAAGAAGTCTGTAGGCTTGGGGGGGGGGGTCAGAAAGTATACATCCATCCATGCTAATGATATTCTTGTCTTGGCTTGTGATATTCAGAAACAATTTGTATTTATTTACAAAATCCCTGAGCCATGTTGATTTCAATTATTACATTGGTTAAAAATGTATATTCTTTGCATAATGTTATAATGTTGCTTGCTATAATCCACTGTTGCTGACATATCTAAAAAGTGATATCACATCTAAATAATGTCTTTTTTTTTTTTTTTTTAGACCGCCAGCCGTGCCCAGCAATGGCAACATCGAACTCTCAGACAGCTAGTGCTGCTGGACTGAGTAAAGAATTGGTGGAACTGCAACACCTCATTCAGTTTCCAGAGGAGATTGCAACCATCCTTACTGATCAAGAACAGGCGATTTATCGCAAAGTTTTGCCCATTGATTACCTTTGTTTCTTAACGAAAGATCTTGACCATTTTGAATGTGAGACCAGTTTTCCTGATATAAAAACATCTCTGTCTGCATCGCTGTTGAAACTGAAAACTAGGGAACACAATACTGTAGAAGAACTGGTAGCAAGGTTTAATGAGGCAAGTGAAATTATCTCTATTTTCATAATTCAGTTTTTGGCTTCATTATTTATTGTTAAAATGTACATAACAATTGATGGATGTGTCTTTTAACATCAACAAGGTTTTTTTTTTGAACATCAGATGTGTCAAAAATAAAAGTGTAGCGCTATATTCCACATCCACAAACGTGTGTATTGCAATAAATAAGTGCATATGTAAATGGTAAATACTACCAAGACATGTATGACCATAATATGGATAATGCCAAATAATTAATTGGTGTTTATCACATAAAAGATTAAACAAACAATAATAATAATTAGTTATCAAATGTGCCAGTGATTAATAGAACCCGTGCTGGTTCCATGAACAAAGCATCAAGCAACAAAAAAATCATAAAACATATCAGTCCATGTTGAATATATGAAAAATGTGTAGAAAAATAGTGAGAAGAACGTCAACAGAGTTCTATGGGGGTGATGAGTGGCCAAATGATGAAAAGAAACTCCCAAATTCACAGATGGATGGTTTCACCAGATCTAGCGAGTGGGTAGAAAGGAGACCACAAGTGTGCATAGATTGTACATCAGTGCCGGGGCCAACACCAGAAGTAGAGAAGGCTTACCGGAAGGAATTGACCTGAAATGGCGTACGCCAGACAAGTCAAAAAGGCTTAGTAACCACTGGTTCTGAGAAGTACGTCTTGTCAGATGTCATCAACAAATGGTGGAGAAAGGAGTATCAGCACGGCTTCCTCACCCATGGACAATCCAGCATAAATCAAATGTGTAATTCATATGCCATGCAAGGAGCAGAAAAACTCACATAGCGTGATAACCTTTTAAAACATTAATTTATTAAAATAATAAAAAACAGACTCACATTTTGGAAGAACGAAACAAAGCTCAAATATCATATAGCGGCGATCGTGAGGGGTCCACCCGACATGTTTCAGCTAAGGAGCTGTCATCTGGGGTCTTTTTGCTTATGCATCAGCTTGTGGTACATTTTAATGTATGTGGAATGAAGCATTTACATTTTAATTTATAGAACAGTGTAAACTCAAACTGACCTCAAATACCTAAGTAGACTAACCTTTTTAATTGCATTTTAATTGTGCAGTTAGCTTTTTTTTTTGAGAGATTAGCAATAGAAATGTTTAGAAAAATGAGCACCTAATAGCAGATCAAGACTAGATCATGTAAAAGGATAGATGTACTTTAGTGCAGTTATCCTTTTAATACTCTCCCCTTGCATCCCATTCCAGCCCTATATTTGTGTAGCCTTCATGGGAGCTGCCTGGCTCTGTTCATGAAAAATCTGCCACCTGGACTCTTGTTCTTCCCCTGCAATCATTCCTGTGTAAAAGTGTGTCTGTTGGGATGAATAACAGTTGGCATCTCAAATGAAATTATTGGGAGAGTCATATTTTGGCATAACAGAATATTCAAAAAATTTGTGCCAATGGCAAAACACCCCCTTCTACAAATTTTTCACTCAGAAATGCATTGGGAAAAGATTATATATTTACAACCTGGGTGCCATTTTACTGATGGTAGAAAGATTATATATTTACAACCTGGGTGCCATTTTACTGGTGGTAAAGAGAGTAGAGAGTGTTACAGAGAGTTAGCTATCTGTTGTGGTCATGGATCCTGTCCTAATTACATAGTTAATCTGGTTGAAAAAAGACACAAGTCCATCTAGTTCAGTGGTTCTCAACTCCAGTCCTCAGGACCCACCAACAGGCCAGATTTTAAGTATTACCTTGGGGAGATGCAGACTAGAATACTGCAATCACTGAGCAGCAAATGATATCACATGTGATGTATTTCAGTTATCTTGCAAACCTGGCCTGTTAGTGGGTCCTGAGGACAGGAGCTGAGAACCACTGATCTAGTTTAACCATGAACAAAATTGATGAAACAATTCTGCTTCTTTATCTGCTGAGGGAGAGGAGACAAATTTGAATGAGAAAAACAGACATTATTGGTATTGTACTCCTCCCTTGATGTCTTGGTGTGGTTAACCTCGAGATACTTCATCAACATGCAATTACCCCACTTTGGGGGATAAACATTTCCCAAAAGGGACAAAATCATTTGGAAATGTATTTCCCAAGAGGGACAAAAAAAACGTTAGGCTGTTTAAAAAACAAATAAATAAAGTGGAATGTGAGATGTCCCACATTTCCAGATGGACCTCAAAAGCAGCTATGAGGTCATCTGGGAGATGTCTCGGGCTATGCTGCGGCCACTCAGGCAGAGCACACGTCCATGCACAGCAGAAAAAAAAGGAAATTACTTCTTGTAATGAACTTCTTGTACAGACAGGAGTTTTCTAGATTCTCTTGAATGTTCATATCCTATTGTTGCAGTAAAATCCATTAACACTCCTAGAAACCAGATGCGCCGAAATGCTGATAGCCGCGTTTAGTCACATTAAAGTGTTTTTACTGCTGAACCACTCCTCTCCTTAATGCGCTTACCCTGGGGTTTTCTTCTCTGCCTCTAAACACCTATGTGTGAATAAACACATAGACTAACATTGAGGGGCATTTAGAAGCTGAAAAAAAAAGCTAAATGCCCCTATTAGGACAAGGTGTTCACCTACTCTCCCCATTTGTAATTACATTTACAGAGCATCCAAGGTTAACTAGCAGACCATGTTTTTCTGATTCCCTCCCCCGGAGCAGTGTCAGTATTACCCTTTGCTTCCAGACAAGAGCCAATTGTTGAAAATTATTAACATAGGGGTGACATTTACAACGGTAAATTTTTTAATAACTCTTATTGTTTCAACATATTTGTGAATATATTATCTAACTTGTTTAGTTGGAGGAGGGTATTTTGTTGTACATACAATCCTTAATGTGGTTGTAAAGCTCAGTCATGAAATATGAAAAAAAAACACATTCTTCTATATTGTGTATCTGTCTGTCTACAAAGCTCTGAGTGTAATTTCTCTCTGCTGTTGCGTTGCTCTGTTCTGGCAGCTTTTCCCAACACCAAGAGTTAAAATGGTGAGGAGGAGGGAGCTGCAATACAGCCTGTGACTGTTGTTCACAGATGTGCTTTTTCTCCTACTGTGTGAAGGGGAGTGTGTCCCTTCCCTCAAGTCAGAGCTCAGAGTTGTGGCTGTGTGAAGACTTCAGATCCATGCCCCCCTGCTCCTAGAACTAAGGAGAAATCCTTTTCCTGGTTGTTTTCAGAATGATCTATGTAAGAAATTACTGCAGATACACAGCTACAACTCATGTAGGAGGATTTGTTTCATCTCTGTGTTAGGTACATATGAGGGCTTACAACCACTTTAATCTTGAATCTTGCTGAAGCTCATATGAGAGTGACCAATTTGGTTTTGGTAGCTTGGGGTAGGTACTGTCCCTTTTCAGTGGTAATCATAGGGTTTGTTGGTTTTAGGCTTGGAGCAGTGGGTACTGGATTGAAGCTCTGGGGTTCTGGCTCTTATCTTACACCTGGTGTGTCGGTGTTTTAGGCTACAACACTGACCTAAATAATATGACATTATGTTGGTGTTGGACGAAGAGTGCTGTTTGTTCTGTCCAAAACACCTAATTCAGTGCAAAGTACTGTATATCTAATAAGGTGATTTGAAATCTGTGATTGATTTTGACAAACCATTGATTCTGATATTATGTCTAGAAGAGTCATTTTCTTGTTCTTTTCCTTCATGTAGATTTCTTGCATTTTGTTTAAAGTGGTTCCAAAGTCAAAATCTTTTTAACCTTAATGCCTTCTATGCATTAAGGTAAAAAATGCTCCACTACCTATCCTACTATCCTAGCCCCCCTGTCCTAAAACATGTAGCTGGCTCCTCTTACTGATTCAGCGCTGTCCTGGCTTCAGCACCTCTCCTCTCTCATCCTGGTCTCACAGGTGACACAGGCTGCAGCAGAAGCAATAGGCTACTGATGCTGTTAGTCAAACTCTTGTGAGGGGGCAGCAGGGGTGTGGCTTATGGTTCTGTGTGTATCTATGGGCGTACAGAGCCTGGCTTGAGAGTGTGCCTACGCGGGTGCCCCTGTAGCACATGTCTTGCTGAGGGGGCACTCGGAGGAGAGAGTAGCTGACAGCACCAGTGAGGGGCTTCAGAAGAGGATGTAGGGGACCAATGTGTTCACAGAGCAGGTAAGAATAACATCTTTTTTATTTTACAGCCGAAAAAAAAAAAAAAAACTTTAGTATCACTTTAAGTGCAGAATGCAAAACAATAAATGTTTAAAAGTGTAAAAATTTTCAACACTGTTTTAAACTATAACTAACTTTTACCTACATTAAGTATTTGGTGTATTGCATAAAACTATTTATATCAAAGATCAGAAATATTTTACCAGTGGCATTGAAGGGTTATAAACCCAAAAGCAAACATTTATTATATTGCAGATTGCCCATTCTTATGCCCCGTACACACGGTCGGACTTCGGACACTCCGACAACAAAATCCTAGGATTTTTTCCGACGGATGTTGGCTCAAACTTGTCTTGCATACACACGGTCACACAAAGTTGTCGGAAAATCCGATCGTTCTAAACGCGGTGACGTAAAACACGTACGTCGGGTCTATAAACGGGGCAGTGGCCAATAGCTTTCATCTCTTTATTTATTCTGAGCATGCGTGGCACTTTGTCCGTCGGATTTGTGTACACACGATCGGAATTTCCGACAACGGATTTTGTTGTCGGAAAAATTTATCTCCTGCTCTCAAACTTTGTGTGTCGGAAAATCCGATGGAAAATGTCCGATGGAGCCCACACACGGTCGGAATTTCCGACAACAGGCTCTGATCGGACATTTTCCATCGGAAAATTTGACCGTGTGTACGGGGCATAAGATTTGTTGGCTGCATTTGTTTTCTTTTTTAGGCTTTTTCTTATATTTTCATCTTGTGATCCAGCCAGCAAGTCTTTTGTTTTTCAAAAGCACAATCTCTCCAGCAGAATGTATCAGTTTACATGGATGAGACTGACCATTTAACACTGACAGGTGGTGCTTAAATGATCAGCTTTTATTCATTTATATAAATCCCAAAAGGAAGAAAAAACTGCGGTTAGCGATTATAAAGTGTGAGCTGGCGTTTGGCTACAACATGTTAGTGCATCTAAATCTGCTAATCTATTTAACACTACTCTCCTCCCAGACTGAAAATGCTGATGTCTGCAGTTCCTCCTATGCGCATTCATCCAGAATAAGTCACTGTAATACAGGAGGTGGGTAACTGGTCAGATCACCAGGTGAAAATAGAGGGGAGGGGGGAAAGCCAAACAAAGACAACGGATGCAGCCACCACATCTGATAATTGGTACACTGCAATATAATACATTTTGGGTTTTGGGTTTCATAGACCTCTTCATAGACCTCTATTTTGCAGACCGATTATTATGTAGTTTTTGTAAAATTTATCTGGCATGTTTGGCAGTTAACATAATTTCACACCTTCAGTATGAAGTGGAAGGCTATACTCTTTTGATCATATTCCAAATATGACTTGACTATAAACAGCAAAGTGGCTTATGTATAGTTTGCTCTACACAGATAGTAAAAATTTCCAGATTTAGTAACATTTTAAAGTTTCAAAAAGTAAAGGTGTTAGCGCTAAACAACATCACATAAATAATGATAGTGCATGATAAACCATGTGCTTAATCAATTGCGAAGTCCAATGTGACAATCCCAACACCATATATAACATAACAAGAATCTTTTAGTTTGATGCATCTTCAACAAAAGAAAAGCTTCACCACAAGTACTCATGAGGTAGATGGCAACTCACCAAAGGTATTTGACCACTTTTTAGGGTAGGTCTAAATACGCTTTATTTGGATAAACCAGATGGATCCTGGGTTTACACCTCTCCACTTTGAGACTTTCTCTGGCATAGGCTGGGGATGTGGGAACAAACTCCACCGGGGACACATAGAAGACCTTTTTGGTGTAGTAAGTTTTATTTAAAAAGGTTTAAAATTAGTAGCTTAGGTTGCACTCACATGTGACTGTGCCAGTCCTGGCACTAAGGTGTCTACAGCATGTGTGGTTGGGTCCAGGCTCGTAAGTGCGTGCAATCCACGCCTCATTCTGCATATACTAGTTGGTTAGATGTCACATATGTACGGTGCCATAGGCTATTTAAATTTAATATGGATAAAAAACAATTACTAATATATGATACGAAGATAAAGTTGTGATAAAGATGGTTAATACATGGGATCTACCTAGAGGGGTAATACCCCATAATAATAAATACACTTTTTTAGAAGGAAACTATGAGTGAAATCTCTCATACATGGTAGACCCATTACAAGTAAGACCATAGATTAGACCCGAAAAGCTGCCCCCCCCCCCAAACAACCAAACTAAATTAGTAATCAGTAATAAAACATTTTAAATCTTTATCCTAGGTACAGGCCCCAGGGATATAGAGATTGGAGTCTGTATGTCCACTGGGTCTCTATCTGGGAGACTGCTTTGGTCATATCCAAACCCCTCCAATGAGGACAAACTTTTTCTATTCCACAAAATCTAAGTAAAGAGGGATCTTTATTATGCAACTAAAATGGTTGGAGACACTGTGGTTTTTAAAACCTTTTTTGATATTATCTACGTGTTCTCCAACCCTCTTGGCCAAAGTTCTAGTAGTTCGACTTAATTATTGGAGGTTGCAGGGGCACATAAGAAGATAGGTGACATACCTACTATCACAGGTTATAAGTAGTTTAATATTATATTCTTTACCTGAAGAGAACTTATCTATTTTTCCAGCTCTGTCTCTGACTATTTTGCATGCTTTACACCTACTACATTTGTAAAAACCTGTGCGGTCTAAAAAAGTGGGAGGTTTTTTTTGGGGGGTTGGGTGAACCGCACTTGGTGGAGTTCTATCTTTGTGAATCTTTGGAACCTAGTCGATTACTGGAATTTTAGGGACTTTTGGAGGAGATATCTGGCCTCTTTGTTATGTTGTATTCCTAGCTTAGATCCTTTTTGGATCAATTGGTTAAGTGAGGATTTAATATAATAGTGGGATCCCCCTGGTAGCCTTCTATAGGTGGCTGGATCCTGGAGAATTCTCTGCATTTCTGCAGTGTATGCCTCCTGAGTAAGGATCACTGACCCCCCCCCCCCCCCCTTATCTGCGGGTCTAATCACTATCTCCTTATTCTGTTCTAATTTTTTGATGGCCTCTCTAATTTGTTTGGTATTCCGTTTCCTTTTAAATGGGATATCTTTGATATCCTCCTGTACCATATATTTAAAAGCTTCAATAAATTGATGAGAAGAACTTTTGGGATTAAAAACTGATTTGTTTTCCTTAATCCTGTATGAGTGTAAGTAGATTGGGAACCTAACGTTAAGTTTCCTGGCAAATTTTTCTAAATCTATGTTGGTTTCAAACTTGTCTAGGAATTTAACAGGTGCAAATTTCAAACCTTCACTTAAGACTGAAAGCTCCTCCTGTTTGAAAGAGATCTTGGTGAGGTTAAATATGCCTTTCATTAGGTCTCTTTTTCTTTTCTGCCCCCCTGCAGCCCCTCGTCCATTTTTTCCTTGAGGGCGGGCGGCAGGTGTGGGGTAGGCATAACCCCCCTCCAATTGGGATGTTGATAACCCCACTTTTGTTGGTATTCCTTCTGGGCAAGTTTGAATGGTTCTTTCCATTCCCTCCTTCCCCCCCTTGTGAATAGCAAGTTTTGGTGGGTGGTTTATCCCTTCCTCCTTTCCTACCTCTAGGGTTTCCCCTTGAATTCCCCCTATGAGATCTGAATGAAAAATAATTTCCATTATGACCTGGTGTAGAAGGGGGTCTTTTATATCTCACTGGTATTTTTTTAGTTTTGGTTTCATTATCCTGCTTGGTGAGATAATGTTGCAGTTTATCTGCTTTTAATTTATATTTCAGTTTTTCTGAAAAGGGTGCCACCTTATCCTTCAGAGTGTTTAACTGGGTCTCCAATAGTTGTAATTTGATCTTCCTCCTATTGAAAATTCACGCTCACTGAAAAAATGGCACCATTCCTTTAGGAGACCTTCATCCTCTAGCCCGGGGTCTCCAAACTTTTTAGCCCAAGGGCCACATTGTAGATTTTACAAATATTCGTGGGCCAAAAAAATGTGTTCATTATAAATAAATTAATAAAATAGTTAAATAATCTCATCATAGCCTTTTCCGCACATCTGTGTCCCCAACAGAGCCTTTGTACACCTCTGTGTCCCTCATCAGAGCCTCCTCATCATCAGTGTCCCCATCAGTGTGTCCCCATCAGTGTGTCTCCATCAATGTGTCCCCATCAGAGTGTTCCCATCAGAGTGTTCCCGTCAGAGTGTTCCCATCAGAAGTGTTCCCATCAGAAGTGTCCCCATCAGTAGTCTCCCCATCAGTAGTCTCCACATCAGTGTCCCCATCAGCATGTCCCCATCATCAGTGTTCCCATCAGCAGTGGCCCCCTTAGTGTGTCCCCATCAGGGTGTCCCCAGCAGCCGTGTCCCCATCAGCCGTGTCCCCATCAGCCGTGTCCCCATCAGCCGTGTCCCCATCAGCCGTGTCCCCATTAGCAGTGTCCCCATCAGTGTGTCCCTATCAGCAGTCTTCCCATCAGTCGTCTCCCCAGCAGTCACCCCATCAGTAGTCTCCCCATCAGTGTGTCCCCATTAGCAGTGTCCGCATCAGCAGTGTCCCCAACAGTCACTCCATCAGCCATGTCCCCATCAGTAGTCTCACCATCAGTGTCTCCATCAGCAGTGTCCCGATCAGAGTGTCCCCACCAGCAGTGTCCCCATCAGTGTGTCCCCATCAGCCATGTCCCCATGATCCGTGTCCCCAGCAGTCTCCCCATCAGCTGTGTCTCCATCAGCCGTGTCTCCATCAGTAGTCTCCCCATCAGCCATGTCCCCATGAGTGTCCCCATCAGCCGTGTCCCCATCAGTAGTCTCCCCATCAGTGTCCCATCAGCAGTGTCCTCATCAGTAGTCTCCCCATCAGCAGTGTCCCCATCAGCCGTGTCCTCATCAGTAGTCTCCCCATCAGCCATGTCCCCATGAGTGTCCCCATCAGCCGTGTCCCCATCAGTAGTCTCCCCATCAGTGTCCCATCAGCAGTGTCCCCATCAGCAGTGTCCCCATCAGCCGTGTCCTCATCAGTAGTCTCCCCATCAGTGTCCCATCAGAGTGTCCCCATCAGTAGTCTCCCCATCAGTGTCCCATCAGAGTGTGCCCATTAGCTGTGTACTGTACATCTTCAGCAGTTGCCTCAGTACTAGAGCTGGCTTCAGCTCTCCTGCATCTTCCGACTTCTGCTCACTGCCAGCCACGCAGAAGGAACTTTAATACAAGCAGCGGGTGGGTAGCTGGGAGGTGCCGCGCCAATGACGTCACTGGCTGCTAGGACATCGGCAGTCCCAGCTGCCAGTCCTAACGCACAGCGTTGCAGCATGGGCGGGAGTGGCAGGAGTGGCTTTGTCTGCCAGACCTGCCAGCTGCGGGCCGGACAAAAGACACAAGTGGGCCGGGGTTTGGAGACCCTGCTCTAAGCCATCATTGGGACTTACCATCTTTATCACAACTTCATCTTTATACCATATATTAGTAATTGTTTTTTATCCATATTAAATAACCTATGGCAATTACTTTATCCCATACATAGTACGCTCAAATCTAGCAAACCATGTACAGTAAAAGTTTGGATTGCGAGCATAATTTGTTCCGGAAACATGCTTGTAATCCAAACTCGTATATCAAAGTGAATTTCCCCAAAAGAAATAATGGAAACTCAGATGATTCATTCCACAACCATTTATTCATACAGTATGTCCTTCAGTTTATAGTCCATATAAAAAGAATATAGCAATGTGACCAGGTTGTGTAACCATAAAATGTCCATTCACAAATGGCAGCCTCCACAAGGGGATTGGAAGCAAAATCCAGTAGGAGCTACATAGTATGAGAAGAGAGGTGCCTCTAAGTGCAGCAATATGGTTACATTTAATGAAGGTACAACATTTAGCACCTCACATGGTTGATAACTAAAACAGGCACATCTAAATATGCAGTCATCTGGAGCAAAGCTGTCCACATAGACCGTTCAATGTAGAAAAAAGAGAGAAAGGTCTGGTGTCACCAGTGACACACCTCCATCTCTGAAATATGCAACAAAACAGAAAATTTGCCCTGGGACTTTGAGTGAGGTGGGCACAGTTTAGCCAATAGACGTAGCAACAGTAAATACCGTATAAAATGTATTCAGGTAGAGATAGTACATGCATTGATCTCATCAACAAATGCCAATTCATACTGGATACATAAAAATAAAATGATGGTACATATATGTATAAACAATCATATACCACACAGGCATCAAATGTACCTGACACGTTTCACAAGACCCAGCTCGCTCTTCAGGGCTAGATGCGTGTAAAATGTACATAGGATGAAGAGATAATTTGGAGACAAATTGGGTGTATAGCGTGATATTGATACTATAGGTACCGGATAAGGGGGCCTTGGTAAAGAAACCCCATAATCACCACTAGACATGACCAAAACAGCGGATGTATAGCTCCCAGGCGGCGGCAGCAGGTGTCTTGCCAGGGAGCTGAGGCGGCGGAGCCAGACAAGACCCCACCCAGGACCAAACAGAGGAAAAGCACAGCACGCATAGAAATTGTGTGTCCCTAATGGTCTCACTGTGTCCATGGAAAGTATTGGCTGTAAACATAAGTATATATGTCAGACAATCTAAAGTCATAGAGTAAAGTTAGTATGTGGTAACGTATATGTATCTATGTAAGAATGAAAGACCTGAGCCAAGAATGGTAAGGACATGGCTATACACCCAATTTGTATCTCTTCATGCTAGGTACATTTTACACGCATCTACCCCTGAAGAGCGAGCTGGGTCTCGCAAAACGCGTCGGGTACATTTGATGTCTGTGTGGTATATGATTGTTTATTCATATATGTACCATCATTTTATTTTTATGTATCCTGTATGAATTGCCATTTGATGAGATCAATGCATGTACTATCTCTACTTGAATACGTTTTTTTACTGTGCCCCATCTTTTGGCTAAATTGTGCCCACCTCACACAAAGTTCCAGGGCAAATTTTCTGTTTTGTTGCATAGTTCAGGGATGGAGGTGTTTCACTGGTGACACCAGACTTTTATCTCTTTTTTCTACATTGAATCCGGGTGGAAGACTCCCATTTCGCCCAAAACTGGTCTGTGGTCACTCTCACCATTAAATACATACATACATACATGCATTTTACACTTTTATTATGCATTAGCCTTTAATTTCCAACACATAATTTACATCTTATTATAGGCATATACACCAATCCTTCTGGTGTGCTGTTCCTTGTTGGTGGTGGTAGTGTTTGTTTTGCTTTGGGAGCTGAGATGGTATCAAGGGAGGTTTCTTTTCTTACACCTACACATCTTTCGATGTGTAGGCCACCTACACATCGGCGCCATGTATATGCGCCAGCCAAGTGACATTCACGATTTTACAGTGTCAGTGTGGCAGGATGTATTGTGTCATCTGGATTACCTCGGGGAGTGTCTGCGCATTCGCACCTCCTGATAATGGTGGGCGCTTTCCGGCGCTCGCATGTCAGTCATCCACACAGCCTCCCAAGCTCTTCCGGGGGTATATATCGGAGGTTCAGCATGGCGTGGATCTTTCTGTTTTTCTCACTGAGGATACGTATATCTGTGGAAGTCCTCTGCTGTGACTTACCACATATATATATACACACATTCACTCTACTCAGGTATACTGACATGTTTTCACATGGCTCACTCCGAGCACCCAGCTCTAGCCTGTCTTTGACATCACAGGTTCATTATACATCTGCATTTCATTTTATCTTCTACTTCTTTTTCTTCCTTTGTTCTTTTGCTATTTCCTCACTGTCACTCTTGTCAGCTTTTGGTATCTCTTTACCACTTCCCCCTACAGTCTCCATGTCCTTACCATCCTTAACACAGGGCTTTCATTTTTACATACATACATATACGTTACCACAGGGCTCAAAATTTTCAAGTCCTGAGTCACTAGCCAGGCCTTACTCGCCACTAGTTGCCCCACCCATTCCCTCCCCTGCCCCACCCATAAGTCCGCCCTTGTAAATTATCTCATGAAATTACACTGTTAAATGTTTTAAGCAGAATTAAGTTCCAAAAATAAATATTACTATATAACTAACAATATTAACATAAATCATATCAGCACCCATCAGTGCAGCCTCACTGTGCCCATCAAATGCAGCTTTACGGTGCCCATGAATGCAGCCTCACTGTGCCCATCAATGCAAACTCACTGTGCCCATTAATGCAGCCTCACTGTGCCCATCAAATGCAGCTTTATGGTGCCTATGAATGCAGCCTCACTATGCCCATCAATGCAGCCTCACTGTGCCCATCAATGCAGCCTCACCATGCCCATCAATGCAGCCTCACTATGATCATTAAATACAGTTTTATGGTGCCCATGAATGCAGCCTCACTATGCCCATCATTGCAGCCTCACTGTGCGCATCATTACAGCCTCACTGTGCCCATCATTGCAGCCCCACTGCCCGTGAATGCAGCCTCACTGTGCCCATGAATGCAGCTTCACTGTGCCCGTGAACACAGCCTCGCTGTGCCCATGAACGCAGCCTCACTGTGCCCATGAAGGCAGCCTCACTGTGCCCATGAACGCAGCCTCACTGTGCCTGTGAACACAGCCTCACTATGCCCGTGAACGTGACCTCACTGTGCCCCTGAATGCAGCCTCACAGTGCCCATGAATGCAGCCTCACTGTGTTCGTCAATGCAGCCTCACTGTGCCCGTCAATGCAGCCTCACTGTGCCCATCAATGCAGCCTCACTGTGCCCGTCAATGCAGCCTCACTGTGCCCATCAATGCAGTCTCACTGTGCCCCATCAAATGCAACTTTACTGTGCCCCATCAAATGCAGCTTTACTGTGCCCCATCAAATGCAGCTTTACTGTGCCCCATCATCAATACAGAATCACCTGGATGATGGATCACACACACACAGCGGGCATGTCCCTCTGTGTGTCACGGAGCTGGGTCTGTGTAATGTTTTTTAAAATACATGTTATTGCCTAATGTATCCTATGCCTAATGTATCCTATGGTTTTACACAACATACTTATGACTGCAATTGTCAATAGGATGTGTGCGGTATGGGCAGATGGATATACAGGGATGAGGTAGATCTCGTTTTTGTCTCCAAGCCCCATTTTTGGGGAGTCCAGCCAATCACACTCCTTTTTTCATTATAAAAGCAAAACGGATGTGGCGTGTCATCACTTCCTGATGACTCCAGCACAGCGAAACGTATGTCGTAGCGGGGATTCGTCATTTCCGGGTCCCATATGTGACATCTAACCAACGAATATATCCAGAACGAGGCGTGGATCGCACGCCGCTAAGAGCCTGGTATACCCATCCGCACATGCTGTCGACATCTTAGTGACGGGATTGGCACAGTCACATGTGAGTGCTACCTAAGCTACTAATTTTAAAACTTTTTAAATAAAATGTACTACACCATAAAGGTCTTTTATTGTGTCCCTGGTGGAGTTTGTTCCTACATCCCCAGCCTATGCCGGAGGGAGTCTCAAAGTGGAGAGGTATCAACCCAGGATCCATATGGTTTATCCAAATAAAGTGTATTTTGACCTACCTTAAAAAGTGGTCAAACCTTTGGGGAGTTGCCAGCTACCTCATGAGCACTCGTGGTGAAGCATTTATTTGAAGATACATCAAACTAGAAGATTCTTGTTATGCTATATATGGTGTTGGGCATGTCACATTGGACTTTATTAGTTTGCAATTGATTAAGCACATGGTTTATCATGCACTATAATTATTTATGTGATATTTTGTAGCGCCAACACCTTTACTTTTTGTTCACTGTCATATTGGAGTCCACATTCTTTTAACCGGTTGCCGACCAGCCACCATCATTATACTGCGGCAGGTTGGCACCGCTGCGCCATTTGCCATAGGTGTACGGTGGTCGAACGCGGACAGAGGGTGCATGCGCACGCTCCTGTGACAATCAGTCTACAGGCCCAGGCCAATGATTTCTGGTCTGGACCTGCTGATCGGTTATGGCGAATGAAATGCCTCCTCTGCCTGTGTAATGTAAACACAGACAGAGGAAGTGATGTCACCTCCCCTCATGGAGCCCTTTTCGGTTCCAGTGCGAGAGGAGAAGACATCTACTGTGAGTACACCAAACATTACACTAATGCCAGGACACATAGGCACACTTTTAACCCCCTGATTGCCCCCCCCCCCCCCAGTTAACCCTTTCACTCCCTGTCAGTGCCATCAAGTGCTGTTTTTTTCAGAATTTTCACTGATCACTGTACTGGTGTCACTTGTGACACTAATCAGCATTAGGGAGGTTAGTGGTAGGTCCAGGTAGGTTTAAGTTACCCATGTAATCCATAATAAAGGTTTTAACAACTTTATCACCCACCAGTTAACCCTTTCACCCCCTATCACAGTGGCATTAGTATAGTACAGATCTCTTTTCTGATCACTGTATTCGTGTCACTTGTGACTATAAGCAGCATTAGAGCAGTTAGCGGTAGTCACAGATAGGTTTAGGGTATCCGCCATAAAGTCCCTAATAAAGGTTTAACACCTTAATCACCCCCAGTTAACCCTTTCACTCCCTGTCACTGTGGCATTAGTATAGTGTACAGATATTTTTCTGATCACCGTATTAGTGTCACAGGTTAGCTAGTTAGCGTCAGTTAGGTGTCAGCTTCAGTTAGCTTCAATATCAGACAGCGTCAGATTTTAACCCTTTTATTGCCAGTAGCGCTAACACACACATGCACACACCATACACCTCCCTTACTAGTATAGTGTTTGAACGGATCAATATCTTTCATCTGATCAGATCTATACTAGAGTCCCCAGACACCAGCCAACACCTGCGTTTAACCCCTCCGCCCAGCCCAGCCCAGCCCACCCAAGTGCAGTATCAATAGATCACTGTCACTTACAAAACACAGCACACACAACTGCCACGTTAGCAGATTCAGGCCTGATTCCTGCTAATGCTAACAGTTAATTTTTTTGTAGTGATTCAAACAGTCGCTGCCAACCAGTTGCTCTTTTACCTGTGAGTCGCACTAGCTGTACCTATAAATTCAGTGGCCAAAAAGTCCAAAGAGAGGTACACTATTGAAGAGGCCTACACGTTGCTGAGCATGACAGATGAGAGCGAAGGGGAAGCCTCACTGTCAGATTCAGGCTCAGTATACGAACCCGTAAAGAGCAGTGGCACCCTGACAGATAACTCGATGATGGAGTAGTGGTCCCTACTAAGGTCAGGCGTACCTGACCCCGTTCTTCTGTTGTTGAGGTGCAACAACTGCATGGCTCTTGTATAGAGCAGAGAGCCAGTACTAGTACCGCTCAACCTTCCGGGGGAACTGGCAAGCACCAGCGGCTTAGTACATCCTGGTCATAGACAAACCAGCACTGCAGTATCACTTGGTGATATTTCAAGCTGGTCTGGTGGCTAGCACAAGTAGTGCCCCATAGCCACCAAGAATTTAAAGACGGGCCCGTAGAACCCATAGTGTCCTTCCCGCTGCGTTTGCTAATCCTGATTGGCAGCCCACCACTTCTGCAGCACCCATACTTCCCCCATTCACTGGCCAACCCGGAATTCAGGTGGAAACAGTGGATTTTAGTACTCTTGACTCTTACAAGCTGTTTTTCATGAAAGATCTGTACAGATCTATTGTGGACCAAAGAAATGTATACGCTGGTCAATTTATCGCCGCAAATCCAAATTTGACCCTTGCCAGAGAATTTGCCTGGAAACCTATAACGGTTCCCGAATTTAAGACCTTTCTGGGCCTATCCCTCGTCATGGGCATTACTAAAAGGTGAGCGTTGCAGTCATATTGGTCCACTGACCCAATTCACCATATGTCCATTGTCTCTGCTTCTATGACCAGGACTAGATACGAGCAAATCTTGCGGTTCATGCATTTCAATGACAATGAACTCTGTCATCCTCGAGGTGACCCGGAATGTGATCAGCTCCACAAAATTCAGCCCCTCGTAAACCACTTCAACCAACAATTTTCAGCCTTGTTTATTCCCAATCAAGTTGTCTGCGTTCAATCAGTCCCTGATAAGGTTTTCTGGCTGCCTTGCTTTCAAACAGTATCTCCCCAGGAAGCGTGCCAAATATGGGGTCAAGATGTATAAGCTCTGTGACAGGGCCACAGGCTGTACATATAGTTTTCTGGTTTACGAGGGAAAAGATAGCAGCGTGGGGCCCCCCAACTGCCCAGACTACATAGGGAGCAGCGGTAAGATTGTTTGGGACCTGGTGTCACCCTTTTTCAGAAAGGAGTACCACTTTTACGTGGACAATTATTACACAAGCGTGTCACTTTTTAGTCGCCTTCTTTATTCTGGAATTGACGCATGTGGCACTGTGCGATCTAATCACCGGGTCTTCCCCCAACACCTTGTAGAGTCCCGACTTAGACGGGGGAGAGAGCCTGCTTGAAGTGTAATAAATTGCTCACAGTGAAGTAGAGGGATACACTGAATGTTTTTTTTCTGTCCTCCATTCACGCAGATACAACAGTCCAAATTCCAACGGCGACTGGTGTTGAGAAGCCCATCTGTGTCCACGTTACAACCTTAGCATGGGAGGTGTGGACTTCAACTACCAGATTATGGCGCCGTACTTTGTTGCCCGTAAGGCCAGATGCTGGTGTAAAAAAGTGTCTGTATACTTATTTCAATTGGCTCTGCTGAATGCTTAAGTGCTACACAAAGTTTCAGGACGAAATGGATCCTTCCTAAAATTCCAGGAAGAAATCATCACAGCGTATCTGTTTCTAGACGGTGCTGTGGCCCAACTTCCCAATGCAAATGCAGTGAGCCGGCTACATGAGAGGCATTTTGGTACCTCTGACACCCGCTTTTATTGTCCCTCCTGTCCTGACCAACCTGGTCTCTGCATCGGTGACTTCTTCCGTCGCTACCATACACTAGTTGAGTATTAACATAGGGTACAGCACGGCACAGTCCTAGGGCACACTTACACAGGGTCTCGAAAGATGTTAGATGGCCATCGCATTTTGAGAGACTCTAAGCTGGAATGTTTATAGTTGTAATAAAAGTGTAAAAGAAAGAAATAAAAAAGCTAAAAATAGCTGTTGTTTTATTGTTCTTCTCTCTCTATTGTTCTCCCTCTATTGTTCTGCTCTTTATTGCTGAATTTTATGCTTAATTGTAATGTTTTATTGTTACTGTGTTTTATCGTGTTTGCTTTGCAGGTATATCCTACTGTTATACTGCAATGTTACTGTGTTTTATTGTTAACCATTCAGCTGCAGCACGGGTTCATTTATTTTGACAGCAACAGGGTTTGATCTCATGATACGTAAATCCGTTACTCCAGCACTGTAGGTGGTGATTTCACCACCACAGTTAAAAAAAAAAAGAGCATATGTGCCAAAGCATGCAGGCAGGAGTGGACATTAGGGGCGGATTGCCCCTATGCTTCGGCATATATTTTTCACTCTTTTTTTTGCACATATTGCAATAAAAAAAGTTGTTTTATTGAGTTAATGTTTTATTGATACTGTGATTTATTGTTACCATTATTTGCTTTGCAGGTACGCCAGTCAGCTGCAGCACTGTTTTATTTATTTTGGCAGCAACAGGGCTTGCTCTCATTATACGTAAATCAGCAACTTTAGCGCTGTAGGAGGTGATTTCACCACCACAGTTAAAAAAGAGCATATATGCCAAAGCATAGGGGCAGGGGTGGACATTAGGGGCAGATTGCCCCTATGCTTTGGCATATATTTTAATCTTCTTTTCTTGGCAGATATTTCTTCATCCACATCAACCGATGTGAATGTATGCCCATCATTAGAAGTTGGTGGATTCTAATAGTGGGCATACTACCGATCGATCGATGTGAATGGAGGTTCTCTTTTTTCATTTAACCCACAGGCTGCATAAAAAAAGAACATTTAGAATATATATGCCCAACAGGGTCCAGCTACATACTGTTATGTTGCTGGACTTTGAGTGGCTATACCAGAATGATGACTGCAGGTTTAGGTGTCATCTTGGTATTGTTTTTTTCAGCCGGCAGTCGGGTTTCATGTAAAAGCAATCCTAGCAGCTAATTAGCCGATAGGCTGCTTTTACAAGCAATGGGAAGAAACGTCTGCTCCCCCCCTCGCCGTCTTCCATGGTTTTCTCTGCCTCTCTTGTCCCACCGGTGAACCCGAGAATGCAGCAGGTGGTTCGCCAGCTGACCATAGAGCTGATTGAAGGCTAGAATGGCTCAAATCATCTCTATGGCCTAAGAAACCGGAAGCTACAAGCATTTCAGGACTTCGGTTTCGTCGAATATAAACAGCGCCATTGGGAAAGCATCTTATCACACCGATCTTGGTGTGGTCAGATGCTTTAAGGCAGTGGTTCTCAACCTTCTAGTGCCGTGACCCCTTGATAAAATTTCCCAAGTCGTAGGGACCCCTAACAGTAAAATTATTTTCGTAGCGTGGGTTGTCAGCACCCTAGCAAGACAAGTAATTTGCCCGCCTAACCCACGGACATTTAGCGCTCCCTAAGTCCCTTCCACTCGTACAGTATTAAAACCCCTTTATGGTATATTTTAGGATGTACCACTCTTTCTTTTTGTTCTCCTTTCTTTCCCTTTTATCTCTCTCTCTATCCTAATTTCTTGTTTTTTTTTTTTGTTTTTTTTTATCCCCATCCCTCTCTCTAGCTGTCTTTCTTGTTATTTCTCTCCCTTTTACTTTGTTCCTCCCCTTCTTTTCCTCTCCCTTCCATGTATTCTCTATTTTTATTCCTTCTCTTACTCCTTGGCGGTGGGATGAGTGGCAGTGCTGACGAGGAATTGGGATCAGTGGCAGTGCTGGCCGGGAGTTGGGATCAGTGGCAGTGCTGTCCGGGAGTTGGGATCAGTGGCAGTGCTGGCCGGGAGTTGGGATCAGTGGCAGTGTTGGCCGGGAGTTGGGATCAGTGGCAGTGTTGGCCGGGAGTTGGGATCAGTGGCAGTGCTGGGGGGAGTTCTGATCAGCCAACTTAGGTGCTCTTGATCAAGGTCAACTGCTGATCTGAGAACTGTAGTAGAGACTTTTAATGACAACTCTAATCACAGGTAGTGTTATTCACTGTGTCTCCGACTTTGTGGTGTCTTGTAGCAGTGACATCTATGCTGAAATCAGGAGATAGGGTCTCCTCCAGCCCCTCCCACTTCACATTGCTCACCAGTCAGCTGACCTCTAGTCTCTGCCCCCCAGCCATGCCGTGAACTGAATGGGCGGCTGCGAAGAGGCTGAGTGGGCAGCCGCAAGCTCCAGGAACAGCCCTGCTGGGCGGCCGCAAAAAGGCTGGGAGAGTGGTGCTGGCTTCAGGAACAGCCCAGGATTTAGTGACCCCTGGCAAATCATCATTTGACCCCCGAGGGGGTCCTGACCCCCAGGTTGCTTTAAGGGCTGAGAAGAGATCTAATAGACCCCACCTTTTTCAAAAAAAAGTACCTGTCACTACATATTGCTATCATAGGGGATTTTTACATTCCCTGTGATAGAAATAGAAATGATAAAAAAAAAAAAAAAATGAAAGGGACAGTATAAAAATAAAATAAAAAGCAAAATGAATAATAAAAAAAACAAAACATAAATTAAAGCACCCCTGTCTCCCCATGCACGCACGCAAAGGTGAATCCAAGCGTCTGTCCTGTGTCGTATGTAAACAGCCATTGCACCATGCATGTGAGGTATCACCATGAACATCAGATCGGGGGCAGTAATTCTAGCATTAGAACTCCTCTGTAAATCTAAAGTGGTATCCTGTAAAGGCTTTTAAAAATGTATATAGTTTGTCGCCGCAGCACGGGTGTGCGTAATTTTAAAGCATGTTGTGTTTGGTATCTATGTACTCGGCATAAGATCATCTTTTATATTTCACCAAATATTTGGGCAATATAGTGTGTTTTTGTGCTTTAAAATTCAAAAATGTGTTTTTTTTTTCCCCCCAAAAAAATTGTGTTTGAAAAATCGCTGCGCAAATACTTTGTGAAAAAAATGCATATAATGTTTGGGGTTTCAAAGTAATTTTCTAGCAAAAAAAAATGTTTTTTTTCATTTGTGTCAGAATGGACTTGGTGGTTCAAGTGGTTAGATGAGTGGGTGATGTGTGGTATAAGCTTTTAATGTTGGGCATAAAATGCCAGGAAAGTTCAACTCCCTCCCCTCCCCCAAATGACCCCTTTTTGGAAAGCAGACATCCCAAGCTATTTACAGAGAGGCATGTTGAGTCCATGAAATATTTTATATTTTGCCACATAAGCATTGCAATACCCAAAACGGCAGGTGGAGCGCACGCCATATGGTTTACTTCCTTGTTCTCTTAGAAAATGGAAGTGCAGTTCAGACGTCACTTCCTGTGACAATACAGCCACCTGCCGTTTTGGGTATTGCAATGCTTCTGGTAGTGAAGTAAATGTTAAAACGAGCAACTCTGGATAAGGACCGGAATGTGGATGGTTGATGGGATCTGGACCCCGATGTGTTAGATTTGGTATGGCCATTGCTATTTTCGATATTGATATTGAGAGTAACATTGATACTAATATGGGTACCATTGGCAATATTACCGCTTTGGACTATATCTAGATACATCCCATTTGCAGTCAATACTGCATTTGTCTTTGCACACATTGTGTGTGTATATATATATATATGGAGATCGGGTATAAACACATGTGTAGAAATCTGGGATCTATAATATATATGTGTATGTGATCATGATATGTGTACATGCCGATAAGTGAATAGGTGTACATGTGAGTGCATAAGTATGTGTATATGCATATATGTATATGGTTAACTTTGGAGCTCCTAGCTAAGGTTTGCCTTTCATTGGACCGCCCACGAACGTGGGTGGGGCATTGGAGCTGCTTATGGATGTGCCTTGTAGATGAACACATCTATATAATAGCTGTAGGAGATAACACTGCTAGGCTTTGAAGAAGAAGGTAATCCTTCGAAACGCGGCACCCAGCAGTGGTTCGCACTTCCTCTCTTCAGGTACAGTGGGACAAAAAAGTATTTAGTCAGCCACCAATTGTGCAAGTTCTCCCACTTAAAAAGATGAGAGGCGCCTGTAATTATCATCATAGGTATACCTCAACTATGAGAGAAAAAATGTGGAAACAAATCCAGACAATCACATTGTCTGATTTGGAAAGAATTTATTTGCAAATTATGGTGGAAAATAATTATTTTATCAATATCAAAAGTTCATATCAATACTTTGTTATATATCCTTTGTTGGCGATGACAGAGGTCAAACGTTTTCTGTAAGTCTTCACAAGGTTGTCACACACTGTTGCTGGTAAGTTGGCCCATTCCTCCATGCAGATCTCCTCTAGAGCAGTGATGTTTTGGAGCTGTCACTGGGCAACATGGACTTTCAACTCCCTCCAAAGGTTTTCTATGGGGTTGAGATCTGGAGACTGGCTAGACCACTCCAGGACCTTGAAATGTTTCTTACGAAGCCACTCCTTTGTTGCCCGGGCAGTGTGTTTGGGATCATTGTCATGCTGAAAGACCCAGCCATATTTCATCTTCAATGCCCTTGCTGATGGGAGGAGGTTTGCACTCAAAATCTCACGATACATGGCCCCATTCATTCTTTCATGTACACGGATCAGCCGTCCTGTTCCCTTTGCAGAGAAACAGCCCCAAAGCATGATGTTGCCACCCCCATGCTTCACAGTAGGTATGGTGTTCTTTGGTTGCAACTCAGCATTCTCTCTCCTCCAAACACGACGAGTTGTGTTTGGTTTCATCTGACCATATGACATTCTCCCGGTCCTCTTCTGGATCATCCAAATGTTCTCTAGCAAACCTCAGACGGGCCCGGACATGTACTGGCTTAAGCAGGGGGACACGTCTGGCACTGCAGGATTTGAGTCCCTGACGGCGTAGTGAGTTACTGATGGTAGCTTTTGTTACGTTGGTTCCAGCTCTCTGCAGGTCATTCACTAGGTCCCGCCGTGTGGTTCTGGGATTTTCGCTCACCGTTCTTGTGATCATTTTGACCCCACGGGGTGAGATCTTGCGTGGATCCCCAGATTGAGGGAGATTATCAGTGGTTTTGTATGTCTTCCATTTTCTAATTATTGCTCCCACAGTTGATTTCTTCACACCAAGCTGCTTGCCTATTGCAGATTCAGTCTTTCCAGCCTGGTGCAGGTCTTCAATTTTGTTTCTGGTGTCCTTCAACAGCTCTTTGGTCTTCACCATAGTGGAGTTTGGAGGTTGTGGACAGGTGTCTTTTATACTGATAACAAGTTCAAACAGGTGCCATTAATACAGGTAATGAGTGGAGGACAGAGGACCTCTTAAAGAAGAAGATACAGGTCTGTGAGAGCCAGAAATCTTGCTTGTTTGTAGGTGACCAAATACTTATTTTCCACCATAATTTGCAAATAAATTCTTTCAAAAATCAGCCAATGTGATTGGATTTGTTTCCACATTTTGTCTCTCATAGTTGAGGTATACAGTCAGGTCCATAAATATTGGGACATCGACACAATTTTAATCTTTTTGGCTCTATACACCACCACAATGGGTTTGAAATGAAACAAAGAAGATGTGCTTTAACTACAGACTTTCAGCTTTAATTTAAGGGTATTTACATCCAAATCAGGTGAACGGTGTAGGAATTACAACAGTTTGTATATGTGCCTCCCACTTTTTAAGGGACCAAAAGTAATAGGACAGATTAACAATCATCCATCAAACTTGCACTTTTTAATACTTGGTTGCAAATCCTTTGCAGTCAATTACAGCCTGAAATCTGGAACGCATAGACATCACCAGACGCTGGGTTTCATCCCTGGTGATACTCTTCCAGGCCTCTACTATTATTATTATTTTATTATTATTATACAGGATTTATATAGCGCCAACAGTTTACGCAGCGCTTTACAACATTAGGGAGGACAGTACAAGTTCAATACAGGAGGAATCAGAGGGCCCTGCTCATTAGAGCTTACAGTCTAGGAGGGAGGGTCAAGTTATACAAAAGGGTAATGGCTGTTGGGGATGAGCTAATGGAGAAAATAGTGCAGTTGTTAGATGGAGGCAGGATAGGCTTCTCTGAAGAGGAAAGTTTTCAGGGATTGCCTAAATGTGGATAAATTTGGAGACAGTCTGAGAGATTGGGGTAGGGAATTCCAGAGGATGGGCGAGGCTCGGTAGAAGTCCTGGAGGCGGATATGGGAGGAGGTGATGAGGGAGCTAGAGAGCAGAAGGTCCTGGGAGGAACGGAGAGGGTGATTAGGTTGGTATTTTGAGACTAGGCTAGTGATGTAGCTGGGGGCAGAGTTGTGGATGGCTTTGTAACTTATTGTTAGTATTTTGAATTTAATTAGTTGGGCGAGTGGCAGCCAATGGAGGGATTGGCAGAGGGGGGTAGCAGACACTGAGCGATTTGTAAGGTGGATGAGTCTGACAGCAGCATTCATGATGGACTGAAGGGGGGATAGTCTATTTAAAGGTAAGCCAATGAGGAGGCAGTTGCAGTAGTCGAGAGATAACCAGGGAGTGAATCAGGAGCTTTGTGGTTTCATTGGTTAGAAAAGGACGTAGTTTAGAGATGTTGCAAAGGTTGAGGCGGCAAGCTTTGGAAAGTGATTGGATGTGGGGCCGAAAGGAGAGTTCAGAATCCAGGATAACATCTAGTACCCTGAGATGTGGGGACGGGTGGATGGTTGTGCCATTGCTCTTGACAGACAAGTCAGGGGAAGAGGCACGTGAGGGAGGAAATATTATAAGCTTGGTTTTGGACAAGTTGAGTTTGAGGAAGTGGTGTGACATTATTATTATTATTATTATTCAGGATTTATATAGCGCCAACAGTTTACGCAGCGCTTTACAATATAAAAGGGAGACAATACAGTTATAATACAATACAATACAATAGGATTAAGAGGGCCCTGCTCAGAAGAGCTTACAATCTAATAGGGTGGGGCAGGTGGTACAAAAGGTTGTAACTGTGGGGAATGAGCTGGTGGAAGTGGTAGGAGATTAGTTGGAGACATTATAGGCTTTCCTGAAGAGATGAGTTTTCAGGGATTGCCTGAAGGTAGCAAGAGTAGGGGATAGCCGGATAGATGGAGGTAGCGAGTTCCAGAGGATGGGAGAGGCTCTGGAGAAATCCTGGAGACGAGCATGGGAGGAGGAGATGAGAGAGCTTGAAAGCAGGAGGTCTTGAGAAGAGCGGAGAGGTCGATTTGGGCGATATTTGGAGACAAGATTAGTGATGTAGCTTGGGGCAGAGTTGTGAATGGCTTTGTATGTTATGGTTAGAATTTTGAATTTAATTCGCTGGGTGATTGGGAGCCAGTGTAGGGATTGAAGTAGAGGGTTGGCAGACACTGAGCGGTTGGTAAGGTGGATAAGTCTGGCAGCAGCATTCATGATAGACTGAAGAGGGGATAGCCTATGGAGCGGTAAGCCAATGAGAAGGGAGTTGCAATAGTCAAGGCGAGAGATAACAAGGGAGTGAATGAGGAGCTTGGTGGTTTCATTTGTTAAAAAAGGGCGAATTTTAGAGATGTTACGGAGGTGAATTCTACAAACTTTTGACAGCGATTGGATTTGAGGCTGAAATGACAAGTCAGAGTCTAGGATTACACCTAGTACCCTGGCGTGAGGGGAGGGACTGATGGTTGCATTGTTGATTTTGATGGAAAAGTCATGGAGGGGGGCACGGGCGGGGGGGAATATTAATAGCTCAGTTTTAGAGAGATTTAGTTTAAGGAAGTGGTGCGACATCCATGCTGATATGTCAGTTAGTAAGTTAGTAATGCGAGAGGAGACTGAAGGAGTGAGGTGAGGAGTAGACAGATAGATTTGGGTGTCATCAGCGTATAAATGGTATTGGAAGCCGTGGGCAGTTATTAAGTGACCAAGGGAGGAGGTGTAGATAGAGAAGAGAAGGGGTCCAAGAACCAAGCCTTGGGGGACCCCCACAGAAAGGGGCAATGGAGAGGAGGAGACAGAGTTGTAGGTGACACCGAAGGAGCGCTGTGATAAATAGCCAGAGAACCAGGATAGAGCAGAATCTCGGAGGCCAAGGGAATGTAGTTTATTGAGAAGGAGCGGGTGGTCAACAGTATCAAAGGCCGCAGAGAGGTCAAGTAGTAGGAGTATGGAGTACTGGCTGTTAGTTTTAGCAGTTAGTAAATCGTTAGTGAGTTTTAGTAAGGTAGTTTCCGTGGAGTGCTGCGAGCGAAAGCCAGACTGTAAGGGGTCAAGAAGGTTATTTTCATTGAGGTAGAAGCTAAGACGGTTGTAGACTAAGCGTTCTAGAAGTTTAGAGGTGAATGGGAGTAATGAGATCTGTCTTAAGTTGTTCAGGTCGGTAGGGTCCAGTGAGGGCTTTTTAAGAATGGGAGTGATCTGTGCATGTTTTAGAGGGGAGGGGAAAATGCCACTAGAAAGGGAGAGGTTGAAGATGTGGGTGAGGGAGCATAGGATAGAAGAAGAGGGTGACCGTAGTAGTTGTGAGGGAACAGGATCCGAAGGACAATTGGTTAGGTGGGCATCCGAGAAAATTTTTGTAACCTCTTCCATAGTAGCCAATTCAAAAGAGGAGAGTGTTGAATGTGCTGCTGGGCAAGGTATGATGGGTGGGGAAGACGTACGCACAGTGGAGATGTCCTCACGAATTGCATCGATCTTGTCTTTGAAGTGATTGGCAATCTCTTGGGCAGTGAGTGAGTTAGTGGGTAGAGGGGGTGGTGGACGAAGCAGAGAGTTAAAGGTTGAGAAGAGCCGACGGGGACTGGATGACAAGGAATTAATAAGAGAGACAAAGTAGGCTTGTTTGGCAGCATGGAGGCATGAATTGTATTTTAGAAGGGCAGATTTATATAGGGTGAAGTCTTGCAGGCATTTGGTTTTACGCCACAGTCGTTCAAGAGCACAGCAATGTCTCTTGAGATTTCTAGTGTTGTCAGTTTGCTAGGGTTGTAACGGTCGGGGCCTAATTCTGCGTGTGGTTAGAGGAGCAAGTGCATCTAGTGATGATAAGAGTGAACTGTTGTAGACAGAAGTGGCCACGTCAGGACAGGACAGGGGAGAGATTAACATTGACAGGAATGTTAAAGTCACCAAGAATAATGGTGGGTATTTCAGAGGAGAGAAAGTAGGGTAGCCAGGCAGCAAAGTCATCAATGAAGCGCGATACCGGTCCTGGAGGCCTATAAATTGCTGCAATCCTCAGAGAAATGGGAGAAAACAGACGAATACAGTGCATCTCGAAAGAAGAGAGGGATAGAGAGGGAGGGACAGTAAGGACTTGGAAGGTGCTTTGTGGGGACAGAAGGAAGCCAACTCCACCTCCTTTCTGTCTGTTGGGTCTGGAGGAGTGAGTCCAATGGAGACCACCATGGGAGAGGGCAGCAGGAGAAGCTGAGTCAAAATTTTGCAGCCAGGTTTCTGTTATGGCGAGTATGTTCAAGCCATGAGAGATGAAGAGGTCATGTACAGATGTTAGCTTGTTACAGATGGAGCGGGCGTTCCAAAGGGCACATGAGATTGGTGGGGTGCTTTGAGGAAGCAGGGGGATAGAAATTAAACTGAGTGGATTGCGGTGGTTGCCAGAGGGGGAGGGGGATTGAATATGTGGCTTGCATTTGGAAAATGGCGGACCAGGATTAGGAGAAATGTCACCTGAGACTAGGAGAAGGAGGAGGGTGAGGAAGGCAAGGTGGGAGTGGGATGTGCATGAGCGCACGTGTCTAGTGGCCCTGGTGTTTATGTCAGAATGTGGGTGCAGCAACTGCAGGAGATGATGGGTGCCATAGTAGGGAGAGGGTAGGAGTGAGGGTGATATGTGCATGCTGCAGGGACTGGAGGAGGGGTAGAGTAAAGATAATTTGAGGATAGAAGACACCAATGTGAGAAGGAAGAGAATAAGGAGCATGTTAGTGGATAGAGAGTGGGAAACTAACCTAATATAAAATAAATTTCAAAGGCGGCTTGCTTGTCGTCTTGCAGAGTGGAGCAGAGTTCCTGTTGTTCATGCAGCTTTAGTTATCCTGCTTTCGTTAAACTGCGTCGGTGAAACTGCGCATCACTCGTGACAGAGCCACTCAGGAAAGAGCCATGATGTCTGCGTCATGCCCCTGTCTGCGCCACCCCATAAGCTGCCATAAATTTATAGAGAGACTAAGCTGGGATGCATTTCTCAGTTGGTCATTATTGGGTCTGATGTGAGACACCTGAATATGGGGAGGAGATGGCCAGGGCCAGGCCAGCTACAGACACAGGCTAGGGTCGTAAAGCTAATTACCTCTCTTGATCACTCAAGCCACATGGAGTTGAGAATCAATCACCGGTAATATTGCTATTGCAGTATGTTTGTTATAGAGCTAGCAGTAAATATGGAAGTTTAAAGATATGGCAGCAGGAGACAATTACCAAAAATATTAATAGCAGACTCAGCAAAGTCAGTTCAGTGGGGATATACAGTTGGATAGGAGACAATTACCAAAAATATTAATAGCAGACTCAGCAAAGTCAGTTCAGTGTGGATGTACAGTTGGATAGGAGATAGGAGACAATTACCTGTAAAAGAGCAGAGAAGACATGATCAGAATTGATAACTGCGTCGGTGAAACTGCGGATCACTCGTGACAGAGCCACTCAGGAAAGAGCCATGATGTCTGCGCCATGCCCCTGTCTGCGCCACCCCATAAGCTGCCATAAATTTATAGAGAGACTAAGCTGGGATGCATTTCTCAGTTGGTCATTATTGGGTCATACAGATATGTTGGTTAGTAAGTTAGTGATGCGTGAGGAGACTGATGGAGTGAATTGAGGGGTGGAGAGATAGATTTGTGTGTCGTCAACGTAGAAATGATATTGAAAGCCGTGTGAGGCTATCAGCTGACCCAGGGAAGAGGTTTAGATTGAAAATAAAAGAGGTCCAAGAACAGAACCTTGGGGGACCCCGACAGAGAAGGGAAGAGGAGTGGAGGAAGTAGAATTGTAAGTGACACTGAAGGTGCGTTGGGATAGGTAGGATGAGAGCCACTGAAGAGCACGGTCACGGAGACCGAGGGAGTAAAGTTTTTTGAGGAGGAGGGGGTGGTCAACCATGTCAAAGGCAGCTGAAAGATCCAGAAGTAGGAGTACAGAATAGTGTCCGTTGGTTTTTGCCGTTAGTAGGTCATTTGTGAGTTTTAAAAGAGCAGTTTCTGTGGAGTGTTGAGGGCGAAATCCAGATTGAAGGGGATCAAGAAGGTTGTTTTTAATGAGGTGGTCACTCGGTTGTAAACCAGGCGTTCAAGGAATTTAGAGGAAAAGGGGAGCAAGGAGATAGGGCGTAGTTTGTTAAGATTGGTAGAGTCCAAGGACGGCTTTTTGAGTATGGGGGTGACCAGTGCATGTTTTAGAGCATTGGGGAAGACGCCAGAGGTGAGGGAGAGATTGAAGATGTGGGTTAGAGAGTGTAGGATGGAGTCAGAGGGCGACCATAGCATATGAGAGGGAATAGGGGACAGGTGGTTAGGTGGGCGATAGAAAGGACTTTAGCAACTTCGTCTGTAGTAGCAGATTTGAATAGGGGGAGTGTCAGTTGTACCTGTTGACATGGGGTCTTAGCTGGGGGAGATACCTGTAGAGCGGAGATTTCATTGCGGATTGTATCAATCTTGTTTTTGAAGTGATTAGCGATCTCCTGGGCAGTGAGTGAGTCAGTGGGTGGAGGCGGTGGAGGACAAAGTAGAGAGTTGAAGGTAGAGAAGAGTTTACGGGGACTAGATGAGAAGGTGTTAATAAGAGCTGTAAAATAGATTTGCTTGGCAGTGTGGAGGAAAGAATAGTATTTTTGGAGGGCAGATTTGTATTGGTTGAAGTCTTTGAGAGACTTAGTCTTGTGCCACAGACGCTCAAGAGCACGACTACGTTTTTTGAGAATTTTAGTGTCATCTGTTTGCCAGGGTTGTAGGGGTCGAGGCCTGATTCTGCGTGTAGTGAGGGGAGCGAGCTTGTCCAGGGTGGAGGACAGGGATTTATTGTAGATGGACGTGGCTTGGTTGGGGCAGGACAGAGGAGAGATTTTGTCATAGAGGTGGTCAGTAGCAGAATAGAGGAGAGAGGAGTTGAAGTTGCGAAAATTTCTACGGGTGATGATTAGTCGATTGGAGGGAAAGGTAGTGGAAGACAGGGGGAGGGAGAAACTAATAAGGTGATGGTCGGAGAGAGGAAAAAGATTGCTTGAGAAGTTGCATGGAGTGCATAAGTAGGAGAATACAAGGTCAAGGGTGTTGCCATCAGAGTGAGTAGAAGCCTGTACCCATTGTTTTAGGTCAAATGAAGAGGTTAGACTAAGAAGTTTAGAAGTAGCATGAGTGTTTGTTTAGCAGGGATGTTGAAATCACCGAGAAGGATTGTGGGAATTTCTGAAGACAGGAAGTAGGGTAGCCAGGCAGAAAACTCATCAAGGAAAGTTGATAATGGTCCGGGGGGGCCGGTAGATCACAGCAATTCTTAGGGAAGTAGGAGAGAATAGACATATACAGTGGGCTTCAAATGATGAGAGAGAAAAAGAGGGAGGAGAGTGAATAACCTGGAAGGTGCATTGGGGGGATAGGAGGAATCCCACTCCACCTCCCTTGCGTCCATTAGGCCTAGGGGAGTGAGTCCAGTGAAGGCCACCCTGGGATAGGGAAGCAGGAGAAGGTGTGTCATGTTCGTGGAGCCAGGTTTCAGTGAGAGCAAGCAGATTGAAGGAATTAGTGACAAAGAGGTCATGAACAGCAGTGAGTTTGTTGCAGACAGAGCGGGTGTTCCAGAGAGCACAGGAGAGAGGGAGGCTGGTGTTGGGAAGAAGAGGAATGGAGACTAAATTGCGTAGATCGCAACTACTGCCAGAGGGTGTAGGTTGATGGATGTGTTGGGCACAGTTAAATAAGGGAGGCCCAGGGTTTGGGGAAATATCTCCAGCGGTTAGGAGAAGCAGAAGAGTAAGGGAGGTAATATGAGAATATGATTTGTATGAGGGGAAATGCTTCAGTATCCTGGGGGGTTTGTTAGCAAGTGGGCTTAGAGTTAGAAGGAGGTGATGAGTGCAGTAATAGGGGGAGGGGAGAAGTGAGGGTGATATGTACAGATTGTGGGGTGGAGCAGAGGGGTGAAGAAAAGAGAGTTTGAGGAGAGAGGCAGCAATTGTGAAAAGGAGGAGAGGTAAATTAGATAATTTGGAATAGAGGTCATCTGCTGTCTGTTGTAGTTTGCTTTGTGCAAATCGCTGAAGTGCAAGAGCAGAAGTGCCACTTATTTAAAGAACCCCACTTCTTTGGAAGAACCCCCTGTATGTGCAGCACCCTGTATGTGTTCCGCCATAAAGAAGTCCTTGTTTTTTTTTTTTTGTTTACAAAAGTTTTATTTGGAAGCTTAGGTAATATACATACGGTATAGTTGACATTATTGTATTATGTCGGTACAAAAGTAAAAAGGATATAGAAAATACAAAACATAGGTTATATAACTCTGAGTTACAAAAGCTGAGGTAGTGATAAAAATATTTTTATATGCTTATATTATAAGGCAAAACATTATGTTAGTAATAAGAAGTAGGTAGTTATGGTACTAGTATATTAACCAATTAGGTTGGTTTCCAATAGGCCCATTTCTTCTGGTGAATATGAATGGTATCATTAAGGGTATGATAAATCCACTCAGAGAGTTTGAGGAGCTCCATTCTATTAATTACTTGTTGCCATGACAGATTTGAGGATTTCCAGTTGAATGCTGTCATCCAGTGGATTGAACTACATAGGGAGTGGAATAGTCTCATACATGGGAGAGGAATGTCAGGGATACCAGCGTATAGCAAGCAAATCTGAGGGGAGGGAGTAATCTTTTGATTAGAAAGTTGCTCTATTAAATTGATTGCCTTAAGCCATATGTGGTTAATATGTTTGCAGCTCCAAAAAATGTGTAAGAGGGAGCCAGATTCCGGACATCCTCTGAAGCAATTAGGAGAGATGGAAGGGTAGAAGGTATGGAGCTTTGAAGGAGTGAGGTACCATCTAGAGAATATTTTAAGGGGGGTCTCTCTGAAGGAGATAGCTTTGTTACTTTTACGGAGGTTTTCTGACATGGAGTTCCACTCCTCAATGGTAAGCGAGACATTCACATCTGCCTCCCATTGGAGCATCTGTGTAGATTTATCGGGAACACCAACACCATTGATATAACTATACATCCTAGATATGAGGCCTCTGTCTCTAGAGGATAAAATACATATATGTTCAAATGTAGTGTATGAGGGATGAGTATTGAGTGCAAAATATTTAGCGTAGAAGGTTCTAATTTGATGGTAACGTTGGAGTTCATTTGTATCTAAATTATGTGTGGCTTGTAGGTCTGAAAATGGGATAAATTCCCATTTTTGTTGGAGGGATCTCAAGGTAGTCAGATTTTTGTCAATCCAAGTGGAAAAATCTTGTATGTTGTTATAGGCATATACAAATCTATGGTCTCCTATGAAGGAAGCCAGGGGGGGTATGTCTGATGAGAGTTTGTATATGTCTTTATATTTAGACCATAATTGGTAAAATTGAGCTATAATGATGTTGTGTTTCATAAGTTTGTTGTAAGTGGTAGTGTTGGACCAAAGGATACCCTGCAGATGGAGTGGGAGAATTGAGATGGATTCAAACATTTTCCATGGGGAATTAATTGAGGGAGTGTACCACTGGGTAAGTTGTGTGAGTCTTGATGCCAAATAGTAGAGCCATATATTTGGGAGGCCTAGGCCGCCTGAAGATTGTGGCCTGTGCATGAGGGCGTAGCTGCATCTTGGTTTTCTCTCGGCCCATATAAATTTGTTTATTTCTCTCTGAAGAGAGGTCAATTTGGATTTAGGAACATTAATAGGTAGGGCGCGAAAAAAGTATAATAGTTTTGGAAGGATTGTCATTTTAATAGCACATATTCTACCTAAGAAGGAGATATGAAAAGAGGACCATGACTTTAAAAGAGATATGATATGTGAGAATAATGGAATATAATTGGATTTATATAAAAGAGTGTGTGTGGAGGTTATTGTGACGCCTAAGTATTTGAATGATTTAGGACACCATATAAATGGGAAATTTTGTGATAGTAAGGATTGGGTGTTATGAGGGTAATTAATTGGAATAGCAGAACATTTATTAGTGTTAATTTTGAGGCCTGAAATATTTTGAAAAGATTTCAGTGTACTTAAAAGGGATGGGATAGAAGTGAGGGGGTTTGTGATGAAAAGAAGAGCATCATCAGCATATAGGCTGAGTTTAAATTCTTTGTCTCCTTTTGTATATCCTTTTATGTCAATACTATTCCTAATCTTTTGAGCTAAGGGTTCAATTGCTAAAGCAAAGAGTAATGGTGACAGTGGGCAGCCCTGTCTGGTGCCTCTACTAAGAGAGAAAAAGTCTGAGTTGTGTCCAGGGATTTTAATTCTAGTTTGGGGGTTATGATAAAGAGCGTTAAAACCCTGTAAAAATTTATCTGAGATTCCATATTTAGGAAGTAAGTGGTTTAGATATGACCAGCTAACGCTATCGAACGCTTTATGGATGTCTAAGCTGAGTAGGCATAATTGTTGGGAGGTTAAATTGGCATCTTGGATAATATTAGTGACTAATCTGACATTATCTACTATTTGTCGGCCTGGAATGAAGCCGGTTTGGTCTACGTGTATTAAATTTGTAATTACTGCAGCTAGTCTATCTGATAGTAACCTACCAAAAATTTTTAAATCATTATTAAGGACAGATATAGGTCGGTAATTTTGAGGAAGGGAGTGATCTTTTAGTGGTTTGGGGATAAGGGAAAGATTAGCTAGGAGCATTTCATCTGGAAAATTACCACCGTTAAGAATGAGATTGAAAAGTTTGGTTAAGTGTGGGGTTAAAAGAGGGGCATATTTTTTATAGTATGATGTAGAGAAACCGTCTGGGCCAGGGGCCGTAGATGTTTTGAGAGATTTGATAATTTTTGTAATTTCTGTATGCGTGCAAGGTGCATTAAGGGATTCTATTTGGGTGGCATTTAGAGTGGGTAGTTGAATATCATCTAACCATGATTTAGAGGGTTGGTCAGGAGGGATTTGAGGGCTACAAAGTAGGTCTTTATAAAATGAGGAGAAGATCTCAAGAACGCCTTGAGGGTGAGTGATCATGTTCCCAGCTCGATCTCTAAGTTTATATGTATGAGATGGTTTATGATCATGGTTAAGTTTTTTAGCAAACATAGCTGATGGGGAATTGCTGTGTAGTAAAAATTTAGCTTTTGAGAATCTCAAGGATTTTTCCGTGTTCGCTGATAGTATAAGGTCCAGGGCTTTGCGTTTGTCTTGGATTTGTTTGGTGATCTCTTGAGAGGGATCGTGTTGTAGTTTATTGTAAAGTAGATTTAAGTCTTTGGTGAGATTTTTAATGTTTGTGATTTTTTCTTTATTTCTTTTAGCAGCTATGCTAATTAGATGTCCACGAAGGACTGCTTTATGTGCTATCCATATAGCAGAGGGAGAGATATCATCTATAGCATTTTCGGTGAAGTAGTTTTCAATATGTGATGATATGGTTTGAGATATTGAGGGATCTGTTAGGAGTGAGTTATTAAGTCTCCAATTGTAAGGGGAAGGGGAGAGTCCTATGTGGGACGTTTCGAAGTAAGTAATATCGTGATCAGACCAGGGGCAAGGATGGATCTGCGCATCCGAGGAGTTAGCTAGCATAATAGGAGTACAAAAAATATAGTCAAGCCTAGTGTGTACATCATGGGGGTATGAGTAATGAGTATAGCCTCTGATTCCTACATTGTGAGATCTCCATGTGTCTATAAGTTGAAAATTATTTAGAAAGCGGTTCGTGGATTTAGAGAAAGCTTTTGCTGAAGAGGAAGTTTTACTTCTATCAAGTGTTGCGTGTGCTGTCATGTTAAAGTCTCCCCCTACAATGATATGAGGTGAGCTGTATTGGTCAAGTTTGTCGAAGAAATTTGTGAAAAAAGTAGATTGAGATTCGTTGGGGGCATAAATTGAGGCTATTGTTATAGCTTTATTGTTAATAAATCCCTTGATGATAATATATCTGCTGTCAGCATCTTTGAAAATATTTTGTATATCCATAATAATGGTGTTGCGTATAAAAATAGCAACACCACGAGTTTTATTATGAAATGTAGTATAATAAAATTGGTTGAATGACTTATCAAAATAATTGGGATGGTTGGAGGAAGCAAAATGTGTTTCCTGCATGAGGATAATATCTGCTCCTAGCCTTTTATAGTGTTGAAAAGCTTTTTTACGTTTATGAGGTGAGTTGAAACCTTGGACATTATGTGAAATAACTCTAAATACCATTATATAAAGATAAGGTAGTAAGTTTATGAATAAAATCAAACATATATGCAGAGTATGCTATATGTAAGAATATATGTTTTGTAAAATAAGTATAATTGGTGATAATATTTACTGAGGTGAGGTAGGGGTTATATAAAAAGTAAATATGGATCATAATTAGTTGTATGTAGTACCATGTGAGTAACATACCATATTGAATGAATTTAAACCAAGACATATACCATAGTATTTGTAGGATATCAAAAAAACTTCCATTTTTAAAGTATATCGTAACATTTGCCCGAAGGGCGACCAACAAGTGTAAAACAGTTATGTAAAGTAGTACCAAAGGGACAAGAAACGTCTTGTCACTAACAAGTAAGTTAACTTCAAAAGGACACAAAAGTCCAAGTCCTACCAGTGCGGTCGGGTGCGACAACCCCATGATTGGGAGCGTCGCAGTCAACGGCAACAGCAGGATGGGGGACAATCCAGCGGTGGCGGATGTCACAGGTCTAAAGTAAGCATATTAAAAGGTTTCAAAAAGAAATTAGTGAAACCATTCATGAAGTAACCAGGGGGGAGGATTTAACAAGTTAGTGGGAAAGGGGAGGGGGGGTGGGAAGGGGAGAGGTAGAGGTAAGGAAGGAGAGGGTAGGAGGGTCATCAAGGAATAGAATATAGAGGGAGTATTACCATCTCTCATAGCATTATAATGGCAGCATAGTTGCCATAGAGTTGTAGTTCTATTGCAGAAAGATTGTTATAGACACAAAAAAAAAAAAAAAAAGGGGGGGGGAGGGGGGGGGAGGGGGGGTTTGGTATGAGAGAGTCTCTATCTTCTTTCTTCATCCCTCTCCTTCCTTTTCAACTCTTGGTAAAGAAACAATGTCCATGTCCTGGTCATGCGGTCAATCGGCGATGTCACGCAGAGGTTGACGCCATCTTCTTTGACTGATTGTGTTACGCCTGGAGGAGGGGGTGGACCATATTGGAGAAGATCTAGGGGTTACAGGAAAACGGTTGGGTGGTTCAGGTTCAAGCAGGCCCAGTTTCACAAGCAGTTCTTTGCCTTCAATTATGTTGTATACTGTGTATGTGGATCCATTGTAGGGGATAGTGAGTTTAAATGGGAAGCCCCATCTGTATTTTATTCTTGCTGCTTGTAGGATGTTAGTGACTTCTTTCATCCTGCGTCTTCTATCCAATGTGGCGGGGGAGATGTCAGGATATATTTGCAGCTTTTTGCCTTCCAGGGAAATGTTGGGGGAGTTTCTTTTTTTTTTTAAATTCCTTTATTGCAAATACACTGAAGGCATAGAAATACAATCTGGGTTACAGTGCCTTACATATTCCATGTTGAAACATTTTTGAATCACATAAAATCTGACTGTAAACCAAAGTCCAAGTTATTTATCAAACAGATATAGTAGCCTAGATAGGTTCTAGCCAAAAGTATGACTGTTCTATTCAGAATATAAAAACTTATTAAGGTTGCCTACAACGGGCTTCCTTGCATAACACTAGATTGGTTTATGAACAGTTTTGATATTTATGGTAGTAATTAAATCTTCATAGAGAGATATGTCTATTGCTGTATATATGAGTGTTACCTGCTCATCATAAAATAATATTATTCCCATTTTGTTCGTTTTCGCCGTCACCACGGCTGCTTAGTGAGCGGATCAAGATACAGAAAAAAACAGAGAAGAAGAGATTAGAAAACGGATAGAAAAGCCAAGTAAGCGGAGGGGAGGGGGATGCGTGAAAGGGGAGGAAGGAGGACAAAATAGGGTAATTTATATAGGAGTGGCTGCGACACCGCCCCCCCCCCCCGACCCCACCCATCACACACTAGGAGGTTGTATATAGATATCTGCGTTAACAGGGTCCTCTCTCAGGTGGGTGAGGATTGTGTCTGGGCTAGGTCCTGTAGATAGGCGTATGTACCGACAAAATATCTCCAGGGTCTCCATTTATCAATAAATTGTTCCTCTTTGTTTTGCAGAGTTGCCGTCAATTCCTCCATGCGTAGAATACAGTTCACTTTTGAATACCACAGGGCCCTAGTCGGAGGTAGAGGATCCCGCCAGAGCGCCGGGATGCAGGTTCTAGCAGCGTTAAGAAGCTGCATAGTCAGCGTTTTCTTGTATTTTTGAATCGGTCTTGTGGTCAGGTGCAGGAGGCATGCGGCCGGGTTGTCTTTGAGATCAACCGAGGTCAGATTTTGGATGGTCGAGGTTACTTCCTCCCAAAAGGGTCTCAGAAGCGGGCACGACCAAAAAATGTGGAACAGATTGCCCACCTCCCTGTCACATCTCCAACACCTATCCGACAGTGACGGATTCATTTTGTTTAACACATATGGGACTCTGTACCACCTGGTCAATATTTTATATCCCGCTTCTTGATATTGGCTCGCTATAGAGGATTTGTGTGCCAAGATCAAAACCTTCTCTCTTTGCTTAGTGGAGAACTGGGTCCCCAGATCCCTTTCCCACTTCAGGAGGAACTCCGGGGTTGAGTCCCCTCTCTGACCCGAAAGTAGACTGTACAAGTAGGACAGTGTGTGTCTAATAGGTTCTCCAGATCGGCAGAGTGACTCTAGAGGGGTGTAGCTCCGAGGGACATATGATAGTTCCTGGAGGGTCTTCAGGTAGTGCCTAAGTTGGAGAGCGCTGAGGCCGTCCAATGGGGGATCTATGAGTTTGGAAAGTGCGGAGGCAGTTGGGAAGTCACCCTGGGGCCAGATCTCGCCTAGAGACTGCTTCTCATTAAACTTTAATTGTCTCAATCTACGGCTTGTGAGTCCGGGGGAAAAGTCGGGGTTACCTATGATAGGTGTCATGGGAGAGGGTAGCGGTGATATGTCCGTAGCTCGGAATATTTTCCTCACCACTCGAAGGGTGGCCCCTATCAGTGGGTGAGATTTCATATCTGCTGGCGGAGTGGACAAGAGCCATGGTGATGGGAGTAAGGGAATAGAGACATCCTCAATTTCCATCCCCACCCATTGTTTTGAGTCCCCATTGCAGTGCCAGTCTACAATCCTGGCTAAGTGAACCGCTTGGTAATAACGAAATATATCCGGGAGCCCCACCCCCCCCTTGTCTTTAGATTTAGTCAGTGATTGTAGTTTCATTCTGGGGGATTTGTGAGACCAGATAAATTCTCTAATGGTAGACTGAATTTGTTTAAAGAAGGTAGTTGGTAGCTGAATTGGTAGTGTTTGAAGTATATATAAAATCCGGGGAAGGGCTGTCATTTTCAGGGCGTTGCAACGCCCGAACCAGGTTAGGGTAAGCTTGTGCCACAACTGGAGATCTGTCTTTAGTCTCTGGAGTAGGGGTACAAAATTGCTGTTGTATAAATGTGCCAAGTCCGGGGTGATGTCCACCCCAAGATAGCGGATAGATTTCTCCGCCCACCTAAAGGGGAATGATTTGCTCATGTTTACTGCTTCCTTAGCTGGTACTGGGATGTTTAACACCGCGGACTTGGCACAATTGACTTTGAAATTTGATAATTCCCCATACACCCTAAGAGCAGACAAGATGTTGGGAAGAGTGATACATGGGTTTGAGACAAAGAAGATCAGATCATCGGCGAAAGCCGCGATTTTGTGATGCCCCGAGGGCTTGACAATGCCTGTAACATTAGGGTGCCCACGGATGCTACACATGAATGGTTCAAGGGTGAGGATGAAAATCAGTGGGGACAGGGGGCATCCCTGTCTCGTCCCATTTGTAATATTGAAGAAATCTGAACGCCACTTGTTGACCCGTACCGCAGCCGAGGGAGTCGAGTACAAAGACGACATCCAGCCTCTCATGTTTGGGCCCATACCAATATGTTCTAGGGTGGCCCGCATAAAATGCCAGGCCACCCGGTCGAAGGCCTTCTCTGCGTCCGTAGATAGGAGCAGAAAAGGCTTCCGGACTGATCTCGCTTCATGGATTAGATTGAGCACTCTGATGGTGTTGTCTCTCGACTCCCTTAGCGGCACAAACCCCGCCTGGTCTAGGTGAACCAACTGAGGGATATGTGGTAAGATTCTATTGGCGAGGATTTTGGAAAATAGTTTCAAATCTACGTTAAGCAACGCAATCGGGCGATAATTACTGCAATAATTAGGATCTTTCCCTTCTTTTGGGATCAGGGATATAAATGCCCGTAAGGGGTCTACCATGTTAGTATTAGTATTATTCCCCCTTAGTGAGTTGTATGCTTTCAAAAATTGTGACGATAAGTTGGGCTCAAAAGTCTGGTAATAGGTCAGGGTGAAGCCATCCGGCCCCGGTGCCTTCCTGGGTTTCGTTTGTGCCAGGGCTAGCAATAGTTCTTCCTGGGTAATATCCGCTTCAAGAGCGTCACTTATTTCAGCAGGCAAAGTAGGCATGCCCGAGGACCTGATGTATTCACCCGCTAGTCTCTCTTTCTCCACCAGAGAGCCCGTGGGTTCCTCCCTATGTATATTATAAAGCTGTTGATAATACTCAACAAATTCTCTGGCTATATCCCTAGAGGTATGGACTTTTGCTCCTTGTGGGTTCATTATAGATGGGATATAGGTGCGCTGTCTCGGAGCCCTTAGAAGCCTGGCCAGCATGGTTCCTGGCTTATTGGAAAATTCGAACATGGTTCTTTTAGCCCAAGCCAGATTCTGTATGGTTTTATGGTACAAGAGGTCTTTCAGTTCACCCCTGGCCTTCAGTAGAGCCTTGAGATGTGCTTCGGCCATAGACTTCTTGTGTAGCTGCTCGAGAGATCGTACCTGGGATATCATGAGTTCGATCTGTTTGGTTCTTTCCCTTTTTTTGGCAGCCCCGATCCTAATTAGTTCCCCTCTTACTACACATTTGTGGGCCTCCCATATTGTCATAGAGGACAACAATGGGTCTGTGTTCTCTGAAAAATAGTTGGTTAATGTCCTACTTATCTCTGCACGTACTTCCGGAATTTGTAGGAGGGATTCGTTCAGTTTCCATGTGGGGGGGGATCTTATGTCCGTATCCCAGCACATGGTTACATGTGTGGGAGCATGGTCCGATAGTGATATGTAGTCAATTTGGGATGAAGTGACATATGGGAGATCTTTATGCTGGATTTGGAAGAAGTCTATCCTGGAGTAAGTTCTATGCACCGCGGAGAAGTAGGTGTAATCCCTCTCCTCCGGGTGCATGACCCTCCAGGGGTCAACCAACTGTAGGCTAGCTAGCTCCTGTTTGAGCTTTTTCAGGTAGTTGAAAGACAAGTGGGATGCCCCTCTTGAAACGTCGAGGAGCGGCTCTGGGGCAAAGTTAAAGTCTCCGCCCATCAGAAACATACCCTCTCGGAATTCCAGGATCAAGGGAGTGAGTGCTCGCAAGAAGGATAAGTGATCAGAATTAGGGAGATAGACATTGACCAGGGTCACTATGGAATTTCTAATCTTGCCTTTCAGAAATAGGTACCGCCCCAGAGGGTCTGCTCTCTCTTCTAACAGCGTCCACGGTATAGATCTTGCTATTAGTATGCTGACCCCCTTGGATTTCGGCAGGGGGGAGGGGGCATGATATACATTGGGGAAATCCCTGTTGCCAAGTCTGGGAACTGCCGACTGTTTGAAATGTGTTTCCTGAATAAACGCCACCTGTGAGCGCGATTTTTTCAGGTCAGAGAGGAGTCTGGAGCGCTTTTCTGGTGTCGCCAGACCTCTAACATTGAGTGAGGTAAACTTTATCTCACCTTGCTTACGTGAACCCGGGGGGATTCCCAGGGGGGCCATGTCGCTCACCAATACCATACCGGAAAAACAAGAAAGAAAGAAAGAAAGAAAAAAAAAAAAAAAAAGGGGGGGGGGGGAACTGATCAGTGAGGTATAAAGCAGGGGGCAATGGGGGGGTTGCAGACAGGAGTGAAAGGGGTGAAGAAAGGAGAGGAGTAGGGGGGGTGGAGAAGAGGGGGGGTGGGAGAAAAAAGAAGGGGAGGGGAGAAGAAGAGGGGGGGGGGACTAGAAAATAAAGAAACAGGTATAGAAACAGAGCAGGAAGGTGGAAAAGAACAAATGCTAAGAGGGATAAACGAGTTATCCCCCTGTTGCTAAACTAAGCCTTGCGCACTTATGCGCTACCTATTAGTGGGAGTGGAAGGCTAGACTCTGTGATACAGCGGGAGACGTGTCGACAGGTGGGAACCGGCATGTTAAGAGATACCGGACTACTACCGTTTATAATAAAACATACCAAATAATAATAAAACTTTCCAAAAATAACTCAATTTGCCGTATTGCAGAACCGTTCAGGTCGCCTGTATGTATCCCCCCGTATCGCAACATATTGGAACACAGAGGAACACGCACACTAGCTTCCCGTCAGCAATAAAGCTATCACAGTAAGTTCCAGTATCAAACCTCAGTACATCATTAGATTATATACCATTCCGTGTCTTGTGAATTAGGGCTCCTTCAGCGCCACTCCCCCGCCCCCTCAACATAAAATGAGAAAAAAACTGCAATAAACTGCAAACGGAGGGCAACAGAACAAAAACACGAACAAAAAATGTCTCCGTTGGAAGCAGTAAGTGATGGAAGGGGGGGGCAGCGCGAAGACCCCCATGTCATTTGGGTCTAAGTGACTACTTTAGGCAATTGCCTCCCTGTGTCTAGAGGCAGGGCCCCTCTTAGGTGTATAAACAAGATAAGCCCCTTAGACTAACTATAACCCACTCACGGAACCGTGTGGATAAATTGTGAGATCAGGAAGGTTAGTCCAATCAAGACTCTGGTGAGGTGAGGTTGTCTCTCGGAGAGGTTCTGGATCTGGAACGCCATTGTCGTCTACTGGGTCTTTGGGGTCTCGGAGATGCAGAACGTGGGTTGCTGGAGGTTATTGGAAAGTCCAGCCAGTTGGGTACTGAGAAACCGGGGATTGCCAAAAATCCGAACAGATCAGGAAGCTGGTCGGGCCATCGCAGAACAAAAGAGTTGTTCCCTTTCTGTACTATCAAGTGGAAGGGGTGTCCCCATCGGTATGTAGCTCCTGTTGATCTGATTGCTTCAAGTAATGGTCGTAGTTGGCCCCTCATGCGTAGAGTGAGTCGCGATAAATCCGGGAATAATTGCACAGACGCCCCATCAAAGTCCACGGGACCCAGAGTCCATGCTCTTTGCAGAATTTCCTCCTTAATTGTGTAGTAATGGACTCTCGCCAACACATCTCTCGGTGCGGGTTCTTCTCCTCCCCTAGGACCCTGTACACGGTGCACTCGGTCTAATTCCAGCTCAGCTGTAGGAGGTTTGTCCAGCAGTCGGTTAAATATGGCTACTATCGTGGCTCTGAGATCATTCCCTGATGTGGCTTCAGGTAAGCCGCGTACCCTAATGTTGTTCCTCCTGCTGCGATTTTCGCCATCGTCTATGGATAATTGCATCAGGATCAAGCGCTTTTTATAATCGACATGAACCTTTTCCATTGCTGACATTCTGGATTCAAGCAGGGAGGTGGATGTTTCCACTTCAGATACCCTGGAGTCCACTGTATCAATCCTCTGGTTAAGGTCGTGGATTTCTTTAGAAAGGGTATTCACAATTGTAGCTGCAGAGTCAGAGATATCCTTTTTGGTGGGGAGAAGGGCGATCAGCTCTTTCCAGCCTTCAGGGAGTGCTGGCCCCTGTGTACTAGCAGATTGTATAGTTTGTGCGAATGAGCTACTGTCTAACCCCGGGATTTCTGGGGATAGGATCGGGGAGTCCGGTCTGTTGGGAAGAGACCCGTTACCTTGTGTGGCATTGGGGGGTCCTTTACCCGTCTTTTTGAGCGAAGCAGTGCCAGCGTTGTTGTTGCTGCGCGGCGGCGCCATCTTGGATTCCTGGGCCTGTGACGGAGTGGCCGAATTCCGCAAGAAATAGGCTGCAATGTCCGCGGTTTTTTTTGTTGCGGGAGATCCCGGGGGTCTGTCCGTCATGGGCATGTAGTTATTTATCCGGTAGGTGTAATAGATCCGGTTCCGGCCCGAACGAAGCACGGAGCTCCCTAAAGAAGCAGCCTCACAGCGCCATTGCCAAGCCACGCCCCTCATGTTGGGGGAGTTTCTTGCTGCGCGCATGATGTCTTCTTTAACCAGAAAATCTTTCATGCACATGATAATATCCCTGGGTGGTTTATCAGGGGTAGGTTTAGGACGTAGAGCCCTATGGATTCTGTCACAAGTGAATGCAGATGGAGGCCTATCTGGTAAGAGATTATGAAAGATCTTGGAAACCGTTGGCATGAGGTCAGTAACTGATTCTGGGACGCCACGCAGTCTGATGTTATGACGTCTGTTTCGATTATCGAGATCTTCAACTTGAGCCTGCATAAATGCAAAGCTGTCAGCAAGTGTCTCATAATCTTTCCTTAGGTCATTATGGGCTAGTGAAAGTTCATCATGTTTAGTTTCCAATATGTCTGTGCGATTGCCAATGTTGGCTATCTCTTGTGATAAGGCCGTGGTGGACTTATGAACTTCACTTTCAATTTTATCCACTAGTTTCTCAAAAATGGTGGTTAGACTATTATCTAAATCTGCTTTAGAGAGGGGAGATGGGTACTCACTGATCCCTGCGTTAGATGTGAGGACGGATGGCATGGATGCAGATTTCCTAGAGGCAGTCTGTGTGTTGGCGCCGGCGCCATCTTGGGACATCTTTCTGCTCCTTCTGTCTGCAGCGTCCAGCAGAAAGTGAGTTAAGTTGTGCTGGGAGCGTTTTGAGAGACCGGAATCTCTTCCAGGCATGGACCGGGTGGTTCTCCAGGCGGTGAAGGTACTTTCGCCGGGATGTGAGCGGTATGGCCCTGGTTGTTGTGCCTGTGATGTCCGGGACCGACGGAGCTGTGGTTACTCACGTCCTTCCCGCATCGCGCCGCGCATGCGCCCCCAGAAGTCCTTGTTTTTATACTGTGTGTTGGGTGTGGATAGATTCTAGCAATTAATCAATTAAGAAAGCATATTAGGAACACAGCTAGCAGGGCATAACTTTCATACCACAATCAAACTGCAATGGGACTAAAAGGCCAAAATTGTAAAGGTAAGACTTAATGGCTAAATAAACATTGAAATAATGTGAGCTTGGCTACAGATGGAGTTGAAACAGTGGTGACAAACAGATTTACCAAATATGCATTTGAGCAGTCAGTAAATGTTCAGTTTAAAAGGTATGTGGAGGTATAAACGCAGGTTTACCAAATATGCATTTGAGCAGTCAGTCAATGTTCAGTTTAAAAGGTATGTGAAGGTATAAACGCAGGTTTACCTGTGAGGAGAGAAGAAAATATTCAGATAAATAGTGCAAGAGCAGAAGTGCCACTTATTTAAAGAACCCCACTTCTTTGGAAGAACCCCCTGTATGTGCAGCCCCCTGTACTCTACTGCAACTGTCTTCAGTTCCTGCTTGTTCTTGGGGCATTTTCCCTTCAGTTTTGTCTTCAGCAAGTGAAATGCATGCTCAATCAGATTCAGGTCAGGTGTTTGACTTGGCCATTGCATAACATTCCACTTCTTTCCCTTAAAAAACTCTTTGGTTGCTTTCGCAGTATGCTTGGGGTAATTGCCCATCTGCACTGTGAAGCGCTGTCCAATGAGTTCTGAAGCATTTTGCTGAATATGAGCAGATAATATTGCCAGAAACACTTCAGAATTCATCCTGCTGCTTTTGTCAGCAGTCACATCATCAATAAATACAAGAGAACCAGTTCCATTGGCAGCCATACATGCCCACTACCACCACCATGATTCACTGTTGAGGTAGTATGCTTTGGGTCATGAGCAGTTCCTTTCCTTCTCCATACTCTTCTCCTTCCATCACTCTGGTACAAGTTGATCTTGGTCTCATCTGTCCATAGGATGTTGTTCCAGAACTGTGAAGGCTTTTTTAGATATTGTTTGGCAAACTCTAATCTGGCCTTTCTGTTTTTGAGGCTCACCAATGGTGTACATCTTGTGGTGAACCCTCTGTATTCACTCTGGTGAAGTCTTCTCTTGATTGTTGACTCTGACACACATACACCTACCTCCTGGAGAGTGTTCTTGATCTGGCCAACTGTTGTGAAGGGTGTTTTCTTCACCAGGGAAAGAATTCTTCGGTCATCCACCACAGTTGTTTTCCTGGTCTTTTGGTGTTGCTGAGCTCACCGGTGCCTTCTTTCTTTTTAAGGATGTTCCAAACAGTTGATTTGGCCACACCTAATGTTTTTGCTATATCTCTGGTGGGTTTGTTTTGTTTTTTCAGCCTAATAATGGCTTGCTTCACTGATAGTGACAGCTCTTTGGATCTCATATTGAGAGTTGAGAGCAACAAATTCCAAATGCAAATAGCACACTTGAAATTAACTCTGGATCTTTTACCTGCTCCTTGTAAATGGGGGAATAACACACACCTGGCCATGGAACAGCTGAGCAGCCAATTGTCCCATTACTTTTGGTCCTTTAAAAAGTGGGAGACACATATACAAACTGTTGTAATTCCTACACATTTCACCTGATTTGGATGTAAATACCCTCAAATTAAAGTTGAGAGTCTGCAGGTAAAGCAAATCTTGTTTGTTTCATTTCAAATCCATTGTGGTGGTGTATAGAGCCAAAAAGATTAGAATTGTGTTGATGTCCCAATATTTATGGACCTGACTGTACCTATGATGACAATTACATGCCTCTCTCATCTTTTTAAGTGGGAGAACTTGCACAATTGGAGGCTGACTAAATACTTTTTTGCCCCACTGTATCTGGAGACTGCTATCAGTAGACGGATTGTCACAAGCTAAAGATTGTTACAGTGTGGTTTTCTTTCCATCTTTGTGAGTAGTTTTTAATACTTTTTCTTCTAATAAATATATTGAAGGATAATTCACAAGGCTGATGCGCCCTCTTTTTTTTATTCTCTTCCTTTCTAAGGGTGTAAAATGGTGATTTCACTTCCTCACTACCTATCACAGCTTCGGAGGCCCTAAATGTCAAGATAGCACAAAACCCTCCCAAATGACCCCATTATGAAAAGTAGACACCCAAGGTATTTGCTAAGAGGCATGGTGAGTATTTTGCAGCTCTCATTTGTTTTTGAAAATGAAGAAAGAAAAGGAAAAAGTATTTTTTTTTCTTTTTTCAATTTTCAAAACCTTGTGGCAAAAATAAAACAAAAATACTCAACATGCCTCTCAGCAAATAGCCTGGGGTGTCTACTTTCTAAAATGGGGTCATTTGGGGGGGGGGGGGGGGGGGGGGTTGTGCTATCTTGGCATTTCATGGCCTCCGAAACTGTGATAGGTAGTGAGGAGTGAAATCAAAAATTTACACCCTTAGAAATCCTGAAGGTGGTGATTTGATTTTGGGGTCCTGTACGCAGCTAGACTCCCAAAAAGTTTCACACATGTGGTATCCCCGTACTCAGGAGAAGCAGCAGAATGTATTTAGGGGTGTAATTGCACATATACTAATGGCATGTGTGAGCAATATATATTTCAGTGACAACTTTGTGTGAAAAATTGTTTTTTTTTGTGATTTTTCAATCACTTGTGACAAAAAAATAAAATATTCAATGGGCTCAACATTCCTCTCAGCAATTTCCTTGGGGTGTCTACTTTCCAAAATGGGGTCATTTGGGTGAGGGTTTTATACTGCCCTGCCATTTTACTTTTGCGCAAGCAAAAATATATGCTTATTGAAAGTTTGTGACTGTTTTTGTGGCTGAATACATTTTGGCCTAAATGTATGACTAAAATTGAGTTTATTGGATTTTTTTATAACAAAAAGTATAAAATATTATGTTTTTTCAAAATTTTTAGTCTTTTTTTCATTTATATCGTAAACAATAAAAATCCCAGAGGTTATCAAATGCCACTAAAAGAAAGCTCTATTTGTGGGGGAAAAATTGGACGCAAATTTTGTTAGGGCACAGCATTGCATGACCGCGCAGTTACCAGTTAAAGCAGCGCAGTGCCAAATTGTAAAAAGTGCTCTGGTCATTAAGGGGGAAAATCCTTTGGTCCTTAAGTGGTTAAAGGGGCAGCTACACGATTCTACCTAATAATGCAAGGGAATTGCGGATGTGCATACTTTTTCCTTTTGTTTCTGTAAAATTGAGTTGCCTCCTTACTGGCATTTAAATGCAGCCTTTTCAATTTGTTGACCTGGGTAGCCAGAGATGTTCTTTATTAAGTCTGGGTTCACACTGGTGGGATTGCAGACATCGCATGTGATTCGCTCTGCATTCCTGCGCACATCACATGCGATGTCTGTGCAATCTGAATTCAGCAATACCGTTTGTATGGCTGAAATCGCATTCGCACCAAAATGGTGCAGGACCCTTTTTTTGTTCCGCACTGGAATCGGAATGCATGAGTGTTCAGACCCCTGAAATCCGATTCCGCAGTTCGCACTGCAGTTCACACGGCATTCTGCAAACTGATTTGAGCGTGTCATTAACTTTATATTGACACCTGCAGCGGTTCGTGGAAAGCAGTGTGAACTGCCTGCGATGCAGGAACCTGCACATGAATCGCTGTGGTTCCCACATCGCACCAGTGTGAACCGATCATGAAGGTTAAAAGAACACTTTCCCTCATATTGGCGCATGATACCCAAGCGCCAGTAAAGACAAGCTGTCAGCAAGGAACATTGGTGCTACAAGGTCCTGGATGTTTACACAAAATTGTACACAATGGCGACAAACTGCGGTACTTCACCATAGGCAACGCTTTGAAAAAAAAATATTTTCTTTTTTTTTTTACACTGTCCCTTTATGAAACAATTTTATTCATTTTTATTGCTGTCACAAGGAATGTAAACATCCCTTCTGACAATAATAGGCAGTGACAGGTACTCTTTATAAGGGGATCTGCTCTGCACTTGAAAGTATTCAAAACGCCAAGATTGGCGTTTTTGAATACTTTGAATCTTTTAAAACTGGCACCATTGGCTGCCGAGTAAACCAAACGTGATGTTGTTTCCGGGCTACTACATCCAAGACTCGATCAAAGCCGATGCCACTGGGACGGGATAGCCCGGGCGAGCCACAGAAGGCAGACCATCGGCTCTGAAAAATGGTACCAGTCATCACCCCGGTACAACCACTTGAAGCCAATGATGTACAGGTACGTGATTTGGCGGCAAGTGGTTAAAAAGTGTGGCTGAAACTGTTAGATAAAATAGGATTTTGTTGTTGTTTAACTCCTCCGTGTTTGCATAGCTAGTTAGGTTCCTCCATACTGGGCAGCCAATTAAAATGGCGCTGTCAATGTAATAAACATTTTTGGCTACGGTACTAAATTTTGTTAGAATCTTATTTCTTACACCAATGTAGAAACAATCATTTTATTGAAATAATTTTATTTGAGCAGGAAGCAGAAGGTTAAAACCTGTCCTTTCATGAAGAGTATAGACGGCTATATTAGTTTCTGTGTGGTCTTCGCCAAACACCCACCAGTTAGAGCTGTGCATAATTTGGTTATATTGTAATCATCAAGAGATGAGAACAGATGCTCGCCACCTGTGTATTATATGCGCTGGTTTGCATAAACGTATGACTTCATCATATATAATGTTTGTTCAGTCTGTGCATGTCATAATTATATAACTAAGCATATATTAGATAGTGTCTAATATTGAAAAATAATCCGTAGAAGAAATTCTGGTTCAGCCTCATCTTTAGTATGCTATCCAGTTCTAGTGACCATTTCACAGGAAGGATGTGCTAGAGCTAGAGAAAGTCCAGAGAAGGGCAACAAAGCTAATAAGGGGGCAGGAGGTCCTTGGTTGTGAGGAACAACTACAAACAATAAGCTTATTCTTCCTGGAGAAGAGACACTTAGGCCCCTTTCACACCAGGCGGACTCCGCTTCCACGGAGTCTGCCTCGGTCTGCCGGCTCAGTGGGAGATCTCTCTGTTGATCTCCACTGAGCCAGCAGATGACACGTCCCTCTCTGCTCACTTAGCGGGGAGGGGCTTGTCGAGCGCCGCTGCTGCCTATGGAGAAATCAGACGAAAACGGACAGCATATCCATTTTCATCAGATCTCACCCCATCCGATCCGCCAGTGATGGATCTGAACGTAGGGCCATCCGTCTGCTTTTAGCGGATCGGACTGGGTCGGATGTCAGCGGACATGTCTCCGCTGATATCCTTCGCTCCATAGGCTAACATGGAGCGCCCGTTCAGATCCGCCGTCAAACCTGAACGGTCCGACCGCGTGAAAGGCGCCTTACAAGGAAAAGAGGGATTTTTATTATGATGTAAAAGGTAGTGTTTGGAAAGACTATGTCCCTTAAATCCCTTCTGAATATTGGCAAGATTCAGCGCCTGTGTGGTACACCCAACATACTGCAAGCCACACAGGTACTGAAGAAGATAAACACTACCCCGAGTGGAACAAGTAATAAATTCCTGTATGCCATACTCCTTAGATGTGGTACATGAGGAAAAAACAAATGCACACATTACATCTCGCAAAGGAAAAGTCCTATCAAGTTCCCAAACATGGTTACATTGTTCGTCCACCAAATTTGGAATAATTACAAATCAAAGTGTACGTGCTCTTTTGAAAATTACATGGGCGCTCAGGAAATTTTATCGATTTCTTTTTTAAATATTCCAATGTTTGTTCAACACTTTGTTAACCCAACAATACGAACTAGAAAAAGTGTCCAGAAAAGCCCATTCATGCCTGTTAAAAATTTAAACTGGTTCGAACCCCAGCAGTTGTCAGAGAATTTAATTTAATGTTAGCAACAGTACGAATGTCCTGTTTCCACAATTGCTCCTGGTACTCCTTTTGAAAAAATGTTTCTTTCAGGTGACTCGTCTGAGCTACAAAGTCTTAAATTTTGGAACAATTCCTCATAATTCATTGGAACTGTTCCTTGGGGATAGCCTTTAGTCAAGAGGGCTGGTGCCAACTTCCCATCAGGATAAAACCTTTACCATTGGTGGCCTTAAAAAAAAAAGTTCTGGTGAGGAGTCGATCATGTTCCCTAAAGATAACTCAATCCCAAAAATGAATTTGTATATTACTCCATTCGTAATAAAATGTAATGCCCCAGATAATATTATTCAAAAACATCATAAACACATGAAGAGATTCCACATCGTCTTTCCATAGGAAGATGGCATCATCTGTATAGCTCCTCCAGAGTATAATTCTCAATAGTCTCCTCCTCCCACCACACCATAAATAAATTGGAGGGACTGGGAACAAATTTCGCTTCCATGACAACACCTGTATTTTGTAAGTAGTAATTGCTACCATAGTAAAAATAATTATGTTCCTTAGCAAATCTTAATAGTTCCAAAATGAACCCTTTCTGATTAGAGGATATAGACTTATTGGGGTTTATTTACTAAAGCTGGAGAGTGCAATATCAGACTTCAGCATAGAAACCAGTCAGCTTCTAACCTCAGCGTGTTCAATTAAGCTTTGGCAATAAAACCTGTGAGCCTGATTTTGCACTCTTCAGCTTTAGTAAATAAACCCCATTGGAACTGAAAAAATCAGCAGCAGCTTCCAAGCCTTTACAGTGGGGAATGATCGTGTAAAGAGAGGAGACATCAGCCTTGACTAATAACACATCACCCGCAGTATACAACTCCTTTAACTCATTTATATTATGCATTGTTTTTTTTAAAGTGATTGTAAATTCTTGTTTTTTTGTTCTTCTAAAAATAACAAACATGTCATACTTACCTGCTCTGTTGCAGTGGATTTGCACAGAGCAGCCCGGATCCTCTTCTCGGGTCCCTCTTCTGTGCTCCTGGCCCCTCCCTCCTGGTGAGTGCCCCCACAACAAGCAGCTTGTTATGGGGGCACCCGAGCCAAGTCACAGCTCCCTGTGTACATTCAGACATGGAGCCCCGACCCGACCCCACCCCCTCTCTACCCTGATTGGCTAGCTGACTTTGATTAGCAGAAGCCAATAGCGCCACTGCTATGTCTCACCCAAACATGAGGGAGAATCTCGGACAACTGAGACACTCGTGGACATCGCTGGACAGAGAGAGACCTCAGGTAAGTGCTGGGGATGTTGGGGCGGCTGCTGCACACAGAAGGCTTTTTATCTTAATGCATAGAATGCATTAAGATAAAAAACCTTCTGCCTTTACAACCACTTTAAGTAAAACAGGGATTTGACTCATTTGAATCTATAACACTTACTATAAGCCATTCCTGTGGCCTATCAAGATTCTTATGCACTTTTGGTAAGTAGTACTGTAAATAATTGGAATCTGCGGGGACAATGGTATCAAATAATCTTTCCTTTTTATTTACAACACCCGCTTTATAACCTCCCTGAACTACCGTATCAAGTCCTTTTTTTAAAAAACTGAATAGGATCTCTCCTCAAAATTTCATACATATTGTGGTCCGATAAAATGTTATTCATTTGATGCAGATAGTCCTCCTTTTTTAGAAGTTGAACTCCCTTCCACAGTTGGATGTGTGTCAGCGGGGAGTGTTGATAACTTAAAAAACTTTTAGATAGGTATCTTGGCGAATGCAATATACAGAGATAAGGGAAGAGGTAGTGACATAAACACATACACGTTAAATTAGATGGACTGGTGTTTTTATTCAACTCTACTAATTATGTACAGTATCTCACAAAAGTGAGTACACCCCTCACATTTTTGTAAATATTTTACTATATCTTTTTATGTGACAACACTGAAGAAATGACACTTTGCTACCATGTAAAGTAGTGAGTGTACAGCTTGTATAACAGTGTGAATTTGCTGTCCCCTCAAAATAACTCAACACACAGCCATTAATGTCTAAACCGCTTGCAACAAAAGTGAGTACACCCCTAAGTGAAAATGTCCAAATTGGGCCCAATTAGCCATTTTCCCTCCCTGGTGTCATGTGACTCGTTAGTGTTACAAGGTCTCAGGTGTGAATGGGGAGCAGGTGTGTTAAATTTGGTGTTATTGCTCTCACTCTCCCATACTGGTCACTGTAATTTCAACATTGCACCTCATGGCAAAAAACTCTGAGGATCTGAAAAAAATAATTGTTGCTCTACATAAAGATGGCCTAGGCTATAAGAAGATTGCCAAGACCGATGGCCAAGACCATACAGCAGTTTAAGAGGACAGGTTCTACTCAGAACAGGCCTAGCCATGGTCGTCCAAAGAAGTTGAGTGCACGTGCTCAGTATCATATCCAGAGATTGTCTTTGGGAAATAGATGTATTAGTGCTGCCAGCATTGCTGCAGAGGTTGAATGGGTGGGGGTTCAGCCTGTCAGTGCTCAGACCATACGCCACACACTACATCAAATTGGTCTGCATAGCTGTCGTCCCGGAAGGAAGCCTCTTCTAAAGATGAAGCACAAGAAAGCCTGCAAGCAGTTTGCTGAAGACAAGCAGACTAAGGACGTGGGTTACTGGAACCATGTCCTTTGGTCTGATGAGACCAAGATAAACTTATTTGGTTCATATGATGTCAAACGTGTGTGGCGGCAACCAGGTGAGGAGTACAAAGACAAGTGTGTCTTGCCTACAGTCAAGCATGGTGGTGGGAGTGTCATGGTCTGGGGCTGCATGAGTGCTGCTGGCACTGGGGAACTACAGTTCATTGAGGGAACCATGAATGGCAACATGTACTGTGACATGCTGAAGCAGAGCATGATCTTCTACCTTCGGAGACTGGGCCGCAGGGCAGTATTCCAACATGATAACGACCCCAAACACACCTCCAAGACGACCACTGCCTTGCTAAAGAAGCTAAGAGTAAAGGTGATGGACTGGCCAAGCATGTTTTCAGACCTAAACCCTATTGAGCATCTTTGGGGCATCCTCAAATGGAAGGTGGAGGAGGGCAAGGTCTATAACACCCACCAGCTCTGTGATGTCTGTCACAGATCAGCTGCAGAGCAGATCTGTGTCTCACCTTTACTGCACCTTTACTGTAGGCCATCTGGCACCTGTTGTTCCACTAGCTTGTGTTCAGCTCTGCTGCACTCTGCAGCTATGGGTGTCGCCGGCCTCACCTGTTGCTTAATATATGATTCCTTCCTGCTACTTCCTGTTCAGCCCCTCATGTGCTTCTCTGTTTAAATCCCTCTCAGGCTAGTTCTGGTTGCTTGAGCAACATTTGTTTCTGAGCTCCCTTCGTGTAACCTGCCTTAACCTGACCTCTTGTGAACTGATCTCTTGTGTACCGACTCGGCTTGTTCTGATTACATTGTCTGCAGCCCGCCCTGACCTTGGCTCGCTATCCGGCTCTCCTTTGCTTCATCCATCCATCCTTGTCTGACAGTGTCTTCTGGTACTTCCCTAGCGAGCGGGGTGAACCCGGGGGTCGTGACCTGGGGTCAGCACGCAGCTAAGCCCAAACCCATGTGAGGGGGTCCCTGGCAGAATACCGGCTGGCCCTTAGACTCCAAGCCATGGGGGATCCCGTGTCACCCGCTCGCCTGTGGGCTCACTGTAAGTAGTACTGTGACAATGCCGTCATGGAGGAGTGGAAGAGGACTCCAGTGGCAACCTGTGAAGCTCTGGTGAACTCCATGCCCAAGAGGGTTAAGGCAGTGCTGGAAAATAATGGTGGCCACACAAAATATTGACACTTTGAGCCCAATTTGGACATTTTCACTTAGGGGTGTACTCACTTTTGTTGCCAGTGGTTTAGACATTAATGGCTGTGTGTTGAGTTATTTTTAGGGGACAGCGAATTTACACTGTTATACAAGCTGTACACTCACTACTTTACATTGTAGCAAAGTGTCATTTCTTCATTGTAGTCACATGAAAAGATAGAATAAAATATTTACAAAAATAGGAAGAGGTGTACTCACATTTGTGAGATACTGTATATAACTATTATAAATGGAACTGTGAACTTTTTAAAAGTAAACTATATCAGGGTTGCTTTTGACTTGTACAGTACGTTTTTACTGAATATAAATATTACTTTGTTTTACATTACCAAACCTTTTTTTTTTCAAATGAGAAAATTAAGTGCACCCATGGATTTCAGAGAATTTTTATATGAAGATTGAGCACAGCTGTGTCATCTCCCTTTGTCCCACTGTCGGTATTTCAAAACTTCATGCAAAGTTGTACACAACATTCAGGGGGTGGGTGTGAATCACTGTTATTCAATATGAAAAATGTGAAAACTTCACATAATATAACCTGCTATGTTATAACTACATAAGACCGTTTAAATATTATTTAAAAGTTACTTCCTATTTCAATATGCAGCAGTTGTAATTTTCTAAAAATGTCAAATTCTGCTTCCTTCCAATATGGCAATATTTACATAAACATGCTCTTCCTATGCTAGGGTTAGGCAACCTTTGAGAGGTGTCGATCTACCTGGACAACTAGGAAAAAAGGAAAAGATCACCAAGATGTGGCAAACTTTTTTTTTTTTTTTTTTGTGTTTACTAGAAAGCCCCCAATAAAAAGCAAGGATGGCATGGAGAAAACATTGAAAAATGTAATAAAATGAATGTCACTGTAAAAATAATAACTTAGCCTACAATAATGTTAGCTTCAGTCACAAACCCAGCATTCACGACCAGCCACAATTTTTTCATGTCTGGGGGGTAATTGGTCACCCCCACAAGTATGATGCAGGAATCCATCATGAGGGCAGAACATCTGGTACTGCAGGCTGACTTGCTTGACTAATTTCAGGCCTGGCTATCTGCTCTGAGTTCTGGCCAGTGTAAGTAGTATGTAGGGCAGTGTCCAGGGATCAGTAGTAAATAGGACAGTGTACAGGAGGGGTCAGGATGGCATGGTACTAGGGGTCAGGAGGACATACTACAAGGGGCATAGGCTTGCACAGTTCTGGACAGTCAGGAGGTCATATACAGGGGGCTTAGAAGGGCACACTACAGGGGAGGATTAGGAGGGCATATTACAAGGAGTTTAGGAGGGCATATTTTTGGGGGTGTTAGGAGGGCAAACCATAGGAAGGCATACCACAGTGGGCTTAGGATGGCACAGAAGCTGTTTCCTGATGCAGACAGCACAGCAAAGGGGTTGTGGCAGATCTACCTGTGATGGTGTACTGATAACCACTGGCTCTCCTCTCTCATCTATTTCACATTATGTCACCCACAAGCATCTTGGATAGACTCGAGAGCAGGGCTGTTGGGGATTGCCACACTAAACCTAAACCTATTTGGTTCAGATGATGTCAAGCGTGTGTGGCGGCAACCAGGTGAGGAGTACAAAGACAAGTGTGTCTTGCCTACAGATAAGCATGGTGGTGGGAGTGTCATGGCCTGGGCCTGCATGAGTGCTGCCGGCACTGAAGAACTACAGTTCACTGAGGGAACCATGAATGCCAAGGCGTACTGTGACATACTGAAGCAGAGCATGATCCCCTCCCTTCGGAGACTGGGCCGCAGGGCAGTATTCCAACATGATAATGACCCCAATCACACCTCCAAGACGACCACTGCCTTGCCAAAATAGCTGAGGGTAAAGGTGATGGACTGGCCAAGCATGTCTCCAGACCTAAACCCTATTGAGCATCTGTGGGGCATCCTCAAATGGGAGGTAGAGGAGTGCAAGGTCTCTAACATTCACCAGCTCTGTGATGTCGTCATGGAGGAATTGAAGAGGACTAGAGTGGCAACCTGTGAAGCTCTGGTGAACTCAATGCCCAAGAGGATTAAGGCCGTGCTGGAAAATAATGTTAGCCACACAAAATTTTGACACTGGGCCCAATTTGGACATTTTCACTTAGGAGTGTACTCATTTTTGTTGCCAGCGGTTTAGACAATAATGGCTGTGTGTGTTGAGTTATTTTCTGGGGACACCAAATTTACACTGTTATACAAGCTGTACACTCACTACTTTTACATTGTAGCAAAGTGTAATTTCTTCAGTGTTGTCACATGAAAAGATATAATAAAATATTTACAAAAATGTGAGGGGTGTACTCACTTTTGTGAGATACTGTGTGTGTGTGTGTGTGTGTGTATATATATATTTTGTTTGTATTGCTACAGGAAGTGGTCTTGCTCCCCGCTGAGACCACTGCCTGTAGCAATACAAACAATATATAAATATATTGTTTGTATTGCTACAGGCAGTGGTCTCAGCGGGGAGCATCGGTTTTAACAAACTATTAGATAAGCACCTGAACGACCGCAACATACAGACATATACAATGTAATACTGACATATAATCACACACATAGGTTGGACTTAATGGACTTGTGTCTTTTTTCAACCTCACCTACTATGTAACTATGTATGCTATCACAATGATGATATTTTAAAATGAAAGTGTATGCTTCGTGACCAGGCCATTTTTTTGCTATTCAGCACTGCCCTACATTAACTGGCAATTTGCGCAGTCATGCAACCTTGTACAAAATGTAATTAATATCATTTTTTTTCAACACAAATAGAGCTATCTTTCTTTATTTTGGTGGTATTAGATCACCACTGGGTTTTTTATTTTTTGCTATATAAACTAATAAAGACCAAAAATTAAAAAAAAAAAACAAAAAAAAACAATATTTTCTACTTCGTTATACAATATATCCAATAAAATCAAATGTCTCATAAATTTAGGCCAAAATGTATTCTGCTACATGTCTTTGGTAAAAAAAAATCCCAAAAGATGTATATTGGTTTGTGTGAAAGTTATAGAGTCGACAGTCTATGTGGTATACATATTTGAAAACTGATCACTACTGATGCATTTCTTGAGGCCCCAAAATGCCAGGACAGTGCAATTACCACCCAAATGATTTATTTTAGTAAGTACTAGTACCTCTTACACTTAGTAAGAGGCATGGTTAGTTTTTTTGAAATTTAGTTTTTTGAAGTTGTCATTTTTTGTCACTTTTTTTTGGAAAATAATTTTTTTAAATAAAATTCGTTTTTCACATTTTTTTTTTTTAATACTGTCTCCAGCGCAGTACAGTGTCATAAGACTGATGTGGCGGTGATCAGGGATGCTGACTGACATGCAATTATTTTTTATTCCATTTTTTTAAACGTTTGTTTATTTATTTTTTAAATATTTTTTTTTGTACATCATGTCATCAGAATACAGTGCGTCTGGAAAGTATTCACAGTGCTTCACTTTTTCCACATTTTCTTATGCTACAGCCTTATTCCAAAATTGATCAAATTCATTATTTTCTTCACAATTCTACAAACCAATACCCCATGATGACAATGTTAAAGAAGTTTGTTTGAAATCTTTGCAAATTTTTAAAAAATAAACAAAAAAATCACATGTACATAAGTATTTACAGCCTTTGCTCAAACAAAGATTGAAGCACCTACAAGCTTGGCACACCTATTTTTGGGCAGTTTCTCTCATTCTTCTTTGCAGGACCTCTCAAGCTGCATCAGATTGGATATCGAGTGTTGGCGCACAGCCATTTTCAGATCTCTCCAGAGATGTTAAATGGAGTTCAAGTCTGGGCTCTGGCTGGGCCACTCAAGGACATTTACAGCGTTGTCCCATAGCCACTACATTGTTATCTTGGCTGTGTGCTTAGGGTCATTGTTCTGTTGGAAGATGAACCTTCGCCCCAGTCTAGGATCCAGAGCGCTCTGGAGCAGGTTTTCATCAAGGATGTCTCTGTACATTGCTGTATTCTTTTTTCTCTCGATCCTGACTAATTTCCCAGTTCCTGCTGCTGAAAAACATCCCACAGCATGATGCTGCCACCACCATGCTTCACTGTAGGGATGGTATTGGCAAGGTGATGAGCGGTGCCCAGTTTCCTCCAGACATGACACTTTCCAGTCAAGCCAAAGAGTTCAATTTTTGTTTCATCAGACCAGAGAATTTTCTTTGTCATGGTCTGAGAGTCCTTTAGGTGCCTTTTAGCAAACTCCAGACGGGCTGTTGTGTGCCTTTTACTAAGGAGTTGCTTCTGTCTGGCCACTCTACCATACAGGCCTGTTTGGTGGAGTGCTGCAGAGATGATTGTTCTTCTGGAAGCTTCTCCTCTCTCCACAGAGAAATGTTGGAGCTCTGTCAGAGTGACCGTCGAGTTTTTGGTCACCTCCCTGACTAAGGCCCTTCTCCAGGATAAGTCCAGGAGGTGTCATGCACAACAAAGTAGCTGAATTCCTGGAATTTAGCTTTACATTTTTTCCTGTGTTCAACTTTGCAAAAAATATAAACTGAGTCTATTAGATATGTTTCTAAATAGGCAACTGTTTAAGTTTGAGGACAACTTTTGGATGCTAAAATATTTTCTGTAGGCTTTGGGCATATAGGGGGTTGATTTACTAAAACTGGAGAGTGCTGTGCATGGTAGCCAATCAGCTTCTAACTTCAGACTGTTCAATTAAGCTTTGATAAAAAAAAAAAAACTGGAAGCTGATTGTTTTCAATGTAGAGCTGCATCAGATTTTGCATTCTCCAGCGGTCAACCCCATAGTCTGTGGTGTACTTTGGTTTAATTTTTTCTTTAATATATTTATTTGAAGCTTCAGTTTGCAGTCTTGGTGTATGCTCATGTTTATAAGCATTGTCTTTTTATTCAGGACAGATTCAGAGGTGATTTGTGGTAGCTTCATCACTCACCTAATAAATCACCACACAATCTACTACATGTTCCTGTACTATTAGGAAACTATTTTTATTCAGTAAGGAATATTTTCCTTTTCTTGTGTTCAGAAAATGTTTATTATTTTCCATTCCTATATGATATTAATTTAGGTGTACAACATGCAAAGTCTCTGTTTTATGTAACCCGAGAATAGTGTGTATATCAGTGGGTTCTTCCTTTTGAATAGAATAGCATTTCTAAATGTTCCTGTTTATATACTTGCAAGAGAATTCTTAAACACAGAGTCATGCTTTTGTTGGCCACAGCTTGTGAGTGCTTGATGATTTTCTGGCTATTTTCACCAAAAAAAAAAAAATCTAAACTGTATTTAGATTGAGGGAGCCAGAGTGAATTTTGGGATGACAGAATTCAGATACGGAATCAGAGGTGTGGATAGTTAACTTGGTCTTTCATCTTGAAAATAATTGTTTAACTGTTCAAAAGCTTAATATTCCTTAGAGAACTTTTGAGAGCTAAAATTCTACTCCAGAAACCCTGGTTCCTTTATTAATATTTGAAAATGTGTTTTTTTAGGTAGTCTCCTTTTTAGTTTGGTATGTCAGTGGTTTCCTTACATTCAGAAAAAAAGTATGGGTTACTAAGGATAGCAGTATTTATTGAAATGTCTAATCACAGATGTTGGCCTGTTTCAGTTTGGTGCGAGAGCTTAGCTAGGGATCTGCAATAGAGTTATGCCCTGTACACACGGTCAGACTTTCCGACGGAATATGTGTGATCGGAGCTTGTTGTCGGAAATTCCGACCGTGTGTGGGCTCCATCGGACTTTTTCCATCGGAATTTCCGACACAAAGTTTGAGAGCATGCTATAAAATTTTCCGACAACAAAATCTGATCCTTTAAATTCCGATTGTGTGTAGACAAAACCGACGGACAAAGTGTCACGCATGCTCAGAATAAATTAAGAGACGAAAGCTATTGGCTATTGCCCCATTTATAGTCCCGACGTACGTATTTTATGTCACCGCGTTCGGAATGATCGGATTTTCCGACAACTTTGTGCGACCGTGTGTATGCAAGACAAGTTTGAGCCAACATCCGTCGGAAAAAATCCATGAATTTTTTTGTCGGAATGTCCGCTCAATGTCCGACCCTGTGTACAGGGCATAAGGCTCCATTCATGGCGACTTGCCATGCAGCTTTGGACATCAAAGTCACATGACAAATCGTTTCCCATGTTTTACATTGATAACCATATATATGTGCGACTTACAGTTGCAGCGACTTCAAAGTAGTTGCGCTGCTGCATGAGGCCCCTGCTTGAGAAATTTAATGAGCAGGGGATCACCTACAAGTGGGGACACCCTTTCCACTTGATTGCACTCAAAGGAGGACGCTCATATACCCTCCGACACCACGTGGAAGTTCCTACTTTTCTTGGATCCCTTGAGTTACCACTGGTTTCACTAACCGGCTGGCGTTTGTCCTTCCTTCTGGCAACACGAATCCTACAGCAAACCCTCCAGCTAGACCTCAACGGTCCCGGCACAATCGCTGGACCCAACGCAGAAGACCACAGGCTCCTCAGGACAATGAGCCGTAAGCCTTTTAGGCTAGAACTGGTTTGAGGTAATAGACTGCCCGAGACTTCTGTGCCTTCCTTTGCATGTAAGTGTTACACAGCACTGTACTGTTTCACCTGCCTCATTTTCCACTGACTCACGGGATTAGAGACTCATATTAGAGTTGGCCCCCGACTCTCCAGATCTGAGAGCAATGAGCCCCTGAGATCGTCATACTGTTGGATCACCCCCTGAGGTTCCCAATCTGAAACGGTTTTATTCAGTGTAGAAGAAATGTCACGTAAACTTATCCACTGACCTCATGGGTTGGTTGGCTTTGAGATTGATCAGTTCCCACTGGACCTTCTACCACAGACTGGAGATAGGGCATCGTACAGAGCCTCATTTGGGGTCCCCCATTTAATTTTTTTTTATATTTATCTCCTCCTCCCTCCCCCCCTCCCCTAAACCTCCTTCCCACTCCCTCCCCCCTCCTCTAAACCTCCTTCCCACTCCCTCCCCCCTCCTCTTTTTTTTTCTCTTACCCCCTGTAGGGGTCCAAAGGCAATCCCAGATGGGACTGTGGCAGCTTTGACTCATTCTCATTTGGCATTGGCCCTTGGGGAATGTGCAGTCTAGCTAAATAATGGTAAAAGAGTTGTGTTATGCTGTTAGTTGAGAAGGTTGCAACTCGATTGCCACTCCGGTATTCTGGAAAAGTTAACTGTTCATTTTTTATTTTGTACTCTCGTTTGTGAGTTAATTCATAACAGGAAGCTTACCATAACAGGATGGCTCGCGGACGGAGGTGTAAGAGTATGCAATTTGTAAGTGTTATGCCCCGTACACACGGTCGGACTTTGTTCGGACATTCCGACAACAAAATCCTAGGATTTTTTCAGACGGATGTTGGCTCAAACTTGTCTTGCATACACACGGTCACACAAAGTTGTCGGAAAATCCGATCGTTCTGAACGCTTTGACGTAAAACACGTACGTCAGGACTGTAAACGGGGCAGTGTCCAATAGCTTTCATCTCTTTATTTATTCTGAGTATGCGTGGCACTTTGTCCGTTGGATTTGTGTACACACAATCGGAATTTCCGACAACGGATTTTGTTGTCGGAAAATGTTATCTCCTGCTCTCAAACTTTGTGTGTCGGAAAATCCGATGGAAAATGTGTGATGGAGCCTACACATGATCGGAATTTCTGACAACAAGGTCCTATCACACATTTTTTATGCCCAGTATGTTTGTACGGGGCATAAAAGTGTAAAAATTTCTTCTTTCATACCCTGTATAGGGGCCCAAGGGCAATCCCAGATGGAACTGTAGCAGCTTTGATTCATTCTCATTAGGTTTTGGCCCTCGGGATTGTGCAGGTTGCACCTCTGTTGCCACTCTGGTACTCTGGAAAAGTTAATTGCTCATTTTCTATTGTGCACTTTTGTTTTTGAGCTATTTCATATAACAGAGAAGCTTACCATAACAATGCGGCTTCCATTTAGGCCGCCTTAGGCGGAGAGCCGTTGGGGGGGTTCTGCACCATAAGGGCCCAACCTCTGAAGTGCCTTACTCCTTCCCCCTCTAGGCCATAACTGCCCAACCAGGTAGTAGTTCGTTTGGAGATTTAGTTTTTTCCCACCCTTCTTACTCTCCCCCTATTTTCTTTATCCTACTTTTTCCCGGCCCCCCCTCCTGTGTCCCCTTTCCTCTCCTCTCCCTAGCTCACCTTACTTATCTCTCCCCCATCCCCACGCTACCTTCCTTTTTGGGTTCAGGCAGGACCCGGCGACCGGACTCCACTCCACTAAAAATGTCACGAAAGTTTGTATTCTAGAAGGTAAAAGGCTTGAACATCCCAGAAAAATGGTCCAGTTGTCTCGCTGGGCTCTGGAGGCATAGACCCCAAGTACTTTTCTTACAGGAGACTCATTTCAGAGCAGAAAAGATCCCAAAAGTTTACAACAAACATTTCCCGGTAGCGTATCACAGTGCATTGCCCACCACCAAATCAAAGGGCACGTGTATCCTCCTAGCCAAAACTGTACCATGGCAGCTGATAGACCTCCACACAGATAAAAAGGTAGATACCTCTTTGTCAAAGGTATGCTTCAGTCTCAAACTTTTACCCTAGCTAACCTGTACCTGCCGAATGTGGACCAACTCCCCATACTCGACACATGTCTAAACGCTCTGGCTTCCTTCACTGAGGGAACTCTAGTGTTAGGAGGAGACCTCAATCTCACTATCGATCCCCGCAAAGACTCATTGACGGGCTCCTCTGCCTTGTCCCTGAGAGCTCAAAAACCAAATCAAGGAGCTATTGCTTTCCCACTGTTTGGTCGACATTTGGCATATCCTCCACCTACAGGAGAAAGATTACACATTTTTCTCTGCGTTGCATAGTTCATATTCAAGGATAGATCTTTTTCTGATCTCTCACAGTACAATCCCCCTAGTCTCTAGCGCCCAGATTGGTCACATTGCACTCTCGGATCATGCTCCGATCTCCATTGTGTTAGCCCCTCACCACGTGGCATCTAGATCAAATACTTGGCAACTAAACAAGTCTCTTATCCAAGACTCTGAAGTTAAAACGGACATCTTACGGAAACTGGGCCAGTTCTTTGAGAGCAATAGAGAGTCGGTCACTAATCCTCCCTCTATTTGGGCTGCACATAAGTGCTACATTAGAGGCATACTTATCAAGCATGGGCACAAACTTAAAGCGGCCAGAGCGAAAACACTGTCCGAGTCGCTCTCAAGGCTACATGACTGCGAAAAACGCCATAAATCCCACCCAGACAGGACATTGGAGGCAGAGGTGACTGGCCTCCGAGAGCAAATTAGGGAATATTCCCTATTTCAATCTAAGAACAGGCTATTGCGGGCGTGCAGATCCTTTTACGAATACGGAGGCAAATATAGTAGATCGCTGGCGAATGCCATACGAACCCAACGCAATGTATCCTACATTCCTGCCCTATCCACCCCCACAGGAACCAAAATTCATGACTCCGCAGAGATGGCGGAATCTTTCCATACTTTTTATGAAACTCTTTATAACTTGCATTCTCGCTCATCGGGAGACCGGCCCCAAGACAGATTGCAAGCAATTGAGACTTACCTGCCTTCTCTTAACGAGGACGAGGTGGAATTACTCTTGCAGCCCATATCTGCAGATGAATTCACAAGTGCCTTGGCAGGGTCTCCTAGAGGGAAAGCACCTGGTCCTGACGGCTTTACAATCTCTTATTACAAAACATTCCAAGCCCAGCTAGCGACCCATTTTGTCACAGCCTTTAACGCAATACTGGACAACCACCTCCGGACTTCTTGCAGGCCAGCATCTCTGTTATCCCTAAACCTGAGAAGGATCCACTTCTCTCTTCGAGCTACAGGCCTATCTCTTTACTTAATTGTGATCTTAAACTGTTCACAAAAATCCTGGCCGAGCGACTAGGGCCTGTCCTCCATCGCATAATCCCCCTGGATCAGGTCAGTTTTAACCGTAACAGAGAGGCGCGGGACAACACTACAAGGACAATAGACGTGGTGGCAAGGGCCAAACACCTTAATATCCCACTGATCCTGTTGTCCACAGATGCCGAAAAGGCGTTTGGCAGGGTGAGCTGGACTTTTCTTCTGGTCACCCAGCGACGCCTTGGCATGCCGACTTCCATGTTGTCATGGATAGCTGCTATTTATTCGTCCCCTAATGCCTCGGTTAAAGTGAATGGGATAGCCTCCAACCCCTTCAGGATAAGCAACGGCACGAGGCAGGGGTGTCTGCTCTCCCCGCTCCTCTTTATACTTACCTTAGAACCCCTACTGCAACATATTAGGCTTAGCCCTGACATTAGAGGACTGGAAACAAGCACATACCATCATAAAATTGCTGCTTACGCAGACGACCTGTTGTTTTACATTTCAGAGCCACACACCTCTCTACCGGTCCTCCTATCGGTAATACGCCAATATGGTGACCTATCAGATTTCAAAATTAATCTGCAAAAATCAGAAGCGCTTAACGTCTCCCTTACTCCTAGCTCACAGGCTTGCCTCTGTGGCAACTTTCCCTTCCAGTGGGCTCCCCAGGCCATCCGATATTTAGGTACTAAGATCCCTTCGAACCCACATGTCATCTACCAACTCAACTTTCAGCCACTCCTGAATATCTTCCACTCAGATTTGGAGGGATGGAAGAACTTGGCAGTTTCATGGTTTGGTAGATGCAATGTTTTAAACATGAATATCATGCCGAGGTTGCTTTACCTCTTACAAGCGCTACCAATTAAAATACCACAGACCTTCTTTAGTACATTACACACAACCTTCATTAGGTATATATGGCAGGGCAAGCCTCCGCATCTCAGAAGATCCTTATTACAGAGACCAAAACTCAGAGGAAGGGTTGGCCTCCCTGATCCAGACCTGTACTATACAGCAGTCCACATGAATAGAGTGGTGGACTGGTGCAGACACCTGCCCCATAAACTATGGGTCTACCTGGAATGAGAATCGGTTCCATTTCCCCTTGAGGATTTGCCTTGGAGTGGAATTCGTTTCTCCAGATTTTCCCCTCTGCACCCACTAATTGAGCCCACCTTGCAGGAACTTAATAGATACTTTAAATTGGCGGATACGCCCAGTTTTCCCTCACCTTTAACGCCTATAATAGGTCACCCAAATTTTTTACCGGGTATCTCTGACAAATCCTTCCGGCTCTAATCAGAGCCTCTTCTTTTATGGGTCCCTCAGAGTGGTGTGAACCCTCAAGCATATACCCTGGGTTTAGATCCTCCATCTTGGGTAGATGGAAGTTGTTGGAACTCACTCATTTCCTCAAATCCCTCCCGGAAATCGGCGTTTTTCACAGACAGCCGACGTCCTTTGAAGAATTGTGCCTGGGAGATGAGCCTATACGGAAATCCCTTCCCTATTCATATAGCATCCTACTTGCTCCTACATCCCAGCACGACCCCCTGTACCTTAGGAAGTGGGAGAGGGACCTTAACACCACGTTTACTGAGGATCAAAAGAATCGTATACTTACCTTTGCTCACAAGTCCTCCTTATGTAGCAAGTATCAAGAAATCACCTATAAAATCTTGACGCGTTGGTACAGCACCCGCACTGTGCTAGCGACTATATTCCCAGGACATCGTCCACTGTGTTGGTGATGTGGCACGCAGAGTGGCACATTGCTGCACATCTGGGAGTGCCCAGTCCTGACCCCTTTCTGGAAACAAGTATTACAGATCATTCACAAGCTCACTGACGTCGCTCTCCAGGATAACAAGGCAGCAGTACTTCTAAATCTGACTCCCTTGTCTGCGAAAGCGATATCGCAAATCTCTTTTGATACACCTCTTGAATGCAGCCAGAGCGTGTGTCCCCAGTGCGTGGAAGCAGCAGGCCCCACCGACAGTGTCACAGTGGTTTGTAAGGGTTTGCGATATTCAGCAGATGGAATAGCTCACCGCTGCCCTGGGGGAAAGGGAGGAGAAACACAACACCCGTTAGACACACTGGAACCTCTTCCGATTTTCAGATGAATATAAGTCTTACATCTGAGTACCCTGTCTTAGGATAAATTAAAATATCGGGTCGTCGACCCTGCTAGAGCTCTACAACCCCTCCGCTTTTCCTTACACCTGCCCTTTTCTGCTACTCCCTCTCTTTTCTTTTTGTTATTTTTTCTTTTCTTATCCTTCCCCCATTGACCCTCCCACGCCATTATTTATTCACATAAATGAAAAATTCTCACGGATTGCGGAAAATGTCTGGTATTATTCCCGCTATTCCAATGCTGAGAACTATAACCTACGAATAGTACAACGTTTGAACTCAGTCCTCTAAAGGGAGATTCTCCCCTTTGGTCTTGTTCATTGGTCATATCTATGATTTTTGTTGGTTTAAAAGTTTCCCTTGTTGTTCTGGTGAAACTACAGGATTAAACAACGGGAGAAACTTTGAACAACAGTTCCCTGTTTTAATATAACGTAATAGTTGAAACCGAAATGCTGTCTCATTTATGTACAAAAAAATGTTTAATGAGTTCTTGTCATTGCCTAGTATTGGAGGAGGTTGGATCACATGCTTGATTTCATTTCTTTTTGTATAACCTGCAATCCTTAAATAAAGATTTAAAAAAGAAAACCTAAAGTTCAGCCTACAGCTTCTGCCAGTTATCCCTCAGAGGTCCTAAGACTACAAAGACCTTTTCGGTGCTTATCCAAACATTTATGGGGACAGGGAGACTTGTGATAAGTTGTTCACACCTCCTGAACATTTAGAAACCCAATACCCTTTAACAAAGCACTGATAATCCCTGAGGAGGGTGCTCCTGTTTTTAAGGATCCCATCAAAAATGCTTGGAGATCCTTTCCAAATCTTTATTTTCTCTGGCTGGCCTTGCATTGGCCATGATGCCAGTCAGACTTTAGGGAAATTGACTAGAGCCATAAAAAGTGATCCTGGTTCCCTTCAAAAGGATCCAGTTGGTGGACTGTATAGATTTGATGCTGGCTACACTCAACTACTGCATGGATGATTTAGTGGATGTTGCCTGTCTTATTGTTTGTAAGAGACTGCTGTCAGTGAACATGTGAAGAACTCTGGGGCTAAAATGTTGGGCTGCGGAGCAGGCATGCAAAAAGCAGCTGCTGTGCACATCCTTCATTGGACAACTTCTCTTTGGAGCTGTCTTGGACACCCTCATCAAGGATGTCAGTGTGGAGTGAGAGTTTTTATCTGACCTAGCACTGCTAGCAGAAGAAACCTAGGCAGGCTCAGGCAGAAAAGACTCGCACACTCCAGGGGATAAGAAGAGTATCTTTAATTACTCTCAGGCCTAAGCCTCAAAAGCCAGACCCAAGCCAGGTACTTAGAATCAAGACTTGGGCTTCCAAATCTCCCAAACTTATTGACAAATCATTTTCAGCATTAGGGGAATTTTGAAAAGTGGGAGATGTCTTTTAGCCTTTGCAGTCACCTGCTTAGACAGCATCTCAAAAGCCTTGGTGCAGGATATGGTTTCCTGGGGCTACAAGATCGAATTCTGCTGCCCCCCCCCCCACCCCTCCTTGCTTGTCATTTTTCTAACCTATCCATGTCACCACACAGATTATCAGATCTCCAGTTCCTATGGCACGGTTTCTACTGCTTTTTATTTCACACTCCCCAAACCAAGAGGGAGCATCTGCTCCATCTTGAATTTCAGGGCCTTAAAATATCTTAATTTCTGCCAAAAATCTTTTTTTTTTTCTTTTTAACCACTTCAATACCCGCGTATAGTCATATGACGTCCACAGATGGGATCTCCCATCCTGGGTGGACGTCATATGACGTCCTGGGATTCCCGGCCGTCTAGGTGGCGCCCGCCGCGTTCCTCGGGACCCGGTGCGTGTGCCTGGCGGCCGCGATGTCCGCCGGGCACCCGCGATTGCCCGTTAACCGGGTCGGCATGTGGATCTGTGTGTGTAAACACACAGATCCACAGCCTGTCAGCTCTGAGGAGAGCGATCTGTGTTCCCAGAACGGAGGAACACTGATCGGTCTCCTCCCCTAGTGCGTCCCCTCCCTCTTCAGTTAGAATCATTCCCTAGGAAACATACTTAACCCCTCTCCGCCCCCTAGTGGTTAACCCCTTCACTGCCTGTCACATTTACACAGTAATCAATGCAATTTTATAGCATTGATCGCTGTATAAATGTGATTGGTCCCAAAAATGTGTCAAAAGTGTCCGATGTGTCCGCCATAATGTCGCAGTCACCAAAAAAAATCGCGATCGCCGCTAAAAAAATAAAAAAATATTTTTTTTTTAAAAAATGCCATAAATCTATCCCGTATTTTGTAGACGCTATAACTTTTGCGCAAACCAATCAATATACGCTTATTGCGATTTTTTTTTACCAAAAATATGTAGAAGAATACGTATCGGCCAAAACTGAGGAAAAAATGTGTTTTTTAAAAAAAAAATTGGGATATTTATTATAGCAAAAAGTAAAAAATATTGTGTTTTTTTCAAAATTGTCGCTCTTCTTTTGTTTATAGCGCAAAAAATAAAAAACACAGAGGCGATCAAATACCACCAAAAAAAAGCTCTATTTGTGGTGAAAAAAGGACGTCAATTTTTTTGGGGTACAACGTCGCACGACCGCGCAATTGACGTTTAAAGTGCAACAGCGCTGAAAACTAAAAATTGGCCAGGGAAGGAAGGGGGTGAAATTGCCCTGTATTGAACCAGTTAAACATGTTTTATTGAACAGTTTTCAGAAATAAAAGACTTACAATTATTAAGACATTCAAAGATTCAAAAAAGATTTTAACCGATTCTTGTTCAGACACAACAGGTACATGTAAGTACAGCTTAACATAGTCAACATACAGTGTGGACGGAAAGTATTCAGACCCGATTACATTTTTAACTCTTTGTTATATTGCAGCCATTTGCTAAAATCATTTAAGTTCATTTTTTTTCCTCATTAATGTACACACAGCACCCCATATTGACAGAAAAACACAGAATTGTTGACATTTTTTCAGATTTATTAAAAAAGAAAAACTGAAATAGCACATGGTCCTAAGTATTCAGACCCTTTGCTCAGTATTTAGTAGAAGCACCCTTTTGATCTAATACAGCCATGAGTCTTTTTGGGAAAGCTGCAAAAAGTTTTTCACACCTGGATTTGGGGATCCTCTGCCATTCCTCCTTGCAGATCATCTCAAGTTCTGTCAGGTTGGATGGTAAACATTGGTGGACAGCCATTTTTAGGTCTCTCCAGAGATGCTCAATTGGGTTTAAGTCAGGGCTCTGGCTGGGCCATTCAAGAACAGTCACGGAGTTGTTGTGAAGCCACTCCTTCATTATTTTAGCTGTGTGCTAAGGGTCATTGTCTTGTTGGAAGGTAAACCTTCGGCCCAGTCTGAGGTCCTGAGCACTCTGGAGAAGGTTTTCATCCAGGATATCCCTGTACTTGGCCGCATTCATCTTTCCCTCGATTGCAACCAGTCGTACTGTCCCAGCAGCTGAAAAACACCCCCACAGCATGATGCTGCCACCACCATGCTTTACTGTTGGGACTGTATTGGACAGGTGATGAGCAGTGCCTGGTTTTCTCTACACATACTGCTTAGAATTAAGTCCAAAAAGTTCTATCTTGGTCTCATCAGACCAGAGAATCATATTTCTCACCATCTTGGAGTCCTTCAGGTGTTTTTTTAGCAAACTCCATGTGGGCTTTCATGTGTCTTGCACTGAGGAGAGGCTTCTGTCGGGCCACTCTGCCATAAAGCCCTGACTGGTGGAGGGCTGCAGTGATGGTTGACTTTCTACAACTTTCTCCCATCTCCCGACTGCATCTTTGGAGCTCAGCCACAGTGATCTTTGGGTTCTTCTTTACCTCTCTCACCAAGGCTCATCTCCCCCCGATAACTCAGTTTGGCCAGACGGCCAGCTCTAGGAAGGGTTCTGGTCGTCCCAAACGTCTTCCATTTAAGGATTATGGAGGCCACTGTGCTCTTAGGAACCTTTTGTGCAGCAGAATTTTTTTGTAACCTTGGCCAGATCTGTGCCTTGCCACAATTCTGTCTCTGTGCTCTTCAGGCAGTTCCTTTGACCTCATGATTCTCATTTGCTCTGACATGCACTGTGAGCTGTAAGGTCTTTTATAGAAAGGTGTGTGGCTTTCCTAATCAAGTTCAATCAGTACAATCAAACACAGCTGGACTCAAATGAAGGTGTAGAACCATCTCAAGGATGTTCAGAAGAAATGGACAGCACCTGAGTTAAATATATGAGTGTCTCACAGCAAAGGGTCTGAATACTTAGGACCATGTGATATTTCAGTTTTTCTTTTTTAATAAATCTGCAAAAATGTCAACAATCGTGTGTTTTTCTGTCAATATGGGGTGCTGTGTGTACAAAAAAAATGAACTTAAATGATTTGAGCAAATAGCTGCAATATAACAAAGAGTGAAAAATTAAAGGGGGTCTGAATACTTTTCGTCCCCACTGTAGTTATTGCAAAAGCATTAGAGGTACAATCGTCTTCACATTGTGTGTTGGTAGACCCACAACCCATTGGCGACATGCCTCCTGACCATCCGGACACCCGTATTGGATACAAACTGTGTCCGGGTAGGGGCATAGCCAATCATCATCCTGGGGTGTGGATTCTTAATGTACCCAAGGTTGTTTTTAACGGTTTAAATTTGTGAACGTGTGTGATGTCTGAAGTATCTTATTATTATAAGGGGGGAAAGAGGATTCAGAAGTTAGATCTTACAAAGGATAAGGTAATTTAGACCATGGAGGTAGGGAATGTGGTAGAGAGTGGGGGGGACGGGACCTGGGGAGGTAAATAAGGGTTCCATTCTCCTCTGCCTGAGGGTATTTAAGGTATTTTGTATCTAGTTAGGCCAAGAGCTTGGAGTATTCATCCGTTGTTGTAAAATGGTGCCAGCAGGACCAAAATTAGTTGAATTTGGATATAGTCTCCTTTGCTAAATAGATAAGCTCTTCCATTTCTGCTATTCTTTCAGTATGTTGGAGCCACTCCTTTATAGTTGGGGGTTTGGGAGCACTCCATCGGAATGGTATGCGTAATTTGGCTGCATTTACCATATACATGGCTTGGGAGCGAACATATGTTTTTTTTTTAATTGAGGAGTGATGCAGTAGGAATTGTGCTGGGGAGTAATCTAAAGAGAGTGTTGTGGCTTGGGTGATGAGGCAATGCACTTCCTTCCAGAAGGGCTGGATTAGTGGACATAGCCACCATATGTGTAGGAGCGAACCTTCAGTCTCATTGCATCGCCAGAACTTAGGTGAAACCGTAGGATACATTTTGTGGAGTCTAAGGGGAGTCTTATACCATCTTGAAACAATTTTGAATCCATTTTCTTGTGTTGATACATTGATTGTCCCTTTGTGAATGTTTGTGTATATATTTTTTCGAATCCTCATCTGTAAGGTCTAGGGTCAGCTCCTGTTCGCTTTACTGGATTTGGGGTTATGATCTGAGAACAGCATTGCATATGTATCTGAAATTAGGTGTCTCTGTGGATCTTGTTTGCTGCATATCGCTTCAAATGGTGTGTGTTGGCGGGACCACGTTGGGATTAGTTTAGGATTATTTAGGAAGTGTGTTTGGACATAGGTCCAGAAGGGGAACGTTTGGTTTGTCATGCGAGAGGACAGTGAGGGTAGGGTCAGAAATTTTCCTTTATCGAAGAAGTGTTCCACTTTGGAGTGCGGCCAGATATTTGCGAGGAAGGAGTTAGAAAGACCTTGGGGGAAGTTTGGGTTATGGCATATAGGAGTGAATGGTCATGGTGATGAAGATATTTTATGTTTTAGACAGGCTACTTTAAAGATGGGTAGTGTGTTGTCGATTAAGGGGTATATTTTGCATGTTAGAGGCTGCCAAAAATTTTGATTGAACACCATTATGTATATCATAGCCCTCTCTCATCAAGGGGGCTTTCTGGCCTTTGTAGACATCAAGGATTAGTACTTATGCCGCGTACACACGGTCGGACTTTTCGACAGGACTGGTCCGACGGACCAAATTCAGCAGATAATCCGATCGTGTGTGGGCTTCACCGGACCTTCAGCGGACTTTTCCAGTCGCAAATCTGACGGACTTTAGATTTGGAACATGCTTCAAATCTTTACGTCGTAACTCTGCCGGACCCAGAAATCTGCTCGTCTGTATGCTAGTCCGATGGACAAAAACCCACGCTAGGGCAGCTATTGGCTACTGGCTATCAACTTCCTCATTTTAGTCCGGTCGTATGTCATCACGTATGAATCCGTCGGACATTTGTGTGATCATATGTAGTTAAGTCCGTTTGTTAGAAAGTCCGCCGCAAGTCCGCCAAAAATCTGTCGAAAGTCTGTCGGACTTTTGTAGCCGAAAAGTCCGACCGTGTGTACGCGGCATAAGATATCCTCATTTTTCCAGTGCATTCCAGAGCACTTTCTTAGCTTTGTCATGGCCCCCCACCACTTCAGATTTGTTGCCCTGCTTTTCGTCCTATCTTCCATAACCTGCATGTTTAAGAAGGAGCTGGTTTCCTATGCTTGCCTTGCTAAGTTCTGAAGGTATCCCCTTTGTGTGATAATTGGATGATCTTCTGTTGATGGATTAGTTGGCATATGTTCGGGCTGACAATGTGATGCACACAGTTCAGACCTTGAAAAAATTAGGTTGGATCCTGTACCATCAGAAGTCAGCATTAGAGCCGACTTACAGCTTGGAGTATCTGGGTCTTATCCTAGAACGAGCTTAAGAAAGAGGTTATCTTCCTCAAGAGAGACTTCAAACTCTCCAGTTTCAGACTCCAGGAATTGCCCAAGTCTTTGTTTCTGCATGACAGTTTGAGGGCTGGTGGTATCCTCCTTCACGGTAGTCTTGTTTGACCAGTCTCACCCCAAAACCCTACAACTAACATAATTGTCTTTGACAGACAAAATAATTCCACATTATCTCTGAATAAACTGATTCACTTGACAAACAGGACCAGGCTGTCTGTGGCCTGGTATCTCAGGGGTCAAGCTCTAGAGTTGGAGAAATCTTTACTCCAATCTCTTGGAAGATCTCCATGACAGACACCAGGCTGGTGGGCTGGAGAGCAGTCTCAGACAAATGGTTGATGCAGGGAACACAGTCTCCTGAGGGATTCCATCTCCAGACCAACATTCCAGGTGCTCCAAATGGTTTCATTTTTTTTTTACAGTGTTGGACATCCAAACTGAACGGCCTTTCGATCAGGATCCAGTCAAGCAGCGCCACAGAAGTGGTGTACGCCAACCATCGGGGGGGAACAGAAAGGTAGAAAGGATTCCGTCTTGAGCAGAATTTCCCAGTTCAACCTTGTCTGCTGTTTACATTCCAGGAATGGACAGGCAGGCAGACATCCTTAACCATCAGCACCTGGATCTGGGATGATGGACCCTACATCTGAAGGTGCGTCAGGACGTGTATACAGGTGGTGGATGCTAGATGGTAATATCCTGGACTCAGGTTCAACAGCAAACGTAAAGATTTGTCTCTAGGTGTAGAGATCCTCTGGCAGAAGCAGTGGATTCTCCAGTGACCCTGTGAGATCAATAGAAGCTGATCTACATTCTTATAGCTCAGGAATGGCTCAGGTGGATGTGGTACTTCAACTTGACCAGACTCCTAGCAGATGCTTCATGGGTTCCCTCAGATCGTCCCAAGTACCAGTTTAATATCTTGCTTCATGGTCCCTGGATTGAACTGCATTGCTGTTGAAGCGCAGGTCTTGAACTCCTCAAATTAGGGATTCCCATTATGTTAAAAGCCATTTAATTCACTTCCATGCAAGGTTTACCATCACACATGAAAGGCATACTTTACTTGTAAGGAAAGAATCTTCCATTACAGGAGATACTTTATGGGAAGAATGCTGACATTTTGCAATCCAGCTTAGATCAACATTTGGCCATTATACCATTATGGGTCTATTCTCCGGTGGTTGCAGTCTTGTTCCAGAGACTGCTAGCCTCCCAGTATTTAATTAAGACGTGTAAAGGGTGTCTCTCATGTAGCCCCTGTGCATTCACCCCTGACTCTGTGGTATTTGAATTTGGTTCTCTCTTTACTTCAAAAATTACCTTTTGAATCTATCAGGGATAGTCTTCTTTATGCTCCTACAAGGTTGCTTTCTATGTCGCCATCACCTATGTGGGGCATGTGTCTGAGCTGACAGCTTTCTACTGTAAAGAACCATATCTGGTCTTACACAGGGTGGTGATGATGTCCAGGGCCTCCTTCCTTTCTAAGATGATTTTGGATTCTCACCTAAACCATGGCATTATTTTTCCATTCCTCTGTCTGGCTCCAGTACATCAGAAGGAGATTTCCCTTCATTGTCTGGGTGTAGCTCACGCTGTGCCTATTCGCCTAGCAGTCGCTGTTTACATTAGTGAGACCGACGCTCTCCATCATTCCTTATTTGCTCTGTAAGCTGGTTCCTCCATATAGGGAAACAGCTTTTTATTCCACCATCAGTGGCTGAGACAAATCATAATCCAAACTTATAGTCTTAAGGATCGCCTTCCACCCTCTCCTGTCAAGGCACACACTACTAGATCTGTGAGTGCTTCTTGGGCTTGATTTCTAAGACCCCTTTCACACGGGGCAGACTGTGATCTGCTTGCTCAGCAAGGGATCTATCCCTTCTGTGTAACAGACGGTGTTAATTTTGGCAGCAAATTTCGATTTAGTTTTAGGACTAAAATGGCATTTTAGTTTTAGTCCCATTTTAGTCTTCTGCAATTGTTTTAGTTTTAGGCCACAGTTTTAGTCGACTAAATCTCCAGTACATTTTAGTCGACTAAAATGTCCTACCTTTTAGTTGACTAAAATCTCCAGTACATTTTAGTCGTCTAAAATCTAATAGGTGTAGTTAAATTGTAATACATTAGTTAACATTTCTCTACAATTTCCAAACTCATTATATACTGTTGGAGTGAAAATCTCATATGTTATTATTTAAGGTATTGAGGTATGAACATGCACTACAGACCAGTGTTAATTTTGAAGTCAAATTTCAATTTAGTTTTAGTCTTAGTCTTTTGACTAAAATGCCATTTTAGTTTTAGTCCCATTTTAGTCTTTGACTAAAATGCCATTTTAGTTTTAGTCATATTTTAGTCATCTCAATTGTTTTAGTTTTAGTCGTATTTTAGTTGACTAAAACAGTATTCATTTAGTCGACTAAAATGTTTTAGTCTACGAAATTAACACTGGTAACAGATCGGGGTACCAGGCTGCTGTGATTGGCCCTGGTGCCATGCAGTTGCTGACTATAATCACAGTGATCACATTACTGGTAGTGATGCCATTGTTTACTACTGTGATCTCTGTGATTAGTCACAAGGATCATGTAGTACAGGGCCAATCACAGCTGTGCTGTACCATGTGTTAGCTGGGGCCAATCACAGCTATCACAGTAGTACTCAATAGCTGCATGAATGTAGCCAAACACTGTGAAAAATGATTGCTTATACAGCCATCAGGTGTGTAAAAACAATCACAGTGTAAAAAAAAAAAAAATCCCTTCCCCCAGAGCAATACAGTGTCGTTATGGTGACACTGTACTGCTCTGATGACAGCATAAAAAAACAAAAACTTCTTTACATACTTGCTCTGATATCACTATATGTCAGTGCCGCCAGCCATTATCTCTAATCACCACCACAGCAGTACAGTGTCACCAGACCAGTGCTGCCAGTATTTCTAATCACTGCCACACCACACCACAGCACCAGTTACAGTATCCCTGATCACCGCCACACTAGTCCCAGTGTCCCTGATCACTGCCACACCAGTCCCGGTGTCCCTGATAACTGCCACATTAGTCATATTTTTCATTATAACTGCCACATAAGTTACAGTGTCCCTGATCCCCACCACACCAGTCCCAATAACCTTGATCACTGACACACCAGTCCCAGTGTCCCTAATCACCACTACACCAATCATATCACAGCCACATAAGATACAGTTTCCCTGATTACCACTAGGGTTGTCCCGATACCACTTTTTTAGGACCGAGTACAAGTACCAATACTTTTTTTCAAATACTCACCGATACCGATTACCGATACTTTTCTTTTAATGTCACGTGACAGTGGTGTTTTTTTTTTTTTTTTTTGTTTTTTTAACAATGCTTTTTTTTGGGGGGGGGGGGGGGGGGTGAACGATGTGTGTTTTTTTATTTACATTTTTATTATTTTTTACAATAATATTTTTTTTTATTATTTATTGCAATATGTGTTTTTTTTTTTTTTTTAATCAGCCCTGTTGGGGGGCTTTGGTGAGATATCAGGGGTCTTAACAGACCCCTGATATCTCCCCCTTGAGACAGAGAAAGAGACCGAGGATAGAGATTCCCCAGTCCCTTTCTCTGCAGCCTCAGCTGCACTTAGAATGAATGGAGAGAAGACAGCGGCTCCTCTCCATTCATAAACTGGAGATTACAATGTTTCAGTTATGTGAATGGACAGAGTCAGCTGACTCTGTCCATTCACAAAGGAAGGAGGAGGACATGGAGAGAGACAGCAGAACGGAGAGGGACAGCAGAACGGAGGGGGACAGCAGAACGGAGAGGGACAGAGGAAGAGAGAGGGACAGCAGAACAGAGGGGGACAGAGAAAGAGAGAGGAACGGCGGAACGGAGGAGGGGGACAGCAGAATGGAGAGGGACAGAGGAACAGAGGGGGACAGTGGAACGGAGGGGGCATATGGAGGATGCGGTGACAGTCAGCAGTGATCGCGTGTGGGGGAGTTACAAGCACCGATCACCGCTGTATGTCACTAAAGCAGCTGAAAGCCACGGGGGGAGAAGCTTGTAACTCCCCCACGCGCCGATCACTGCTGACTCTCAAGGTATCGGGGGAAGCATCGGGAGCATTTGCCCGAGTACAAGTACTTGGGCAAATGCTCGGTATCGGTGCTGATACCGATACTAGTATCAGTATCGGGACAACCCTAATTACCACCACACCAGTTCTAGTGTCCCTGATTACTGCTACACAAATCCCAGTGTCCCTAATCGCCTCCACACCAGTCCCAGTGTCCCTGATCACCACCACACCAGTCCTACTGTCCCTGACCACCACCACTTGTTCACATCTGCAATGCTCTCTGACGTGCCATTTGTATTCAGATAGTTCTTTAGAGAGCATTTAACAAGCAGTGAGAAGGCATTGTAATGCCTCTTCACCACCTTCTTTAACCCCTTGGACACCGCACTAACTCTTCCGTTCACTTGAATATGTCACGATTGCAGCGTGTGTACAGGGGGTATTATTCCTGCCGCATATGCAAAGCATTGCAGGCAAGGTATGTGTATACCCCCAGACACTGCCTCTCCAGCTAAAGGGGGGTAGCAGCTGGGGGTGAACTGGGGCTCAACCATGAGGTTTTACTATAATTTTATCAGGGCTCAAAATTTCAAGTCCTGAGCTACTAGCCAGGCCTCAAGGGTTACTCGCCACCAGTTGCCCCGCCCAACCCCTACCCTGCCCCGCCCCTAATTCCGCCCCTAAACATGCCCTCATAAATTATCTCATGAAATGACACTCAAATGTTTTATGCAGAATTAGGTTATAAAAATAAATATTAACAACTACTTTATCCGTGCCCAACAATGCAGCCTGTGTCCACCAGCACAGCCTGTGTCCACCAGCACAGCCTGTGTCCACCAGCGCAGCCTGTGTCCACCAGCGCAGCCTGTGTCCGCCAGTGCAGCCGGTGTCCACCAATGCAGCCTGTGTCCGCCAGTGCAGCCTGTGTCCGCCAGTGCAGCCTGTGTCCGCCAGTGCAGCCTGTGTCCGCCAATGCACCCTGTGTCACCAGTGCATGCTGTGCCAACAATGCAGCCTGTGTCCGCCAGTGCAGCCTGTGTCCGCCAGTGCAGCCTGTGCCCACCAATGCAGCCTGTGTCTGCCAGTGCAGCCTGTGTCCCTAATGCAGCCTGTGCCACCAAAGCAGCCTGTATCCGCCAATGCAGCCTGTATCCGCCAATGCAGCCTGTATCCGCCAATGCAGCCTGTGTCCCCAATGCAGCCTGTGTCCCCAGTGCAGCCTGTGTCCCCAGTGCAGCCTGTGTCCCCAATGGAGCCTGTGTCCCCAGTGCCGCCTGTGTCACTAATGCAGCCTGTGTCCCCAATGCAGCCTACCTGTGCAGGGGAAGAGAGAGGAGAGCCACCGCCTAGTTGATTAGAGTGTCGGGGAACATAACAGCTTTCATTTCAATAGCTGTGTTTTCCCTGCCGTGCGCCATCATATACAGCCCCTCACCCTTGTCTGGGGAACTTTGTTAGACAGATCACCCGTCCCAGGATGATATGGGAATTTGAATTTTTTTTTTTTTTTTTTACGTAGTTACAAAATTTACTGACAGAAACAAAGTAATTTTTCTCCTTCACTGATGTGCGCTTATGAGGCAGCACTGATGGGCAGTAATAGGCTGAACTGGTGGGCATTGATGAGGTGGCACTTATGGACACTGATGAGGCGGCATTTATGGGCACTGATTAGGTGGCACTGATGAGGAGGCACTAATATGCCGCACTTATGGGCAGTGATAGGTGGCACTGATGGGCACTGTTAGGTGGCACTGATGAGCACTAATAGGCGACACTGGTGGGCACTGATAGGCGGCACGGATAGGCGGTACTGATGGGCACTGATGGGCGACACTGGGCATTGATGGACAGCAGTAATGGGCATTATAGTCATTGTTTATCTGGCGCTCCAGATGGAGTAATCCTTAGGGTATAGTCTGTGGCTGTAATAGCTGGATGGTGATGTGTCCATAGAAAGGGGTATTAAGGGTTAAAAAGGAAGGCAGCCATCCTTCAGAGTGTGTCCAGAACTCTGCAAGACATGTAAGGAAAAAACAGGGAGGGGGAGGCGCCGACCTGAGTGTAGTGCTGGTCAATGTTGATGAGCATGCATCTTCTATCATCTTGTAAGTGTTTTTAGTCTTATCCTATTAAAGTCATCATTTTAATACTACAGGGGGCTGCACATACAGGGGGTTCTTCCAAAGAAGTGGAGTTCTTTAAATAAGTGGAACTTCTGCTCTTGCACCATCCATCTGAACATTTTCTTCTCTCTTCACATGTAATCTGCGTTTTTATTCCCATGTCCTGCAAACTGAAAATTGACTGACCACTTATATACATTTTTGGTAATCTGCGTTTCTATTCCCATGTCCTGCAAACTGAAAATTGACTGACCACTTATATACATTTTTGGTAATCTGCGTTTCTATTCCCATGTCCTGCAAACTGAAAATTGACTGACCACTTATATACATTTTTGGTAATCTGCGTTTCTATTCCCATGTCCTGCAAACTGAAAATTGACTGACCACTTATATACATTTTTGGTAATCTGCGTTTCTATTCCCATGTCCTGCAAACTGAAAATTGACTGACCACTTATATACATTTTTGGTAAATCTGTTTGTCACCGCTGTCTCAACTACATCTGTAGCCATGCTCACATTATTTCAATGTTTATTTAGCCATTAAGTCTTACCTAAATTATGGGCTCCCTTATCTTTACAATTTTGGCCTTTTAGTCCCCTTGCAGTTTGATTGTGGTGTGAAAGTTATGCACTGCTTGCTGTGTTCCTAATATGCCCTCCTAATTGATTAATTGCCAGATCCCATCCACACCCAACACATTATATAACAAGGCCTTCTTTACGGGGGAACATACAGGGGGCTGCACATACAGGGGGTTCTTCCAAAGAAGTGGGATTCTTTAAATAAGTGGCACTTCTGCTCTTGCACTTCAGCGATTTGCACAAAGCAAACTACAAAAGACTGCAGGTGACCTCATTTTCATATTATCTCACCTTCTCTGAAACATGCACTCTTTACCTCTCCTCCTCTTCACAATTGCTGCCTCTCTCCTCAAGCTCTCTTTTCTACATCCCTCTGCTTCACCACACAATCTGTACATATCACCCTCACTTCTCCCCTCCCCCTATTACTGCACTCATCACCTCTTTCTAACTCTAAGCTCACTTGCTAACAAACCCCCCAGGATACTGAAGCATGTTCCCTCATACAAATCATATTCTCATATTACCTCCCTTACCCTTCTGCTTCTCCTAATCGCTGTAGATATTTCTCCAAATCCTGGGCCTCCCTTTAACCTTTTAACTGTGCTCAACACACCCATCACCATCACCCTGGCAGTAGTCGCAATCTACACAATTTAGTCTCCATTCCTCTTCTTCCCAACACCAGCCTCCCTCTCTCCTGCGCCCTCTGGAACGCCCGCTCTGTCTGCAACAAACTCACTGCTGTTCATGACCTCTTTGTCACTAATTCCTATAATCTACTTGCTCTCACCGAAACTTGGCTCCACGAATATGACACCCCTTCTCCTGCTTCCCTCTCCCAGGGTGGCCTTCACTGGACTCACTCCCCTAGGCCTAATGGACACAAGGGAGGTGGAGTGGGATTCCTCCTATCCCCCCAGAGCACCTTCCTGGTTATTCACTCTCCTCCCTCGTTTTCCCTCTCATCATTCGAAGCCCACTGTATACGTCTATTCTCTCCTACTTCCCTAAGAATTGCTGTGATCTACCGGCCCCCTGGACCATTATCAACTTTCCTTGATGAGTTTTCTGCCTGGCTACCCTTCTTTCTCTCTTCCGAAATTCCCACAATCCTTCTCGGTGATTTCAACATCCCTGCTAATACAAACACTCCTGCCACTTCTAAACTTCTTAGTCTAACCTCTTCATTTGACCTGAAGCAATGGGTACAGGCTTCTACTCACTCTGATGGCAACACCCTTGACCTTGTATTCTCCTACCTATGCACTCCATGCAACTTCTCAAACAATCCTTTTCCTCTCTCCGACCACCACCTTATTAGTTTCTCTCTCCCCCTGTCTTCCACCACCTTTCCCTCCAATCGCTTAACCATCACCCGTAGAAACTTTCGCAACTTCAACTCCTCTCTCCTCTATTCTGTTACTGACCACCTCTATGACAAAATCTATCCTCTGTCCTGCCCCAACCAAGCCACGTCCATCTACAATAAATCCCTGTCCTCTACCCTGGACAAGCTCGCTCCCCTCACTACACGCAGAATCAGGCCTCAACCCCTACAACCTTGGCAAACAGATGACACTAAAATTCTCAAAAAACGTAGTCGCGCTCTTGAGCGTCTGTGGCACAAGACTAAGTCTCTCAAAGACTTCAACCAACACAAATCTGCCCTCCAAAAATACTATTCTTTCCTCCACACTGCCAAGCAAACCTATTTTACAACTCTTATTAACACCTTTTCATCCAATCCCCGTAAACTCTTCTCTACCTTCAACTCTCTACTTTGTCCTCCACCGCCTCCACCCACTGACTTACTCACTGCCCAGGAAATCGCTAATCACTTCAAAAACAAGATTGATACAATCTGTGATGAAATCTCCATTCTACAGGTATCTCCCCCAGCTAAGACCCCATGTCAACAGGTACAACTGACACTCCCCCTATTCAAATCTGCTACTACAGATGAAGTTGCTAAACTCCTTTCTATCGCCCACCTAACCATCTGTCCCCTGGACCCTATTCCCTCTCAAATGCTACGGTCACCCTCTGACTCCATCCTACACTCTCTAACCCACATCTTCAATCTCTCCCTCACCTCTGGCATCCTCACCAATGCTCTAAAACATGCACTGGTCACCCCCATACTCAAAAAGCCGTCCTTGGACCCTACCAATCTTAACAACCTACGCCCTATCTCCTTGTTCCCCTTTTCCTCTAAACTCCTTGAACGCCTGGTTTACAACCAACTGAGTGACCACCTCATTAAAAACAACCTTCTTGATCCCCTTCAATCTGGATTTCGCTCTCAACACTTCACAGAAACTGCTCTTTTAAAATTCACAAATGACCTACTAACTGCAAAAACCAACGGACACTATTCTGTACTCCTACTTCTGTATCTTTCAGCTGCCTTTGACACAGTTGACCACCCCCTCCTCCTCAAAAAACTTTACTCCCTCGGTCTCCGTGACTGTGCTCTTCAGTGGCTCTCATCCTACCTATCCCAACGCACCTTCAGTGTCACTTACAATTCTACTTCCTCCACTCCTCTTACCTTCTCTGTCGGGGTCCCCCAAGGTTCTGTTCTTGGACCTCTTTTATTTTCAATCTAAACCTCTTCCCTGGGTCAGCTGATAGCCTCTCACGGCTTTCAATATAATTTCTATGCTGACGACACACAAATTTATCTCTCCACCCCTCAACTCACTCCATCAGTCTCCTCACGCATCACTAACTTACTAACCGACATATCTGTATGGATGTCATACCACTTCCTCAATCTCAACTTGTCCAAAACCAAGCTTATAATATTTCCTCCCCCATGTGCCTCTTCCCCTGACTTGTCTGTTAAGAGCAATGGCAAAACCATCCACCCGTCCCCACATGTCAGGGTGCTAGGTGTTATCCTGGATTCTGAACTCTCCTTTCGGCCCCATATCCAATCACTTTCCAAAGCTTGCCGCCTCAACCTCCGCAACATCTCTAAACTACGTCCCTTTCTAACCAATGAAACCACAAAGCTCCTGATTCACTCCCTGGTGATCTCTCGCCTTGACTACTGCAACTCACTCTTCATTGGCTTACCTTTAAACAGACTATCCCCCCTTCAGTCCATCATGAATGCTGCTGCCAGACTCATCCACCTTACAAACCGCTCAGTGTCTGCTACCCCTCTCTGCCAATCCCTCCATTGGCTACCACTCACCCAACGAATTAAATTCAAAATACTAACAATAAGTTACAAAGCCATCCACAACTCTGCCCCCAGCTACATCACTAACCTAGTCTCAAAATATCAACCTAATCGCCATCTCCGTTCCTCCCAAGACCTCCTGCTCTCTAGCTCCCTCATCACCTCCTCCCATATCCGCCTCCAGGACTTCTCCCGAGCCTCGCCCTTCCTCTGGAATTCCCTACCCCAATCTGTCAGACTGTCTCCAAATTTATCCACTTTTAGGCGATCCCTGAAAACTTTCCTCTTCTGAGAAGCCTATCCTGCCTCCATCTAACAACTACACTATTTTCTCCATTAGCTCATCCCCCACAGCTATTACCCTTATGTATAACTTGACCCTCCCTCCTAGATTGTAAGCTCTAACGAGCAGGGCCCTCTGATTCCTCCTGTATTGAATTGTATTGTACTTGTACTGTCTGCCCTAATGTTGTAAAGCGCTGCGTAAACTGTCGGCGCTATATAAATCCTGTATAATAATAATATTAAAGTCATCATTTTAATGCTACACTCAGGTTGGCGCCTCCCCCTCCCTGTTTTTTCCTAGCAGTGATGGGCATTGATGGGCAGCACTGATAGCCAGCACTGACTGGCATCGCTAATGGGCACTGATTGCTGGCAATGGTGGGCACTAATTTGTGACACTGTTGGCGCTATATTGTAATCAGGGCACTGATCATCAGTGCCCTGATTACATGCCTAGATGTCCCCCTGCGTGGAGATGCTGCTGATCGGCTCTCCTCACCACACACACTGTCAGTGTGAGGCAAAGAGTGCCGATTACCGACATCTCCCTGTTTACATGTGACCGGCTGTGATTGGACACAGCCGATCACATGGTTAAAGAGCCGCGGACGCGGCTCTTTACAGAGATTGGGGTCACGCTGTTTCCTCACAAGCAAACAAGCAAACAATGTGGTTACAAAAACATCATTGCTGTCTAAATGTAATCTAACTAAATGATTAATTTATTCATGACAGCATGGTAACAGGATTGAACTTCCAGAACCCTGGTCTCTGTTACTTAGACTAATTAAAAAAGAAAAAGTCCTTCCTCCATCAATGAACTGTCCAATGTCACTAAAGTTCTGTCACGTCACAATTGTGTTACAAATTGCAGACTGTCATCCACTACATGACAGGTGCACCTACATGGCATCATCTGCTATCATCAAAGGCATCTGGAAGATGGTGAGGACCATCAGTATTTGCTATTCTATCGTCCAGTGTGCTTTCCACACAAACATAAAAGATCTCTTTTTTCACTTCCAGAAAAGTAGAGATAATAGTATTCTGGTGACAAGAGTTGGTACAATTAAAAACACTGCTGATTATAAAGTAGACCCCCCCCCCCCTTCCATTGTGGTCAATAGATCAGGGCAATAGGTGCTTCCTAAAAGGCAGTACATGGCTGATGAAAGAGAAAGGATGCTGGTCCGTTTATGCTTTATGTTAGGTTGTTATTTTGAGGTGGAGGGCAGGGGATCTGTGTTGTAATGTACAGGTTTATCACGGTTATTTATGTTTTCACTGCATGCACATTGCTGGCAAAGTGTAAAAATTACAGAAAGTATGTTGCAACTTGCAAGCTTAGGGAAGCTAAATGTTTGTTTTCTGACAGGAACATGAAGTATATCATTATATGCTATGGCTTTTTTTAGGGGCTTGCTAAAGCTCTGACATTTCAATTCAGCAGAGTAGGAAACTCAGCATCTAATAACATTACAAATACTTGCTGCGTCGATACCAGGAAAGATTGTATTTGATGTTTTTTTTTTCCATTTCATTTATGATATATAAAGGCAATGCAGGTTAACTGAAATGGAAAATGTTATTTAAAACGATCTATTATTGTGAAGTATATACTGGTTTCTGTTACTCATGTGCAGTTATAATTTATTTTAGATAAACAATATTGTCGTTAGCTTTGTTAAATTACCAGAACTTGCAATGTAATATCGATCAGGTGTATTAGCATCTTAATAACTTAGAATAAAAGGTCCAGTTCCCCTTTTCTCACAAGTTTTATAATATTAAAGCATATCTACTATCAGAATGTACAATCATATATCTACTTCCACATTATATTTCAATTATTTCTAGCCTACTCCAAATATTCAGAATGATCTTGAAGTTTGTAAACTTACTTTTTGAAGATCAACTCACATTTACTTTCTTGATTTCTTAAATCCCATACATTTACTTGGTACGTTCCTGGAATTCTGTCACACATACTGTATTCAGGATGCCCTGTGAATAAAGCACTGCTGTGTCACAAGAATTTACGGAGCCTGCCTTATGAACTACAGAGGTGCTGAGAGAATGAGTTAAAGGCAGCGGAGTCAGTACAGGAATTGCAGCTTGTAGGCCGCAAGGTAACATGGGATATGTAGTCCAAAAAAATTGAAAGCAAACAGAGGAAATCCTGCAAAGCATGCAGGGAATCCAGGAAGTTGTAGAAAGAAATGCCCAGCAGACAGGCAGAACTCAAACTATGATTTTTTTTTTTTTAAATAAGCTTATTTTAGATTGTCAAAAAGTGCCAATAACACTCAGTCAATGCACTTCACCTATGGAGGAGCAGCGTTGTCTCCCCAAGCTTCTCTCCTAGCTTAGATTACAAACATCCCTCTCCCCCTCTTTCCTTATCTCCATTACATAGAGAGGAGTTGTGTATATTACTGAAGATACCTAGGAAAGCTGATAACATTGTTTGAGATGTCCTTTTTGGTAAAAGAAATTTTAAGAAATTTAAAGGGAAAAGTAATACAGCCACCACAGCTAAAGACCAGTAAGCTGCAATATATTACATTTTGTTCTTGGGTTTAGATATACTTAAAGGGTAAGTTCACCTTTGCAGAAAAATCTGTAAGGTGAACTTACACTGGACCCCCTCCCAACACACTAGGTCCTGATGTACCTGAGGCCAGCGATCTCCTGCATTGACACATCGAATACACGCTTTACCGGTCCGGGGATCTGAAACTCCCCCATAGGTTAATCTCCTAAACGTACTTCGTAAAGGTACGTATAGGAGGCACTCTAATTGGTCGGTGCCACCCAATCAGAACCTGCGTAGCCCGTCCTGTCAGCACTGGAGAAGAGGAGAGAAAGCCGCAGGGATTTCAAATCCCTGGATGGGTAAAGCAGCTATACGATGTGTCAGTGCGGGAGATCGGCATCCTCACGTACAGCGGGACTGGGTTGCGATGGGGAGGGGGGTCCAGTGTAAGTTCACCTTTCAGATTTTCTGTAAAGGTGAACTTAACACTTGTAGCGATACCCCCGCAGGAGCTGCTTAAGTTAGTTCAGTCCATTACTCTGCCTCTCAACCCTAATAACAGCCTCAGCCCCCACCTGGCACACCTGGCAATAGTGTAAGTGCAATGAACAGTGAGAAACACACATGTTATGACAAAATACAGAAATTGTCTTTACTGCAATATTTCTGTGAAAGAATAACAAACAGTAACAGTATATATTCAAGTAATTAACTGGTGAACAATAACTGAGATTAAGAGGAATATAGCTCTCAATCCTATATTCAAGCCGCTCTCAGGGGATTCCAAACCTGAGAATGTCCCCAAGAGCAAAGGCATACTTAAATGGCAAATAAAGCACAATATGACACTTTAAATTGGATTGGTTACCTTTACTCAGGTTAGCACCATGAGTCCAGGAAGGAGGAGAGCAGAGGAATGACTCCCTTTGTGTCAGGCCTCTCTCCCCTGTCACCACAGGCCCAACTTTAAACACTCTATACAAGTCAACAGGTAATGACTTAATTTCTTAGATAAACTGTCCCACACCCCCAATGCATATACAGAGCCCTGAATATGTGTGTGCGGATCCGTATGGCACCAGTAGCTTCAGTCCTTTTGAAGAAAAGATAAGATTTGGTGTCTTCAGCTAGCCACTTTCGTTGGTACACTTAAACCCCTGTATAGCAGGCCCAAACAACATAACTGGCTCAGCTTATCAAGTGAAACAGGCAGGATCCTCCTCAGCAAGGTGAGAGGACAATGATGTCTGTATACAGTATCCCAGAAATTGATAGCCTTATCCCTGTGGCACTACAAGTATCAGTGAGACGACTACCAGGAAAGATGGCTGTATAAAGTGTTTATACTCCTTCTATGGTGCAGTGTCTCTGTTCCCTGCAGAAGGGCAAAATGCCCTCTCACCCAATCCTGCGATAAAGGCCCAAACGAACCTCCTGGATCAACAGGCTTTCCCAGTGACCCAGCCGGTCACCCCACACTGGAACGCTTTACAGTCGGTGCAGGTGCACCTCGATATTCACCTGGAAAATCATCTGAGAAACAGCATCTCTTCTTTAGGTCTGATCTCTCTCACTGCCTCATTGTGACTTTCTCTCAGGACACAAAATGGAGTCCTCGGGTCCTTTTTGTGCAGAGCATTCAGGGCTTTGTAATTTCTCTCTGTATACCAGTCTATGGGGCTGTTTTGTGAGGGAACTGCATGTTCCAGAATACATTGCAGCTGCTTCCTGCAGTTCAGTAAAGTCTCCCTGATTGGTTGCTGTAACTGTGCCTTTAGTTGGCTTTTTTCTGCCAATTGGGCACAAGGGAGGCTACAGAATGAACAGCTCTGTGTGTGTCATATTACATTAGACTCAGTCAGTGAAATAAGGAGAAGGAGGGAGGGTGAAAAAGCCCATGCAGACACTGACACGTGCTTTCTCCTTAACTCAAGCTGGAAAGCTTGTGTACATTGCTCCGGCCAGCTTGGCGGGGTCACGGCAGAAACAAGACACCCACTATACACTTTAACTCGGAAATTCAAATTTAACCACTTGCAGACCGCCCGCCCACAATGTACCGCAGGTGAGCGGCCCCTGTAGGCAAAGTGACAAACCCATACGTTGCTGCCTACTTCCTGGTTTAGGTTGGCCACCCCCCCCCCCGCTTGGCTCCCACTGTGATTTTATACAGCCTGTCAGCAAGTACCGGCAGTGATTCACAGTTCATAATCAACACAGAGCTCTGTATAAAGGGAAGATCTGTCAGTTTCTCATCAAACTGAAAGATCAGTTAGTAAAAGCAACACACTTTACAAATATTTAACCACTTGATCGCCCTAGACGTTAACCCCCTCCCAGCCAGTGTCATCAGTACAGTGACAGTGTATATATAATATTATCACTGATCACTGTATTAATGTCACTGGTGATCAGGGTTGCCAACCTCCCATGACATTTTTTACTGACAAGACATGGGGAATTTACTGATAAGGCACATTGTTTACTGACAACTTGACAACTTGAAAAATTACAGAACTCCTATTAAAAACGAAGACAATCAATATCTAAGCAGTATAAACATGATATGGAAACACTGACAATACCCATAACAAGTAATTTGCCTGCTTTACACTTATAAAAGTCAACACAGCATGACAAATTACTCAGCCCCTGAAATTTACAGACAATTGTAAAAGTCACAGATTTTTACAAACTGTCAGTAAATTTACTGATGGTTGGCAACCATGCTGGTGATGTCAGTGGGAGTTAGTCAGTACCCCCCAGTGTCAGCTAGTGTCAGATTTACTGCCGCAATATCACAGTCCCATTATAGGTTGTTGATCGCTGCCATTAGTAGTGTAAAACACACAAACCAAACAATATACACTTATTGGGGTTTTATCTTTTATCAAAAATATAGCAGAATACATTTTCACCAAAATTTATAAAGAAATTTTATTTTTAAAAATGTTTATTGGATATTTTTTAGCATAAAGTAAAAAATATTGTTTTTGTTCAACATTTTCGGTCTTTTTTCGCTTATATCGCAAAGTACCACCAAAAGAAAGCTCTATTTGTGTGAAAAAATTATACAAATTTTGTTTGGGTACAGCGTTACATGACCACGCAATCGCCAGTTAAAATTGCGCAGTGCCGAATAGCAAAAAATGGTCTGGTCATGAAGGGGGTAAAGTGGATAATGTTTTTTTTTTTTTTTTTTTTTTTAAATATTGGTACCTATTTTGGTCTGCTAAATCTCTAGAGCTGCTTTTCTCAACTAGGGTTCTGTGGAACCCTAGCATTCTGCCAGAGATTGTTATTGATTCCTTGAGAAGTACTGGATTAAACTCCCACCTGCTGGTGCCTGCATAGTTCTGGCACCAGTGCCACGTAACATGGAACAAGTAAATCCTGACTCTCTACTGTTAGGTAGTCATTGACAACATTTTGACATTGCTTATTGAACCTGCTGGGTCTGAAATTTTACCTTGATGTGTTTACCCCTGAACAAAGTATTCCTTGTATCTACAGGTCATATCAGTTTGTTGTTGTTCATATGCTTTCATTCTGTATCTTTGTCTTTTAAGATGGTTTCATTTTTCAAATGGTACTACTAGGATTTCAATTTCAGTTCAAATGTATCTATGGTCAAAATTCTTAAAATCACATATTGATTTCCATCTTGTATTTTAGTTCTTTCTTGCCTACTCCAAAAATTCGGAATCATTTTGAAGTTTATAAACGTATTTTGTGAAATCTTTGACGCATATTCACTTTGCTCTCTGAATATGCACAGAGCCTGCCTTCTGAACTACAGACGTGCTGAGTGGAGGGGTTTCGGGAGGCACAATCTGTTCAAGTATAGTCAGGAAAGTAATTTAGTGGGATTTTATGGGTGCCAGGCAAATAGATCTATTTACCCGGCACCCATAAAATCCCACTAAATTACTTTCCTGACTATACTTGCTATTCAGGGATGGTGGTGCCCTCTCTTTAACACTGTCACCTATCCATACCAACCAATAGCAATCTGTTCAAGGATCACATTACAGCATCACTGATTGCAGACGGCAACGTACCATGGGATATGTTGTCCTTGGAATTTGAAAGTAAGCCAAAGGAATAAGTAGAGCAGACGCGCCAAAGCATGCAGGAAACCTAGGATTTTCTGGAGACAGAGTCAGGAGACAGGAATAGCTGCTTGCAGGCAGTATAGTACCATGGGATATGTAGTGCTTAGAAATGGAAAGTAAACAACAGAGGGGAAGCTCAAAAGAATGCAGGGAATCCAGGAAGTTGTTTAAAGAGATGGACACCAAACAGGCAGACTCAACATGAAAGGAGATTTTTCAAGTAAGCCTATATTGAATTGTCAAAGATAACTATTGTTTGTATTTCTATTACAATGCTGATGCTGTAAAATGGAAGTGTATGCTATGACTATAGATCTAAAACTGCAGACTTCATTAACATTAAGATATTATTTTTAAAAATTGTTGTAATATTTAAAATGTATTCTATATATAACGCCTCATAAGTTTATCCCATTCTTGAAATCTTTACAGCATAATACTATTTGGTCTGTTCTATTTCTATGTGCAAAGAATACATGCTCTTGCTAATTAGAGATTCTGTCTGCAACATCTCAGTACAAGCTGTACCCAAAGGATACAGCTAAATTTCATTGCTTCTAATTATGCAATAGATTTGCCGCAGAGTGTTTCAGCCTGCAGACAATGGCCAGTTTAAATTTTTTAGAAAAACATACATAACATTTTAATTATATAATTATCTATTGACTTGTGCTTGCAGTAGTATGCGTTTTATTTTTGTTGCTTTTTTCTAGTTTTATCCATGCATTTCTACTTCTTTTTGTAAATGTCTTGTGGCTAGACACAAAATACCATAAAGACTTACACAAGAATATATGGATACTCTTTAAGTGTACTTATCTTTTTCTGTCTCTTTTTGGCAACAATCATAATAAACTGTGCTTACCCCACAACCTGGATCTTTGATGTTTAGCTTTCCAGCACTGTACACCCACTACCCAAAGTCTTAATAAATCTTCATGGCTACACTTGTATATGGACATCATGGTTTCAATTTACTGCAAGAGGAATTTTCTTTCAACATTGTCAGACTGTGGTGGGGCATAGGATAGAAATGAGTAAAGGCCGTCACATGTATGAATGCTGTGAAACCTTCAACCAGAGGCTATACAGTGCCAGATGAGCCATTTTCTGTATACCTCAGAGGAGTGAGATTGTAGGTAAGCATGGACCACTATGAATGTGATTGCAAAGGGGAAGGGAGTAATACAAAGCAATATGTAATTTATAATGGGGAACTAGCAATACATATTAAAACAGGGCAAGGAATTTGCACATCACATAATTATGTCACACATTTTTAGACTGCCCAGAAGCAATTGTGTTTAGGCTGTAAAACTCTAGGTGCACTGGATTTTATACAGTTAAAGTAGAACTATAGGAAAAACATTTTTTTCTACTTTGGATAGAGTAAGGGAGGGTTATAACTCCCGTCAGATTTTTTTTGCCATCTGTATCCCATTGAGGAGATTTCCCTCCACTTCTGTCCCATAGCCAAACAGAAAGTGGGAGGAAATCCCTGCAAATTAAAGGAATTCCTTTGTGGCCCCTAGGTCACCATAGTGGAAATCTCGTTTCCTCTGTGATTACCTTAAAGTGAATAACTCAATACCAAGTTCACTATATGGACCACTTATGTACTTGTACATGTTGATCATATCCCCTCTTAATTTCCTCTTCTCAAGAGAGAATAAATTCAGTTCCTCTAATCTGTCCTCATAGCTGAGCTCCTCCATGCCTCTTATAAGTTTGGTTGCTCTTCTTTGCACGATCTCCAGTTCCCCAATATCCTTTTTAAGAACTGGTGCCCAAAACTGAACTGCATATTCCAGATGAGGTCTTACTAATGATTTGTACAGGGGCAAAATGATATCTCTCTCTGGAGTCTATACCCCCCTTAATACAAGAAAGGATTTTGCTCGCTTTGGAAACCGCAGCTTGGCATTGCATGCAATTATTAGGCTTATGATCTATCATTGAGTGCCCCAGTTGTACTCCCTCTACTATGTATGAAACATGCATATTTTTAGCCCCAAAGTGCATAACTTTACATTTATCAACATTAACCGCTTCAGCCCCAGAAGATTTTACCCCCTTCCTGACCAGAGCACTTTTTGCGATTCGGCACTGCATCGCTTTAACTGACAATTGCATGGTCATGCGATGTTGCACCCAAACAAAATTGATGTCCTTTTTTCCCACAAATAGAGCTTTCTTTTGGTGGTATTTGATCACCTCTGCGGTTTTTATTTTTTACACTATAAACCAAAAAAGTGCGACAATTTTGAAAAAAACGCAATATTTTTTACTTTTTGCTATAATATATACAGGGGGTCCCCGGGTTACAAACAAGTTAGGGACTATAGGTTTGTTCTTAAGTCGAATTTGTTTATAAGTTGGAACAGGTACATTTTTTAAGTGTAGCTCCAGCCAAAAAAACTATTTTTAAGCTTTTTGGATAGCATAGGGAAGGGTTAACACCCCTGTAACATTTGTTTTGCTGTCTGTGCCTCTGTTCAGAAGATTTCACCTCACTTTCTGTCCCAATGACAATTGGATTTTGAAAATTTTGGGTTGTTGTGGAAACAAGCCTTGGTGATAAAGCATCAGTGGAGGTATCTTTTCCCCATAATAGCTCTTACAGGAGAGAATTTCCCTTCCTAGGGGTAGATTTCCTCTCACTTCCTGTTGTCTGCCTCCGTTTGTAAGTAGGAGTCGTTTGTAAGTCGGATGTTTGTAACTAGGGGACTCCCTGTATCCCCAAAAATATATAAAAAAATATTTTTCTCCTCAATTTAGGTCGATATGTATTTTTCTACATATTTTTGGTGAAAAAAATCGCAGTAAGCGTATATTGATTGGTTTGCGCAAAAGTTATAGTGTCTACAAAGTAGGGGATAGTTTTATGGCATTTTTATTATTATTATTTATTATTATTATTTTATTAGGTTAAAACTCATTTGCCACCTAGTTGCCCAATTAAACGTTGGCTTGTAGGTTGGAGACATCCTGTAAAGACTTTATTCCACTGCATAGCTTGAAGTCATCTGCAAAGACTGAAATGGTACTTTTAATCCCAGACCCTATATCATTTATAAAGATATTACAAAGTAAGGGTCCCAACACTGAACCTTGGGGTACACCACTGATAACCTTAGACGATTCAGAATAGGAATCATTAACCACTACTCTCTGAATACAGTCTTTTAGCCAGTTTTTGTATCCATTTACAAACTGCTCTTTCCATGACTGTAGACTTTACCCTACACATTAGCCATGTTTGGGGAACTGTCAAACGCTTTTGCAAAATCCAAGTACACTACAACCTAAGCCACCCTTCTGTCCATGATTTTACTTACCTCTTCATTAAAAGAAATCAGGTTTGTTTGACAAATTCTGTCTTTCATGAATCCATCCTGTCTGTTGCTTTAAAATATTTTTTCCAGCAAGAACTCATCTATGTGGTCTTTTATTAAACTCTCCAGTATCTTCCCGACTATAGAAGTTAAACTAATGGGGCGTACACATGGTCGGACTTTTCGACCGGACTGATCTGACGGACGCAGACGGACCAAATCCGGCGAACAATCCGATTGTGTGTGAGCTTCAGCGGACTTTTCCAGTAGCAAATCTGACGGACTTTAGATTTGGAACATGCTTCAAATCTTTACGTCGTAACTCCGCCGGACCCAGAAATCCGCTCGTCTGTATGCTAGTTCAATGGACAAAAACCAACGCCAGGGCAGCTATTGGCTACTGGCTATCAACTTCCTTATTTTAGTCCGGTGTACGTCATCACGTACGAATGTGTCGGACTTTGGTGTGATCGCAAGTAGGCAAGTCCGGTCATTAGAAAGTCCATTGAAAGTCCGCCAAAAGTCCATCGAAAGTCTGTCGAAAGTCTGTTGGACAGGCTGTCGGACTTTTGTAGCTGAAAAGTCCGACCGTGTGTACACGGCATTATAGGTCTATAGTTACTTGGTGAAGACTTTGATCCTTTTTTAAATATAGGCACCAGATTGACCTTAAGCCAATTTAGTGGTACTATGCCAGTCATTAAAGAGTCCCTAACATTTACAGGGCCGTCTTTAATATTGATTGGACCCTGGTCAAACATTTTCTTGCCTCCCCCGCTCTGGGACATAAAATAAATAGCAGCTAGACTCAAAATCTGTTTACTGCAGCAGATCAGGCAGCGATTGCAATTCGTCACCAGAGGTTACACAATATCAATACCGCTCACTTAGATTAGTTGCTAGAGGTTAATGCATATCATTACCACTCACTGGTTGCTAGAGGTTACTGCACATCATTACCAGTCACTGATTGGTTGCTAGAGGTTACTGCACATCATTACGGTTCACTGATTGGTTCCTAGAGGTTTACTGCACATCATTACGGTTCACTGATTGGTTGCTAGAGGTTACTGCACATCATTACCTCTGTATCAAATTGTGGGTGTGCCCAAAGTGCACTAACATTGAAGCATTGTTAAATACCAGGAGTTCAAGAGCACTGTGTACAGAGTTCAGGGTTAAGGGGTGCGCTATGTGCAGGGTTGAGGGGTGCACTATGTGGAGAGTGCAGGATTGAGGGGTGCACTATGTGCAGAGTTGAGGAGTCCGCTATGTACAAAGTGCAGGCTTCAGGGGTGTGCTATGTGCAGAATGCATGGTTGAAACAATGGCTTTGAAAGGACAGAGCTCAATTCTTTTAGAATTTGTGGGTGGATGCCATCTGGTCCCAGGTGCTTTATCCACCTTTATTCTGTCTAAATATTTCTGGACCATATCACTTTTCAGCCATTGTGGATCATTTGGGGCTGTGTCAATGCCATCTCCATTATGGACATGAGCTCCCCCATGCTTCTCTGTATACACAGAGCTGACAGGGACGTGGCCGCGGCATGAGCATGTGAGAATGCTTGTTGGAGGAGCTCCGTGAACCCACCTCACCTATCACACCCACAGCAGCTCTCCTGGGGAGATTTTGGCACCGAATTATGCCCTCCAGGCGGCGGAAATCTCCGCAGCCTCAACAGACCTCCCGGAACCGATCTGGGCTCCTGGATCAGTACTTCTTGGAGCCTCGTCGCACCACAGCAGGGACTTCCAAAATGGCGACCAGTAAACACCAGACTGCATGTGCAGCCTCTCCTATCCCCTCTCCACGGCTCCCATCACCCTTGCTCCATCCCCCCATCTCACCATCCAGCACAGTCAGCCCAGTGCCTCACTCAGCGGGGGGGAGATGACATGGGGGACAAGGATCTGTGGGCTCTTATTCTCTCCCTCTCCACTAAAGCTGATCTGGAGATATTCGCCCACAGGGTTGAGAAGGCCTTTAGGCAGGACATTGAGGCATTCCAGGCTGATACAGCACACATTGGGGGGCAGAGTGGAGGACTTGGAGGCACAGTGGGAAGTGGTTACACCTGCCCTGCAAGTACTTAACGAATGCTGCAAGACCCAAGACCGATGGATTAACTCTTTAATAGACCACAGGGGATGGAACAGGCGCAGGTCTAGAGATGATCCCCCCCAGGCTATATCGTAATCTCCCCAACATTCCCCCCCTCAGAGGAGGTCCTGATGGACTCATGTGAACTATCCGTCTAACTTGATAATGTTTCCTTTTACAGGGACCCCCCAGGATTCTTTTTCGATTTTTACGGCCGCTGTAGTAATTTGAATTTGTACATCTTTGATGCTGCTGTAATCTTTATACCATATGGGGGTTTTCTCTGGCGAGCTCACGCCTGGTGCTGTTCCACTTCCCCCACAGAGGCCAGCTCCTAGGAGTTATGTCCCATATTTTGGACCCCACACTACTCGCTGACCTCCACTCTATTTCTGGCCAGAAGGCCGAGTGGAGAATCCCGACTAGTTGTAGTTGGATACTTTAGGATGCCCTTACGGCAAAGTTCCCCTTGAATGTATTGTATGTCTTGATGGTTTTCTGTTTCTAGGTTTTTCTATTTTCTCAGCACTCCTTGATTCATGGATCAGTCACTTGCAGATCTCTTCTCCCTCCTGACTGGGACTTGGGACACCTCCACGACTTCCGTTCATCGTGGCTTCCCTGAAAGTGGTATCGTACAATGTCCATGGCTTAGGATTGCCTAGGAAGTTGTGGCTCAAAACTAAACGCTTGGGGGCACACATTCTTTTATTACAGGAGACACACTTTTGCACTGACTCGGCCTCCCCATCCACCTGTATAACCAATGGTTTCTCAGCAACTCTCCATGATCTAAATCGAGTGGAGTTGCTATAGCTATACACAATGTCCCTTTGTCCTGATGGACCAGCTTACTGACTCTAATGGCAGATACATTTTACTTAAAGGCACCATCCTAGGTCGTAAATTTACTTTTGCAACCGTGTATGCACTGAACACTCAACAGCTCACCTTCCTAGACTCCTTAGACTCCCTCTCCACTTTCAGAGAGGGCCAACTAATCTTGGGGGGAGATTTCAATGTCAGCCCAGACCCACAGATGGACACTTCTATGGGACTTTCTACCCACTCTTTCGCTTTCAAACACAGCAGAAAAACCCTGCACTCCCACCATCTTGTCGATTTCTGGAGGGTACTCCACCCCACCGAAAAAGATTTTAGCTACTACTCGGTGTCAAGTCTGTAGTGTGAGGCCGGGTTGCTGAGAGGGCGCCCCTTGCGGCTGAGTGCAGCACGTCCCTGGATTTGGGTACAGGGAATGCGATGCACAGAGGTGCACGGGTTGCCAGGAATACTGCAAGCTGGCTGGTTGGCTGTAAGTAGCTAGAGTGCGTTGTGGCAGCCGTGCGGAGAGGAGTCTTGAACGGTAACAGCAGGGTAAACCAGGAACAGGGTCCGCAGCCAGGCCAGGGGTCAGATACCAAAAGACAGTCCGAGAGAGGTACAGGAACAAGCCGGGTCATACACAGAGGGCAGAAGATCGGAGAGTAGTCAGCCAAGCCGGGGTCAGAGCGAGGAGATAAACAGGAACACAGGTCAAGCCGGGCAGGGGTCTTCAGAGTATACAAGGCACAGGAACACAGGAGCTGTTTGATAATCCAGCAAACTGCAAGTGTCAGTGGCAGGTTTAAATAGGCCAGAGGGGTGTGCCTACAAGATCAGGGCGTGCTCACTAGACTCGCCTGCCACCATGACGGTTACTGGCGGAATTGCCCACAACACGGCCATTTCCATGACACTCGGCCACTCATACCGTGTATACACGAATAAAAAAAATAAGAATAGGAAAGTAGTGTATGTTACTGATGGATCACTTCTCTCTGGAGACCCTATCTGGTGTGTCGATCGGTTTTATCGCCCTCTCGGATCACGCCCCGGTATCTCTCTCTCTATACATCCACTGTCATGCGACGCTAAGTCATGGACTTGGAGCCTGAATGAGAACATCTTGGATGATGTAGTGGCATCAAAGTGCATATCAGAGTCTATTTCCCTGTACTTTGCCAAGAATTCAACGGATGATGTAGGGGTGGCATCCATATGGGAAGGGCATAAGGCAGTGGTCAGGGGGGAGTTCATATCCCAGGGCTCACAATTTAAAAAAAAGCACGTGAAGGGGATCTCCAAACCCTTCTAAAAAAATCCAGTCTGCAGAACTCAAACATAAATGTTGTCTGACCTCAGAGCTGGCAGCAGAACTCCAATCCCTCTGCTTAGAGCTCGCCACTCTGCTTGATACCCGGATCGGGCACGCCTTCACCACATCTCTCACAAATTTTACGTGTATGGGAACAAATCTCCCTGCTACACTGCCTGGCTCGATGGCAGATCAGAAGCAGGGGAGTATCTGGCAGAAGCTCAGGCCCCCCAACTCACTAACCAAACCAGCAAACAACTCGAGACACCTATTACTCAGATGGAGCTGGAAACAGTGGCAAAAGAGCTCCCGAAAGGGAAAAGCCCAGGTCCTGATGGCTATACGAATGCCTATTACAGTACCTTCCTCCCCTTATTGTCTAATCCAATGTGTGCCTACTTTAACGGCTTAACTTCAGGTACTGCTATACCCAAAGAGGGACTACTGGCCCATATTACAGTGCTCCCCAAAGACGGGAAAGACCACACCGCCCCTAGTAACTACAGACCGATATCACTTCTCAACACTTACATAAAAATATTAGGGAAGATTTTAGCGAACCAACTTAAACCCATAATGCCATTTATCATACATCCAGACCAGACGGGGTTTATTACTGGAAGGGAAGCTTGGGACAACTCTAACCGATTCAATTGATCCATTGGGCACAAATACAGACCGGCTTTCTACCCTGTCTCCTGCTTTCTACTGATGCTGAAAAGGCATTCAATGGGGTGGACTGGGAGCTTCCAGCTGTATTGACCAGACTGGGACTTGGCCCTAACATGCTGTCCTGGATAACCTCGCTCTATAGCGTCCCTGAGGCCCAAGTTAAGGTGAATGGTGTCCTTTCAGACACCTTCCCTATTCTTAACTAGGCAGGGCTGTCCACTGTCCCCCCTCATTTTGCCCTCACCCTGGAACCATTGCTCAATAGGATTCGCTTGAATCCAAATGCCAAGGGCTTCGGCGTTGGACCAAGGGAAAACAAACTCTCCGCTTATGCGGACGATATCCTGTTCTATGTGGCTGACCCTTTGGTTTCTCTCCCCAACATGGATGAATTGCAGAATTTCAGCTTACTCTCAAATTTCAAAATCAATTATAATAAATCTGAAATTCTATCCTTGAACATCCCATCAAGCTTGCGTACACGGTTGCAGTTCTCTTTCTCCTTCACTTGGTGCCACACTCACCTGAAATATTTGGGTGTCTATCTTGCCCCCCTCTGTTCCCAGCTTTATAACAGTAACTATGCCCCACTACTCGCCACTATAAAAGCTGACTTGCACAGCTGGGACAGAGAGACCTTCTCGTGGATGGGCTGAGTCAGTGTGTTAAAGATGGATGTGTTACCTCGAATCCTGTTCTATCTCCAAATGGTGCCTATCTCTTTACCCAAGTCATTTTTTCGATCCTTAACAGTACGTTCCTTAAATATATCTGGCATGGGCGAAGCCCTTGGTTGGCTCTTCGCACCCTACAGAGACCTAAGAGGCCTGGGTGTTCCAGATATACGCAAATATTATGAGGCGATCGCTCTGCAGCGGATATTGGACTGGCACCATGGGGTGTCCACTACGGTGTGGGTATCTTTAGAAAAGTTTCTGGCTGTCTGCAACTTATCCCATGCCCCATGGCTGCCCCGGGCATATAGAGGTTTGTCAGCATTTGTCTCTCCAGCTACTGTTTGCCCTAAACAAGTCAGGACAGCTTGTCCCTCGGTTCTCCCCTCCTTGGCTCCCCTGGGAGGCTTCCCCTGGTTTGCCCCATCTTTCTTCTGTACTTGGACAGCAGATGGTGAGGTGAGGTGCCGTAGGTTCTTCCAAGTCCAGGGAACTTAGAGCTCAATATGGAGGAACTTAGAGCTCAGTATGGTAGATTTCCCCAGGACGATTGGCGATATGGACAGCTTCAACATTTTACACGTAGTTTACCTCAAGCCATACGCTCCCCCACCTCCTCCACTCCTTTTGAGAAGCTGTGCATGTCTGCCAATCAAATCCCGCACTCCATATCTGTCTTGTATGAGATGCTACTAGGGCTGGGTCTCAAGGGGAAGCCAAGATACATTCGAGAATGGGAAAGAGACCTGCAAAATGTGTTCACTGAGCTGCAACTTGACCGCCTGTACGGCCTTACTCATTCTAGTTCTATTGACAAGAAAATTCAGGAGAATGAGTTCAAGGTTATGGCTAGATAGTATAGGGTCCCCACCAAACTTGCTAAAATATACCCAGTTTCCCCAGCATAGGGGTTAATTTTTACACATTTGGTGGGGCTGCCCTAAGTTACAGCTGTATTGGCAGGACATTAGAACCCAAACAAATAAACCTCATCTTGAACATAGACCTCCCTGACTCTCCAATGGGTTTCCTACTTCATGTCCCCATCATTCCTCTCAGCCTCTACCGAAAGTCAGTATTGTCTCACCTCCTGAATGTGGTGAGGAGACTGATCCCCGTCTACTGGAAGAGAAGCCAAGTTCCAAGCTGCTCGGAATGGATTCGTCTTGTGAACGATATTAGGGCTGCTGAGGAGTGGATGGTGACATGTAAGGATATACAAGATAAATGGTATGGGATCTGGGCCACATGGATTCATTATGCAGACGGGGCCCGCACAAACATAAAACCAATGAGTACCGGCTTGGTGGGTAATGTTTAACTGTCAGAAACGTTATAGACTTGACATGATCCTCTGAGATATTTTATATATGATTGCTCATACATTTTAATAGAGTGCTTCTTTTCTTTTATTCTTTTTGTTTGGTTTTAATGTTTTTATGTTCTCTTCATATGCCTGCCCTCTAGGCTAAAGTTTTTCTGCCCAATTCAGAGGTGTTTTCTCATTAATACCACTAAGTTTGATAGCAGGGCCAGAGACAAACCAATGGGGATATATTTCATATGTTTTCATGACCACTAAGTGATGCCTCCCTCTCTAACACCCTCTATGTTGGACGGCCAATTGGGCCTCATGTTATGTTCCTTGATCAATTACCCACTTGGGTTGCTTTGCTTTCTCTTTTGTTTTTATTTTTTTTCATTGTCTGTTATCTGATTACTGTCATTTATTTTGACGGTTTTGTCAGAATTGTGAACATAAATAAAGATTATATACACAGAGCTGACAAATGTATTTAATAAATTTTTCTTCTTTGTCCCCAGTCACCCACTCCAGATTATTTTGTAAAGGGCCTACATGCTCAGACCTGAGCTTTTTACTATTAATATATAGATATATATATATAGATATATATATATAGATATATATATATCTATATATATATCTATATATATAGATATATCTATATATAGATATATATATAGATATATCTATATATATATAGATATATCTATATATATATATATAATTAATATATTTATAGAATTTGTGGGGGTTTTTCCTATCATTTGCCAGCTGTCGTTCGTTTTTAATTTTTGCGACCTTGATTTCCTTTTTACATATTCTGTTATGTTTTTTGTAACATGTAAATGATGATAGTGTTCCTTCATTTTTATAGTTTTTTAAAAGCTATTTTCTTATTATTTATAGCTCTTTTAACTTTGGCCATGAGCCACATAGGTGTTTATTTTTAGCCTTTTAGACGGAATTGCCCATGGGAATATACGCAGTGAGTTTGCATACAGTCATTTCTGTTTTGTGTTCATCAATGCCAATATTTCCTCCCAGTCTAAGTCTTGGAGAGCAGCCCTCATCCTTGGAAAATTTGCTCTCTTAAAGTTAAGTTGTTATATTTCCAGTATGAGCTTGTTGCCTACAGCTAACCTTAAATTAAATCATGTTATGGTCTCTTCTACCCAGATGATCTTTTGTAAGAACATTGGTAAAAAGCTCTGCATGGTTTGAGATTACCAGGTCCAGCAGAGCATCATTCCTAGTCGGGGCCTAAATAAACTGGACCATGAAATTGTTTTGTAATATGTTTATAGATTTTTGCCCTTAAACCATCCCAGCAGTGCCATTACTCCGGTCAGTTTCTGGGTAGTTAAAATCCCTCATCGGTATTACTCTCCCAGCCCTTGCATCCTTTTCTATCTATGCAAGGAGCTCAGTCTCCACCTCCTCATAAACACTGGGAGGTCTATAACAAACTCCAATGATTACTTTGTAGTACGCACACCCATGTACAGTTCCACCCCTAATGTTTCAGACTCACCACACTCTCCATCAACTAGGTCCTCTTTCACACTCCTTTTCAGAACACTTCTCACATAGAGACATCACCACCCCTCTGTTTTCCCCTGTCTTTCCGAAAGAGAGCACAGCCAGTAATATTAATAGCCCAGTCATGTATAGAATGAAGCCAAGATTCAGCAATATCAATTAAATCATAGTTCTCCTCGTGCACCAAGGCTTCCAACTCACCTACTGAATTTTGCTTGGCAGACCTCTGGCATTGGTGAACAAACACTTTAATTCATTGTCACATTTTGCACACTTATTTTACATGTATTTTTTGTTTTAGTACAAATAGTTCTATTTCCAATGGTTGTTTACATCCACTTTAAATTTAAAGTGAACTTTTCATCCTTTCCAAAACAAAAGCCCCCTAAGGACCCATTTACATGTAAGTATAGTGGTAACATGCAGTACTACAATGCATGCTAAAGTACAATCTGCAGTACATTGATGTGCTATTCATTTTGAATGGCAGCCCAATGTACCATTACAGCAGACAATCTACCAGCACTACAGCACACCACAACATACATGCCTAGAATGTACTTCATTAAAAATAAAAGGATCCGGTATGTTTGTCAGTTTAGGGTGTGCTGCCACGTACTACTCCCAAGGGTCCTGGGGTTGGAAAGCCATCGCTTACAGATTGACGCATGTATTCCTCTTCTTCGAAGCCTATGAAAGTGCCAGAATCCTCCTCCTCATCCTCCTCCCCTTTCTCCTCCTGTGTGTTCTGTGACATAGGAATGATGGTGTCTGGATAAAGTGTGCCTTGAGAGGAAAGGAAGTCCTCTTCCTCCTGCTGCTCTGCCTCTAGTGCCCTGTCCATAATGCCATGCAGAGTCTGCTCCAGCAGGAACACAACAGGGATTGTGTCACTGATGCATGTGATGTCACTGCTCACCATCCTTGTGGCCTCCTCAAATGTTGACAATAGAGTGCATGCATCCTTAACAATCAGCCATTAGCGTGGGGAAAAAAAGCCGAGGCGGCCTGAGCCTGTCATTGTGCCGTACTGGCACAGGTACTCATTGACGGCCCTCTGCTGCATGTATAGCTGCTGCAGCATTCCCAAAGTTGAGTTCCACCTGGTGGGTATGTGTCAGGTCACCTTGAGGCTAGGTGACAAATGCACTTTGTAGGAGTCAGAAGTGCACCGCTAGGACCCTAGGACTGACTGCTGCAGATTGAACCCTGGGAGGTTCAGGAAGCAGGTCTACTGGATCACTGACACAGATCCCACTGGGAGCTAGAGCATAGATTGCCCAGGGCGCGGAGTCTAAGAGCCAGCAGGTGTTCACCAGAGCCTCCAGTGGTGAGGATGGACTGCGCTGCAGTCTGGCTCCAGGTCGCGGCCCCCAGGGTCTCACAGCTCACACGGTAGACTACAGGAGAAGAGGAAGGAGGCAGCAGGCTGGAACAACAAGGAAAGTAAGGGACAAGCCAAGGTCGGGGCCACAAGCAGACAAGGACAACAGCGCTCACGCCAAGGTTCAGGATCACAGGCAAACAGGGATGGTCGGGGACACGCCAAAGGTCAGGGTCACGAGCAGACAGGAATAGTTAAGAACAGGCCAAAGTCGGTAACTGGAATCAGACGTAGGAAACACAGCAAGTACACACGAAAGGTAACACACAATGGTTAATCAGCACTCCTGACTTGCAGTGCACAGGTTAATATAGGGTTCCCTGATAGGGCCTGGGATGGGGCCATGCTTAGAGGAGAGGTTACAAAAGCAGTCAGGTGAGGGTCAGCTGGTCTCTAGAGATGAACACATGGAGACAGGTAAGCTGACCGACAAACTCTATTGCATAACCATGACAGTATGTCACAAATCAGGCGGTTTATGGGCAGGTGGAATTCCCGCTAAATTTCAGCCAACCTAGCACTGGCTGTATGTGACCGCCTGAAATGGCTACAGACTCTTCTGGCCTGCTTTAGTACATCTTGCACCCCTGGGTACGTACTTAGAAAAAACACTTCACCACCAAATTGAGGACATGTGCCAGGCATGGCACGTGTGTCAACTTTCCCTGTCTAAGGGCGGACAGGAGGTTTGAGCCATTTTCGGACACCACCATTCCTGGCTCCAGCAGGTATGGTGTGAACCACCTCTAGGCCTGTCCCTGCAGAGCTGCAAGAATCTCTGCTCCGGTGTGGTTACTGTCCCCTAAACACACCAGCTGAAGCACTGCGTGGCACCTTTTAGCCTGACTCTGGGAATAGCCAGAGTGAACGCTTAGGGGGGTAACTGATGTTCATAGGACAATTCTGCAGAGAAGGGTATGGAGGTGGCAGAGGAGGAGGAGGGGGTAGAGCTCACAGGTCTGGCATCATCACCACCAGCTGTGTAGAGACGTGGGGGCACAACAAGCTGCAGCACCAAGCCCTGTCCTGCATCCTTTCGAGTTGCAAGCAGTGTTACTATCAGGAACCATGAATCAGACCGAGAGAGAAGTAAAGTTAAATCACACTTGTTTAACAATAATATTAATAAGGTAAACAGAGTAAGCGTAGTCAAAACAAGCCAGAGTTCAGTAACCGGATTGGGTAGTCAGCCAAGCAAATGTCAGAGAGCCAGAGATAAACGTAGTAGTACAGCAAGTAGGATCAGGAGCCAGAAGGAATATCAGCCGAGTGAGTCTTCAACAGGAATGCAGGAGAAATTCTCTGTGATGTTGACAAAGGCGAAGGCAGAGATCAAGTGAGCTGGACGGCTTTAAGTAGGCAGGACTGACGAGCAGAATCAGCAACAGCTGGGTAACTGTGGAGAGAGATGGGAGCTAGCAATTAGCCGACAGCTGAGCGGCCAGCTCAGAGATGGAAGGGCTGAGCCCAGCCCTGACAGTTACTCAGTGTGCTGTGAACGAAATATATTTTCCCTGCCCATGCTTGCTGGACCACGTGTCAGCAGTGAGGTGGATTTTACGACTGACTGTTTTGCCCAACGATGCCAGAACATTCTCTTCCACGTGATGGTAGAGAGATGAAATGGCCTTACGTGAAAAGTAGTAGCAATTGGGAGCCTGCCATTGTGGTACAGCACATTGTGCAAATTCACGGAAGGGGGCAGAATCCACCAGGCTGAAAGGCAGAAGTTGGAGAGAGAGCCAACAACTTTAACAAGCTTGCATTCAGACGCTGGGCATGTGGGTAGCAGGGACTGTATTTTTTTTTCCACTGCAGCAGATGGGACAGAGAAATTTGCTGGCTACAGTCTACAGCTGGAGGTGTGCTGCTGGCAGATGTGCTGCTAGGACCTGGGACACCCTGGAGATGTGCTGAAAGGCCCAGACAGCTGAGCTTTGGGGAGTGGGCCGGGAGATAACAGCTGCAGAATGTGATGGAATAGGGTGACTGCTCTCTACTCTTTCTTGATGTTGACCTTCTTGAGGTTGTGCCACCTCACCTTCAGTTTCCTCCTCTGCTCTATCTGGCACCCAAGTTGCATCAGTGACCTCATCATCATCCTCATCATCATCTCCTCCATCTTCATCATTACCACTGGAGACAACTTGGCAATACGCTGCGGCTTGGGGAACATGAATGCCAATTTGTCTACCAGTGTTCCTCCCTCTCTCTAGGCTCATGTTCCTGAAATGCTCAACCTCAGAACCAACACCTGAACCCAGTAATGGCTGGGCATCATCAAGGAGCAAGTGGCTGACACTGTGGTCAAATAACTCAGCTGACTCCTCAATTGCTGATGTTGGGGCTATGGCAGAAATAGATGTGGACAAGGAGGTAGCTTTATCCACTCTAGCAACTGCAGGGGACTGCACACTTGTCTCTGCTTGCATGACAGAGGATGAGGAGGACGAGGAAAGTTTAGTAAGCCAGTCCACTACCTCCTCTGCATGCTGTGGCTGGATAGCACAGGCAAACTCACTAAACAGAGGAAATGATGCCCTGCCTGAGGACTGACCACCACGTCCACCTTTGCCTGTGGACACATTTGTTGCTGGCCCCCTTACAGTGCCAAGGGAATGTCTGCCTCTCCTTGTTGTCCTCCCAGACATTATTGGGAGGGGGGGGCGGTGCTTGTAAGCAAATGTAAAGAAGAAGTTGATCTGTACATGGATGCACTTTAATCAATGTAAAGAGGTGTTTGGTGCACTTTAATTTGAGTACTCACACTACACAGTCACACTCCACGGATACAACATAATATACTGCAATATAATGCGCCAAACGTACAGTGACGCACAGAACTATATGGCGTTAAACTGGCAGTAACGCACGCAAAACTGTATGGCGTTAAACTTACAGTAACGCATGCAGAACCATTTATTGTTAAACTGGCAGTAACGCACACAGAACGATATGGCGTTAAACTGGCAGTAACGTGCACAGAACTATATGGTATTAAACTGGCATTAACACATGCAAAATGATATGGCGTTAAAATGGCAGTAACGCACTCAAAACGATATGGCATTAAACTGGAAGTACGGCACACAGAACTATATGGCGTTAAACTGGCAGTAACACACCCAAAACTATGGCGTTAAACTGGCAGTAACGCACTCAAAACGATATGGCGTTAAACTGACAGTAATGCACACAGAAGTAAATGGCGTTAAATTGGCTCTAACACACACAGAAATAAATGGCATTAAACTGGCAGTAACGCAATCAAATGGATGGTGTTCAACTGTCACTACACTGATGCTATCTGAACTGTCCCTACTCTAGTTATACACTAATGTCAAGATTACTGACACGGTCTCACTACACTACATTGAAACTATACAAGCTGTCCCTACTCTACACTAATGTATGTATGAGTGACATGGCCTCACTACACTACAGTGAAACTATCTAAGCTGTCCCTCTAGCTGCACACTATGCAAAGTTGAATGATGGTCCTCCTCTCTACACTCACACAATCCCTAGACTGACACTAAACTAATATTCTACACTGACAATTGAAGCAAAATAGCACAGTATAGCACACTAACCAATAGCACTGAACAGAGCCCTGTTCTATCTCTCTCCATGCCAAAATCACACTGAAAATAACTGCCATTGAAAGAATACTTTTATACTGTGGGGCGGGAATGAGCCATGATTGGATAAAGTCATGATGACAGTGTCCAATCATGACTCTGACAGTGCTCTGTGTCCTGATTGGCTGAAGCTTTCACTGCTTCAGCCAATCAGGGCTTGCAATGCACTGTTCAGTGCCGCAATGCATTGTGGTCGGTTCGGGGGGCCAAACAAACGGTCGAACGACCCATTTGTTTGGGTGTTCGCCGAAGGCCCGAACAATGAAATTTCGGTCCGAACTTGTGCTCAGGCTGAGCCGTTTGCCCATCCCTACTTTTATATCATTGTTCATATTTAGAAAGGGAAGCCTACGGCTGCTCCAAACATGCCCCTAGCAAAAATAGAAAATTGATTATCTCGGTACCCAAGGATCTGACAATGGTTCAAAAAAATATAAAATAACAATTTATTGGTATATAAACATTTTAAAAGACATCATACATGATCAAAACATAAATAAAATCAATGGTTACAGTGGTGCATCTTTGTTTCTTAATTCAAAGAATAGTAGATTGTCCCCAATAGATGGTGGGGATACCGGATATAGTAGATCTTGACATAATCCTCTACATGTTTCGCGGTAAGGACCGCTTCCTCAGGAGGAGCCAATCATTGTCATCTACAAAATGATAGATCATAGTAGTAGTCTTATAACAAATTCAGCCGTGACATGAAATATAAAATTACAAAAGGAAGAAAAAAAGGGTGAAAAAAAGGAGAGGGGGAAAAACAGAGAAAAACACAGTAAATAACATATGAATTGAGGATTTAAGGTCCTTGCATTGCTTACTCAGAGTAGCCAGCGTTTTAGCCAGCATTGATAGTAACAGCAGGGCAAAGGCACCCGAAGGTAGTCCCCCCATGGCAGACTGACAGATTAACAAGCGCTTAATTCTAAGAATTGTGCAAAGGAAGCGGTCCTTACCGCAAAACATGTAGAGGACTATGTCAAGATCTACTATATCGAGTATCCCCACCACCTATTGGGGACAATCCGCTATTCTTTGAATTAAAGCGGTTGTATACACCTTTAGCATATTTTTACATACAGGTAAGCCTACGGCTTATAAGGCCAAATAAGGCTTACCTGTAGGTAAAATGAATATCTCCTAAACATTCACCTACGCATGCAGCCGCTGACATCAGCAGCGCATGCGCAGTAAAGGTCCAGCGTGCATGTGCTGGACTGGTGTCATCGCAGTCGTCGCACGACTGCAAAATTCAGCTAAAGCAATGCAGTACAGAATCGCAAAAAATACTCTGGTCAGGAAGGGGGTAAATCCTTCCGGGGCTGAAGTGGTTAAGCTACTAGATTCCCTGTCCCAAAATCCCCCTCGGTAATGTTGATGAGGGGTGGAGAACATGTTTGTAGCCTAATCAGTACAGTGTGGATCCAAAGAAGTGAGTGTTCATACCCAGACTGCAATACTTTAAATTATATAGATATACATATAGATATATATATATATATATACAGATATATATATCTATATATATATATATATATATATATATATATATATATATATATATATATATATATATAGATATATACATATCTATATATAGATATAGAGATATATATCTATATATAAATATATATACTGTATATACATTTTTTTTTTCTGGGTTTAGATACACTTTGCATCTTGTTGAATAGTAAGATGACAAGTTGCATGGGCTTAGTTGTAGGGTCCGTACTCATCTTCCAGGCTTTATAGTTTTGAAACTTTAAAAAGGCTAATGGGTCCACTTTAAGGTGAATTAGCAGACTTTTGAGACTACTGTGTACTTTTATTATTCGTGGCTAACATAAGCAGTTCTTTGGCTGATAATATTCAGTAGGTAGTAGCCAGTATATGGTCACTGGTTGATTGCTCGTAGTGCTATAGCTTATCCTGTTACTGCCCTTTATGTATATTACTCTTACTGCTGTTGCCTTATTGCCAGCATACTATTATTTCTGTGACTGATTGTCCCAGCAGGATTAGAATGACAAATAAATGACAGAACTGCTTTTTGTGTTTATTCAAGGCCCGCTGATGTCTGACACTTTGAGTATGAACACTATTTATTGTGTATTCATTTGTATTATTCTGTTTTAAGCTGAGTCTAAAATTTGAATTGGGCTCAGTGGAGATGACCTACTAAAGAATATCCAAATCACAAGCAAGGAAGATGTAAAAACCAGCATTTTTGCTTGCACATGATTAGAAAATGGATCCTCTGCACCTCAATCTCTAAGCCATGGGAAAATTCTCTTGTTAAGTAAAAATTCACTTTGCTAAATAGCCTATTTGTCTTTAGCAAATCAACCCATCTTTTTTTTTATTTTTCATGGAATGTTGTTTAATATGCTCCACACTGGTTAATTACAGCTGACTATGACCTTGGGAGATCTACTCTAATCTGTTGTTCAACTCTCGACATCCAGGTCTGCTATTAGCTGTACTTTGAGTCCTCTCTGAGGAGTGCATAATTCATATATAGTGCTCAGCATAAATTAGTACACCCCAACATATTTGTCAGAAAACCTTTACTTTCCTTTCAGAATCAACATTTTCTATGGGACACTATACTACAAAATACTAGCACAAATGCGGGCCATTGATTGCAACCAAGATTTGTTAATTTGCACACACAAAGTATTTTTTCTAACAAATTCATTCAAGACCATGTTGCAAAGATTAATACACCCCAAAGAAAGTCTTAGGAGCAAAGCTAAATTTTAGACAACAAAATTCTAATTAACAAGAATTCAACTACAGGTGAGTCTAATTATTCATTAAGCATGTGTTCAGCAGACAGTTGATTATAAATTACTTAACAAAGAAAACCCCTTCCAATTTCATGCTGTCAGCAATGGCACCACATGGAAGAGAAATGTTCCAAGGCCTGAGAAAGAAAATCGTTTCTTTACACCAAAAAAGGTGAAGGCTACAAGAAGATCAGCAAAGCTTTACTTATCAGCCAGAATACTGTAGCAAAAGTGATACAAACTTTTAACAAAGATGGAACTGCAACCATCTCACAAAGGAATCCAGGTCGTCCACGGAAGTTAAAACCTCCACAGGAGCGTCTTCTGATGAGAAGGGTTGAAGAAAATCGCCATGCAAGTTCACTGTAGTTAGCTAAAGAAGTAGAAAGTCAAACTGGGATAATTATTTCCCATGACACAATACAGCGTACACTGCAGAGGAATGACATGCATGGGTGTTGTCCACGAAGGAAGCCTCTCCTAAAGCCCATGCACAAAAAAGCCTGTCTAAAATTTGCCAGGGCCTATGCTGAAAAAGAAGAAGACTACTGGGACTCTGTACTCTGGAGTGATGAGACCAAGATAAATGTTTTTAGAACTGATGGCTTCAAAACTGTATTGCATTGCAAAGATGAGGCGTACAAAGAAAAATGCATGGTGCCTACAGTGAAACATGGTGGTGGCAGTGTCCTTCTGTTGGGTTGCACGAGTGCTGCTGGTGTCAGGAGCTGCATTTAATTGATTGTATCATGAATGCACAGATGTAGTTCTCTATATTGAAAGAGAAGGTGCTACCATCACTCCGTGCCCTTGGTCGTCTTGCACTTTTCCAACACGACGATGATCCAAAACACATATCTAAGGCCACTGTTGTATTTCTGAAGAAGAACAGGGTGAAAGTGATTCAGTGGCCAAGTATGTCTCCTGATCTGAACCCAATCGAACACCTATGGGGAATTCTGAAGAGACAAGTTGAGCATCACTCTCCATCCAGCATCCAGGCTCTAAAAGAGGTCTTTCTTGAAGAATGGAAAGAGAGAGATGTTGCAATATGTGGTCAACTTGTTCATTCTATGCCTAGAACTAAACAAATGTTCTATAAAACTCAGTTTTGTTAAAATTTTGAAAATTATTGTTGAGTTCATTGAGATTTTGATGAAAATCTTACTTCTCAAAAGGGGTGTAGCCATTTATGCTGAGCACTGTATGTATACAGCGAAAGAAAGCATACTTCTGGGCACAAAAAATACCCTTGTAGTGCGCCCCCCCACACACACACACACACACACACGCGCACACTGCAAGTTTTAAATGCTTATTATGTCTAGAGAGTTACAGCGGAGGCTATATTATTTTCATGACTCCCCACCCCAGCAGGCTCCCTTGATCCAAGTGATCAGCCTGTCGCAGCCTCTGTAAGCTGCTCCCAGCCATGCTCGCAAGCTCACCTTCACCAAGTACAATACAGGGACAATAGCTCTGCAGTGTACATAGTGATGCCAAGGCTCTGCCCATAGACCAGAGCTTCAGGGAGAGGTGAACAGTGGCAGATCATACTGAAGTGGGGAGTCTGGTCACTAATGCAACCTCTTTTGCAATCCACTAGACCTACCGTTTAACCTATGCAGTTCAGAGAGGCCCCACTGGAATATTTTTTTATTTTTTTTTGTGCCTGGAGTTGGACTTTACCTGGAATACATTGACAGTATCAGTGTTGTATATTTTCCGAAACTGTCTCTCACCCATCTTAAATTGTATGTTTTTCGCTGATAAAATTCCAATATTATCTGGAGCATTTCAGTCTCTACCTGAACTGATTTAATTATGTACATTATTGCACAGTGGCCTAGTGAAATTAAAGTGAGAGTAAAGTCATTGCATGTTTAAAAATTTTTAGCTACAATATATATATATATATATATATATTCATATATATATATATAAATATTTTATTATATGTTTTTATGTGACAACACTGAAGAAATGACACTTTGCTACAATGTAAAGTAGTGCATGTACAGCTTGTGTAACAGTGTACATTTGCTGTCCCCTCAAAATAACTCAACACACAGCCATTAATGTCTAAACCAATGGCAACAAAAGTGAGTACACCCCTAAGTGAAAATGTCCAAATTGGGCCCAATTAACCATATTCCCTCCCTGGTGTCATGTGACTCGTTATGCCTCGTACACACGGTCGGATTTTCCGACGGAAAATGTGTGATAGAACCCTGTTGTCGGAAATTCCTACCGTGTGTAGGCTCCATCACACATTTTCCATCGGATTTTCCGACACACAAAGTTTGAGAGCAGGCTATAAAATTTTCCGACAACAAAATCCGTTGTCGGAAATTCCGATCGTATGTACACAAATCCGACGGACAAAGTGCCACGCATGCTCAGAATAAATAAAGAGATGAAAGCTATTGGCCACTGCCCCGTTTATAGTCCCGACGTACGTGTTTTACGTCACCGCGTTCAGAATGATCGGATTTTCCGACAACTTTGTGTGACCGTGTGTATGCAAGACAAGTTTGAGCCAACATCCGTCGGAAAAAATCCTAGGATTTTGTTGTCGGAATGTCCGAACAAAGTCCGACCGTGTGTACGGGGCATTAGAGTTACAAGGTCTCTGGTGTGAATGAGGAGTAGGTGTGTTAAATTTGGTGTTATCACTCTCACTCTCTCATACTGGTCACTTGAAGTTCAACATGGCACCTCATGGCAAAGAACTGTCTGAGGATTTGAAAAAAAGAATTGTTGCTCTACTTAAAGATGGCCTAGGCTATAAGAAGATTGCCAAGACCCTGAAACTGAGCTACAGCATGGTTGCCAAGACCATACAGCGGTTTATCAGGACAGGTTCCATTCAGAACAGGCCTTGCCATAGTCAACCAAAGAAGTTGAGTGCATGTGCTCAGCGTCATATCCAGAAGTTGTCTTTGGGAAATAGACGTATGAGTGCTGCCAGCATTGCTGCAGAGGTTGAAGGGGTGGGGGGTCAGCCTGTCAGTGCTCAGACCATACGCCGCACACTACATCAAATTGGTCTGCATGACTGTCATCCCAGAAGGAAGCCTCTTCTTAAGTTAATGCACAAGAAAGCCCACAAACAGTTTGCTGAAGACAAGCAGACTAAGGACATGGATTATTGGAACCATGTCCTGTGGTCTGATTTTTTTTTTTTTAATTCTTTATTTTAAATTGAAAAACGAACAGATCATATACTAGAACTGTACTAGATTACTTGAGCCATGTCCTGTGGTCTGATGAGACCAAGATAAACGTATTTGATTCAGATGGTGTTAAGTGCATGTGGCGGCAACCAGGTGAGGAGTACAAAGACAAGTGTGTCTTGCCTACAGTCAAGCATGGTGGTGGGAGTGCCATGGTCTGGGGCTCCATGAGTGCTGCTGGCACTGAGGAGCTACGGTTTTTTTTAGGGAACCATCAATGCCAACATGTACTGTGACATACTGAAGCAGAGCATGATCCCCTCCCTTCAGAGACTGGGCCGCAGGGCAGTGTTCCAACATGATAATGACCCCAAACACACCTCCAAAACGACCACTCTCTTGCTAAAGAAGCTGAGTGTAAAGGTAATGGACTGGCCAAGCATGTCTCCAGACCTAAACCCTATTGAGCATCTGTGGGGCATCCTCAAATAGAAGGTGGAGGAGTGCAAGGTCTCTAACATCCACCAGCTCCGTGATGTCATCATGGAGGAGTGGAAGAGGACACCAGTGGCAACCTGTGAAGCTCTGGTGACCTCCATGCCCAAGAGGGTTAGGGCAGTGTTGGAAAATAATGCTGGCTACACAAAATATTGACACTTTGGGCCCAATTTGGACATTTTCACTTAGGGGTGTACTCACTTTTGTTGCCAGTGGTTTAGACATTAATGGCTGTTTGTTGAGTTATTTGGAGTGGACAGCAAATTTACACTGTTATACAAGCTACTCACTACTTTACATTGTAGCAAAGTGTCATTTCTTCAGTGTTGTCACATGAAAAGATATAATAAAATATTTACAAAAATGTGAGGGGTGTACTCACTTTTGTGAGATACTGTGTGTGTGTGTGTGTGTGTGTGTGTGTGTGTGTATGTATATATATATATACACAGTCAGGTCCATAAATATTGGGACATCGACACAATTCTAATCTTTTTGGCTCTATACACCACCACAATTGTCCCATACTTTTGGTCCCTTAAAAAGTGGGAGGTGCATATACAAACTGTTGTAATTCCTACACCGTTCACCTGATTTGGATGTAAATACCCTCAAATTAAAGCTGAAAGTCTGCAGTTAAAGCACATCTTGTTCGTTTCATTTCAAATCCATTGTGGTGGTGTATAGAGCCAAAAAGATTAAAATTGTGTCGATGTCCCAATATTTATGGACCTGACTATATAGAGATATATATATAAATATATATATATATATATATATATATATATATATATATATATATACACACACACACATGCCTTTCATTTCTATTTTAAACTGAATTGGTTGTTTTACAAGGTGGGGGTTTACATACGCTTCAATATAAATCAGTATTAAGTCTATCAAACGTAATTGCTAATACCTGTAAAGTAAAAAAAAAAAAGCCTTGGATGCAGATGCCGTTTGAACAAAATGCAAGCTAGTGTCAGTCATCTTTGACTCCGCTTACAACATAATAATGAGCAAAAAATTCTCTTTTGATGTTCAATAAAGATTTATTTGTAGCTGTAAAACAATTTTTTTTTATAATTTAATTTGAATTGCTCTTCTGAAACCATTTTATTTTGGTCATGTAACGGCACGTCACCAATAAAGTATAGGCCAGGAGCTCAGGCGCAGCATAAGTGGAGGGCCTACATGATGGGGTTTGACTAGAGAGGCTATAGTAAGGTAGGGGTTAAAAATAAGTTTAGTTAATAGGAGGTATAATTACTAAGTATTACCTCATTGGAGGATATTAGGGTGGGGTAGGGTGTGGACAGGGTGGTCCTAAGGGTTCTTTGGTGGGAGGCGACCCTCTAGCATCATTTGGACCAGAGGCTAGCAATGGACAAGATTCTCCATGACCTGCTGTGGTTAGAATTTGTGCTTTTGATAATGGAGGATCTTGAGAGCATGCTGGCAAACATTCTCGCAGCTGCGTTTGCCAATCTGCAATCCGGGCTACTTTTTTTGGGGCGTTGAGGATTAGTGAATTGGTGTGCAGATCTAAATGTGAAGGTGGGGGTTTGAACGTGGCCAATGTTGTGCATCAAGGTGATGGGGTTTCGCTTTTTATCAGCAGGTCCAAAACTGACCAGCGTGGTAAGGATGCCTGGGTTACTTTGTGGTGGTGTTCACGGCTCTCCTGCGTGCCCGGTGCTTGGAGTGGTTAGTAATCGGTGGGGCGGGGCCTGGGCCTTTCCTAAAACACCTGGATGGGTCTGCCTTGTCCAGGTTCCAATTTGGGTCAGTCAGTCTCCTGCCGTGGGCTTCCCTTCACAGGACTGCTCCTCTCATTTGTTTAGGATTGGGGCAGCCACTGAGGTGGCCTGCTGGGGTTTGGAGGACAGGCTGGTGCGTCAGCCTGGGTGCTGGGAGTTGCAGCATTTCAGGTTATACATGCGGCCCCACCTGTTGTAGTAGTTGTTTGGTCCTGGTCGGTGTACTACCAGCCTGCGTCCATTTCGTGGCTGGGTTACAGTGTTTGTCTGTCTTTATGTTTCATTGTGTTTTATGTGTTATGGTTATGGTTTTGTCTTTCCATTTCAGTGGCCTTGGTCTGTGTTGTCTGTGTTTTTAAACAAGGGTTCATGTTGGTTTTATGCTTCTGTCTTATTTTTCAGGTTCAGAATGTTTGGTGTGGATCCTGGGCATTTCCTATGTGATTTGGGGGGGCAAAAAGGACTGCGGCTAGGAATGAGGGTCCACCGTTTTCCCAGGGGCCAGGTCAGGATCAGATGGATCAGGGTCCCGGGGATGTTATGGTCTAGGGTCTTACCTGAAGTACATCACTATTCCAGACTTGATAGGCCCGCGGACCTTCTCTTGTTGCATGTGGGGGAAAACGACTTAGGGCTTTGCGCCTCCCGTGATTTGGGCAGGGATATCAAATTTGATTTCCTGCACTTGCGGTCCCTGTTCCCCGGCCTTGGTCTGTGTTGTCTGTGTTTTTAAACAAGGGTTCATGTTGGTTTTATGCTTCTGTCTTATTTTTCAGGTTCAGAATGTTTGGTGTGGATCCTGGGCATTTCCTATGTGATTTGGGGGGGGCAAAAAGGACTGCGGTTAGGAATGAGGGTCCACCGTTTTCCCAGGGGCCAGGTCAGGATCAGATGGATCAGGGTCCCGGGGATGTTATGGTCTAGGGTCTTACCTGAAGTACATCACTATTCCAGACTTGATAGGCCCCCGGACCTTCTCTTGTTGCATGTGGGGGGAAACGACTTAGGGCTTTGCGCCTCCCGTGATTTGGGCAGGGATATCAAATTTGATTTCCTGCACTTGCGGTCCCTGTTCCCCGACACCATTGTGGTGTGGTCTGACATAGTGGCTAGGGCTTCCTGGCATTTAGCGGTGTCTGTGGAGCGGGTTAATAAAGCTAGGATCAAAGTAAATAAGGAGGTGGCCAAATATTTTGTCCGTAATGGAGGTTTGGCGGACCACCATTGGGACTTGGAGAAGGAACCTTGGCTGTTCTTTAGAGGGGACGGGGTTAATTTGAATGCAGTCGGATTGACCTTTGGGACTGCAGGAAGGTATTCAGCGTGCCCTTCGCCTGGTCAGCCCGCCACACCCGTAAGGTTTCACGCTGGGCGTCTATGGCAGAGGTCGTAGGATTTTTGAAGGCGTGAATGGGAATGTTTACGTTCTTTGGAGAACGATGGGTTGGACCCATCTCTGGGATGGGGGTATCTGCCCTAATAAGAGCGGAAGTAATACGTGTTGGGGCAGTTGGCTGTATCAGCTGGTGAATTTGACAAACAATTGTCCCTGAGCTGGTGTAAGTTGCGGCTGGGGGCCGTGGAAAGGCAAGGTGGTGCCAGATACAGCTAGTTGGTCAGTCAAGGGTGCCTTCAAAAATCCTAAGACATAGAAAACAGGCAGTTACATTCAGTCTGAGAGGTTATGGTATGTTTTTCTGTTTATCACCGTTTATATTATGCAAGGTGGTTTTGTGGTTGGTTATTGTAGTAAAGGGACGCTATGGCCATTTAAACCCAAGAAAGTATGTCTGGTTTGAATTATTTAAATAAGGTAAGGTGGTATTTGGGTAAGTGGCATAACAGCTAGGACTTGGGCAATACCCCAGGCAGGGCTGTGCAGACACAGACTCATACTGTAGAGGGCATACATCAGCAGAATAACTGAAACCCCTTGCAAGGATCTTTCCCTGCAGATGCCAAAGAACAGGGAAAGATCATGTGACCAAACAGTGCTGCAGTAATACGATTCCTAGAGGATTTAAAATAAATAAATACAGTGGTATGATATTTATGATTTATGTAAATGAATTATGGCAATTAACACTTCTCTGTTTAGTATGACTTTAGTTTTGTGTATTGGTACCATTATCACCAGGATAGAAAGTTAGGAAGAATTTCAAAATGTTACAGTTGTCATCAAAACACAAGGCAAGAGGGAAATCATCCTAGTGAAAACCTCTGCTCCTTACTTTCTCCATCCAAAGCTCTCCCAAGTAAGACACGTCAAACCCCACAATGCAATGCTCAGCACCTAAGTGACCTTTTAGCAAGCATGGGCATAGGTATGTGAGGAGCTGCATTTTTTAGCTGTGCAAATACAGATTTAGCAAAAGTCATTATTTGCATAGATTCACCCGGGAAGCTATAAGCTATGTAAAACAATTTATATAAAAAAAGGTGTTTTTGACAGCTCTTTACCTATGGTGTTTGGTTTATATATTTTATGTTCCCCAACAAGTTCTTTAACAGATTGAGATAGTCATGGCTTCTAGAGGGTTTAAAGTTAACCTGATTGGTTTAGGGAAGCTGTGTTCTGTCTGTTCATACAAATCCGTTCTACAGTACTAGTGGATTGATACAGTTTGTGATCTTATAACATATTGCATGTAGTTAATTAAATATTATTGTAAATATATAAATATGTATATTTTGTAAAGCTAAGTTCACAATCTAAGCAGGTGCGGGAAGGAGTGCAATAGCATGCCTTCCCACACCCGTGGAGAAAAACACGCTGCTGCTTAGAAGATGCGTGGGGGTACCATTCATCCTAATGGCACCGCCACGCACTGGAAACCGCATCACGGTTTTCTGTACTGGGAACCGTACTGCAGTTTCCCTGTGGCCATGTGTTTGGAAAAGGTGCAGGGACCTTTTTCCAGGTGTTTTCAGGTGGTACAGCAGGCCATTCAGATGAATGGGCTGCTGTGCCTCGGCAAATGCAGCCACCGGAAATCACATATATGTGAACCGGAGGTAAATATTTATTGTAATATGATTTTGCCATACAAACTACCCACAGTAAGTCAGGAACCATAAGTCTGTAATAGCCTGCCTCCATTGTCTGGTAACATTTCTACAATTGTTTCAATTCCAGAAATGAAATTACATAATGCATATTAGGTAGGAGAAATTTGATTTTCTCCTTGCAGGGAAGATCCTGCAAGTAGATTAGATTACTATGGTGTTTTACGCATATTTATGTTGTCATATCATTAATATCCTTTCCTCTCCATATAAATTCTCCGTCTGGTTTATTATTGGGATTAAAGTCCTAAATGGAACTGACACAGATTACAGCATCTGAGCATTGTGAAGATAATCAAGTTTGTATTTCAACATTACACGTGTGAGTTGGAGTCTGTTTGGAGGGATTTATCTGGATTTTATTCATGAAAGAACTTGTTTAAAATGGTGGAAAGCATAGTGTACAGCTAATTGACAGCATTTAGCAGTTTTGTATTGGTATACTGTCAAACAGTGTTCTGCCCTTGCTCTGTTGCTTTGGAATATTGCACACCATTGCTTTTTGCAGATTAATTTGAATGGTAACTTATATTTTTACTATACAATTTATTAAAATGAACACAGCATTTCATATGGAATATTTCTCAATGGATATTATGTAGAGTGCAGTGTTTTTTGCTTTTATTATTTATAGCGTAGGATTACCCATATTGCATACCTCTTCTAAGTAAATAATGGAATGTCATGTTGCTTAGTGATTCAGCACGCTACACACATACACAATAATTTACAATAAATACACAAGAACATATTTGTTTACATACAAGACCCTTCTAGTAATCCATCATTCCAAATAGGCATTTGTTCACAATAACAGTGTTTCTGGTAAGGAGCTAGTAAGATATGCCATGTGTTAAGAACTTTGAAAGTGTACATGATCATATTTTTTTTTTGTTTGTCTTATAATCCAATCTATTGGAAAAACAATTTGATGCGTATATACAGTATACACATACTTCCACTCGCTCCAATGGTAATACCCTTGACCTTGTATTCTCCCATCTCTGCAACCCTGCCAACCTCACCAACACCCCCTTTCCTCTCTCTGATCACAACCTCATTAGTTTCACTGTATCCTTGCCTCCAACCACCCATCCCTCCAAGCAGCAAACTATTACTTGTAGGAAACTTCGCCACTTTAACCCTTCTCTTCTCTATTCTGCTACTGACCACCTATATGATATAATCTCTCCCCTGTCCTGTCCTGGCCACCTCTGGTGGCCAGGTCAGTTCACTCTCACAACAGAGGTCAGTTCACTCTCACAACAGTTCACTCTCATCACTAGAGGCACTTGCTCCTCTAACCACACGCAGAATGAGGCCCCGACCGTTACAACCCTGGCAAACTGACAACACTAGAAATCTCAAGAGACTTTACCGTGCTCTTGAACAACTGTGCCGTAAAACCAAAAGCCTGCAAGACTTCACCCTATTTAAATCTGCCCTTCTAAAAAACAATTCCTGCCTCAATGCTGCCAAACAAGCCTACTTTGTCTCTTATTAATACCTTGTCATCCAGTCCCCATCGGCTCTTCTCAACTTTTAACTCTCTGCTTCGTCCCCCACCCCCTCTACCCACTAACACACTCACTGCCCAAGAGATTGCCAATCACTTCAAAGACAGGATTGATGCAATTCTTGAGGACACCTCCACTGTGCATACATCTTTCCCACCCAACATACCTTGCCTAACAGCACATTCAACACTCTCCTCTTTTGAATTGGCTACTACTGAAGAGGTTACAAAACTTTTCTCAGATGCCCACCTAACCAATTATCCCTTGGATCCTGTTCCCTCACAACTACTATGTTCACCCTCCCCTTCTATCCTATGCTCCCTCACTCACATTTTCAATCTCTCCCTCTCTAGTGGCACCTTCCCCTCCCCTCTAAAACATGCGCAGAGCACTCCCATACTTAAAAATACTTCAACGCTAAACTTCTAGAACGTCTTAGCTCCTACCTCAGTGAAAATAACCTTCTTGACCCCTTACAATCTGGCTTTCGCTCGCAGCACTTCACGGAAAAAGCCTTACTAAAATTCACTAATGATTTACTAACTGCTAAAACCAACAGCCAGTACTCCATAATCCTACTACTTGATCTCTCTGCGGCCTTTGATACTGTTGATCACCCACTCCTTCTTAATAAACTACATTCCCTTGGCCTCTGAGATTCTACTCTATCCTGGTTCTCTGCCTATCTATCATAGCGCTCCTTCAGTGTTACCTACAACTCTGTCTCCTCTTCTCCATTTTCCCTTTCTGTGGGGGTCCCCCAAGGCTCTGTTCTTGGACCCCTTCTCTTCTCTATCTATCACCTCCTCCCTTGGTCACTTGATAACCGCCCACGGCTTCCAATACCACTTATACGCCGTTGACACCCAAATCTATCTGTCTACTCATCACCTCACTCCTTCAGTCTCCTCTCGCATCACTAACTTACTAACTGATATATCAGCATGGATGTCGCACCACTTCCTTAAACTAAATCTCTCTAAAACTGAGCTATTAATATCCCCCCCCCCGCTTGTGCCCCCCTCCATGACTTTTACCATAAAAAATCAACAATGCAACTATCAGTCCCTCCCCTCACGCCAGGGTACTAGGTATAATTCTAGACTCTGACTTGTCTTTTCAGCCTCAAGTCCAAACGTTGTCAAAAGTTTGTAGAATTCACCTCCATAACATCTTTAAAATTCACCCCTTTATAACAAATGAAACCACCAAGCTCGTCATTCACTCCCTTGTTATCTCTCACCTTGACTATTGCAACTTCCTTCTCATTGGCCTGCCTCTCCATCGGCTATCCCCTCTTCAGTCTATCATGAATGCTGCTGCCAGACTTATCCACCTTACCAAATGCTCAGTGTCTGCCAACCCTCTCCTCCAATCCCTACACTGGCTCCCAATCACCCAGCGAAATAAATTCAAAATACTAACCACAACATACAAAGCCATTCACAACTTTGCCCCAAGCTACATCACCAATCTTGTCTCCAAATATCACCCAAATCGTCCTCTCTGCTCTTCTCAAGACCTCCTACTCTCAAGCTCTTTCTCTCCTCTTCTCATGCTCGTCTCCAGGACTTCTCTAGGGCCTCTCCCATCCTCTGAAACTCACTACCTCAACCTGTCCGACTATCCCCTACTCTTGCTACCTTCAGGCGAAACCTGAAAACTCATCTCTTCAGAAAAGCCTGTCACGTCTCCAACGAATCTTTTACCACTTCCATCAGCTCATTCCCCACAGTTACAACCTTTTGTACCACCTGCCCCACCCTATTAGATTGTAAGCTCTTCTGAGCAGGGCCCTCTTAATCCTCTTGTATTTTATTGTATTATAATTGTGTTGTCTCCCTTGTATATTGTAAAGTGCTGCGTAAACTGTTGGCACTATTTAAATCCTGTATAATAATAATAGTAATTTGCCATTGAACTTATTGGGATACAAGTAGTCCATGCTAGATGGCTTTTGTTTGATTGTTATATTGCTTATATCGTTGATGAAAAATGCAGACATACAAATTTTCGTTTGTGTAGCCCTTCTTAAAAATTATGGAACTGTGAAGTTTACAGAACAGACAATGATGTGACCTCTCACCCTTAGTGCTTCAAGCATGCCCCCCTGCTTATGTGGTAATTCCCTGATAAAATAAAACAAGCCATAAATAAATTGCTTTTTAGTTTGAAAAATCCTTTTGTAAAATAATTGCCATTTTTTAAAAATAATGGTTTTCACACTCAGAGCAGTCTTTTTGCGGCAACTTATTGTCAACATTTCTCAGGGAGGTATTCCCGATAGTGATAACAATAGACCATGTCTGCATAATGTGTGCTGAAACAGCTACTTGTAGTTTTCATCAGAAGCCCTCGCGACAGGGTAACCATACAGGAGCATAACTGGAAGACAGGGACAGAGCATCGTCACCCTAAGGCCGGACATACAGGGGGTCCCCGGGTTACAAACAAGTTAGGGACTGTAGGTTTGTTCTTAAGTTGAATCTGTTTGTAAGTCGGAACAGGTACATTTTTTAAGTGTAGCTCCAGCCAAAAAAACTATTTTTAAGCTTTTTGGATAGTATAGGGAAGGGTTAACACCCCTGTAACATTTGTTTTGCTGTGTGTGCCCCTGTTCAGAAGATTTCACCTCACTTTCTGTCCCAATGACAATTGGATTTTGAAAATTTTGGGTTGTTGTGGAAACAAGCCTTGGTGATAAAGCATCAGTGGAGGTACCTTTTCCCCAAAATAGCTCTTACAGGAGAGAATTTCCCTTCCTAGGGGTAGATTTCCTCTCACTTCCTGTTGTCTGCCTCCGTTTGTAATTAGGAGTCGTTTGTAAGTCGGATGTTTGTAACTAGGGGACCCCCTGTAGACAGTTTGAATCCTGCTCAACCTGCCAAGATTCCAACTGTGTGTGGGCAGGCTGAATGTACCAAGTTCGATCAACTTGGGTACAACTAGCCTGCTATAGCCGCTAGCTATAATCATTATCTTCCCCCAGCGGGGACGGCTTCCCCCGCTCGCCACCCTACCAGGAGCAGACAATAGCTCGACAAGAGGGATTCCCCTGTCAGCACTGTCTGTATTTATTTATTTTATTTATTTATTTATTTCAGGTACTTGTATAGCGCCGTCAATTTATGCAGCGCTTTACATATACATTGTACATTCACATCAGTCCCTACCCTCATGGTGCTTACAATCTAAGGTCCCTAACTCACATTCATACATACTAGGGATCCAGTTAACCTACTAGCATGTCTTTGGAGTGTGGGAGGAAACCGGAGTACCCGGAGGAAACCCACGCAGGCACAGGGAGAACATGCAAACTCCAGGCAGGTAATGTCATGGTTGGAATTCAAACCAGTGACCCTTCTTACTGCTAGGCGAAAGTGCTATCTACTACACCACTGTGCCGCCCTTTACTGGTATTGATAGGGGAATTGTGCAAATTCGCACAATTTCAAAATTCACACCATCTAAAAAACAGGAAATGCTTGAAAAAAACCTTCATGTCAGGATTACCAGGTATTATTTTAAATAAAAGCTATTGATTTAAAATATTGAAAATCATTAGACTGTGTTAAAGCTTAAAATGATACTAAAGGTTAAAAAATGTTTTTGTTTGAAATAAAAAAGAGGTTATGCTTGCCTGCTCTTTGCAATGATATTGCACAGAAAGGTCCCTTGCCACCTTTTCTGGCAGTCACCTGTCAGCAAGGGTGCTAGGGAGGCATCTGTGTGTGCGTACTACCTAGCTGGGCTGTCTGCGTCCACACATACATGCACAGACAGTGCCAGTGTCCTGTCGAGAAAGGTCCCCCATCGCATAGTGTCTGCCCTGTATTGCGTAGGTGCAGCGCTTGCACAGTACGGTGGACAAAGGAGACGCCGAAAATTTTCCGAACATGAACAGCTGTTCATCAGCTGTACACGGCACCTGCGCAATTAACCGGTTCCCGACCGGCACACGCCGATGTACGTCGGCAGAATGGCACGGCTGGGCAAATGGACTTACAGGTACGTCCATTTGAATTCCCCGCTGTGCCATTGCGTGCGTGCCGGCCGGGAGCTCCGTTGGGTCGCGGGTCCCGTGGACTTGATCACTGCGGGGATACCCGTGATCGCCTGATGTAAACAGCATCTCCCTGTTCTGCCTAGTGACAAGTGTCACTGATCACCATGCTCTGGTCAGGAAGGGGGTAAAATCTTCCGGGGCTGAAGCGGTTAAGATTACATTGTGCCACATGCTCCCGATGCTCGTGCAAATCTGCAAGGGGCGGGTGTAGGGTCGGATGAATACAGAAGAGGCCGCATGATGGGCAGAGCTCATACGATGGGGGTGGATTTCTCAAAGGGGCTGATCTTTGCGGGGGGTGCTTGTGTGTAAACACAACCCACAAAGACGTGTAGTTTATTGATAAAACCACCCCGAAAGCCAGCCCCAACTTATCAGCTCTGCCCATTATTGTAAAATACGGCCTCTTCTGTAGTCATCCACCCCTTACACGCTTCTCAATAATACATCCGCCCCTTTGAGAAATCCACCCCCATCGTATAAGCTCTGCCCATCATGCGGCTTCTTCTGTATGCATCTGCCCCTACACCCGCCCCTTGCAGAGTTGCACGAGCATCGGGAGCGTGTGGCACAATGTAGTCTTAATTGCGCAGGTGCCGTGTACAGCTGATGAACAGCTGTTCGCGTTCGGAGACTTTCGGTGTCTCCTTTGTCTCCGTACTGCGCAAGCGCTGCGCATGCACAGTACAGGGCGGAAACTATCCAACGGGGGAACTTCCTCGACAGAACACCGGTAAGCCACGTCCCTCTGCTCCCTCCTCACAGAAGTTTGACTGATAGCAACAGGAGATTATGGCTCCCACTGCCCTCAGTTTCTCCTTTGAAATGAGGAAGTGAGGGGAGTGGTGCAGGAGACGGGGCATGAGCAGTGATATGGAGCCAGGTAAACATTTAGAGATGGGGGTGGGTGGGACAGGTAGTGGGGCATTTTGCCTAATGCAGTAAATGCAATAGGGTAAAAAAAAAAAACGCAAAACTTTAGAAACACTTAAAAAAAATATTTTATTGGTTGGGTTTTTACTCTATATGCTAAAAGAAGACAACATTGCATCAGGGAATGTTGGAAGTTTTTTCTCCTTCTCATACCAGGAAATAATGATCTTTCGGGCTGCAAAAGTGTTCTGTGAAAAGTTTCCACAATCATCACGAAAGAATGATGGTACGATTTGGCGCCTTTTGATGACCGCTTGTTTGGCAGTAATTTATGTTCACCTAAACTAAATATTTCACTAAATGGTTTACTGTAGGGTGCTGACTTGTTTGTCTTTACATGAGAATAAGTTATCTTTTTAAAAATGTTTTCCATACTGATAAGAGATTTAATTGTTAGTTATATATTGCTTATCTTCTCGGATTTATGCGCTGGTTATCTTATCTGTAATTGTGGTTCTCTGTCATCCCAAGATGGCGCTATAATCATAGTCATCCAGATTATCATTTAACATACATTTTCTAACCAAATGGTCAGCGGTCAAGAAGGATGCACTTACAGCAGGGGAGAATTATCCAAAGCCTACTTCCTGTTCAAATTTTTTTATTGCAGTACAATGTGCATATCTATACACAAATGTCTACATAAAAAGGATAATAAAATGGTAAAACAAAGATGCACAGAGTGTCAGGGCTGGGCTCAACCCTTCCTTCTCTAAGCTGGCCACTCAGCTGTTGGATAATTGCCAGCTCCTATCTCTCCACAGTGACTCACCTGTTGATGATATCCTGCTCATCAGTCCTGCCTACTTAAGCCGTCCAGTCCACATGATCTCTGCCTTTGCCTTGGTCACATTTCTAGAGACGCTCTCCTGTGTTTCTGTTAAAGATTTGCCTGGCTGACATTCCTTCTGGCTCCAGATCCTGCTTGCTGTTCTACTACGCTCATCTCTGGCTCCCTGATGTTTTGGCTTGTCTGATTATCCGTTTTGGTTCCTGAACTCTGGCTATGTTTTGACTACGTTTACTCTGTTTAACTTTTTTATTATTAATAAACAAGTGTGATTTAACTGTACTTCTGTCTCAGTCTGATTCATGGTTTCTGACACAGAGTATATGTCAGCAACAAATAGTTTGTTTAACCGCCTCAGCCCCAGAAGATTTTACCCCCTTCCTGACCAGAGGACTTTTTGCGATTCGGCACTGCGTCGCTTTAACTGACAATTGTGCGGTCCTGCGACGTTGCACCCAAACAAAATTGACGTCCTTTTTTTCCCACAAATAGAGCTTTCTTTTGGGGGTATTCGATCGCCTCTGCGGTTTTTACTTTTTGCACTATAAACATAAAAAAGCGTCAATTTTGAAACAAACACAACATTTTTTTCTTTTTACTATAATAAATATCTCCCAAAAATATATAAAAAACGATTTTTTTCCTCAGTTTAGGCCGATATCTATTATTCTACATATTTTTGGTAAAAGAAAAAAAAAAATCGCAATAAACGTATATTAATTGGTTAACACAAAATTTATAGTGTCTACAAAATAGGGGATAGTTTTATGGCATTTTTATTTTTTTTATTAGTAATGGTCGGCGATCTGCAATTTTTATCGGGACTGCGACATTATGGCGGACAGATCGGACACTTTTGACACTATTTTGGGACCATTGTCATTTATACAGTGATCAGTGCTATATAAATGCATTGATTACTGTGTAAATGACACTGGCAGTGAAGGGGTTAACCACTAGGGGGCGGTGAAGAGGTTAAGTGTGTCCTAGAGAGTGATTCTAACTGTGAGGGGGCTGGGCTTCAACACACAGGACAGTGATCACTGTTTTCAATGACAGAGAGCAGTGATCTCTGTCCTGTCACTAGGCAGAATGGGGAAATGCTTTGTTTACAAAAGCATCTCCCCGTTCTTCCTCTCCATGACACGATCATAGGCACCCGGCAGACATCGAGTCCGCGGGACCCACGGTCACGGAGACCGCGGCGGGCGCGCACCCGGGACATCGCTTCTTAAAGGGCATGTACCTGTACGCCCTTTTGCCTACCAGTACCCTATCTGCTGACGTAAATTGGCGTGCGCTGGTCGGCAAGTGTTAAAGAACTACAAAAACTATAAGAAAGGGGGCTTAACTAGCTATGTAGAACGTAGCATTCAAAGCCTACTTCAAACATTTTATGAGACTACTGTCTGCATCAGAGGCATAACTAGAATCTTCAGGGCCCCTATGCAGGAAATCATGAATGTCCCCCTTGACCCCTGGCCGGGGCCCTTCCCACTGATACCAGAGCCATGCTATCCAAAAATGCAAGTTAAAGTGGTTGTAAAGGCAGAAGGTTTTTTTATCTTCATGCATTAAGATAAAAAGCCTTCTGTGTGCAGCAGCCTCCCCAGCACCCCTAATACTTACCTGAGGTCCCTCTCTGTCCAGGGATGTCCATAAATGTCTTGACCGTCTGAGATTCTCCTTCCTGATTGGCTGAGACACATCAATGGTGCCATTGGCTCGCCCTGCTGTCAATCAAAGTCAGGTAGCCAATCAGGGAGGAGAGGAAGCAGGACCGGGTCGGGGCTCCATGTCTGAATGGACACAGGGAGCTGTGTTTCAGCTCGGGAACCCCCGTAGCAAGCTGCTTGCTGTGGGGGCACTAAACAGGAGGGAGTGGACAGGATCACAGAAGAGGGACCCGAGAAGAGGGGGATCCGGGCTGCTCTGTGCAAATCCACTGAAATAGAGCAGGTAAGTATAACATGTTTGTTATTTTTATAGGAAATGCAAAGAACAAGACATAGCTGAACATGATTCAGGAATGCTGCCTGCCATCTTCTCTGGGCCACAAAGCTCATTTAAAATGGTCTGTTGCAAAGTGGAACACTGGTTTGCGGTCAGGGAAATATTAATTTTACATTCTTTATTTCCACCATGGGTGCTGCGTCCTCTGGACTAAAAAGGAGAGGGACCTTTCAGCTTGTTATCGGCGCTCAGTTCAAAAGCCTGCATCCCTGATGGCATGGGGGTGCACTAGTGCATATGGAATGAGCAGCTTGCGCATCTGGAAAGGCACTAATAGTGCTGAAAGATATAAACAGGTTTTAGAGCAGCGTCTACTCAGGCAAGAATAGTACAGCATCCCTCTCCCAAAACTCCAGCAACTGATCTCAGTTCCTAGATGTTTACAGTGTTGTCAATTCACTGTGGTAAACATGACCTTGCTGTACATTGCCAGCTTTTTGTTGCCCTGTTCCAACTTTTTTGGGACATGTTGCTGCCATCAATTTCAAAATGACCTTTTTTTCTCAAAATTGCACATTTTCTCAGTTTAAACATTTGACGTGTTTTTTATTTTCTGTTGTCATTAAATTATGGGTTTATGAGATTTGCAAATCATTACATTCTGTTTTTATGTAGATTTTGCAAAGTGTCCCAAATTTTTGGAATTGAAGTTGGATCAGATTTCAGTATTTTGGATCGATAAGTTTAATAACTTATAGCCTTCATGATTTACATTACACAGTTTTGAAAATGAATGAAAAAGGTTGCAAGTGAATGGTTTAGCTAAAGATGGACTCCAGTCTTACTTTCAGTCTTTTACAAATGCACATGCTCCTCTCCTGTAATTAAATTGTTTACTCTGATATGATTCCCTTATCTTGCAGCCAGAAAAAACTGTCACTTTGTATTCTGAGCAACTAGAGTTTATAAAGCAAATGGTAATGAATGGGTATGTCTTTTAACCTTTTCGCTGCCAGATCCTGTGCTCCACTTTTATGCCCCGTACACACGGTCAGATTTTCCGATGGAAAATGTCCGATCGGAGCGTGTTGTCGGAAATTCCGACCGTGTGTGGGCTCCATCGGACATTTTCCATCGGATTTTCCGACACACAAAGTTGGAGAGCAGGCTATAAAATTTTCCGACAACAAAATCCGTTGTCGGAAATTCCGATCGTGTGTACACAAATCCGACGGAGAAAGTGCCACGCATGCTCAGAATAAATAAAGAGATGAAAGCTATTGGCCACTGCCCCGTTTATAGTCCCAACGTACGTGTTTTACGTCACCACGTTCAGAACGATCGGATTTTCCGACAACTTTGTGTGACCGTGTGTATGCAAGACAAGTTTGAGCCAACATCCGTCGGAAAAAATCCTAGGATTTTGTTGTCGGAATGTCTGAACAAAGTCCGACCGTGTGTACGGGGCATTACACTCACTTGCAATTTTTCCATTGCTTTTTTATTTTTCCCTTACAGCTTTCAGAGTTTGTAAAATATACCCCAAACCATATATTTTGTGAAAGCACATAACCAGTAGAATAAGGAGCTACTGATTTTTAGGGCACAATGATATTTGCGCAGATGTTTGTCAAATCAATATTTTCACTAAAAATACACTAAAATCATTATTAGCAGATAAAAACACAGCAAATTTTACAAAATTCCTACTGAATATAAAAGCTAACCTGTATGGAGTCACTAATATTTGCACATTTTAAATTGCACCTTTTTGTGAAATGGTGAAAGTCGAACATACTCAAAAATGTTAAAAATTTCTCTAAAAATCTGGATGTTTTAATTTCTCACAGCTTTCAGAGTTTGTTAAAGACCCCTCAAACCATATATTTTGTGAAAGCACATGACCTGTAGAATATAAAGAAGGTGCTACAAATTTGTATGGCCCTGCAATATTTGTGCAAACGTTTACAAAACAATATATTTGCTAAAAATACTTTAAAATCATTATTAGCAGATATAAGCACAGCAAACTTTGCAAAACTCCTCCTACATTGATTCTAAATATAAAAGCTTAACCTGTATTGAATTAATAAATAACAAATATTTGTAAATTTAAAATTACGCCTTTTTGCAAAATTGTGAAAATTGAACGTAAGCAAAAATGTAAATAACCAAATTTCTCCAAAAATCGAAAGGTTTTCATTTTCCCTTACAGCTTTCAGAGTTTGTAAAAGACCCCCAAACCATATATTTTTTGAAAGCACATGGTCAGTAGAATAAAAAGAAGGTGCTACTGATTTTTAAGGCCCTGAGATTTTAGCGCAAATGTTTATCAAAACAAGATTTTCGCTAAAAATACACTACAGGTACTCCTCACTTAACAACCAGGTTCCGTTCCAGCGACCAGGTCATTAAACGAATTGGTCGTTAAATGAGGAGCCACAAGTAATCAATATTTGAAGCATTCCTAACTACTGTACTGTGCTGTATTCTGAAAAAATGATCTAAACACAAAACTCCAGCTCAATAACTTTGTTTTAATTTGCAGAAGTACAGAACACAAGAATATAAACAACAAAATTACTGTACTGTACAGGATACAATGATGTACAGTGCCCAAAAAGTAAACGTAGTATACAGTAGACATTTAGAGTAACATTTTAGTCATCAAATTCTTCAAAGGGTGATAGTGCTTCAGGGTCATCAGTGTAATCATTGAAATTACCAGCAGGGTCATCAGTGGAGTTATCAGCAGGGTCAACAGTGTCTTAATTGGAGTTACCAGCAGGGTCATCAGTGTCATCATTGGAGTTACCAGCAGGGTCATCAGGAGTTGTAGATGAGGGAGAAGACGACAACTAAATGATAGAACTGGTAGGGCTAGCTTGCAAGAAGAATTGTGTTAAGGTGCTCTGCTTTGTAATTTTCTTTTTTTTGTCATAAATTTCAAGATAACATAAGTTCCTTCAACTGCCGTTCCACTTTAGAGAACCTTTTTAAACATTTGGGTCCATACTCTCTAATTGTAATAAACCTGCATTCATTTTTGAGAGCACATCAACTAACCCCCTGACTGTGAACTTCATTTGTACTTCTTCCATTGTTTCCTCATTTTCTTCCTCTTCCTGTTCTAAGTGCTGCTGTGCTTCCAACTCCATTAAATCTTCAGTAGTTAGCTCTCCCTCAACAAATTCTTTAATATCGGTCACTTCAACATCTAATTCAAGCATGTTAGCAAGTTGCACACTTTTTTGAATTTTAACTTCAACATTTGTTTCATCAAACTCTTCGCTATCAATCACAAAACACTTTAAGCATTTTTTCCATATACCCTGCATAAACTTTGCTGTTACCCGCTCCCAAGCTGATGCAATGTTTTTTAAGCAGTGTAAAATGTAAGCTTTCCAAAAATCACAAAGGGTAACTTCATCATTTTCAATTGCTGCTACAGCTTTGGAAAGGTGTTGTGCAAATACTAGGCCTTGAATCTTGCTATTGCACCCTGATACCCTAAACCCTGGTTGTAGGATAGCAGTTGTGTTTTTAGGCAGATACACTACCTTTACCTCTGAATGTAGGTCATCAAGATGCTGTGGATGGCCTGGGGCGTTATCAAGCAGGAGGATCATTTTAAAGGGAACAATGACAATGCTTACAATAACGCTTGACTGAGGGTATGAAACAGTTGATGGACCAGACATCAAATAAAGCTTGTATCATCTATGCTTTGTTCTTTGCACGATAATAAACAGGCAGTGTGTGCTTATTAACCTGCTTCAATGCACGTGGGTTCTGTGAACGATAGATGAGGAGAGGCTTTAACTTGAACCCAGCAACATTTCCTTCCAACAACAACATGACCCTGTCTTTAAAATCCTTAAAACTGGTCATTGTTTTATCTTCTTTGTGTATGTAGGACCTTTCGGGCATTTTTTTTCTAAAAAAGTCCAGTTTCATCCACATTAAATATCTGGTCTGGACAGTAGCCACCTTTTTCGACAATTTTATCAAATTTAACCACAAATTTTTCAGCTGCTTCCACAGCTGCACATGCAGCCTCCCCACTGATACTCCAATTATGGAGGTTGAATCTTCCACGAAACCTTTGAAACTGTCCTTGGTTTGCTGTAAATGTTTCAGTCGATTCTTCTCCTTTGTGCACTTTCAAATTTTCAAAAATAATGCATGCTTTGGTTTGAATCAATGAAAGACTCATCGGCATTCTTTTTTCTATTTGGTCGTTAATCCATACTGCCAGCAGTTTCTCCATTTTATGAATGAGGCCTTTCTTCTGCCTAGTTATTATGGTTTGATATCCTGTCAATGCTTTTACTGCCTCTTTCACTATCCTTATCCTTTAGGATTGTTGAAATGGTAGAACGTGCAAGTTCCAATTTACTTGCTATTTAACTTTTTTGCCAGCCTCATAGTCCTTAATGATCTTAATTTTCATATCAAGATCAATAGCTTTTCTTTTTGCCTGAGCACTTTCTGCAGGTGCTTTTTTTTTTTGTTGAGCATGGGCAATACTTGTACAGTACAAGCACACATTACATTACAGTACTGTACAATAAGACATAAAACAGTAGAGTATAAAGACATAAGACATAAAACAATAGAGTATAAAGACATAAAACAGTACAGTACTGTATACAGTAAAGGCGTAAGACATAAAACAGGGGGGGCGTGGCCTGGCGAGCGACCGAGATGGCTGCACACTAGCGGAGCTCCGTAATAAGACACACCTGACAGCTTCGTCATCAGCAGCTTTGTCCTCCTCAGCTAGAAGCATTTCTGAGCTTTTGAAAGCCACAACTACAGTCCGCGGCAACGTGGCGGGACACAAGATGGCGTGGTCACTGCGGGAGGAGGAGGAAGACTTCAGTGAAGACTCGCAGTCCGCCATAGAAGGATCAGGTAGGAGCAGAGCGCGCTCCAATAAACCCCTCACATACGCAGATATGTCGGGCTTTGCTGCAGACATAAAAGCGACATTCTCTGCAGCCATCACAGACTTAAAATCAAATCTGCTAGTGCTGTCAGACAAAATGGAAGCAGTGGAGGAACAGGGGAAACACAGAGATAAAGAGCTGCTCAGATTAGACAAGATAGCTGATAGACATGTTTCACATTTTATTGAAATGAATCGCCATCTTGAGGATCTTGATAATCGCGGACGCAGAAATAATATCAGGGTGAGAGGGATCCCTGAAACCGTGGACAATGATCAAATAATGCCCGCTCTCAGGAGAGTGTTTAACAGTCTGCTAGACAGGCAAGAGGACTCTGAAATTGAATTTGTCAGGGCACACAGAGCGCTTAGAGCCAGGGGTCCGGATACCGCTCCCCCAAGAGACATAATTTGTTGCCTGCAAAGTTTCCCTCTTAAGGAAGACATTATGAGGAGAGCGAGAAGAAACGATCACATCATTTTCAATGGTGCATACATTATGCTTTATCAAGATCTCTCACAGATCACATTAAAAAACAGAAGGGCACTACGCCCCCTACTGGACAAACTCAGAGAGAAAGATATCAGATATACGTGGCGCTTTCCGTTCGCCTTAGTAGTGACAGTCGCAGGGAAACAGCTGGTGCTTCGTACACCAGAAGACTTACTGGATTTCTGTGCAGCATTGGATATGGATGGTAATGGACTTGCCGGAATGGTATCAGGGGTTTGCCCTACCTCCTCACACTAAAAACCCACATGGCTCTCCCTTCTCTACCCCTGTCAAACAGCATCAGAGCAAGAAAATGAAACAAGGCCGAGGCGGAGGAACACCGCAGGGGACTCCAGTCTCGCGTCCAACACCCTCAAGACCCCACATATCGGATTGATTAAGCGAGCATTAAGTTCGCCATGCTGAGACACTCTCCCATAAAATCGCAGGATGTGGATTAAGTTTAAAGCTGACTGTTTCAACACCTTTTTCTGATCCAGCTAAGTTTCGACACGCAATGAGCAGTTCGCCGATATATTTTTGCAGAAGGCACGAGAACACTCTGCTAAGTTGGGTTTGCTCACTTTTTGTTGACTTTCTACCCATTGGACTGTGGGGGACATGGCTGACTAGTTAACAGCCCTACTTCAAAAAGGTCTGGGATGTCAAGAGCTGAGCACAGTAACACGTCAGTCGATATATACTACACAGGAAACAAATAACACCCAGACCCTGGAATAATGAACATGAAGCCCACACTTCCTCTGTTAGTTTATGGAACTGATCCTCCTGTGAGGCCACATACGCTCACATGGATCAACAGCAGCCAAGAGGATAAACCTACATCAGTTGAGAAGTGTGGGAGAGGGACTGTAGATAGGCTTGGCATCCCTCCAGAGCCAAGTTAAAAGTTGCCTTTTGGAGGCTGTGTCTTTGTCGTTATCCGTTAGATTTACAATAACCAATAACTACCTTCTTTACAGGTTGTTTCTAGTCCCGGTTGTGGACTTAACACGTCACCCCAAAGTGTGTCTGAGCTGACCCCTCTCAACTCAGACATACTACTTAAAAACCCTAGTTCGGTTTATGAACTGACTAGGGTGGGATACAATTACTCTACGTACAATGGAATTGTTCCCTATTGTTGAATACCTTGTTGTATTAACGTTTTTTCTTTTTCCTCCTCCTTTTTTCTTCTTCTCTCTCTTATCGCCTCTCCTTTTCTTCCTCCTTCTTTCCCCCCACTCCTCACACCTTATATATTTTTATAAAGATTGGCAGTGGAGACTGGTCGTTCACAACCGCCTTGGAACGGGCTACAGGATTCATCGGCTAACACCAACTACTCAATCCTACAGATGGCCTACTCATTGCTGGGTAAATCTCCAAAAGTGATCTCCCACAACATCAGAGGACTAAACATACCGGAAAAAAGGACTTCGCTCCTTAGAAAACTAAAGAGGGGTAAGCCACACTTTGTCCTCCTGCAGGAGACCCACTTTAAGACAGGACACATTCCAAAGATTACAAACGCCTACTTTCCTACTGCATATCACGCGACTAATGACCAGGCCAAGACCAAAGGAGTAACGACCCTTGTAAGTAAGGAGGCACCTTTCACTCTCAGTGATAGCCTTAGCGACCCTGAGGGAAGGTACGTCTTCATTAAGGGCACATATCATGACAGACCAATTACGATTGCAAACGTTTACTTCCCTAACACAGCACAAGTGACCTTTTGCCAAAAGATAGTGAGGGTACTAATGGGCTTTGCAACGGGATTACTCATACTGGGAGGAGACTTCAATATACCACTGAACCCAGCCGTTGATTCCTCTTCAGGAAAATCCTGCATCAAATATAATGCACTTAAAAAATTCAAAACACTCCTCAGCTCCCTACAATTAATAGACTCCTGGAGATATCTTCATCCAGACTCCAGAGATTTCACGTTTCACTCAATACCACATAATAGATACTCCTGTATAGACTTTTTATTTGTCACACAAAGAGATCTACAAAATGTAACAGAAGCTCAAATAGGCATCCAATCAATATCTGATCATGCCCCAATTTCCCTGACAATAGACTTGGGTCCTTCGACCCTGAGATCGACTGGCTGGAGACTTAAATCCTCACTGTTGACTGATCCTGAATTAACACCCAAATTGACAAAAGCACTATCGGATTACTTCAGTACTAATGTTACTCCAGACGTGGATCCCATTACTATATGGCAGGCACATAAATGTTATATGAGAGGAGAACTGATTAAATTAGGTTCTCAAAAGAAGCAAGCAGGAAATTGCAAATTTAATAAACGACATTAGAACATTAGAAAATAGTCACAAACAATCTTTATCGTTTCAGTCGGCTAAAGCACTACTTGAAAAGCGAAAGGCCCTACAACAATTAATTGAACATAAAACCAAGAGACTATTATTCTTCAAAAGAGCAATCTACTACGAATCAGGAGATAAAACCGGTAGATTACTAGCTAGGGCCCTGAGGGAAGCAAACATAAAAAACCACATAGCAGGGATCAGGTCGCAGAGAGGGAAACTGGATGTCACCACCAATGCCATTGCCTCACATTTTCACCAATTTTACTCAACCCTATATAATTTGCCTCAACAACACAAACCTCAATTCATCCAGGCTGACAGGGTAACAGCAATACAGGACTACTTACACAATAGTGGGCTCCCCAAATTAGAAATCTCCCTACTAGAAAGAGAAATAACGGAAGCAGAAATACAATCAGTCATTAAAGAACTTAAATCAGGGAAAAGCCCAGGGCCAGACGGCTTTACATCAATTTACTACAAATCTTTCAGCGCCAGCCTACTGCCCCCATTGACTAGAGCTTTAAATGCCCTGTCCACGCCCAACCACGCAACACCTGCTTTTATATCAGCCCACATTACAGTTGTGCCTAAATCAGGAAAGGACCCAGCTGAATGCGCCAGTTATAGACCTATCTCCTTGCTGAACTTAGATTTGAAAATCCTAGCAAAAGTAATAGCAAATAGATTGAGACCCCTACTACACTCTTTGATAGGGCGGGAACAGGTGGGTTTCATGCCTGGTAGAGAGGCGAGAGACAACGTGATCAAGGCCCTTCTGTTAACACATGCAGCCCGTGGCGGTGACTGCGAAGGCCTTCTCCTGTCCACAGTCCCTTCTTTGATAGAGAAGGGACTATATGCTGGAGACTTGTAGGTTTGTTGGGGTGGGGACACATATGATGAGCTGGATCTCCACCTTATATGACAAACCTTCGGCACAACTGAAGATCAACGGCACATTGTCAGATAGGGTCTTGATCACGAATGGTACTAGACAAGGGTGCCCACTGTCACCACTGCTATTTATCCTCTCATTAGAGCCTTTCATAAAGACAGTTAATCAAGACAGCTCAGTAACAGGGTTTAAAGTGGCAGGCAGGGAATATAAGATCGCAGCGTATGCTGACGACCTTTTGTTTTTTCTGACCAAACCCCACACTACAATACCCAATTTAATCAAACGGTTCACACACTTTGGATTTATAGCAAATCTTAAAATAAATTTCAATAAATCTGAGGCTATGAACATTTCTCTTACAACAGAAAACCTGACCAAAGCCAAGCAAAATTGTCCCTTTAGATGGGAGGCCAACGCACTTAAATACCTTGGGATTTGGTTAACCCCGAGCTTGACATCTATATATGAACACAACTTCCCCACCCTTCTACAAAAAATAATAGGCCAAAAAATCTAGGTGGGATGGGACTACCAAATTTTTACAACTACTACCTTGCAACCCATCTCACGAGAGTGATTGACTGGCATTGTCATGAGGAAACTAAGGATTGGGTTACACTGGAGAACTCATTATATCAAACTCAATTGAAATTCGCCCGTGGATACTGCTGAAAGCCCACCACGCTCTTGTTAAAAAACACCCTCTCACAGGCACGACACTAAACTTGTTTTGTAATATAGCTAAAAACACAGACCTAACATCATGTATTAGCCCGCTCACCCCTCTGACCGATAACCCAGACTTCCCTCCGGGCCTTAGGAATTCCTGCTTACAGGCATTAGACCACACACAACCTCTTATTGCAAAGACATGTTTTCACAAAGGCCAAATTAAAGACTTTACCACATTAAGGGTCGACATTGGACTACCAAGACTACCTCTGTGGACATATTTCCAGATCCGCAGCTTTTTAAATGGAAAATGTAGAAAACCCTTACTTTCCAGGGAGCTGACGGAGTTAGAAGAAATCTGCTCTAATGGGTCGCAATGCAACAGAGCAACATCTGTCACCTACGCATGGCTACAAAAGACGAAAGTGACTAAAGATGGCAGATTTTGCCAGGCTTGGTCATCTGCCCTACAAATAGACATAACTGACAGGCAGTGGGAGAAGGCGTGTGTTATTTCTCACAGCTGTTCGATTAGCACCAAAACTCAGGAGTTGTCCTACAAACTCCTGACACATTGGTACGCTACTCCTGACAAGTTGAAGAAGTGGTTCCCACAGACTTCAGACACTTGCTGGAGATGTGGAGAAGAGACAGGCACCCTCCTACATATATGGTGGGAGTGCTCCAAAATCAAAAACTATTGGAACAAAGTCAGGAAACTTGTGGGGCGAATCACGGAGACCAGGATTACACTTAATGTTGCTTGTTGTTTGCCCCATATCACTAACTTCCCCATTAGCCGCTACAAAAGGTCTTTAACAAAGCATTTGCTTAACGCTGCTAAAGCGCTAATACCACTGTATTGGAAAAACACACTTCCCCCAACTATTCAAGAATGGCTAAAAAAGGTTACTGAAACATGTTACATGGAAGATACCCTGGCACAATCCCAGGACAAAGTGGAAAAATATCAAAGAACTTGGTCTCTGTGGTTCACCTTTAAGGCCTCAGAGGTCTATGACACAATAATGAATCACTAGAACTCAGCGATATGGAATAGAGATACTCGGTGAATATATCAATGAAAACGACCAGTCTCCACCAGTCTAAAATTGTTTAAGAAATCCAAGATACCAAACAAATATAACTGCTTTGCTAAACTTATGCTTCCCCTTCCTCCTCTTTTCTTTACCTTACTTCCTATTTTTTTTTTTGTCATAAATACCTATAAGCTCTCAAAATCAAAGCTAACTACTGAAGTAAACAATATCCACGAGATTGAAGAACTATAAGTGCTATAAGTCTAACAAATAAATAAAACGCCATTTTGGCACTTGAGAAATAAATTAGTAACTAATTAAGCCTAAGTTAATTAGACAGGCAATGATGTTACCATATCTACAAGATCGCATAAGGAGAATTGTATACTGCTAAGTTTTGTACACTTTGCTTTGATTTGTAATGTTTAAAACTATCTAACAATAAACTTCTTTGATGTAAAAAAAAAAAAAAAAGACATAAAACAGTACAGTATCAAAAAGGGGCATTTAGGAGAACCGAGTACAGTACATTACATACCTGTAAAACACCAGGCCGGGAGTGTGGACGAGGCTGATGCAGAGTGATGACATGACGTAAACACGGCCTTGCAGGGATGTACGCTGTGTATGCCCTGGGTGAACAAGGCCTTAGGCCCCTTTCATAAGAGCAGAACAATCGGGTCCACCTGTCTGTGTTTTGGGTGGACCTGATTGAACCACCCATTGTTCTCTATTGAGAGGCTGATGTATATGGGCATGTGTCCATTTACACCTGCCTGTATCCGATCCGGTCTGCCAAAAACAGATGGATGGGGATCTGTTCCTCAACTGTCTAGCAAATCAGATCGGATGACGATCGGCCGCCCCATAGAGAACAGCAGGCTGTGTTCGTGTCTGCTCTTCATGTCATTCATGTGCTGAGCAGGTGGAGCTGCTTGATGGAGTCTGCTCCATGTAAAAGGTGCCTTACTATGTTTTTTTTATTCTTTTTTTTAATATTTTTTAACTTTTTACATTTTTTTACAATTATATTTTTATATTTTGTACTTTTTTTTTCTTTGGTGAGATATCAGAGGTCTAAATAGACCCCTGATGTCTCTTTTTTGAGTGTCCATTGTAGTACAGGGAGGGGGGCTGGTAAATAGTCACCCCCAACCTCACCCGCTGCCGCAAAGCCCCCCTCCGGCACTCCAGCCTGTCAGCTAGCCAGAGCTGAATACTGGCCGGCAGCTGCAGACAGCGGGAGGGAAAGGAGGGAATGGCACCCAGCAGCGGAGGATCGGAGATACGGGGGCAATTGCACCAGGGGGGGTGATCAGGGAGACATGTTTTGAACCCCTCTAAGCCCCTGCAGCACCTGAAGCTGGCAGGAGTGGCAGTGGAGAGAAGCTGGCTTCTCTAGGGTAGCTGCAGGGGATCGGGTTTGCGGGGGGGGTCAGATCGGTGCTGGGGGGGAGAAAGGAGGATGTAGCAGATAGGAAAGAAGGGTGGGAGCCTTTTAAGAGAATATGAGGTGGAGAGGTTGGATACAGGGAAGTGGCGGCATGTGGAGGGTTCACATTTGAGCTGAATAACTCTGATCAGCGTCTGCTGAACAATTTTGCTATAAGTTTATGGTCACTGCGTATGGACCAGGCCAGCTGGAAGCATTGCTGTAGGGTTAATTCACTGCTTAGTTCATGTGGAATTGCAGTTCTAATTGACCCATCACAATGTCCAGCAGAGATTAAAAAACAAAGAAAAAGCCAGATGAAGCATTAAAAATATTAATTCAAAAGTAAAAAAGTTTTGCCCATCTAATGCTGACCTTAAACAAGACCATAGCATGTGTTCTATAGTGTCTGTACAGTCAATTTGCTTCCAAGAGGTGTTTGGCTAACCTTATCTCACTTTGTAATTTTATAGATGTTTCAGTTATCAAACCTTGTGAAAGTCTCAGATAATAATGAGGTCATGTGTTGATGCCTCTGTCTGTAGACACTGGTATTTCCTGTGGATTTAGACATGACAGGTATTCTGGCTAGGATTCAATATTTGACACTGTGTAGTTTGCAGTTAGTGATGTCTCATGTCTTAGAGGAGGAGTTCAGTAACAATAGATATTTTATGTCATCTGTTGTTCTTTATGCATTTCTATTTCTTCTCTTCTCAACTGTTATGACCCCAGAGTTTAGTAATCTTCAAATCTGTTGATAGAGATATTGTGATCCTTACAATAAAAATGTTATGTTGGGTCTGCAATCAGCTAACTGGTAATAAAAGAAGGATACACTGCAGCTTTTAAAGGTTTTTGAATGGTGGATGGTTTATTAAATTCTTTTAAATCTACTAGAAACTGTATAAAATTATGCCTTTTCTTTTTCATACATCATGGGACACAGAGTTAGGCTAATATTCATTACCTGCTGGGTTGTACTTCATCTCCAGATGAATGGACACTGGTAGACCAAAGGTCTTTAGACAGGAAGTGATCACCTATATAGCCCCTCCCATACAGGAAGTACTTCCGTTTTTTACCAGTGTTTGCAAGGTGGATGGCATGGTTGTTTGAGCTCTCTGAGCTCCAGGTCTCTAGTCCCACAAACGGTTCTTAAATGAATCAAGGGATTGACCAATCGGATCCATTTGACACAGGCTTTATATGCTTAGATAAATGGTACCAGAGAAGACTCAAGATCCTGCAAGGTTTTGCCTGTAATGCGGCCTCCGGGTGCTGGACCCTGCAAGTGGAATCCTGGACATTACAGTGCTAAGGCATTCCTGCAGGGTGCTGTACAGGTCCAAGGGAGTGGACCCTAAACATGAAAAGGGTGTCCAGTCCTTGAAGGTCCTCAAGTGACAGAAACCCGCCGTGAAGGGTGAAGATTGGGCTCTAAGTTTCTAAGCTGCCCTGCGCCAGGTAAGTGAAACCCCTTTATTATTATTGTGGGGTGTCCCAGTGATTGTAACAATCAGTCAAGCTAGAAAGAGGTTGGAGACCTGTGTGCGGTGACCATACGGGAGAGTTTTTGGGCTAGCTGTGGGTGTTTGCAAAGTGTACATTTTTTGCTTGTGTCTGGCTGTTTTTTACCTATATGATGGCGAGGATGGTGCACCATTTCACCTTGGTTCACCATGGCGCACGTGCATTTGCAGAAACGCCGCTGGGCTCAGCAGTTTGGCGGCCATGGCACACGCCGCTTCGCCGCACATGCGCCGTAACCTTTATCTGGGCGCATGAAGATTTACGTCATACGCGAATACGGCCACACCTGTACGCTGGCACCACACATGTGCGTGTGCACACATGCGCAGAGCGTTCCGGCGCACAGCCAGCTTATTTAAGTTGTATATGCCAAGCATGCGGTGCTTCCAGAAGGCAGCTGTGGGACACAGAGCAGGCTCTGAACCAGGCACTTGCATTTCCCCTTACCCGGGTCACGTGAGCCACCAGGTGTTGCTTGGCAGGCTAAAGGTGCTTAGCAGGATTGTTGCATAGGGACTTGGTGAGCCCTATTAAAGGGTCTCCCTTCTGAGGTGTGTTAATACTGCACCCAGGTACTCCCTTTTTGTGGTTAGTAAATGTCTTCAAAAAAGAGGAGTGGGACTAACACTACATCTCATCAGTAGTTCCTGATGAACCTAGTTGTATCGCTAGTGTTGTATCCCCTGAAGGACCAGAGGCTTCCAGCAATCTGAGCCGCTGCACCTATCTGAGATTTTGCCTACAGTGCCTATCTGAGATTGTGACTACAATCAATGCTGTTGCTTCACCCTTTATCACTAAGGATGAACTGTCCTCAGCCGTAGCCGGGTTAGGGCACGTGATTGCTGGCATGATTGCCTCCATCCCCCTGGAGCCTCCTAGTCTGGAGCAGGAATGGGTTGAGGGTGGGGAAGAGCTTAAAACTCAGGATTCTGTGGATGGCCTGGCAGATGAGTCTGCTTCCGAGCAATCTGGACAAGAAGATATCCAGTTGGTGTCTGCATCTCATTCACAGAGGCTTTTGATCCTGACTCTTAGTGAAATGGTTCATTCTGCCTTTAAATTGCCTCTTGCAGAGGTTACTGAGCCTCCCTGGTCCTCTTTGTGATCCCTGAGGCCTCTTCAGGCCACACAGGCTTTCCCCTTACACCCTCTGTTGGAACAGGCGGTGTATGCTGATTGGGAACATCCTGACAGGATCTTTGTTCCTCCTAAGAGGTTTTCCCTTTTATATCCCATGGATGGAAAAGTTTGTCAAGAAGTGGAGCATGCCAGCCATAGATGCAGCAGTCTCTTCCTTAAACAAGAACTTGACTTGTCCAGTAGATAACGCACAGGGCTTGAAAGACCCTGTTGACAAGAAATTGGAGTCATTATTAAAGGCTTCCTTTTCTTTGGCCAGTTCAGCTATTCAGCCAGCTGTTGCAGCAATTGGTATCTGCCAGTCTGTAAAGGATCAGGACAGACAGCCTGACAGGCCTTACCAGGAGGATGATCTGCCTGAAAATAAGGCAGATATTCCTCGAGCGCTGTGTTTTGCTGTTGACTCCTTAAAGGATTCAATACAGCAGGTTTCTCGTTTGGCTCTCTTGTCTGTACATATGTGCAGACTTAAGAACTAGTCTGCCGAGCTTCCTTGTAAGAAGTTATTGGCAGGTTCCCCTTTCATGGGGAATATTTATTTGGTGATCATTTGGACAAATATATCCAAAAGATTTCCGGAGGGAAGAGTCCTCTACTTCCTGTGAAGAAAAGCACCAGGCATCCTTTGTTTAAAACCTCAGGGACTGCTTCCTCAAATGTCTCAGTTCTGCCACCAACAGGGTGCTAGGGCCAGGGGCAAGCAGCAAGGCCAGGGCTAGAAAAATCCCTGGGTCCAAAATTCTTCTAAACCCAGCACCAAGCCCTCCTTTTGAGGGGACGCCCCCACTTCATCGAGTGGGGGGAAGGCTGCTGCACTTCGTGGACATTTGGAGAACAATAGTCCAGGACGAGTGGGTCACCTCAACTATATCCCGCGGTTACAAGCTGGAGTGGCGGGGTGTACCCCCTCAGAGGTTTTCAAGTTCCAGCGTTCCCTCGGATCCTCCAAAAAGAGACTTATTGCTTCAGGCACTACATCATTTAGTGCATCAAGGAGTGATTGTAGAGGTTCCTGTATCCAAAAGGGGCGTGGGGTTTACTCAAACCTATTTACGGTTAAAAAACCAAATGTGGACATAAGGCCCATTTTGGACCTAAGATCCCTGAACCAGTATCTACTGAGCCAGTTTTTTCGGATGAAGTCTGTCTGCTCAGAAGTACTTACGCCCCATCCAGACGAAGCTACGCCATTCTCCTTTGCGAAATGCGTTGATGTCATCACAGTCACATGACGCTATCCAAAAGATCCCCCAATCCAACAGGCATGAGGAATTGCAGCAAGATGATTGGCGATCCGAACCATATAGGTATTTGAACGCAATTACCTCAAATCAGCTTGTGAACCATCCGGCTACTAGGCTGCTGAGTTTCCTCGCCTGGTCATGGACAGCCTGGGACACACAGCACGGATTTTATGATCACGGCTGTAAGCTTGGAAGATTCGCAACCTACAGGATGTGGTAATGTAGGATCGCCTACTGCTACATGCCTCTCATAGGAACTGCTGTGCATAGCTGCAATTGCCTAATAGCCTGCTTGATAATTTGACATATAGTCCGCCTATTATTTGGATCTTAACCCACTGTAGCCAGCACTCTCAGATATCTATATCCGATTAATTATCTTTCTTCTGCCTGACTGGCTTAGACCTGACTGCCCTTAATATGCCAGTGAACTCTGGAACCTGAGCAACATCATACACGCAGGCATTTAAATTCAATATGTGGCGCTACTTCCGCCTAACCTATAAGTCAATGTAAATGATAGTGCATAAATATCATGAATCAGTAAATAATAATTATAAAATCCACCAAAAAACAAATTAAACTCTTAAAGAGTGTGGTGCGATTCCACCAAAATGCAAAAAAAATGCAAAAAAAATGTGCAAAAAAATTCATATAAATCCGTGACTCAAAAATGAGTGTAATAGATATACGTAAATTAAAAGAATGTGTAATAATATATAAATAGCATAAATACATACATAAATTCATAAAATAAAGAATAAAGTGAGCTCATACACAGTAAAGTGCAGTTGTGCTAAATATATGAATAAAACTCTTAAAGAGTGTAGTGCGATTCCACCAAAATGCATATAAAATGTGCAAAAAAAGTCCTTATAAATCCGTGACTCAAAAATGAGTGTAGTAGATGGACATAAATTAAACGAATGTGCAATAATGCATAAATAGCATAAATACATATATAAATTCATAGAATGGAAAATATAGTGAGCTCATAAACAATCAAGTGCAGTTGCTCTAAATTGCATAAATAAATGTGCAAAAAAATATATATATGTGCAAAAAATAAATAGACCCGTGACTCAGAATAAAATGTAATAAATGTCAGATAATAATAAATAAGTGATGGGTATAGTCCAAACACCATGCAATGTAGCTCCCAATATTAGCGAGGTAAAATCTTCTGATCGTATAGGAAAGTGCAGTGAGCAATTACTGGAGTGACGAGTGTTTTAAGTAGCTGTGTGCTTCCAATCAGATTCCGGAGTGCGACACCTATTTCCCCCAGCCTCTCATCTTTGGTAGCGGCCCCCAATGGGCCAAATCGAGCGTCAACCAACAAGTGGTAAGGATATCCAAAGAAATAGCTACTTCCGGTAGTGGTCACGGCACTTGGGGACCTCCGATATCCAGCCAGCAATAGCACTCTCCCACATTCAGTAGATATACACGAAAGGATGGTAAAAAAGAAAAGATAGCTCCATAGTGTAGTGATTAAGTTTTATTGAAAAAAAGCAAGTAGCGACTTACATTTAAAAAAGGATACAAGCAGCAGTAGAAGCGAACGCTTCCGGGTTCGGCCGTACCCGAAAGCAGCGGCACCTGGCTCCTCCCTGACTCGTTGCGTCACAACACATGTGACTTTCTCAAAGACCCTTCATTTTTGAGTCACGGATTTATAAGGATTTTTTTGCACATTTTATATGCATTTTGGTGGAATCGCACTACACTCTTTAAGAGTTTTATTCATATATTTAGCACAACTGCACTTTACTGTGTATGAGCTCACTTTATTCTTTATTTTATGAATTTATGTATGTATTTATATATTATTACACATTCTTTTAATTTACGTATATCTATTACACTCATTTTTGAGTCACGGATTTATATGAATTTTTTTGCACATTTTTTTGCATTTTTTTGCATTTTGGTGGAATCGCACCACACTCTTTAAGAGTTTAATTCGTTTTTTGGTGGATTTTATAATTATTATTTACCGATTCATGATATTTATGCACTATCGTTTACATTGACTTATAGTTAGGCGGAAGTAGCGCCATATATATTGAATTTATATGTTGGTTTAGTTATGTGAGTACACTTTTTTATGTTGGCAGCTCTTAATTAGCCTTTTTGTTACTGGTGGTTTGCGCATTAGTCTTTTTACTTTTGGTTTATCTATACACGCAGGCATTCATCTCGTTGCTAAGGGACTCCTGCTTTTCAAAACAGCAGCCAGTGGATACTTAGCAGCACTTTCATCTTCAATATGGTGACTGTTCATCTTATGCTAGGAGTCTTACACTCTAGATTTAATAGTCGTCAGGAGCAATCTCCACCGACCCTTCACTGACCCTAGTGATCATAGTATTGATTTATGTGGACACAGATGCACCAAACACTAGCATATAGTTTGTGATCTCATTTCACAAATCCTAGTAATAGCCACCTCCGTAATTGAGTCTAGCATGACTTTTCCAGTTGTATCTTTCCTATCCCTGGGAGGTATACACACACAGATTGTCTATACATGCTTTCTACTTGAACTTATCTTTCTTAACTAGGTAAGCAGGATATCCTGCTGACAATTTCTGTGTGTATGGTGATTTGACATTCAGACTTTCTGTTGTTATTTGTATGTGATTTTTTTGTGTGTCTGTGTGTCCATTGTCTGTTTCCCACACTTCTCTTTGCTAGTGTGGGATCCTATTAACCGATACCGGTGAAGATACTGTCAATGTTTTTGTATATTGAGTATGTTTTTATCCCTCAACTTTGAATTTAGTAAATTGCTTTGTACTTTTCATCAGCCTTTCTTTATCACTGCTCCTTTCTGCCTCAGTAGCTGCTTTCTCCTCAAGTAACCTTACCTGGGCTCCTTTTTGTATGCCCGCTTAGTAGTAGCCTCACTCCAGATGGGAGACTTTATAGCCTCCATCAATATAAAGGACGTGTATTTACATGTACCTATGTTTCAGCCTCATCAGAGGTTCCTGCGATTTGCAGTAGAGGAACATCATTTTCAGTTTGTGGCTCTACCCTCCGGGCTTGGTACAGCTCCCCAGGTGTTCACAAAGGTTCTAGCACCAGTACTGGGTCTTTTAAGAACCCAATGATCCTGGTGCTCGGGTATCTGGAGGACCTGCTAAGAGATCACTCACTACAGGCTCTAGAACAGAGCATTCTCAGTGGGACTGGGAGACTCAATTATTAGGTGGACAGAGAGGGCAATCTGTCAGACAGACCCAGGTTGCTGAACAGTGTGTTGTTTACCGGGCGCTCAGGTTTGGCACATCACGGATCTGGTGGACAGATTATTTGGAGGGGCTGGGGAGGACCCAGTGGTCATGATACATGTTGGTACCAATGACCAAGTGAGAGAAAGGTGGAGAGTCCTAAAAAACGATTTCAGGGAATAGAGTGAGAAAAAGGACCTCCGAGGTAGTTTTCTCTGAAATACTACCTGTACAACGAGCCACACCAGTGAGGCAGCAGGAGCTTAGGGAACTAAACAAGTGGCTGAGAAACTAGTGCAGGAAAGAGGGATTTGGGTTTCTGGAGAACTGGGCTGACTTCTCAGTTGGTTACCGGCTCTTTACTAAGGTTGGGCTGCACCTTAATTGGGATGGTACAGCTTTATTGGGAGGTAAGATGGCCACAAAGCTGAAGGAGCTTTTAAACTAGGTGTTGGGGGGGAGGGACCAGCGAAAGCGATAGCTGACAGGGAGCGGATGACGGAGGGTAATAGGAGAGTGAGCAGTAGTAATAGCAGTGGAAATACAACCATAACAACTAATCACGGGGTAAGTGAGTGGGCAATTCAAAAACAAAGCCTGGAGAAACAAAGGGGGAAAACATGATGCACTCATACAACAGTAAGAGGAGTATACACAAATAATTTGAGTCTAGCTAACAAAATAGTGGATCTGGAGCTGCTATTACACGAGGAGGATTTACACTTTGTGGGAATAACTGAAACTTTGTTTGACAGCTCACACGATTGGCTGGCCAACATACAGGGGTATTTCCTGTATCGAAAGGATAGGGAAGGTCAAAAATTATGTAAGGTTAGTAGAGAGGAGCAACATTAGGTATGGGACTTGGGAGGAGGTGGAATCAGTATGGGTAGAACTTCAAAGAGAGGAGATGAGTGAGAAATTAATAGTGGGGTATGCTATAGGCCACCCAACATAAAGGAGGAGAAGGAGCTGGAATTACTATCTCAGTTAGAAACATCAGGAAAACAGGGTAATGTAATCATAATGGGGGACTTCAATTATCCAGATATCGACTGGGCAGTGGGAACAGCTCACTCACTAAAGGCACGTCACTTCATGAATGTTTTACAGGATAACTTCATGTCCCAAATGGGAGCGCAATATCGAAACTGTGATAGGAAGTGAGGAAGTGAAATCACCATTTTTTGCCCTCAGAAAGCCTAAAGGTGGTGTGTACGGCTAGGCTCCCAAAAAGTCTCACACATGTGGTATCCCCGTACTCAGGAGAAGCAGCAGAATGTATTTTGGGATGTAATTCCACATATGCCCACTCAGTTTGTCCTGAGTACGGAGATACCACATGTGTGGGACTTTTTGGGAGCCTAGCTGCATATGGGGCCCCGAAAACCAAGCACCACCTTCAGGATTTCCAAAGGCGTAAATTTTTTATTTCACTCCTCACTACCTATCACAGTTTCAAAGGCCATAAAATGCCAAGATAGCATAACCCCCCCCCAAATGACCCCATTTTGGAAAGTAGACACCCAAGCTATTTGCTGAGAGGCATGGTGAGTATTTTGCAGCTCTCATTTGTTTTTGTATTTTTTTTTTCTTTTTTCAATTTTCAAAGCTTTGTGACAAAAAGCGAGATCTGCAAAATACTCACCATACCTCTCAGCAAATAGCTTGTTGTGTCTACTTTCCAAAATGGGGTCATTTGGGGGGGGGGGGGGGTGCCATCTGGGCATTCCATGGCCTTCGAAACTGTGATAGGCAGTGAGGAGTGAAATCAAAAATTTATACCCTTATGCCCTGTACATACGGTCGGACATTGATCGGACATTCTGACAACAAAATCCATGGATTTTTTCTGACGGATGTTGGCTCAAACTTGTCTTGCATACACACGGTCACACAAAGTTGTCGGAAAATCCGATCGTTCTGAACGTGGTGACGTAAAACACGTACATTGCGACTATAAACGGGGCAGTAGCCAATAGCTTTCGTCTCTTAATTTATTCTGAGCATGCGTGGCACTTTGTGCGTCGGATTTGTGTACACACAATCGGAATTTCCGACAACGGATTTTGTTGTCGGAAAATTTTATAGCAAGCTCGCAAACTTTGTGTGTCAGAAATTCCTATGGAAAATGTGTGATGGAGCCTACACACGGTCGGAATTTCCGACAACAAGGTCCTATCACACATTTTCCATCGGAAAATCCTATCGTGTGTACAGGGCATTGTAAGGCCTGAAGGCGGTGCTTGGTTTCGGGGTCCCATATGCAGCTAGGATCCCAAAGTCTCACGCATGTGGTATCCCCGTACTCAGGAGAAGCAACAGAATGTATTTTGGGGTGTAATTTCACATATGCCCATGGCATGTTTGAGCAATATATCATTTAGTGACAACTTTCTGCAAAAAAAAAAAAATTGTCTTTTTCCCGCAACTTGTGTCAAAATATAAAATATTCCATGGACTCGACTTGCCTCTCAACAAATAGCTTGTGGTGTCTACTTTCCAAAAATGGGGTCATTTGGGGGGGTTTTGAACTGTCCTGGCATTTTATGCACAACATTTAGAAGCTTATGTCGCACATCTCCCACTCTTCTAACCACTTGAAGACAAAGCCCTTTCTGACACTTTTTGTTTACATGAAAAATACATTTTTTTTGCAAGAAAATTACTTTGAACCCCCAAACATTATATATTTTATTAAAGCAAAGGCCCTACAGATTAAAAGGGTGGGTGTTTCATTTTTTTTTCACACAGTATTTGCGCAGCGATTTTTTAAACGCATTTTTTTTGGAAAAACATACTTTTTTTAATTTTAATGCACTAAAACACACTATATTGCCCAAATGTTTGATGAAATAAAAAAGATGATCTTAGGCCGAGTACATGGATACCAAACACGACATGCTTTAATTTTGAAAAGCCTTTAAACGCCTTTGCAGGTTACCACTTTAGATTTACGGAGGAGTTCTACTGCTAAAATTACTGCCCTCGATCTGACCTTCGCGGTGATACCTCACATGCATGGTGCAATTGCTGTTTACATATGAAGCCAGACCGATGCTTGTGTTCGCCTTTGCGTGAGAGCAGGGGGGGACAGAGGTGCTTTTTTTTTTCCTTTAATTATTTATTTTGCTTTTTTGTTTTATTTTTAAACTATTCCTTTCATTTATATATTTTTTTATCATTTTTATTGTTATCTCAGGGAATGTAAATATCCCCTATGATAGCAATAGGTAGTGACAGGTACTCTTTTTTGAAAAAATGGGGATCTATTAGACCCTAGATCTCTCCTCTGCCCTCAAAGCATCTGACCACACCAAGATCAGTGTGATAAAATGCTTTCCCAATTTCCCAATGGCGCGGTTTACATCCGACGAAATCTTAAGTCATGAAATGCTCCTAACTTCCGGTTTCTTAGGCCATAGAGATGATTGGAGCTGTTCTGGTCTCTGATCAGCTCTATGGTCAGCTGGCAGAACTGGTTCCCTGTTGGGACAGGAGAGCCAGAGAAAACCATGGAAGACGGTGGGAGGGGGGGGTCATTCCTTGTCAAAAGAAGTTTATTGAGTATACAATGTTATAAAGATACATAAAGATACATAAAGTAAGTTTACAAGGATCTATAAAGTAAGCTCATTGTTTTACAGTAGGGTTTATATAGGTAAATATCATGAAATTTCAAATATTAAACATTGGGTTCACGTAAACCTAAATTAAAGATATATATCATTTCCTTAGTTACTTTTGTAGGTATTTAAATGATTTATACCTACTATACATATTGTTTACAAGTAGAGTGTATATAGGTCAAATAAATTCTGATAATGAGCTTTAATCGTAAGGTGGAGAAAAGGAAAGAGAAAGAAGAAAAAGGGTTGAAAGGTAGAGGTATGGTCCACAAGGTTGTCCTGCTCGTCAGTTTATTATTCTTTTTAGTTCTCTTTGAAGCCTTAGAATGGGTGTCTCTATAAGTCATTTAATCTGTTACCACGGCAACAGGACAGAGTCATTGAAATTTGACAGGAACTGTTTTTTTTTTTCCAAGGATGCCAAAGTTTTTCAAATTTTGGAATTTGATTTTGATCGATGGCTACCATCTTAGCATGGGACATTGTATTATTCATTCTGTGAATTGTTTCTGCTAGTACCAATGTAGGAGATTTCCATGCCTTGGCCACTGTTTGTTTTGCAGCCGTTATTAGTTGGATCATAAGTTTGAATTGAGAGAGTGTTAACCATTCCGGTTTTAGATTAAGTAAAGTTAAATATGGATCTGGTTGTATTATTTTTTTAAATATTTTAGATGCAATCACAAAGACTTCCTTCCAGAAGGTTTGGATTACTGGGCACGTCCACCATATGTGTAAATATGTGCCTATTTCTGGGCATCCTCGAAAACAAAGAGTTGAGGTATTAGGTGAATATTTTGCCACTCTAGCGGGTACAAGGTACCAGCGAGTTAGGACTTTATAATTTGTCTCCAGTGCCAAGATGTTGGGTGAAGATGACTTAGATGTGAGCCATATATTAGACCAGTCCGTGTCTTCTAAAGTTCGTCCCAGGTCCTCCTCCCACCTCTGAACGTAAGAGGGTCTATTAAGATTTGCTACTCCGTATAATTGATTATAAAGTGATGAAATTGTACCTTTAGCAAATGGATCTTTTGTACAGATTGATTCAAAAATGGATAATTGGGATAATGGTGTATCCCCCTTTAGGAATGGTGTATAGAAATTTTTGATTTGGAGATATCTAAATATCTCAGAGTTTGGTAGATCATATTTTTCTCTAAGCGATGGGAATGAAAGGAATGATTTAGATGCTATGAAGTCATTTAGTGTCTGAATGCCTGATATTGTCCAAGCTTTAAAAGAATTTGGGTAGATCCATGCCGGATAAAAGGCCGGATTTCTGATAAAAGAAAGGAGAGGATTGTGTGGAGATTGTAACTGATATTTGGTTTTTAGTTTATCCCAGAGAGATAAGAAGTGTTTAGTTATGGGATTATGAATTTTAAAGCGGTCTTTAGGATCAAGCCATAATAAATTTGATATTAATAGAGGGTCATTTTCTGAAGCCTCTATAAATACCCATAATGGGATTTCCTGTTTTGCATGGTATTTGGACAGACTGGCCAAATGTGCTGCCCTGTAGTAGTTAGTAAAATTAGGGTATCCCAGGCCTCCTTTATTTTTGGGAAGATGTAGTGTGTGTATAGGTATACGTGGTTTAAAAGAGCCCCATATAAACGAAGTTGCTCTTTTTTGTACTATTCTCAAAAAATAGGAAGGAATTGGAATAGGGAGGACTCTGAATAGATAAAGCAATTTGGGTAGAATAGTCATTTTGATTGCATTAATCTTCCCTATCCAGGATAAAGGAAGTTGCGACCATTGTTTTATTAGATTTGTGATCTGTCTTAATACAGGAGGATAATTGGTTGAGAATAAGTCAGAATGAGATGCTGTTAAATGAATTCCAAGATATGGGATTGATTTTTCTGCCCATGTGAATGGGAGTGCAGCCCTAGCCGGGATCAATTCCATGTTTGTGAGTGAAATATTAAGCACTAGGCATTTCTTAGGATTAATCATAAGGCCGGATAGGGCTGCAAATCCATCAAGAGCTGGTATTAAGTTAGGACCAGAGACCTGTGGTGATGATAGAAAAAGTAATATATCGTCTGCAAATATACATAATTTGTGTGTAATACCTCCTACTTCAATGCCAGTTATAGTTTGGTTTGTTCTGATGTATTGGGCCATGGGTTCGAGTATAAGGGCAAATAATAAGGGAGATAATGGGCAACCCTGTCGGGTACCTCTTTCGATATTAAAGGCTTCAGATTTGTATCCAGCATATTTTATATAGGCTTTGGGTTTATTATATAATGCTTTGATCCATGTTAAAAAGTGGGGTCCAAAACCCCATTTTTGTAATGAATATTGCATATATTGCCAGGATACTGTGTCAAATGCCCTCTTAATATCGAGAGATAGAAAACATAAAGGGATTTTCCGTTTTTTAGCAATATGTGCCAATAACACTGCCCTGCGTATATTATCGCCTGCCTGTCTATTTGGCATGAAGCCTACTTGATCTCTATGTATTAATTTTCCTATAATGCTATTGAGGCGTTTTGCTATTATTTTTGCTAATAATTTAATATCGAGGTTTAACAGAGAGATAGGCCGATAATTCACACAGGAAGTATCATCAGAAAGGGGTTTTGGGATCATACAAACAATTGACATTAGTGTTTCTTGCCGAAAAGAATGTCCATCTAGAAGTTTGTTAAAAGTTTCAGTGAGAATGGGAGAGAGTATTTCTGAGAATGTTTTATAGTATAAAGCCGAGTAGCCGTCTGGGCCTGGTCTTTTGTTAAGTTTTAGGTCTTTTATGGCGTTAGCAACTTCATCTATAGTTATAGGCTCATCCAAACTGCTTTTTTGATTCTGAGATAACTCAGGTAAGGTTATTTTTGAGAAGAAGGATTCAGCTTCTGTAGGATTAAATTCATTGTTTGTCTTGTATAAAGTTGCGAGATGTGAGTGAAATTTATGGACTATTTTAACTGGATTACAAGTGTAAACATTTTTTGATAATTTCAAACGTATTGGTTTGAAAGATTTGTTAGTTGAATTTAATGCCCGAGCCAAATATGTACCTGGTTTGTTTGTATTCATGTAGAAATTGTGTTTGGAGCGTTTGAGGGATTTATCAACTGACTCAGTGAGAAATAGATCGTATTCCAATCTAAATTTTTCCAGATGAGATTTTGTACTCTGAGATGGATTATCTTGAAATGATATGTAGGCTGCATTAAAATTGAGTTCTAGTTTTTTTGCTAGATTTTTGCGTTCCCGTTTAAATAGTGCCATTTGTCTTTGTATTGTACCACGCAAGACAGGCTTATGAGCTTCCCACAGTGTTATTGGGGAGATGTCTGTTGTATTATTAATTGATATGTATTCCTTTAAAGCTTGTTCAATGGCCATCTGATGTAGTGGGTGTTTGAGCATTATGTCCGGTAAGTACCACGTTGGGTCATGCGCTTTTGGTATGGCTGAGGCTATAGTAGTGTATACTGCATTATGGTCAGACCACGGAATCGGAATTATATCTGATGCAATAATTTCTGGTATCATTCCTATTGTTAGAAAAATATGATCTATTCTGGTGAAGGTTTGATGAGGGTGCGAGAAATAAGTGAATTTCTTTTTCATTGGGTTACTTTCTCTCCATGAATCTACCAGATTGTATTTGGAAAGAAGTTGAGAAAAAGGTAATCTAGAGGTTATTTTGGATGGTGTAAAAGGTGATTTATCTAGAAATGGGAGGAGGACCTGGTTCGAATCCCCACACATTATCACTGTTCCTATTTTGTGTGTATTAATCACTTGTAATATATGTGAGAGGAATGGTGTAGGTTGTTTGTTAGGAGCGTAGTAGGAAATCACCGTGATTGCTGTATCCATTATATAACCCATGAGTATCAGGTATCTACCTTCTGGGTCTTAAATTTCTGATGATAAGGTGAATGGTGTGGATCGGTGAAATGCAATTAGAGTTCCCCTTTGCTTGGTACAGGCAGAAGCCGTGTAAATTTGTTGATAAAAAGGAGAAATATATTTTGGAGTAGAATCTTTGGTGAAGTGTGTTTCTTGGAGGCATACTATGCAAGCCTTCTTGTTATGGAAAGTACGGAAGGCTTTGGTCCTTTTTTGAGGGACATTTATTCCCTGAACATTCAGGGAAAGTATATTCAGTGGTGCCATGGCAATAGATCAAATAGTTTTGACTTACTTTTTGTTATGCAGAGCTGACTGCGCAGATCAACCTGTGTGGACTGAAGAGATGAATAGATAGAAAAGAAACCAGTGAATTCTGGAGTAAAGAGTAAACAAAAAACATATGAGATTAGATGATACATTGTATAAATTATTTTTTGCAAGTAATCACAATTTACCCGTGAAAGAGAATAAATATCTCTCTCAGGGGAATAAGTGCCTTCGTCACACTCCCACATAATATGGTTGGGAGAATGAGGAGGGCTAATGGGGGTACACAGATCTTCCGCTTACAGGAGAGAAGTGCTATGTCAAAAGACATCAAAATGATGTTTCATTAATTGGAGTGCAGAATATAGTTTTTGTTGAAATTATTTATTCCAGGGTGGTTGTATATGGTTAGTCTTGCCCTAGGCTAAATAATTCAGTTAGAAAGGTACTGTTAATAACTTTGGTATTGATGAAGATAGTTTGAATTATTTTGGGATTTTAACCCTTTTAGAGTAAACAATTACATATTTTATTCATATGTAACTGTTTAGATATGTTAACTCATAAAATTGAGGTTGTATTGCTTCAGATTAGAATAAACAAAAACATAATTCTAGGAACTAGTTAGGTAATAATATATTTGTTTTAAGAAAAGAAAGAAAAAGCTTCCATTACTTCTGGATTATTGAACATATTTGTCCTAAAAAGTAATAAATCTATTGTTATTACCTGATAATATATAACTGAACAAGAATTTCCTTATTTCACTTATATATTCTAAGGCTATATGAATCAGAAGTAATAAGAAATATAACTGGAATGTAACATGATCCCACACAGTGTGTGACTATCAGAATGCAGTTACATTCAGTTATAAATACAGGTTTTTTTATAGAGAACCATCTCTTAGTATAATAAATGAAGAGATATCAGGAATTAGGATGTCAGTCCATTGAATCTTCTTGGTCCATGGATGATGTGGCATAACGGCCTCTTTTGTGAGAATGATGATTCCCATTTTGTTCTGAAATTTTCTGGGTGCTGCCTGAAGGTGAAGATGACGCCATTCTTCTGCGTGTGGCAGTGTTGCTGCTTGTGGGTTCTGTCAGATTTAATTTTAAAAGGGTTTGTTGTAGTTCATCTGCTGATCTGCTTCTGTAAATTGTACCTTGGTAGTTAAATCTGACTGAAAAGGGGAAGCCCCATTGATACATAATGTTGTGGCGTTGCAGTTCCATTAGTTGGGGTTTCATGGATCGTCTTTTAGTAATAGTAAGTTGGGATAGGTCAGCAAAAATTTGATAATTGTGTCCTTGAAAATTAAGTTCCTTTTTTTCTCTTGCAGCAATTAGTATTTGTTCTTTCGTTCTGTAATAATGAAATTTTGTGATTATATCACGTGGGGGTCCATCTTTCTTTTTGGCTGTGAGGGCTCTGTGTACTCTGTCCAGTTCTAAACGTTCAATAGGGATATCTGGCTTTAGTTCTTGTAATAGAGCAGTAATAGTAGATTGCAGGTCTGTCACAGTTTCAGGTATTCCCCTTATGCGCAAGTTTGAACGTCTGGCTCTATTTTCGTAATCTTCGAGCTTAGTTTGAAATATTAAATTCTCTTTTTTTAATTGTTCCAATTCTGTTATATTTTCTTGGGTTGTAATTTCAATTTCATCCATTTTTATTTCTAAGGCTGCGGTGCGGTTTCCCAGCTCTCTTATTTCTTTGGTTAGGCTTTTTGTTATTTGGTCTGAGGTTTGTTTTAAAGCCTTATAAAGCATCTTTTCAAATTGTAATAATATTACTGGGGATACTGAGGAGGCTTGTGGAGAAGTTTGTGAGAGGATTTGCTCTGTATCTGACTCAAATGGAGAGTCTTGCTGTGACATTTTCTGTCTGTGAGAGCGCCCTGATGCTGTATCTTGTGAGGTGACTGGAGCTGCTTCAGCTGCAGTGAGTGCCTGTGAGCTCTTTGTGAGGTGATTTTTATTTCTGCCACGGTTTCCTCCCAGTACCATATTTCCTGCCCAAACTTTCACAGTTTGTTCCCTGGGGCAAAAAGGTTCAAATGGATACCTTTTGAGCCTGTAGGCTCCGCTTTGTCCTTCTCTTCTCTCCTCAGCGGTGTGGAGCTCTAACAATGTATGTCTGCTCTGCTAGGCTCCGCCTCCTGCCCCCCGGGGGGGGTCATTCCATCCCATTGTTTGTAAAAGCAGTCTAGAGGCTAATTAGCTGCTAGGATTGCTTTTACATGAAATCTGACCGCTGGCTGAAAAGAATGATACCAAGATGATACCTAAACCCGCAGGCATCATTCTGGTATAACCACTCATAGTCCAGCAACATACCAGTACGTTGCTGGTCCTTGTTGGGCATATATTGTAATCTTTTTTTTTTTCATGCAGCCTGTGGGCTGAATGAAAAAAAGAGATTGATTGGTGGGTATGCCCACCATTAGAATACCTCCCTTCATCCACCCACTTCTAATGATGGGCATACATGCACCATTTAGTTTTTAACTGTGGTGGTGAAATCATCTCCTGCAGCGCTGGAGTCACGGATTTATGCATCGTGGGAGCAAACGCTGTTGCTGTCAAGATAAATAAATCCACGCTGCAGCCGAATGGCGTACCTGCTAAGCAAATGATGGTTAACAATAAAACAAAGTAACATTACAGTATAATGCCCCGTACACACGGTCGGACTTTGTTCGGACATTCCGACAACAAAATCCTCTGATTTTTTCCGACGGATGTTGGCTCAAACTTGTTTTGCATACACACGGTCGCACAAAGTTGTCGGAATTTCCGATCGCCAAGAACGCGGTGACGTACACCACGTACGACGAGACTAGAAAAGGCCAGTTCAGAACCAAGCGCTGCACCCTTTGGGCTCCTTTTGCTAATCTCGTGTTAGTAAAAGTTTGGTGAGAGACGATTCGCGCTTTTTCAGACTCGTGGCTTTCAGATCGTTTTCTGACATTCAGTTTGTGCTTGTGGGTTTGTATCTGCTCTTCAGTGTGTGCAGTCAGTTCGTATCGGAGTTTTCTGTGTGATCTTGCCTGCTCGTTGCTGTTTTTCAGGTCGCTCTTCACAGGCCTTGCTGTTCTTCAGTGCGTTCTGTTACTTCGTTCTGAGCAGCCGACCGTTTTCTAGCCATGTTTCGTATGCGTACTCCTCGTAGAGTTCGTGCTGTGCGGGGGCTTGGTGTTGGGGTCCTGACCTTGACACAAGTCCAGTCAATGAACAGGGTGGGGAGGAGTTCATGGACCAAGAATTGGTTGCTTCAGCGTGACCAGTTCTGTCACATGCCTTTGCTCCGTGAGATCCGTGAGAATAATCCTGATGATTTCAGGAACTTTCTCCGGATGACGGACCCCGTGTTTCACCGTTTGTTGGCTTCGCTGACCCCCTATATTAGCAGGCAGGATACCTGCATGAGGCAAGCCATCACTCCGGAGCAGAGGTTGGTCGCTACCTTGCGGTATTTGGCCACAGGGAGAAGCCTGCAGGACCTCATGTTCTCGACAGGCATCTCCCCCCAGGCTCTGGGGATCATTATCCCAGAGACCTGTTCTGCCATCATACAGGTCCTGCAGAAGGAGTATATGAAGGTAAGATTTTTATCCTTTTATATCACATTTTATTGTATTGAATGTTTGATAATATATTGTATTTCTTCCCTCATTCCCTAATTACCATGATTGTAATATGCTGTGAATGTCCCCTTTGTTCTCATGCATGCTGAATTTTTATATAATTATTATTTTAGGTCCTTCATACATATTTGCCCTTCAATAACCTCCCCAACATGGTGTCTCCTGGCCCTATATTCACCTCATGTAGTCACTTAACAATGTATTTTATCAGCTCCATAGTAGTGCTTTATCCCAAACACCCCTTAAAATGTTTGGAAATGTTATTTTTGATTTAAATTCAGGCAGAGGGCCAGAGGCTTTTTTTTGTGGTGTCCCCAAATTTTTTTTAACCCTCCCCCCCCCAACTGCTAAGTCAGCTGATCCCAATTCTCTATCCTCAATCATCTATCTGCTGACTTTGCCAAACCCATACACACTATACCCACCTCTTTACTGGTCAGATTTATGGATGAATTCCCCAAAGCATGTAGTGCAAGGGCCTGCCTGTATACTTTCCAATGTTACTGTTTAAAGTTTTTGTATCCTATTATTATCTTGATAGGTAATAGCAGAATGTTCAAATGTCCTCAAATGTGTACAGTGTGTATTTATATCTTTGTATTCTGACACTTCTTACCTGTCCAGTGGTCTGCCAATAGTGTAACTAAGGAGGGGCTGTTCCAAGTAATACCCTGTATTTAGGCATTCATCTCTCAATGAAGTGAAGAGGGTTACCTGTCCAAGAGTTCCCCCCCCCTATAATGTTAGAAATGGCCCATGAGAGGGGGGGAGGGGGAATATGATAGGTGTACCTTATACTTTGGCCTTGTTAAATTCCCCTTAGTAAATGCTATCTGGAGGTTGCCCCATAATGTTTGTGTCTAATCTGCTTGCCATGTTTCTGTGAAAAAATAGTAAGGTTTATTTTTTTTTTCCTCAACAGTTTCCTTCAACGCCACAGGAATGGCAGACTGTGGCCTCCCACTTTGCCCAGCGGTGGGACTTTCCTAACTGCGGAGGGGCAATTGATGGGAAACACGTCCACATCGTCCCACCACCCAACTCGGGGTCGTACTATTATAATTACAAGGGGTTTAATAGTATAGTGATGTTGGCGGTGGTGTCGGCTAATTACGAGTTCTTGTATGTGGACGTGGGGAAGAATGGCCGGATGTCCGATGGTGGAGTGATCGCCCAGACGGAGTTCTACAGGCGTCTCCAGAATGGCAGCTTGGACTTGCCACCTCCAGAGGACAATGTTGAAGGTCTCCCATTTGTGTTTGTTGCTGATGAAGCATTTGCGCTGGGGGACCACCTGATGCGGCCATTCCCGATGAGGACCCTCACCCCGGAACAGAGGGTTTTTAATTACCGGCTGGCCAGAGCCGGAAGAGTGGTGGAGAACACATTTGGAATCCTGGCCAGCCGGTTCCGATTATTTCTGACACCCATCCATATGGCGGAGTATAAACTGAACCATATAATACTTGCCTGCTGTGTTCTCCAAAATTTTTTAAGAAAACATTCAGCCAAATATGCTGGCTCAGTTGGGCCTGAAGCCGGAATCCCTAATCTATCAACACTGACGGCGCTTGAAAGTGGCCGTCCTGGCTTGCCCTCCCTGAATGCCCGTGATGTCCGGTTACGCTACCTGAAGTTCTTTGCGGGTAGGGGGGCTATCAATATGCCAGACAATCTATGACACCTTTTTCAAATAAAAAACAACCAAAAGCAATTCTTGGTGGACATTTACTGCTTGTGTTTGTTTGAGCTGACCCTGACAGAAATGTGTTGAGTGCAGAAAATGTCTTGATTGGGTAACCTTATAAAGAATAGTGTTGGCTGGTACTTCCTAAATGCCAAAACACATTTCACTACAAGTGCACTTGCAACTGCACTGAACCTGCACTTGTAGTGCAAAGTGTATTTGCCCTTAGGAAAAAACCCCCATTTTTGCATAAAACAGCTATTACATCACCCCAAAAGTGTTGTAGTGTTGAGACAATAATCCACACATTCTTGAGTAAGGCACTTTTTTATACCTGCACAATCACATGTGCATTTACCAAAGGTTTTTAAAACAAAACAACATGTTTGTTGTATAACAATTTTTGGGGGGGGCATTATCAAAAATCGAAATATCCATTTCAGATAAAACAGGCCTGTGTAAAACCAACAAGAAAGCCAAAAAACTTGAACTTACAAAGTTCACATTAGGTAAAACCTGAAGGCTATATCAGACATGAGTATTTAGGAACTGGGTTTGATATAGCGTTCAGATGGGGGGAAATCACCCCTGGAAAAGCCAAATTTGGAAGATGCACACCAATTTACGAATGTCAACATGTGCTATCTGCCATCAGGGGGGATCAAGGGACGTGTTTTGGGGGAGCAAGCGATTCCTCAACGCTACTTTATAATTGAGTAAGGGGTTGCACCCCCAAAACGCGTCCATTGATCTCCCGTGATGGCAGATAGCACATGTTGGCACACTGTGTGCATCCTCCAAATTTGGCTTTTCTAAACATTGTAAAAATTTTAGTAAGATAAAACAGGTGATTTTGTGGGGTTTAAATTCGCCCCAAAACATCAATGATGTTATTATTTTTTTTAATAACATCACTGATTTGTTGCTGGATGTTTTGCAATTGGAGATTACACCCCATGATCTCCCCGATCAGTATCTGGGCACTTTCAGATGTAAAGCGTTCTGGATCACGATCACCTAAAAAGAGATAAAGAACAAAAAAAAAGGTCTCAAAAATCTGCCAACATCCATCTCTTACCTGAGCCTGTGGTTGCAGACACTCACCTGTTGTGGTGCCAATCTCCACCACATCTTCTTCTTCCTCCTGCTCAGCTTCTTGGGTTGGTATTTCTCCTTCTTCCAGAGGGGGGGGGGTCTCTGGTCTCCTGGGATGAGGGGTGTCCTCCGAGTCTTTTCTCCCCTATGTAAAACAAAAATGGTATAATTAGCACACAGATATTTGATGGCAGAACTAGAAATAGGAAACATTGCTTGGAAGTGGTGTACAATTGTCTATTTTAGCCGAGTTTCAAGATGTATTTTTTTTATTGGCCTTTGTCAAGCTGCAATACTTTACCTGTTTGGTACAAGCTTCACAGATGTAGCCCCCCCTATAGTATACACTGGAGCACCTGTGTGGCCCCCTAATAAAAAGGGTGTTCTGGGGTCCCACACTAGTGCTCCAGTGTCCAGATGTGAAAACAGCTGCTCAGTGTCCTCTCCTTACACACAATCTAGTTGGCATTTCATTCTAGTAACAAACCCATCTACACAAACAAATATTTGGCATCCAAGTAGGCCCAAAAAAAATGTGTGAAAATGCATATGGCCTAAACAATGGTGTTCTAGAGGCCGAAAGAAAAATGTTTGATACGAACAAATAATGGGCCCATGAACATTAAAGTTGACCTTTTTAAACGTTACAATTACTAAAAGCATATGGAGCAGAACGAACGGAATAAAGACAGAAAGAATAGGAACACAGCACAACTACTTACTTTTTTGCAGCACTCTCCGGATCTTTCGGTACTGCTCTGGCTCTCTCAACTTCAGGTCCGACCACCGTTTCCTGAGCTGATCTTTAGATCTTCGTACCCCGAAATTCCTCTCCAGACTCCGGACCACTTTCGCCATGATTTTGGCCTTTCTGATGTTGGGGTTGGGGTAAGGCCCATATTTTCCGTCATAGTCGGACTTCTTCATGATGTCTACCATCTCCAACATCTCCCCAAACGACATATTTGTGGCCTTAAAACGTCTACTTCTGGATCGGGACGTGCCTGGATCCGGGCTTTTCTCCTCCTCCTCGTTGTTAGAATTATCACGCACCTGTTGTAACTCCGCCATCATGCTCTTCCCCCACTGCGCCGAACGAAAAGGGGCGGGGAATAGACTAGAAAGAACGTCAGGGGCGGGCGGAGTTACACGCATGCGCAGTGTGTATAAAGCGTAACACGCGTGCGTATTACGTACGATCTGTGAGCGGAGGAAGGAGCATTGGACGCGCCGTTCGTAAGAACGAAGGTAAGAGACAAACTTGGGCCTATACTGCGTCTAGATTGAGGCCTATATTGTAACAAGATTAGGAGAGTTTGGTCTGACATTAGGCTTTGTCTTGTGTTGTGTCTTGCAGTGAACATGGATATCTTAATGAGAGATACTGACTTCATGTCACTATTCATTGATATGCTAAGTGAGCTGCCCTGTCTGTGGGAGATTACCCACCCCCATTTCAAGAACCAAGCAAAGAGGAAGGCAGCACTGGAGCAATTGTGTGAAATTGTGAAGCAGGTGATCCCCACGGCAGACATCACTTATTTAAAGATATTAATTGGTTGCCTGAGGAGCACATATCTGAGGGAGCGCAAGAAAGTCCTGGATTCACAGAGATCCGGTGCAGCAGATGACATCTATGTCCCCAGGATGTTGTACTACGACAGGCTGCACTTTCTGGCAGGCCAGAATGAACCCAGGCCATCCCTCTCAAGTCTTCCTTCCACGCTTCCTTCCCCCCGGCTGAGGCTTCTGACTCCCAACCTGGGCCTTCCAGGCCACATGTGGAGGAGCCCAGATTGAGCCAGGTATAGCATTCCTCTAAATATTTCTGCTTGTCCAATCAATGATGTTAACTAGATGTTAGTTGGGAGTACTAATTTAGGATTGTGATTGATGATGCAAAAACTAAAACCATGTCCCTTTTTCATACACAGGGAAGTCTCAGCCAGGAGGTGGCCGGGCCGAGCCGGCTGGCTGATATCAAGGTCCCTCCACCACACCTGAAAACAGAAAGTGGCAGTAGGACGAGTGCCCTAGAGGAGGCGGCTATCAGATTCTTTTGGAGGGTACAGAGGTCCTGGGAGCACCCCACACCATGCAGGAGAACATTGCTGCATTCATAGCATATAAAATGCAGAGGATGGAGGAGGGCCAAAAAGCCATGTGTCAGGCCCTCATATCAGAGGCTCTGGAGAAAGGTGTGAGGGGCCAAATTACACCTCACACACAGCTTTGGGATGGTCCTCCTCCTCCTCCTGCAGGTCCTCCTCCCTCTCCTCCAGGTCCTCCCAGTCCTCCTCCAGGTCCTCCCAGTCCTCCTCCTCCTCCAGGTCCTACTCCTCCTCCTGCCACATCTCCAACTGCACAGCCACAGCCCGGAAGGAAGCGTGAAAGGAAGACCAGAGAGTGATTGCCCTGGATCCAGTCTGGTCGGCCAAAAGATGCAGCCTCTTGTGGTACCACAGCCTGGGGACACAGATGTCATCTGCTGCTATCCGAGTCTCTGAGAATCCCGGACCAGACTGCCCTCCCTTAGATATGGACTCCTCAGGCCACCAATTTTGATGTTTAAGAATTGATGTCTGCCGTGGGGGTCCCAGGCTTCACTAATTTCTCTTGTTGATCCAGTGTTGCCTTCCTCTTTGTTTGGTTCTGATCCCTTAATAAAGGATTTTTGTTTTGAATTATACTCTCCTATGTGTTTTACTTCAAAAATGACAGTTTGTTTGTGAGGATTCAGGTACATTTCAAATATACAATGTGAAATGAACAAGGGACACCAACAACAAAAAATCTCCTGGAGATTAAATAATAAAAGATATCAATGGTGTTGGGGTAACTTGACACACAAAACACACACAAAAATATTCTGGAGTAAAAATAAAAATAACATTGAACAAAGATCAGCCTTGGAAAAAATCCGAACATTAAAGAAAAAAAAAGGCTTAAAATCAAAAAAAAAAAAAACATAAAAAATATAAAACTGTCAGATGTGACAACTAATAACAATATATTCAGGGAATCCCACTAAAAAAACACAAATAAAACTTTGTGAGAAGTGTGTGTGAATATGAGCAGCAAAACTACTTCATTCTTGTCACATTATAAAGAAGAAGAGCGTGCGCTGTATTAAACCATTTTGAACATTGCAGCGTGACGAAAATGCTGTATCCATTGCGAACGCTAAGTTTACCAGAACGAGCTGTCCCGTGTCGGAATTTCTTCTGAGCATGCGTGGCACTTTGTGCGTCGGAACAGGCCACACACGGTCGGAATTGACGCGATCGGATTTTGTTGTCGGAAAATTTTATCTCCTGCTGTCCAACTTTGTGTGTCGGAAAATCCGATGGAAAATGTCCGATGGCGCCCACACACGGTCGGAATTTCCGACAACATGCTCCGATCGGACATTGTCCATCGGAAAATCCGACCGTGTGTATGGGGCATAACAGTTATGCCCCGTACACACGGTCAGATTTTACGACGGAAAATGTGTGATAGGACCTTGTTGTCGGAAATTCCGACCGTGTGTAGGCTCCATCACACATTTTCCATCGGATTTTCCGACACACAAAGTTTGAGAGCAAGCTATAAAATTTTCCGACAACGGATGTTGATGATCGTGTGTACACAAATCCAACGGACAAAGTGCCACGCATGCTCAGAATAAGTAAAGAGATGAAAGCTATTGGCCACTGCCCCGTTTATAGTCCCGACGTACGTGTTTTACGTCACCGTGTTCAGAATGATCGTATTTTAGGACAACTTTGTGTGACCGTGTGTATGCAAGACAAGTTTGAGCCAACATCCGTCGGAAAAAATCCTAGGATTTTGTTGTCGGAATGTCCGAACAAAGTCCAACCGTGTGTACAGGGCATAAGACTTACCATACCTGCAAAGCAAATAGAAAAAAAAACATAGTAAAAAATAAAACATTTTTTAACGCAACCTGTGCCTAAAATATATATATGCCGAAGCATGGGGGCATCCACCCCAAAAGTTAGGAGCAAATTCGGGTCTCTCAAAATGCGATGGCATCTTGGGAGACCCTGTGAAAGTGTGCCTAGTCTGTGCAATGCTGTACCCTACGCTAAAACTCCACTAGTGTATGGTCGGGTTCAAAACATTCACCAATGCAAAGGCCAGGATTGTCAGGACAAGAGGGACAAAAGTAGCGGGTGTCACGCCTATATCCGCGCTTTCTACAGACACAACATTTTCTTTGGGGGCTCGTTGGGTAGGGGTACTCGGGAGGACATAAGGAAAATACTTCTCATGCAGCCGGCTTACTGCATTTGGATTGGGAAGGTGAGGTGGAGCACCGTCTGGAAACAGAGGGGCTCTGACGATCTCTTCCTGGAATTTAAGGAAGGATCCAGTCCGTCCTGAAGCTCTGTATAGCACATGAGCGTTCAGCAAAGCCAATTGAAATAAATAAACAGACACTTTTTTGTACCAGCGCCTGGCCTTATGGGCAACTAGGTACGGCGCCAACTGGTCGTTGAGGTCCACCCCTCCCATATTTTGGTTATGTTTGTGGACACAGAGGTTTCTCCACAACACCAGTCACCGTAGTAATTTGGACTGTCGTGTCTGCATGAAGGGAGGTAAGAACGAAAACATTCTTATTATTCCTCCACTTCATAGCGAGCAAGTTATTACACTTCAAGCAGGCTCTCTCCCCCAGCCTAAGACAGGAATCTACAAGCCACTGGGGAAAGCCCTGACGATTAGATCGCACGGTGCCACATGCTCCAATCTGATGATCAAACAAGTGACTAAAAAGTGGCACGCTCGCGTAATAATTGTCCACATAGAAATGGTACCCCTTTCCGAATAAGGGTGACACCAAGTCCCACACAATCTTGCCAGCGCTTCCTGTGTAGTCAGGGCAGTTTGTCAGCTCTACGTGACTATGTCTTCCCTCGTAAACCATAAAACTACATGTATAGCCTGTGGCCTTGTCACAGAGCTTATACATCTTGACCCCGTACCTGGCACGCTTGCTGGGAAGATACTGTTTGAATGACAAGCGGCCAGAAAACTTAATCAGGGGCTCATCAACACAGACAACTTGATGGGGAGTAAACAAGTCTGCAAAACATTGGTTGAAGTGGTTTACGAGAGGCCGAATTTTGTAGAGCTGATCGTATCCAGGGTCTCCACGAGGACGACAGAATTCATTGTTGTTGAAGTGCATGAACTGCAAGATCTGCTCATATCGTGTCCTGGCCATGGAAGCAGAGAGCACGGGCATATAGTAAATTGGAAAATAAATAAATAAAGTGCGCTAATTATGTGAAAATACACACATAGATGTGAATACATGTGGGTGGTAGTAAAAACCCCAATCTACTGAGAGCAAGTAAATGACTTCATGAGTGGTAGAAATATATAAGTGCAAAACATAAAAACTCAAAGAAGAAACAAAAAATGTGTACATGTGAAGTACAATGATATTAATAGCGTGAAAATCTGAAAATCAAACAAACTCAGTCCATGGGTTCAAACATAAAAAGTTCATCAGTGAAAAAAAGCTTCCATCCACTATACAGCTCAGCAGCAACTAATCCCCCTATGAGTGGATTGACAAAGGAGAGAGATGTGCAGGATGGTGCAAATCCACTGACGGTGACTCCAATAAGTGAGAAAGTGATAAAGGTGGACTCTTACCCTCCGTGTTGGACCCCCTCCTTGGCAGGGTCTATCAGGCATGCAGATTTTTGCCCTCTGCAGGGACCGTGTAATGAGAAGATCTCCCCAGCAGCTGTCAGGAATGTTGTCTCCGATCCGGGCTGGTCCAAGTGAAACGCCTGGAGAGGGGGGAAGGAAAGCTCTCTTGCTCCCAGTGTGGCAAAGGAAAAAGCAAGTGTAGTAGTAGACGTCTTCAAGGCCCCTTTGAAGACGTCTACTAATGACGAAACATGTAGGGCGTGGCTACATTGTAAGCCGTCACGATTGCCCCATGTTATGCACAGGTTATTACGATTCTTACATGCCGGCTTGTTTTTAATTGTATTTTTACCTCACGGAGCGTGCACTCTCCGTTGCGGTCTGTACTTTTATTGAATAAATTCCGAAACTTTTTACACTATTGGAGCTCCGCTCTTTTGCTTTTTCCTTTGCCACACTGGGAGCAAGAGAGCTTTCCTTCCCCCCTCTCCAGGCGTTTCACTTGGACCAGCCCGGATCGGAGACAACATTCCTGACAGCTGCTGGGGAGATCTTCTCATTACACGGTCCCTGCAGAGGGCAAAAATCTGCATGCCTGATAGACCCTGCCAAGGAGGGGGTCCAACACGGAGGGTAAGAGTCCACCTTTATCACTTTCTCACTTATTGGAGTCACCGTCAGTGGATTTGCACCATCCTGCACATCTCTCTCCTTTGTCAATCCACTCATAGGGGGATTAGTTGCTGCTGAGCTGTATAGTGGATGGAAGCTTTTTTTCACTGATGAACTTTTTATGTTTGAACCCATGGACTGAGTTTGTTTGATTTTCAGATTTTCACGCTATTAATATCATTGTACTTCACATGTACACATTTTTTGTTTCTTCTTTGAGTTTTTATGTTTTGCACTTATATATTTCTACCACTCATGGAGTCATTTACTTGCTCTCAGTAGATTGGGGTTTTTACTACCACCCACATGTATTCACATCTATGTGTGTATTTTCATATAATTAGCGCACTTTATTTATTTTTTATTTTTCATGGTATACACAGATATTGGTGTATTTTGTGTGCAGCTTTTACCTTTGACCTTTTTTGCTCTGCAGCGCAGTTTTTCTTTTTATTTTTGAATATAGTAAATTGGGTCAGTGGACCAATATGACCACAACATACTCATTTTAACTATGTCCATGTCAAGGGATAGCCCAGAAAGGTCTTAAATTCAGAAACCGTAATTGGTTTCCAATCTCTGGCAAGGGAGGACTGGGGATTAGTGGCGATGAATTGACCAGCATACAAATTACTTTGGTCCATAATAGATCTATAGAGACCTTCGGTGAAAAACAGCAAATAAAAATCAAGTCACGTAAAATCAACTGTTTCCACCTGAATGACAGGTTGGCCAGTGAATGGGGAAGTACGGGTGCTGCAGAAGTGGTGGGCTCCCAATTTGGATTGGCGAATTCTGCAGGAAGGACACTATGGGCACGACGGGCCTGTCTTTGTCTTCTTAGTGGCAGCGGGACACTACTTGTGCTTGCCACCTTGCCAGCTTGAACTGCACTTATGAGACTCGCCACGTCACCAAGTGTTACTGCAGTGCTGGATGTACGACCAGGGTGTACTAGGCCGCTGGTGCTTGCCAGTTCACCAGAAGGAATAGCGTCGCTAGTACTTCTCTGTTCCATATGAGAGCCCTGCGGTTCTTGCACCTCAACAGCAGAAGAGGATCGGGGTCTGGTACGCCTGACCTTGGCAGGGACCACAACTCCATCATCAGAGCTATCTGTCATGGAGCCGCTGCTGTCTACAGGATCAAATTCTGAGCCTGAATCTGACAGATGAGTGACTTCCTCTTCACTATTTGTCATGCTCAGAAACGTGTAGGCCTCTTCACTACTGTACCTACGATACAAAAAACTACTAGACTGTAAGCAAATGTAACAAACGCTACCAAAAAAACTGTTAGCGATCGCAGAGATCAGGCATGACTCTGCGAACGCTGCAGTTATGTGTGTTTAGTGTTTTGTAAGTGACAGTGATCGATCGATACTGCACTTGGGTGGGCTGGGCTGGGCGGAGGGGCAAAACGCAGGTGCTAGCAGATATCTGGGCTGATCACGCTAACACTGCGTTTTTGGGAACACTAAACTGCTGGGGACGCTAGTATAGCTCTGATCAGATCAGATAACGATCCATTCAGATACTATACCACTAAGGAAGATGTATGCTGCGCGCGCGGGTGTTAGCGGTACTAGCACTAACCTGACACTGCCTGGGGCAACGCAGACCCTATCTGACCCTAAAACCTGATATCACCCCCCGGGCGATCAGGGGGTTAAACCTTTATTAGGTAATAAATGGTGGGTGCCCTGATACTATAAAAAACAAACTAACTAACCAGCGTCACCTGTAACAGTTATATAGTTATCACTGGTGAAAGGGTTAACTAGAGGGCAATCAGGGGGTTAAAACCTTTATTAGGTAGTATATGGGGGTACCTGATGCTATAAAAAGCTGACGGTGAAATTGATGTCTTCTCTCCTTAGCGCCGGAACGAAAAGACCGACACGAGGAGAGATGACATCACTTCCTCTGCTTCTGTTTACATTACAGAAGCAGAGGATGCATTCCATTCGTCAGGAGCGATTGTGAGGGGGTGGCCATGAATTGGTGGCCTCTTCCTCAGCACTGACCGGTCCTGTAATTAATCCGACTGCCGCAGGCACCGGGGGGGCCTCCAATCGGGCCCCCCGCCCGCTGGGAGGCAGGGACGTACAGGTAAGCCCTTATGCCTGCCCGTGCCATTCTGCCAACGTACATTGGCGTGTGGCGGTCGGCAACTGGTTAAATATCGTGCCTGAGGGTCCCCTTAGGCTGCCTGTAAAGTGGCGCATCTTTGTGATGTGCAGAACAGTGCTGCAGCAAAATTACATTTCTAAAGAAAAATGTCACTTAAGTGTGCTCACGGCTGTAATGTATTGCTTACGGCTGTATGTGAATGGGTATCGGGTAGATTTTACCCCTACCCATTCACCAAAAAAAGTATCAATCAAGTGTCAAAAAGTAAAAACCACAATAGACAATTTTTGACAATTCCTTTATTAAAAAAGAAAAAAAAAGTGCCCCACAATGTACATCTATCTTCAATCACGCCGCCCAACGGACCCAAAAAATAGAAAAAAAGCCCTGCTTCGATGGGAGGCCTCCCGGCAACTACTGTCTTTTGGCTTTGACAGCTGTTATATAGGCAAGGGCGGGGCCACTCTCTGATGTAACCCAGTGACATCACATGACGTCGGAAGGATGGCGAGGTCACTCGGTTACATCACCGGGTGGCCCCGCCCTTGTCTATATAACAGCTGTCACAGCCAAGAGACAACAGTCAGCAGGAGGCCTTCCATAGAGGCGGAGCTTTTTTTTTCTTTCTATTTTTTCAGGTCCGTAGGGCAGCGTGATTGAAGATGGACCCGAAAAATAAATTAATAAAGGAATTTTCAAAAACTGTATATTGTGACTTTTACCTTTTTGACACTTTTTTTGGTGAATGGATAGGGGTACAATGTACCCGATACCCATTCACATAGGAGGGCGGGATCTGGGGCCCCCCTTGATAAGCCCCCCCTGCAGACTCGGACAACCAATGGCCAGGGTTGTCGGGAAGAGGTCCCATGTTGAGTGCAAGCGGCCTGGTATGGTTCGGGGGGGGTGCTCGCTCGCCCCCCCTTTCCTGGCCTGCCGGGCTGCTTGCTCGGATAAGGGTCTGGTATGAATTTTGGGGGGGGACCCCCCACGCCAAGTTGTATTTACATTTTGGCATGGAGTTCCCCTTAAAATATATGCAAGACTCAAAGGGTTTGGTGTGGATTTAGGGGGGGGAACGCCACGCTGTTTTGTTTTTACATTTTGGCATGGAGTTCCCCTTAAAAACCTATACCAAAACCAAGGGGCCTGGTATGGATTTTGGGGGGGACCTCATGCCGTTTTTTTTCTTAATCCTGTCATAGGGTTCCCCTTAACCACTTCGATGCACTATATACTCTCCACTGACTGCACTGTGTGTGTGTGTGTGTATATATATATATATATATATATATATATATATATATATATATATATATACACGAGACTGCCTGCACTGAATGCATTGTGTGTATGTATGTGTATATATATATATATATATATATATATATATATATTAAACTGCCTGCACGCCACTAACTAACCTGCCTAATCTAGCTCAAGTTTTCTGTCTCCTCCATGTTATCACACTACATACGGCCGCCGTGTAAGCAGCCTTATATAGTGTGGGGCATGAACTTAGCACCCTGAGCCATGATTGGCCAAAGGCATCCTGCCTTTGGCCAATCATGGCTCTCCCAGCAGATTTCACTGTGATTGGCAAAAGCATGCAGGTCAGATGCATGCTTTGGCCAATCAGCAGCCGTCAATGTACTGTGATCTCGCAGTGCATTATGGGGCTCTCCGCGGTGCTCCAATTTGCCTCAAACATATGTTCGGTTTGTTTGCGAACAAACGAACACCCGATGTTCGAGTCGAACTTACGTTCGATTCGAACATCGGGACCATCCCTATTCAGCACCTTTCATTTCTGTTTGTTAGTTTAAAACACTGGTGGTGTTTTTGGCCCCTTCAATTTAGTAAATATTTTATAAATCTGAGAAATACAGTTGGAGCCATCTGAGCACTAAGCAAAAATAGATTTTCTTCTACCCGTAGCGGCTGGGGCAGTGATGTTAAAAATTGCCTCAGTTGGCTGTACCTCCACTCGTCCGAAGGAAAAGTGCCCCATCTATAACTTAGTTCCTGAATTGTGCATAATTCCTCCCCCTTCATAAAATTCTTTAATTGTAATTTTTCATTTTTTAATGCTAAAAAATACTTTTTATTCCCTGGTAAAAAATAATTTGTGCCAATCAGCAGTAATAAAGGTGAATTATATTCCCGTTTATATTGTCTGTGTATTGTATACCATATCCTAAGTGCATTTATTGTTAATGGACATGTGTTTATGGAGTGATTAATACTGTTGCAGAATCCAAATTACTTTCTCTAACAATACCTTACTTTGTGATCCCTTTACTTTAACCCAACTTCTCGCCTGTAACCGAAAAAACCCATTCTACCATTAGAGCCAGAACTACCGCTTGGTAGTATCTCTTGGAGTCTGGTACTGCAGGTCCACCATCTACTTTTTCTTTACTCAATGTAGCAAATTGTGTTCTCTGGCTCTCATCCTGCCAAATACATTTTAAAAAGAGAGATCTTAACTTTGTTAAATATAGTTGTGGTAAATATATAAAGGATTTGGAATTTATATTCTTTTTTAAGGTGGGGACTGTCATTGCAATGCCTGTGGATGTCCTACACAATAATTATGGATGTCAGTGATTTTTCTGGTGTGCAGTGGCTCTTTCTCTATACATTTATTCTGTGAGTGTTGATGGCTTGGCTTGCTTTTGGCACCTGGAGTTTAAGTGGCAATGGGTAGGAATGGCTTTGACCAGAGAGCTACTTGTTAACCAAACCAAACCAAACAGCCGAATGATGGCTGGGCAGCTGGATAACTCTGGGAGGACGTACAGTGATGTCCTCCCAGAATCCCGCTCTCACACACACCTTGGGGCGCGCACCCGAGAACATCCGTGACCGCCGGGTCCTCTTGGACCCAGCGCATCACGGATCATGGTAAATGGCCGCTGACAGCGGGCATTTACAACATGATCGCTCCATCAAATAATGGCGCAATCACTTGTAAATAAACCAGCATCATGTCATGACGCCGGTTCCTCTTTCTCCTCTGTGTACCGATCGGTACAGTGTGGGAGGAGAGGGAGAGAGAGCGGATGGCAGCAGCACTGTGGGCTGGATCTGTAGTGCCCACAGCGCTGCTCTGTCACAATTGCAGTCACATCCAGGGCCAGACATTCATCCATCCATGCTCAGCAATAACCTGCAATACTCTGCAACACTCTGCAATACCCTGCAATACACTGCAATATCCTGCAGTACTCTGCAATACCCTGAAATACCCCGCAATACCCTGCAATACCCCGCAATACTCTGCTATACCCCGCAATACTCTGCAATACTCTTCAATACCCTGCCATACTCTGCCATACCCTGCCATACCCTGCAATACCCTGCCATACTCTGAAATACTCTGCAATACCCTGCTGTACTCAGGAGTAGGAGAATCTATTTTGGGGTGTCATTTTTGGTATGTACATGCTATGTGTTAGAAATATTGTATAAATGGATAACTTTGTGTTAAAAAAAAAATGCGTTTTAATCACTTCCCGCCCGCCGGCCATCATATGATGTCCTTGACTTTGTGCGGGGATATCTGAATGATGCCTGCAGCTACAGGCATCATTCAGATATCAGCTTTTTCAGACGGCGATTCCCTGCACCATAGGAATGATCATAAACGCTGTTCCACTGCTTGATTGTTCTTATGGGAGGCGAGAGGGGACGCCCGACCCCCCCCCGCTGCCCTGCCCGTTGCTTCTACCGACTCACCACTACGATCGAAGCCAAGATCGTTTTTTTTTTTTTTTATTTCAGGCTTCCCAGCTTAGAGGTGAGATATGGGGTCTTATTGACCCCATATCTCACTGTAAAGAGGACCTGTCATGCCATATTCCTATTACAAGGGATGTTTACATTCCTTGTAATAGGAATAAAAGTGATCAAAAAATGTATTTTTTGGAAAAAAGTGTCAAACTAAAATAAATAAAGTAAAATGAACAATAAAAAAAAAAAAATAAACTCAAAACATGTAACCAGTAAAACATTTTAAAGCGTCGCCTGTGGGGATTTTTAAGTAGCGAAATTTGGCGCCATTCCACGAGCCTGTGCAATTTTGAAGGGTGACATGTTAGGTATCTATTTACTCGGCGTAACTTCATCTTTCACATTATGCAAAAACATTGGGCTAGCTTTACTGTTTTGTTGGTTTTTTTTAAAGCACAAAACTGTTTTTTTTTTTAAAAGTGTTCAAAAAATTGCTGCGCAAATACTGTGCGAGATAAAAAGTTGCAACGACCGCCATTGTATTCTCTTGGGTCTTTGCTAAAAAAACATATATAATGTTTTGGGGTTCTATGTAATTTCCTAGCAAATAAATGATGATATTTACATGTAGGAGAGAAATGTCAGAATTGGCCTGGGTGCTCCAGAACGCCTGAAGGTGCTCCCTGCATGTTGGGCCTCTGTATGTGGCCACGCTGTGTAAAAGTCTCACACGTGTGGTATCGCCATACTCGGGAGTAATAGCAGAATGTGTTTTGGGGTGTAATTTGTGGTATGCTGTGTGTGAGAAATAACCTGCTAATATGACAACTTTGTGAAAAAAGAAAAAAAAATCTTGATTTTGCAAAGAATTGTGGGAAAAAATTAAAACTTCAAAATGCTCACCATGCATCTTTCTAAATACCTTGGAATGTCTTCTTTCAAAAAAGGGGTCATTTGGGGGGTATTTGTACTTTTCTGGCATGTTAGGGTCTCAAGAAATTATATAGGCCGTCAGAACTTTAGGTGTGATCAATTTTCAGATATTGGCACCATAGCTTGTGGACTCTATAACTTTCACAAAGACCAAATAATATACACCAATTTGTACTTATTTTACCAAAGATATGTAGCAGTGTGCATTTTGGCCAAAATGTATGAAGAAAAATTACTAACTTGCTAAATTTTATAACAGAAACAAAGAAAAATTCATTTTTTTACAGAATTTTCAGTCTTTTTTTCTTTTATAGCACAAAAAATAAAAACCCAACGGTGATTAAATACCACCAAAAGAAAGCTCTATTTGTGTGAAAAAGGGACAAAAATTTCATATGGGTAGAGTGTTGTGTGACTGAGTAATTGTCATTCAAAATTTAAGAGCACCAAAAGATGAAAATTGGTCTGGTTAGGAAGGGGGTTTAAGTGCCCAGTGGTCAAGTGGTTAATGTCATCCAAAAGTGTTATAGTAATGGTTGAGGTTTAAACTGAAAGGATCATTGGAGTCGAGAAGTATTTCTATGTTCAATGCATATAAAAAGGGAAAAATTGTGGTTGGAAGCTACCTGTAGGCTATAAAACTGAAACCCGAGCCACATCCCAAATATAGAGACAAAGCAGAGAAGGGTGCCCCAGGCATTTTATGGGCAAGGAATAATATCAGATAAAGAAGGGTGGAGCGTATATAAAAAAGTACAAAATTTATTGGTAGGCAAAAACAAAGTTTATATACAACAATATTTAAAACCAAAGGATCATGGTCATATTACAACACTATACAGCTGAATTCTGAATCATGGAGCTGGTCTCATGGTAGGAGGCCGATCAATTATACACAAATTCTGGTATCCCAGCATGTTTCGGAAATAGTTAAATTCCTCCTTCTGGGGCTGATTTAATGCAAGCTGTATTGTAAATTGACCATCATTAGCAAGATAAGGTACACAACAGAATCCGCTTGGGTCAAGGTCTGCGTCTCAAGGGGCAACCATCAATTGGGTCAGTTACAGGAAGGGGCTCTCCGTGGTGAATAGAGACAACATATGTAGTGTTCTCTGGCCAGATAGTAGAAAATTGTTCACCAAAAAGAATAGTTGCAGGAAAAGGGGTAAGGGAAAGCGGGAGAGCCTCTCTGCCAAAAGGGGGGTCGCTGTATGGCAACTGAATCCACGAGCCACACAGCCAGGATCTCTTTAGATCCTCGTGGACTCAGTTGACATTGTGGTAGAGTAAGTTGGCAATCTATTCAAAATGAATAAGCTGCCTTAAAGTGATTGTAAAGTCTCGTTTTTTTTTAATTCAGACACAGGGCTGCGACCCAGCCCTGCCCCCCTCTCTCCTGATTGGCTAGCTGACTTTGATTCGTAGCAGTGGGAGCCAATGGTGCCGCTGCTGTGTCTCAGGAATCAGGAGGGAGAGTCTCGGACGGCTGAGACACTTGTGGACATCGCTGGACAGAGATGGAGCTCAGGTAAGTATTAGGGGGGTCGAGGGGGCTGCTGCACACAATCTTTTTTTCTTAATACATAGAATGCATTAAGATAAAAATGCTTCTGACTTTACAGCCCTTTTATTGTAATGTGCGTGAACATGTAAAATAGCACATGTTAAAGTTTTATTTTAATCATGAATGCATCTGACCTATTTTAACCACTATGTGTTAAAGTGCTTTAGCTCATTAGTTTTCTTTCCAAACACAAAAAGCAATGAGTATTGCAATATTTTTGACTAATAAGTTGTGGAACATTGGTGTATTATTAAGTGCATTTACTGTATATGTCTCCTTGCCTTTATGCGGCAATACCAGCCACCAAAACTAGCAATACTTAGTTGGAAGCCATAATATCCAGTAGTAAACCAGTGGTAATACCACTGAACCTGTGTTGGTAATACCTCATGACACTTGATTAGTTATGTGTCAGTCATTGCATTTTTCTTCTATACAAGGATATTGCAAGTTCTGCACAATGGTGATCTGCTTGTTTGACATCTCTGTCATAGACAGGCTGCTTCTTGTATTTGTTTCTGGCTTGTCAAATGCATAATGAAAAAAAAAAACAGTTTAACTTAAAATATCAGATGAGAACATTTTAGGCTGCTTTCACACTGAGGCGCTTTACAGGCGCTATAGCGCTAAAAATAGCGCCTGTAAAGAGCCTCTCTCACTCCAGTGTGAAAGCACGAGTGCTTTCACACTGGAGCAGTGCTCTTGCAGGATGCTAAAAAAAGTCCTGCAAGCAGCATCCTTGCAGCGCTGTAGGAGCTGTGTACACAACGCTCCTAAAGCGCCCCGCCCACTCAAATCAATGGGCAGCGCTACCAAACCGCTGCAGCGGTGCTTTGCGGGCGGTTTTAACCCTTTTTCGGCTGCTAGCGAGGGGGTTGAAAGCGACCCGCTAGCGGCCGAATAGCGCCGCTAAAATGACAGTAAAGCGCAGCTAAAAATAGCAGTGCTTTACCGCCGACGCCCCTACTGCCCCAGTGTGAAAGTTGCCTTAGTTTACTCTTGTGTGTGATGTAAATGCAGCAGTGCTCAGTTCTTAGTGCTGTCAAAAAACCCACAAAAAAATGTTTATAAGTGAGTATACATATAACAATATAACTGTGTGTACTGCAGACATGTTTTCAAAGAACCTCAATATATTCTAGTTGCAGTTTCCTTCCAGAATAATAAAGTCATAAACGTCTGTGCCTGCTTTTAAAATTGAACTTAGGCATTAGCATTCCTTAAAAGGGTAAAATTGTTATTCTGTAAGAATGCTGGCCTTACTAAACATCCAGAGAGTGTTTTGGTATTTCTCCTGTTAAAAAAAGAAAAGAAAGTAAATAATGGCACTGAAATAAGGTTTCCCTTTGTTTGTGCTTGCCCTGGTAACATTGCAGCTTTTTCTTGTAATTTTTTATGCATGTTATTAACAGATTCCTCTCTCTTTTGTTATTTTATATAATAATCAAATAGTGCCAACAATTCTCCAGAATACTTTATTCTTTAGCAATATTAGAGTTATTTTCAGAACATTTGCAACTCTAAATCTTGTGGTTGTAGTTTATGAAGCTAGACTTTATACTGTCTCATTGCATCACGTCTTAAAGAGGTCCTGTTTTCCATACACTGCAGCATGATAAATTGTTTGGGAAACTGTACTGGAAACAATAAAAAGGGAGGCATACATTAATTGAGACTGGTACAGTTTTTTACTTAACATCCAGGCAAAATCGTGGGTTGTAACTTTCCTTCCCACTGATCATTTTCCAGATTCTGATCACTTTATCCTGACTGAAACGTTTTCTCATTGGTCACACCATTCTGCATTCTTGCTGCGTTTCACAACACATGTCACAAATATTTGGAAAATTAATACATTAATCACTTAAGGACCTTAAGGATTTACCCCCTTAATGCCCAGTCCATTTTTTTGTGACACAGCACTGCATTGCTTTAACTGACGATTGCGCAGTCATGCGACGCTGTACCCAAACAAAATGTATGTCCTTTTTTCCCCCACAAATAATGCTTTCTTTTGGTGGTATTTGATCACCTCTGAGGTTTTTATTTTTTGCGCTATAAACAAAGAAAGACCAACAATTATTGCTATAATAAAAATCCTATAAAAAAAATATATAAAAAAGCAAATTACTTCTCCAGTTTAGGCCGATATATATTATTCTCCATATTGTTGGTTAAAAAAATCGCAATAAGCATATATTGATTGGTTTGCACAAAAGTTATAGTGTCTACAAAATAGGGAATAGATTTATACCTTTTTTTTTTTTTTTTTTTTTACTAGTAATGACGGTGATCTGCATTTTCTAGCGGGACTGCAACATTGCGGTGGACAGATCAGACACATAACTGACATTTTTGACACTTTTTTTGGGAACCAGTCACATTATTACTGAAATCAGAGCTAAAAATATGCACTGTTATTGTACTAATGATACTGCCAGGGAAGGGGTTGACATCAGGGGCAATCAAGGGGTTAAATGTGTTCCCTGGGTGTGCTTACTAACTGTATGGGGGACTGTGTGACTGGGGAAACACACAGATCCGTCTTCCTGCATAGCAAAAAGACCGGATCTGTGTGATCTCCCCTGTCAGAATGGAGATTTGCCTTGTTTACACAGGCAGATCCCCGTTCTGTCACTGCAGGGAACAGTCGTGGGTGGACATAGAGTCTGCCCCACCCGCTGATTGGCCCCCCGCGCTGGCCACTAAATAGAGTTCCCGAGCCAACGTACAATGACGGTGATTCGCAGGAAAGAGCCAACCTTCCACAGTATAACAGCGGCTGGTCGGCAAGTGGTTAAAATTTTTTTTTTCACAAAATTGCCATTTTATCCAGTTATTTCTCACACAGCATGAGCATACTTAGAATTTCAACCCAAAACACATTCTGCTATGCCTCCTGTGTATAGGGATACCACATGTGTGAGACTTTTTTACAACCTACCCAATCAGTGGGTAGTCAGGAAATTAGTTCTATGTCCCTAGACGCTTGAAGGTGCTCCTTGGGTTTTACCCAGTGGGTAAAACCCAAGGAGCACCTTCAAGCGTCTAGGGACATAGAACTAATTTCCTGACTACCTATCACAATTTTGAAGGCCCTGGAGCACCAGGACAGTGGAAACACCCACAAAATGACCACATTTTGGAAAGCGAACACCCAAAAAGTATTTTCTAAGAAGCATGGTGAGTCTTTTAAAGACAAGTTGGCAATTTAATAAGATATTTCTCACACACAGCATGGGCAAACCTAGAATTACACCTCAAAACAAATTCTGCTACTCCTCTGTGTATGGCGATACTACATGTGTGGGAATTTTTGAGTCTTTTTCACTGCCTGGACTGAATATATCTTGGACATTGTATCTTGTGTATCACACAAATCAACCAACTGTATCAAAACCAATGTACTGTATACAAGTGATCAGGGAATATAACTTAGTGTAGCATCACCTATAGCAATCTCAGTTCCTATGAATTAAGCAAGCCTGGCCTACTGGTACATGGCTGCCCCCAGGAATGCCATGTTCACTGGTCAGGAAGTACAGGGGGCTAAAGAAAGGAAGAACAAAAGAGTTCCTGTTTTTCAATTGTCTGCCGGGGAATGGCTGGGAATGGTGTCTCTCAGAAACATAGTCAGTGCAATGTATAGGTAGGTTTAGGCACAGGCAGAGACATGGTCAGCAAACAGGCAAAGCAGTAGTCTAGGCAACAGACAGAAACATGATCAATAAACAGGCCAGGGTTAGTACAGACGATAGGGACACAACTGTGACTGAATGCGCTTTTACGGTTCATGCGTGAGGTTGGATGTCGGTAAAACCTTGTGGTCGAGAGCCATGGTTTTACAGACCCTAACTGCTTTCTCTAGCTGCAGAGGCAGTGACTGAGGGTGTACACACGCTATGACTACAAAGCTTTGCTTCACAGCTGTTATATCCCCTGTGATAGTGACCCATTCAAGTGAATGTGTTTGTGTGGGGTCCAAGGGGTAAAACAGGTGGTGAGGGGCGATACAATGCCTCCTCCCTGCCTGTCCAGTGCACTCTGAGGAGCAGTCTGAACATAAATGGCTCTTCAGAGAGCATCGTACATGTGAAGAAGTCCTTAGTGTGACACTATGACTGGGTATAGTGGTGCTCAGGGACACATGGTAATTATGGACAGTATGACTGTTGTAACGCTGATCAGGGATGTAACTGTTGTGATGGTGATCAGGGACACTGGGACTGGTGTGGCCATGGTCAGGTGCACTTTAACTGGTGTGGTGATGAACTGATACAGCCAGCTTGTCCGGTAAAACTGGTGAGGTTTCCCTTTCTTACCTCCCAATTTCCAGCATCCTGAAGAGGTTTCCCTTTTTTAATAATTGGCCATTATAATTTTAACTGTATATGTAATTTTTTTTTTTTTTTTACACCTATTGTAGTGATGGTCACTGTAATAGGCAATCAGTAAGCCAGCCTAAAGGTTTCATTTATAAAACATTGTGTATTGCTTTGATGCTGTGATTGATTACAGCTATCACGTGGTGCAAGACTTCTGTGACTGACCCTGGTACCATGAGATTGCTTTAACAAATCATAGAGCTCACACAGTTGTAAACAATGATAGCATTGTTTGCTACTGTGATCGCTGTGTCAGTAATCCACTGTGTCTGCGGGTCACAGATCGCGCCGCTGTGTGTTCTAGAGAGGTACAGGTACGTCCACCTGCATTGGCTCTCATCATGCCATTTATATACCATGGCTGGATGGGAAGTGGTTAAAGGAAAACATGGAAGATTTTCTTAGGGAGACCCTGCTACCTTTCCCTAAATGGTGTGGCTTTAGTTGTCACGGTATTGATTCAGGTCAAATTTAGTGAGAAGACCAGGGTTTCTACACAATTTCTTTGTTTTATTTATATGTATTAACTTACATTTCACAGAATCACTTTTGTTGTTTGATAATATGAATTTTTATATGATTATCAACATAATTGGTATTGTGTATTACTTTTTATAAAGTTGGAGTATATTTATTGGGATATATCTAGAATTGTGTATATATGGATACTGATAGATTTCACAATTGAATATCACTCTTTATGTCCTGCACTTCATTACACATTAATGGGGAAAATTTACTAAATATGGTGCGCACAAAATCTGGTGCAGCTGTGCATAGTAACCAATCAGCTTCTTACTTATGCTTCTTGAATTAGGCCGGGTTCACACTGCTCTGACATGAAAGTACCATGACTTCCGATCCGACTTTTCCCTGCAACATCGGTCAGAACAGGATGCGACTTGAGATGAGTGCCTAGTGCCTAGTGGGTCTAGTATGGATTTTTTTTTTCAATACATTTTGCAAGTGCTAACATTGTCGGATCAGTTAAGATGCTGATCCAACTTCGATACGACTTCAGTGATATTCAATGGTCTGAAATTGGACCAAAGTGGTGCAGGAACCTTTTACAAAGACGGACCGACACAAGACGGACCAGTTAAGATGACTCTTGTAGGGAATCATTGATTTTTACACGCCATGCAACCTAGAAGCTAGGCACAGTTGCACCAGATTCTGTGTGAACCAGTTTTAGTAAATCCCCAACAATGTCTGTAAAATTTGCTTGGATTTGTTAAAGTAACAAGGTTTATGTTTTCTTATTCAGAAAAAAACGATTGAAATACAAAATATTGAGTCTGTGTTTGTCTCTTTTTGAGTATAACAATATCCTTTATGGCATACTTTTACATTAAAAAAGCTAGAAATAAGTGGTTGTATTACCAGTGGTTGTTTTCTTTTTCCAGCAGGAAATAGACAAATTAAATCTGGAATCTAAATAGCCTCCAAAAATGATGCAGTTTGCTTACGGTTTCATAAAACAGTAGATTTAAAGATTGTCTTTTAATATGAGAATTGTTAAACCTCTTTTCTGCGTTTCACCAGTTTATTTCTCTTTTAATTCTCTTTTTCAGGTTAGTTCTTGGGTAACCTGGCTGATTCTTGCTGCGGGGTCCATGGAGGAGAAACGGGAAGCCTTTTCTCACTTGGTGCACATAGCAAAGTGCTGCTGGAATATGGGCAATTACAATGCTGTGATGGAATTCCTGGCAGGGCTCAGGTACGACTTAATTGAGGAGAGGCGAAAGCAGCTGTTATAAACATCAGTTGGCACTTTGTCAGATAGTTTTAAATAGCCATACAATTACAAACTTTTGTGAACTGTTTGAAAGTAATCTGAAGAGGTCATAATGTTTACATGCTTAAGGCAGTCATGTTTAATCTTTTAAAATATTAAGTGTAGTTAAAGTAAATTCTAATGTTGGTGAAGTAGCTGAAAGAATGGAAAACATTAATGATGCATTTTAGTGTTTGCAGAGCTAGATAACACTCAGTCTGAACGACATGATCAACATTTAAAGTATTTTTATTTTATATACATTTCACAGCCTTTTATGTTTGCATGAAACATCCTGAAACGCTTGCTAACAGTGTTGACAAGTGTTCTTGTAAGACATAAATCTCAAGTGTTTCCACTCTATAGACAGCTCAACACATTGATAGCCTGTTGAGACGTATTCTAGATGTTTGCATTTAACCTAGGAAGTAAAACTAGATATATTTTCTGAACTTGTTACAATTTAGGTATATGAAACACTTGTGTGTCTTGATGGTCCAGAATTTGAAGTGGCCTCATATAAGGAATGTGTCTGTGTTTTCCTAACAACCAGTCATGTTTTACTTGCCTATCCTAACCTTTTCTGCCTTAGAAGACTTGGGTTTGAAATGTTTTTTTCTGGGGGGATACAGGTTAGTTACAGTGGGGCAAAAAAGTATTTAGTCAGCCACCAATTGTGCAAGTTCTCCTACTTAAAGCAGTTGTATACCCGCTGACACTTTTTTTTTTTTTTATACCCCTGTAAGGCAAAAGGCATAATGAGCTAATATGCACCGCATACTAGCTTATTATGAAATACTTACCTTAGAACGAGGCGTCGGTATCTTACCTGGTCCATTCCGAGGTAGCTGACACGTTGCCTCGGTGTGTCTTCCGGGTATCGCGGCTCCAGCGCTGTGAGTGGCTGGAGCCGCGATGTCGTCACCCCCTGCGCATGCGCGCGGGAGATTTCTTTCCCGGCAAGGTCCGGCAATTGCTGGGCCTTCAGCCGAGAATCCCCTGTGCGCATGCGCCACTGCAGTCAGCGGCTCATAGCAAGGGGGAATATCTCCTAAACCGTACAGGTTTAGGAGATATTTTTTTTACCTACAGGTAAGCCTTATTATAGGCTTACCTGTAGGTAAAAGTTAAAAAATAGACTATACAACTGCTTTAAAAAGATGAGAGAGCCCTGTAATTATCATCATAGGTATACCTCAACTATGAGAGACAAAATGTGGAAGCAAATCCAGACAATCACATTGTCTGATTTTTTAAAGAATTTATTTGCAAATTATGGTGGAAAATAAGCAAGATTTCTGGCTCTCACAGACCTGTATCTTCTTCTTTAAGAGGCTCCTCTGTCCTCCACTCATTACCTGTATTAATGGCACCTGTTTGAACTTGTTATCAGTATAAAAGACACCTGTCCACAACCTCAAATAGTCACACTCCAAACTCCACTATGGTGAAGACCAAAGAGCTGTTGAAGGACACCAGAAACAAAATTGTAGATCTGCACCAGGCTGGGAAGACTGAATCTGCAATAGGCAAGCAGCTTGGTGTGAAGAAATCAACTGTGGGAGCAATAATTAGAAAATGGAAGACCACTAATTATCTCCCTCGATCTGGGGCTCCACGCAAGATTTCACCCCGTGGGGTCAAAATGATCACAAGAACGGTGAGCAAAAATCCCAGAACCACACGGGGGGACCTAGTGAATGACCTGCAGAGAGCTGGGACCAACGTAGCAAAGGCTACCATCAGTAACACACTACGCTGCCAGGGACACAGATCCTGCAGTGCCAGACGTGTCCCCCTGCTTAAGCCAGTACATGTCCGGGCCCGTCGGAGGTTTGCTAGAGAGCATTTGGATGATCCAGAAGAGGACTGGGAGAATGTCATATGGTCAGATGAAACCAAAGTAGAACTGTTTGGTAGAAACACAACTCGTGTGTTTGGAGGAGAGAGAGAATGCTGAGTTGCAACCAAAGAACACCATACCTACTGTGATGTGACAACATCATGCTTTGGGGCTGTTTCTCTGCAAAGGAAACAGAATGACTGATCCGTGTACATGAAAGAATGAATGGGGCCATGTATCGTGAGATTTTGAGTGCAAACCTCCTCCCATCAGCAAGGGCATTGAAGATGAAACGTGGCTGGGTCTTTCAGCATGACAATGATCCCAAACACACTGCCCAGGCAACAAAGGAGTGGCTTCGTAAGAAGCATTTCAAGGTCCTGGAGTGGCCTAGCCAGTCTCCAGATCTCAACCCAATAAAAAAACCTTTGGAGGGAGTTGAAAGTCCGTGTTGCCCAATGACAGCCCCAAAAAATCACTGCTCTAGAGGAGATCTACATGGAGGAATGGGCCAACATACCAGCAACAGTGTGTGACAACCTTGTGAAGACTTGCAGAAAACGTTTGACCTCTGTCATTGCCAACAAAGAATATATAACAAAGTATTGAGATGAACTTTTGATATTGACAAAATACCTATTTTCCACCATAATTTGCAAATAAATTCTTTCCAAATCAGACAATGTGATTGTCTGGATTTGTTTCCACATTTTGTCTCTCATAGTTGAGGTATACCTATGTTGACAATTACAGACCTCTCTCATCTTTTTAAGTGGGAGAACTTGCACAATTGGTGGCTGACTAAATACTTTTTTGCCCCACTGTATAACTCTGTATGCAATAATAGTATTAGGGCCAGTATCCCGGCACAGAAAATTGCATCTTTTTAATGGATCCTGCTGTCTTAAAAAGATTCACACTCCACTCCACTAACAGCACTCAGTGTTAGCATTTATGCGGCCCAGGATGCACAAACTTTGCAGTAAATGGGAATCTTTGACCTATTTTAAAACCCGTAATTGAACACAGATGGAGATTTATAAATTATTACAGAGAAGGAGGAACACATCTCTCAGTATGTGCAGTGTTAGATAAGTCAAGGGAATTGCAGTGGGTCTTGATGGTCCAAAGAACAGGGGCATCTTTCACCACCTGTTTTTCTCCTTGAGAATCTGTGTGTCTTTGGTCACAGTGCTGGTCACAACTGCCACATGTAGGCTCTATACAGATGCTGAAGTCTAAAAATAGTTACAACTTACCACATACCATAATAAGCACATTAAAGTATACCCAAAGTCAATTTTATTTTTTTATTTTTTTATTTTTTGATAGAGTGGAGAGAAATTGGAACACTTGTCAGGTTTTTTTTTTGAGAACTAACAATTTTTTTTGAGTTTTTACACAAACAATACAATACAGGGTACTTGTCAGGTTTTTATTGCTGTCTGTGCCCCCAGAGGTTAGATTCACCCTATTTGTTCTGTTTACTGTTAAAAGTGAAAGTAAAAGAAATCCCAATGTTTGAGTTGTCACCAGAAAAGTAATAGAGGGGGTATCTTCTATTGAGTACACTACCTTTGGTGACCCTGTTGACAAACAGGGATTTCCTCACTTTAAAGGGATTTCTTATCACTTTCTGCTTAGCAATGGACGAGGAAGTGAAGGGAAATCCCCCCAATGGAACACAGATAGTAAAAAATGATGGGGATTATAACCCTCCCCTACTATATCCAAAATGTACAACAAAGGCTTTGCCCTTAATTCTACTTTAAAATGATTTCTGCAGTGATCCTTTATGGTAGATTATGTATGCAGTTTTAAAAAAGCAATAAAACATGTTTTTATAGACTGCTTGAATGGATTTATGCATTACAATGGATACTGCTTGGCAGCCATAAAAAATAATGTTTGCACTTGTTTAACAGGTCTCGGAAAGTGCTGAAAATGTGGCAATTCATGGATCAACATGATATTGAAACTATGAGAAGCTTAAAAGATGCCATGGCTCAGCATGAATCATCATCAGAGTACAGAAAAGTGGTGAACAGAGCACTGAATATACCTGGTTGTAAAGTGGTTCCTTTTTGTGGGGTGTTCTTGAAAGAATTGTGTGACGTTCTTGATGGAGCAGCAAGTCTGATCAGACTGTGTCCTCGCTACAATTCTCAGAATGAAATATTGGAGGTAAATGCACATTAATTCTGTCTGGGCCACTCCATGCCTGCCGCAGAGTCCATGGACCCTTGACTTTTGTCAGCGCTAAGCCCAGCCCCTCTTGTTGCCAGACTGCCTCCCCCATTTAACAGTCCAATGCTAGAGCCACTACTGGACATTAACCACTTGACCTCCTGAAGATTTATCCCCCTTCCTGACCAGGCCATTTTTTGCGATAGGGCACTGCGTTACTTTAACTGTATTTTTTTCTCCACAAATAGAGCTTTCCTTTGGTGGAATTTGCTGTCCGTGGTTCCCGCTGTGCATAATCACAGCAGGAGCGAGTCCTCCGGCGGCACGCATTTGCACCCGCTACCCGGGAGTGCAGGATCATATATATATATATATATATATATATATATATATATATATATATATATGTGTGATCCTGTACACAGCAGCTGCCCTGTGGCAGTAAAACTGCTATAGGGTGGTCGCTAAGTGGTTAAAGTGGAACTAACTCTCCCAGTCAACATTGAGTTTAATCCTTATGCTGCTAGCATTAGTAAATAAATAAGAAAGTATATCATAGTTACTTGTTTTTAAATTTCTTTAGTTACTTCCTAATTTCCAAGCCTAGGCAAAATGATGTCCCATGAGTCTTTAGGAGAGGTAGAGGGGTTTTTTCAGCTAAGCACACCCTCCTGCCTGAAATCCTGACCCAAGGACAGATGGATTCCAGGAAGTAGATTCTACATGAATCATCTGACAGTGTTGACAGTGGAATCCCTTCTGCTGAGAAATTGTCTTCTCCCAGAGGGGACGGGCGAAGGAAGCCGTCCCTGCTGGGAGAAGACAGTGATTATCGCTAGCGGCTATAGCAGCCACTTGTGATAATCAGAAGCTAACCCGGCATGCCAGTTGTACCCAGGTTGATCGATCGATCAACCTGGTACATTCAGCCTGCCAATTAATGGTTTTGAATCTCGGCCAATTCCTGCTGAACCGGCTGAAATTCAAAACGTGTATGGCCGGGCTTAAAGTTACTAGCCAACAGTGTCATGAGCAATCAAGATGATCTTGATTGCTCATGCAGATACTGCAGGCCAGTGACTCCCCTGATCCAGCAATTCGCTTCCCTACACAGATTAGTATGACCAGTAGAATAAAAATAGGGTGCTACTGATTTTTAGGGCACAATGATATTTGCACGAATGTTTATCAAAACAAAATTTTAGCTAAAAATACACTAAAATCATTAGCAGATAAAAACACAGCACATTTTACAAAATTCCTACTAAATATAAAAGGTAACCTGTAATGAGTTAATAAATAACAAATATTTGTAAATTTTAAATTGCGCCTTTTTGCGAAATGGTGAAAATCGAACATACACAAAAATGTAAATATCCAAATATCACTAAACATCTATAGGTTTTAATTTTTCACTTACAGCTTTCAGAGTTTGTTAAAGAAGCCCAAACCATATATTTTCTGAAAGCTCATGACCTGTAGAATAAAAAGAAGGTGCTACTGATTTTAAGGCCCTGTGATATTTGCACAAATGTTAATCAAAATAATATATTCGCTAAAAATACTCTGAAATCAATATTAGCAGTTATAAACACAGCAAATTTTACTAAATCTCTGCTAAATTCCTATTAAATATAAAAGCTTAACCTGTATTGAGTTAATAAATAACAAATATTTGTATGTTTTAAATTACGCCTTTTTGCAAAATGGTGAAAGTTGAACGTACGCAAAAATTTAAATAACTAAATTTCTCTAAAAATCTGAAGGTTTTCATTTTTCCCTTACAGCTTTCAAAGTTTGTAAACAACTCCCCCAAACCATATATTTTCTGAAAGCATAGGACCAGTAGAATAAAAGGAAGGTGCTACTGATTTTTAAGGCCCCACGATATTTGCGCAATTGTTTACCAAAGCAATATTTTCACAAAAAATACAGTAAAATCATTATTAGCAGATATAAACACAGCAAATTTTACAAAATTCCTGGTAAATTCCTAGTAAATATAAAAGCTTAACCTGTATTGAGTTTAATAAATAGCAAATAGTTGCACATTTTAAATTGCACCTTTCTGCAAAATGATGCAGATTGAACGTGCAAAAAACTATAAATAACCACATTTCTCTAAACATCTGGAGGTTTTCATTTTTCACTTACAGCTTTCAGAGTTTGTAAAAGACTCCCCGAACTATACATTTTCTGAAAGCATAGGACCAGTAGAATAAAAGGTAGGTGCTACTGATTTTTAAGGCCCCACGATATTTGCGCAAAATAATATTTTTGCTAAAAATGCACTAAAATACAAACAGCATATTTTATAAAATTCAGCAACATTCTTTCTAAATATAAAACGTAAACCTGTATTCAGTTAATAAATAACAAATATTTGTCAATTTTAAATTACACCTTCTTGAGAAATGGTGAAAATCGAATGTAAGCAAACATTTCTCTAAAAATCTGGAGGTTTCATTATTAAGTTACAGCTTTCAGAGTTTGTAAAAGACCCCCCAAACCATATATTTTCTGAAAGCACATGGCCAGTAGAATAAAAAGGAGGTGCTACTGATTTTTAAGGCACCGCAATATTTGCGCAAATGTTTATTAATCAATATTTTTGCTAAAAATACACTAAAATCATTATTAGAAGATTCATACATGGCAAAATGTACAAAATTTCTGCAAAATTCCTGCTAAATATAAAAGTTAAAAATTGAGTTAATAAATTACAAATATTTGTACATTTTAAATTGCACCTTTTTGTGAAATGGTGAAAATTGAAGTATAAAACAGTAAAAAAAAAACAATTTACTCTAAAAAGCTGGAGGTTACCATTTTTCCCTTACAGCTTTCAGGATTCGCAAAAGACCCCTCAAACCATAGATTTTCTGAAAGCACGTGACCTATAGGAAAAAAAAGTCCTGATTTTTTTAGGCCCCCCGCAATAATTCATCAAAGTGCAATTTTACTACAAATACATTAAAATCATTATTAGTGGATACATGCATGGCAACATTTACAAAATCCCTGCTAAATAAAAAAGCTAAAACTGTATTGAGTACATAAATAACAAATATTTGTACATTTTAAATTGCGCCTTTTTGTAAAATGCTGAAAACTGAAGGTTTGTAAAACTGTAAATAAAAACGCTTTACTCTAAAAAATTACCATTTTTCACTTATGGCTTTAAAAAATTGAAAAGACCCCTCAAACCATACATTTTCTGAAAGCATATGACCTGTAGAATAAAAAATGTGGTACTGATTTTTGGGTCCCCCAATAATTGCGCAAATGTTCATCAAATCGTTAATTTTACAAAAAAATATACTAAAATCATTATTAGTACACATAAACCCAACATAACTTACAAAATTCCTGCTAAATTGCTACTAAAGCATCATTCATGTGGCATACTAAAGTGTATGCCCTTGGAGGGCCATGTTTATCTGCACAGTTGTTCCATACAGGCAGTCCCATTTATGTGAATTGGGATGCAACGGCTGCACAGGCATAGCCGCTGCTCCCAATCTGACATCCGTGTGGGTGTGGGTGCATGACCCCGAATGCAGACGGTGTGAGCTCCGGGACATTGGGACATTAACCTGGACCTACATGGATGTCAAATTGGGAGCAATGGCTCTGTTTGCGCAGTTGCTACATTCCAATTTACATCAATGGGACTGCCTGCACAGGGATGCCCGGAACATCTGTGCATCCCTGTACAGATAAGCACAACCTTGCCGGGGTGTACACTGTGTATGCCCCCCTTTCACACAAGCAGGCCGATCAGATCTGCCTGTCTGTTTTTCAGGTGAACCCGATCGTACCACCCATTGTTTTCTATGGGTCCGCTAAAAACAGATGGATGGGGATCTGTTCCTCATCCATCTAGTGGATCGAGTCGGATGACAGGCGGTCCATTTCCATCCAACCGCCCCATAGAGAACAGCGAACTGTGTCCATGACCGTTCTGCATCAGCAGGGATCACACTGACCTGTCATCCGCCTGCTTAGCGGGAATCAGCGGACAGATCCTCCACTGAGCAGGCGCATCTGCTTGACGGAAATGTGAAAGGGGCCTTGTTATGTTTTTTTGGGGGGTTTTAAATATTTTTTAAACTTTTTAAATTTTTTTACAATAATATTTTTTTTTATATTTTGTCCTTTATTTTTTTTTTGGTAAGATTTCAGAGGTCTAAACAGACCCCTGATATCTACTTTTTGAGACAGAAAGGGACTGAAGAAAGTCACTCCTTATTCATTCATAAACTGACATATAGAAAACACGGTTTATCAGTGCACACAGGAGCGATCTGTAATGATCGCTGCCTGTGTCCATTGTAGTACAGGGAGGGGGCAAGTAAACGCATGTTTACCAAGCCCCCCCCCCCCCAGCCCCAACCTCACCCGCCCCCGCACCACTGCCCCCCACTCAACAGCCTGTCAGCTAGCTGGAGCTGAGTGACGGTCAGCAGCTGCAAGCGGCGGGAGGGGAAGGAGGGAATGCCACCCAGCAGCAGAGGATTGTTAAGACGGGGGCCATTGCGGCGGGTGATCGGAGTGGCAGGAGGGACATGTTTTGATCCCCTCTAAGCTTCTGAAGCACCTGAAGCCAATGGGAGTGGCAGAGGTGGGAAGCCGGCTTCAGCTGCAAGGGATCGGGTTTGCATGGGGGAGGGGGGGTCAGATTTGAGCTGAATAACTATGATCAGCGGATTGTAATGAGAGCTATAAGATTGTTCATGAGAGCTATAGGATTGAGTCTGCTGAATTAGCAGAGTCTGCTGAACAATTTTGTTATAAGTTTATAGTCACTGAAGTGACCATGAGCTTATATCAGAAGGAGGAATGAGGCCAGCTGGAAGCAGTGCTGTAGGTTCGTACACTGTGAGGACCTGGCAGTGATAGGGTTAATGGTTTCCCAGTTTAATTTATTTTGTTACATTAATAATGTATTGGGTGCTGACAGGGCCACCCATGGCTTCGCTCAGTGTATGCCCAACTTTAGGGGCTTTTTTAGTTACGTATTAGTTAAAATGATTGTAAACCTTTTTTTTTTTTAAATAACAAACATGTTGTACTTACTTGCTCTGTGCAGCCCCAATCCTCATCTTTTGGGATCCCCTGCCGTTGCTCCTGACTCTTCCTGCCTTGCGTGCAGGCTTGCTTTCAAGCCCCGCTGTCTGTGTCCAGGCAGCACTTCCTCATCATAGGATTTCGTTAACAGCAGTAAGAGCCAATGGCTTCCTTTGCTATCAGTCTGCTCTGTGAGGAGGAAGAGATCCACTGTTCTCTTTCACAGCTCTGGATCGAGAATGGGCTCAGGTAAGTGTAATGGGGGGGAGGGGTGGATCCTCACGGTTTTTCACCTTAATGTTCACCTTGATACTTTCAGGAGAAGAGCCTGCAGCACCCCCCCCTTTTTTTCTTACCTGAGCCCGATCGCTCCAGCGACGGTGACGAGTACATCAGCTCCAGCCGCTGTCTCGGGTCCTCGTTGGATAGATTGATAGCAGCAGGAGCCATTGGCTTCCGCTGCTGTCAGTCAAATCCAGTTTCACAGGTGCGGGGCCCAGTCCTGCTGTCTGTGTCAATGGACACGGCAGCAGGACTCTGGAGCATGCCACATGAGTTCCCCCATGGAAAGCGGCTCTCTGTAGGGGCAATCAAGAAGAGGAGGAGTCAGGAGCACCGCGGGGGGGACCCCAGAAAAGGAGGATCGGGGCCACTCTGTGCAAAACCCTTGCACAGAGGAGGTAAGTATAACATGTTATTAAAAAAAAAACTAAGCTTTACAATCACTTTAAGGCTTTAGAACCACTTATTGATTATAAAAGTTATTACCAGCATTGTTTTTCTCCATGTTTACTGTATGTAGGTGATACTTTTTTGAGAATAGTATGTATTTTCCTTCATACAGCCCATTTGGTTAACCACTTTAACTCCAGCCCTATTGTGACACTTTTCTTCTACATGTAAAAATCTAAATTTTTTTGCTAGAAAATTACTTAATGCCCAGACATTATACATTTTTTTAAGCAGAGGCCCTAGAGAATAAAATGATGGGTATTGCTCACGGTATTTGCGCAGTGTTTTTTCAAAATGTTTTTTTTTTTTGGAAAAAATACACTTTAATGAATTTTAATGCACAAAACACAATTTAATATCAAATTGTTTGGTAAAATATAAAAGATCATGTTAGGCCGAGTAAATAGATACCTAACATGTCACGCTTAACTAAGGTAATTAGACATGTCCATAGGCAACACTTTATAAGCCTTTACAGGTTACCAGTTTAGAGTTACACAGGAGGTCAGGTGCTAGAATTATTGCTCTCACTATAACGTTCAAAGCAATACCTCACGTGTGGTTCGATCACTGTTTACATACAGCATCTCACAAAAGTGAGTACACCCCCCCATATTTTCGTAAATATTTTATTATATCTTTTCATGCAGTGTATATTTGCTATCCCCACAAAATAACTCAACATACTGCCATTAATGTCTATTCCGCTGGCAACAGAAGTGAATACACCTCTAAGTGAAAATGTCCAAATTGGGCCCAAAGTGTCAATATTTTGTGTGGCCACCATTATTTTCCACTCCTCCATGACGTTATCACGGAACTGGTGGATGTTAGAGACCTTGCGCTCCTCCACCTTCTGTTTGAGGGTGCCCCACAGATAATCAATAGGGTCTAGGTCTAAAGACATGCTTGGCTGTCCATCACCTTTACCCTAAGGCAGTGGTCATCTTGGAGGTGTGTTTGGGGTTGTTATCATGTTGGAATACTGCCCTGCTGCCCAGTCTCCGAAGAGAGGGGATCATGCTCTGCTTTAGTATGTCACAGTACATGTTGGCATTCATGGTGCCCTCAATGAACTGTAGCTCCCTAATGCCGGCAACACTCATGCAGCCCCAGACCATGACCCTCCCACCACCATGCTTGACTGTAGGTAAGACACACTTGTACTTTGTATTCCTCAACGGTTGCCGCCACACACGCTTGAAACCATCTGAACCAAATAAGTTTATTATGGTCTCATCAGACCACAGGACATGGTTCCAGTTACCCTTGTCCTTAGTCTGCTTGTCTTCAGCAAACTGTTTGCGTGCTTTCTTGTGCACCATCTTTAGAAGAGGCTTCCTTCTGGAATGACAGCCATGCAGACCAATTTGATGCAGTGTGCAGTGTATGGTCTGAGCACTGACAGGCTGACCTGGCAGCACTCATATGTCTATTTCCCAAAGACAACCTCTGCATATGACACTGAGCATGTGCACTCAACTTCTTTGGTTGATCATGGTGAGGCCTGTTCTGAGTGGAACCTGTCCTGTTAAACTGCTGTATGGTCTTGACCACCGGGCTGCAGCTCAGTTTCAGGGTCTTGGCAATCTTCTTATAGACTAGGCCATCTTTATGTAGAGCAACAATTCTTTTTTTTTTATCGTACATCACGGGACACAGAGCCATAGTAGTTACTATGTGGGTTATAGGCCACCTTCAGGTGATGGACACTGGCACACCCTAAGACAAGAAGTCCACTCCCTATATAACCCCTCCCACTACTGGGAGTACCTCAGTTTTTTCGCCAATGTCTTAGGTGTTGGTCACGAGTAAAGATGTACTGTGCTGAGCTCCATTGGAATATTCCTTGCTGGGGCAGGCTATGCAACCGGATCCATTCAAAGTGTCTTTTCAGGCCAAATTGATTGGTACCTGGGCCTTGTGGCAGAAGAAACGAGGTTTAGCCCATAACGCTTCTCTTTTTAGAACCTGAAGGTTTTTTAACAGAGCCCACCATGAGGGGTGAAGATTGGGTCTGTTGGTTTTACCACAGAATCCCTGCGGTGGGAAAGGTAAGTGGAGATTTCTAAGGAATTTTAAATTCTTTTATGAATGGTCTCCTTTAAAAAGTAAATGTTGTCATTCCTAAAAGTCACCACTGGGAGGTGTATTGAGCACGTACCTTTCATGCTTTCCTCAGATCACTCTGTAATCAGCAGAGGCCGCAGATTTCCCTCTGGCGAGCAGTCCCAGGTCTCCGGTAAGGTGTTGGGGGGGAGATTTTTTCTTAAAACACCCCACACCTGGACAGACGCTCTCCCCCTCTCTCTAAATAGAGGGGGAAGCTGCCTGCACTGTGATATGTCAGCCTCCTTGACGCCCCCTCCCCCCCACACACACACACCGATCATGTTGGATCAGAAGCTCGTGCTCGCACGGTGGGAATATGGAGAGGGCATGGCTTAGCGCGGGAGTACTTTTTAAAAAGCTCCATTTTGCTGTCTGCAAACTGTCGGAGGGACACAAGAGCAAAAGGGGGCATGTAAGTGGTGACACAGGAATTCCCTTGGCACATTTACTAAAGAACCAGGCTGAGCATTAATAGCAGTGGCAGTTGCTGGACTATTTGCTCAAGCAGTGTGTGCAATTTCTTCTGGTAGTACCTCTGCATCTGTGCATCGGGCTATGGTCAGAAGGGGAGGTAGAAAGACCCCAAAAAAGGGCTCAAGAGGGACACCTTCAAGCTCTAAAAAGCCTAAACTCATCTCTACAATGGCATTCTTCCCTGAGAGTTCTGAGGTGGCTGGTCAGAGTGAGCCATCAGGGCCGTCAAATGTTGCTGTTTCCAACACTGCAGCCCCTGTCTATATTACTAAAGAGGTTTTTTCTGCAGCCATGAGAGGTTTGGAAGATCGGTTAGCGGCTTTAATCGCATCCCAGTGTGGGACAAAATGCAACAGGTCTTCCATTACCCAGGTTCCTCAAACTGAGGATCTTGGGGCGGTGAAGATGAATTTCCCTCAGGGGACCATGAAGAGGCTGATGACTCCTCTTCTGAGGGGTCAAATGCGGAAGGATCAGCTTCACAATCTGATAGATTGCTGGTGCAATCTCTTCCACATTTTTGCTACCCTTAACGGAGTCGGTTGATAAGCCCGATTCTTGTTTAGGTTTGCTAAAGCCTCCTCAAGCTGTGCATGCCTTTCCTGTCCATTCATTGCTTGAAAAGCTTATGTATTCTGAGAGGGATCACCCAGATAAGCATTTTTTTCCTCCTAAAAAGTTTTCAACACTTTATCCAATGGAGGAGAAATTCACTAAAAAAATGGGAGATACCAGCAATTGACGCTGCTATGTCTTCTGTGAATAAAAGTTTGACTTGTCCGGTAGACAATGCTCAAATGCTTAGGGATCCAACGGACATAAAGTTGGAATTCCTATTAAAAAACACTTTTTTCTCTGGCAGGTTCAGTGACTCAGCCTGCCCTGGCAGCAATTGGTGTATGTCAATCCTTGAGAGACCAGTTTAAACAGGTGCTCAAGGTTATTCCTGATCAGCAGGCCCAGGATTTAGCCGAAACTACCAGCGGCGTTATGTTTTGCAATCAACGCTATGAGAGATTCTTCTCTTCAGGCCTCATGCCTTACGCTTGGGCTGGTGCATATTGTAGGACCTTATGGTTGAAAAATTGGTTAGCCGAGGCGCCATGCAAAAAGCTCCTGGCTAGTTTTCCTTTTCACTGTGAACAGCTGTTTGGGGATGATTTGGATAAATATATCCAAAGAATTTCTGGTGGAAAGAGTACTCTTTTGCCCGTTAGGAAGAGGAGTAAACATGTTTCATTTAAATAAGCTCCTTCTCCAGTGCCAGGGGCATCAGCCTCCAGGCAGTCATGACGGCCTCCGCCATCAGGTTCAAGAGGTAAACCTTAGGGTCAACCCCAGGGACAAAAGAAGTCCTGGAGGAGGAAACCTACAAAACAAAATACTAAAGCCTCCTTATGAAGGGGCGCCCCCACTCGCTCGAGTGGGGGGAAGACTTCTGCAGTTCTCAAGGGTCTGGCAGGAAGGATCCAACGGACAAATGGGTGACTTCTTCAATAGCTCTAGGGTACAAGCTAGAGTTCAGAGACGTCCCCATCTCCTTGTTTTCCCAGATCAAACGTTCCCAAGGATCTAGAGAAAAAGAAGTCTCTCTTTCAAGCATCGGACCGTCTTTTGTCTCAAAAAGTGATCTCGGTTGTCCCCATGCAAGAGCAGGGATTGGGGTTTTATTCAAACCCTTTCACGGTGCCAAAACCAAATGGGGATGTCAGACCCATTCTGGATCTCAAAGATCTAAACCGGTTACTGAATATCCGCTCTTTCCGCATGGAGTCAACTCGATCAGTAGTCTCCATCCTACAAGGAGGAGAACTTCTGGTGTCAATCGACATCAAGGATGCATACCTCCATGTGCCAATTTTCCCCGCTCACCAGAAATATCTACGCTTCGAGGTAGAAAATCTTCATTTTCAGTTTTGTAGCTCTGCCTTTCAGTCTAGCTACTGCACCTCGAGTGTTTACAAAGGTCCTGGCCCCTCCTCTAGCCAGATTAAGGGCCCAAGGTATAACGATTATAGCGTACCTAGATGATCTACTCTTGATAGACCAGTCGGTAGTCCGCTTAGACCAAAGTATGATCACCACAATTACCTGGAATACCTAGGTTGGATTCTCAACCTAGAGAAATCCTCCTTAAAACCATCAAGGAGATTAGAATACTTGGGTCTGATTATAGATACAGCCCAGAAAATGATATTCTTGCCCCAGGCAAAAATCAGTGCCATAAAGGAACTGATTCAGGTGGTCAAGACAAAGAAGAATCCTTCTATTCGACTTTTTGCATGAGGTTGTTGGGAAAGATGGTGGCTTCGTTCGAGGCCATTCCTTATGCTCCGTTTCATTCGAGGCTGCTGCAAAACAGTATCTTATCGGCTTGAAATAAGAAGGTCCAAGCTCTAGATTTCCCAGTGCGTCTCCCTCCAAGGATGTGCCGGAGCCTCAGTTGGTGGTTAATAACCAGGAATCTGCAGAGGGGAAAATCCTTCCTACCAGTTACCTGGAAGGTAATGGTCCAGACCAGAAATGACCTTGCCCATCAACATTCTAGAGATTTGGGCAGCACGCTTGGTCCTGAGGGCCTGGATGCTCAGGTTACGGAATTGTCCTGTCAGGATCCAATCCGAAAAAGCCACAGCAGTGGCCTATATCAATCCCCAAGGGGGCATGAGAAGTCGTGCGGCCCAGAGAGAGGTGAATCATATCTTAACTTGGGCAGAAAATGTACCTTGCCTATCGGCAGTCTTCATTCCAGGAATAGAAAATTGTCAGATGGACTACTTCAGTCGCCAGCAGTTGTTCCCAGGAGAATGGGCCCTTCACCCCGATATCTTCCTGGCAATATGCCGGAGATGGGGGATCCCGGACGTAGATCTGTTTGCGTCTAGGTTCAACAAAAAGATTGACAACTTTGTGTCAAGAACAAGGGATCTGCTAGCATGCGGAACAGATGCCTTGGTGTTCCCATGGAATCAGTTCTCACTGATTTATGCATTCCCTCCTTTTCTGCTGCTTCTGCAATTTCTTCGCAGAGTCAAGCAGGAAGGGAAGTCAGTGATTCTTGTGGCCCTAGCATGGCCCAGAAGATCCTGGTATGCAGAGATCATAGGAATGGTGGTAGGGGAACCATGGACCCTACCACCACATCCAGACCTTCTCCCACAAGGTCCGGTATTCCATCCTACCTTACAAAAGCTAAATTTAATGGTTTGGCTATTGAGACCCACATTCAGAAGAAGCGTGGGCTATCAGGTTCTGTGGTATCTACCTTGATTAATGCAAGGAAACGGCCTCCAAAATCATATATTATAGAGTCTGGAAGGCATATGTCTCCTGGTGTGAATCCACGGGTTGGCACCCCAGGAAGTATGTCATAGGTAGAATCCTTGAATTTTTGCAGATGAGGTTAGAGATGAAGCTGGCCTTGAGTACTATCAAAGGCCAGGTCTCGGCCTTATCATTATTGTTTCAACGACCACTTGCTTCGCATTCTTTGGTTCGTAGTTTTATTCAGGGGGTAACACGGCTTAATCCTCCGGCTAGGTCACCCTTGGGACTTGAATTTAGTTCTGTCGACATTGCAGAAACAGCCTTTTGAGCCAATACGGCATATTCCTTTGGTCCTTTTGACAAGGAAACTCATTTTTCTGGTAGCCATATCTTCTGCAAGAAGGATATCAGAGTTGGCTGCTCTTTCTTGTAAAGAGCCATATTTAATTATTCACAAGGATAAGGTAGTATTGCGTCATCATCCTAATTTTCAACCGAAGGTAGTGTCAGGTTTTCATTTAAACCAGGATATTATTCTGCCTTCATTTTTTCCAGAACCCTGTTCTAAGGAAGAGAAATCACTACATTCTCTGGATGTGGTAAGAGCAGTCAAAGTCTACTTGAAGGTGACTGCTCCCATTCGGAAAACAGATGTTTGGTTTGTGTCGCCTGAAGGTCCTAAAAGAGGACAGGCAGCATCGAAATCTACTATTTCTAAATGGATTCAAGTAATTGTTCAAGCTTATGGTTTGAAGAGGAAGATTCCACCCGCTCAAATCAAAGCACACTCCACTAGGGCTGTTAGTGCTTCGTGGACAGTGCATCACCAAGCCTCCATGGCTCAAATCAAGGCCACAACTTGGTCTTCAGTCCACACATTTACCAGATTCTATCAGGTGGATGTAAAAAGGCGTGAGGATATTGCCTTTGGGCGTAGTGTGCTGCAGGCAGCAGTATAAGTCCTCTGGTCTTATGGTGCCCTACTTTTGTTGTGTCTCCCTCCCCTCAGTTGGCATTGCTCTGGGACATCCCACATAGTAACTACTATGGCTATGTGTCCCGTGATGTACGATAAAGAAAATAGGATTTTTATAACAGCTTACCTGTAAAATCCTTTTCTAGGAGTACATCACGGGACACAGAGGTCCCTCCCCTCTTCTAATGCACGTATATTGCTTTGCTACAAAAACTGAGGTTCTCCCAGTAGTGGGAGGGGTTATATAGGGAGTGGACTTCTTGTCTTAGGGTGTGCCAGTGATGGGGTGGCCTATAACCCACATAGTAACTACTATGGCTCTGTGTCCCGTGATGTACTCCAAGAAAAGGATTTTACAGGTAAGCTGTTATAAAAATCCTATTTTTTCAGATCCTCAGAGAGTTCTTTGCCATGAGGTGCCATGTTGAACTTCCAGTAACCAGCATGAGAGAGTAAGAGCGATAACACCAAATTTAACACACCTGCTTGAGTAATTTTGAGGGGACAGCAAATATACACTGTTATACAAGCCTCACACTCACTATTTTATATTGTAGCAAAGTGTCATTTCTTCAGTGTTGTTACATGAAAAGATAGAATAAAATATTTACAAAAATGTGAGGGGTGTACTCACTTTTGTGAGATACTGTATGTGTGCTGGACCGACGTGTGTGTTCGCCTTTGTGCATGAACCCATATCTTTCTGCCCTTCAAAGCATCAGATCAACTCAAGATTAGTTTGATCAGATGCTTGTTTACATGAGACCGAATCCGTGATGAAAACTTTGTCGCTTCTGGTTTCTGACATCACACAGTGGGAAAACATCTGTTCCTCCCATTGTGTCCCAGGAACTGAATGCCGCCAGTCGCCTCCTTGTCAGGCTCCCTGATTGCTTGGGAGAGCCCAGTAAAGAGGTCCCTTTCCACCATCTATAACAGTAATCCAGTATCACTCACACTCAGATTACAGTGATGTACGGGTAAGTCGCTGGTCAGCAAGTGGTTAAGCAGTTCTATATGTGCTGCATGAGAGATATAGCAGGGATGTACATCCTTGGCTGGCTACATCTGTATTATGTGGTAGGTATAAACAAAAACTTCAGTAAATAAAGCGCGTAGTAATATCACAGCAATTGAACAGTTTTAAACAACTCACATTAATTAACTTCTATATGTGTTTTTTTATATACTGTATATGTATGCAGTAACTGTTCTTGACTAAAGAACAGTTATTACTACTTCATATGAAGTAAAAAAGCATTTACTTCATATGAAAAACTAAATACTTTTTTTGTTATAACGTCACACAAGCATTGTACTCACTGTTACCACTTCTATTTGAGTATGCGCAAAGTGAAATGCTGACAAGAGGGATTACTTTCTGTGTAACAGTCATTCACATATTTAGATATAGAATGAAAGTTATCTTTGAAAGAAATATGACTCCAGTATTCTCTGAATTTTTGTGGTGCCAGTACAAATATATCATGCATAACCTTTGGTTGAACTATGGGCTCAGCATAAAGCAAACTTTAAATGAACCCTCAGATTTAATAGCCACAATACAGTGATATAAGTCAGGGTCTATACATTTCGGTGTGAATGTAGTTGTACATATTATACATAATAAGTCCTGAGTGAGTTGAGGCTTGTCTCTTTAATATATAGCATCCACCTGCCTGTGAGTTTGAATGTCAACATAGTCAAGAGATGACTTAAAGATGTTTGAATGGCTGCTTGGAAGTCACGCCAGTGTTTCCATTCTAACTGTTCTGCTTCTCATTGGCATACATGTGACTTCTTTTCCAGCAGAGACTTAAAATGGCATACATTAATGATTTAATAAATACCCTAACTCCAAGTGTTAATGACCTAAGGGGTGGGTTAGTAATGACGATATATAAAAATAAGTGTGATTTGAAATCACACTTTACACAAATCAATAGGTATGTTGGCAGATAAAATTTTTGAGTAAAAAAATACTTCTCGACCTAAATCAGGAAGCAGTGTCTGCATATACAGGGAACAAATATGACTGCATACAGTATATAATCCTAAGCTATTCGTAAAAAAAAGGTTTATATAACATTAACCACATTAGGGTTATTTACCTTTATCAAATATTTTTCCATTTCCAAAAAAGATAAAATTTAAAAGGCTATAGTTCCTCTTTAAAAGAGAAGTGTTGAAAATAACAAATATTTATACTTGCCTAGATGGCCAATACTGCAGCTGTCCCTCGCTGGATCTACCGTGAATATAAAAAGTCTACAAACCCCTGTTAAAATGTCAGGTTTCTACTTCAGGAACCTTGGGGGCAGGGGGGATTGGCCCTACCTGACTGGAAGAAATATTACCTAGCTGGTCAGATGGTATTTGTCCATAAATGGTTGACATCTCACGACGGAGACTCAGCAACTGTTGTGTAGGTGGCTCACTTGGGGTCATATGAGACCCTCCGTTTGGCCATTCACAGGGGTGTTAGGTCGGAGCTTCCATTGACATTGGCTATGAAGGCTACTATTAAGGCTTGGGGGGAGGCAGTGGAGTTGGCGTGCCCGAGCTACTTGGGTTTCTCACCTCAGACTCCCTTGTGGGGGAACCCCAAGTTGTCTCACTTCTACTCATTCCAGGATCCCATGGTGTGGGTGGTCAAAGGAATTAAATTACTAAAGGACATCACCAAAGATTGAACACTTCTGACTTTTGACCAGCTGAAGACTAAGCATGACCTCCCTAACGCATATTTCTTCAGGTTCATACAGCTTTGACACGCATTTCAGGCCCAATTCAGAGATAGGGCGGTAGAGTCCATCCCATCGGCTCTGGAAGACATGCTTATGGTATTAGACCTCCCTAAGACTTTGTCGGTCACATATAAAAACCTGTTCAAGAAAAGTCCGGCGGCAATGGATAAATGTAGAGAGCGTTGGGAGCGTGAAGTCCCTGATATGGATGGGGAGGAATGGGATGATGTATGGGTGCATCCCTTTAACCACTTGACGACCGCCGCGACAAAAAAACGTCCACAAAGCGGCCCGGGCAGGTAAAAGGACATACATATACGTCCTTGCCTTCCCGCGGGTGGGGGGTCCGATGGGACCCCCCCGCTACCAGCGGCGGTTGCCTTTGGTCAGGCAGCGATCAGAGATGAGGGGGAGGCCATCCGATCGTGGCCCCCCCCTCGCGATCGCTCCCAGCCAATGAGATTCTTCCCCTGCCTCTGTGTAGTACACAGAGGCAGGGGATGTGACGTCATCTCTCCTCGGCTCGGCAGTTTCCGTTCCGGCGCCGAGGAGAGAAGACTGAAATGTGAGTGCACCAAACACATACACACACACACAGTAGAACATGCCAGGCACACATCACCCCCCCCCCCCCCCCCCCGTCACACTGACACCAAGCAGTGTTTTTTTGTTTTGTTTTTTATTACTGCATGGTGTCAGTTTGTGACAGTTACTGTGTTAGGGCAGTTACTGTTAGCCCCCTTTAGGTCTAGGGTACCCCCCTAACCCCCCCAATAAAGTTTTAACCCCTTGATCACCCCCTGTCGCCAGTATCGCTAAGCGATCATTTTTCTGATCGCTGTATTAGTGTCACTGGTGACGCTAGTTAGGGAGGTAAATATTTAGGTTCGCCGTCAGCGTTTTATAGCGACAGGGACCCCCATATACTACCTAATAAAGGTTTTAACCCCTTGATTGCCCCCTAGTTAACCCTTTCACCACTGATCACCGTATAACCGTTACGGGTGACGCTGGTTAGTTCGTTTATTTTTTATAGTGTCAGGGCACCCGCCGTTTATTACCGAATAAAGGTTTAGCCCCCTGATCGCCCGGCGGTGATATACATCGCCCCAGGCAGCGTCATATTAGCGCCAGTACCGCTAACACCCACGCACGCAGCATACGCCTCCCTTAGTGGTATAGTATCTGAACGGATCAATATCTGATCCGATCAGATCTATACTAGCGTCCCCAGCAGTTTAGGGTTCCCAAAAACGCAGTGTTAGCGGGATCAGCCCAGATACCTGCTAGCACCTGCGTTTTGCCCCTCGGCCCAGCCCAGCCCACCCAGTGCAGTATCGATCGATCACTGTCACTTACAAAACACTAAACACATAACTGCAGCGTTCGCAGAGTCAGGCCTGATCCCTACGATCGCTAACAGTTTTTTTGGTAGCATTTTGGTGAACTGGCAAGCACCAGCCCCAGGCAGCGTCAGGTTAGCGCCAGTACCGCTAACACCCACGCACGCACCGTACACCTCCCTTAGTGGTATAGTATCTGATCGGATCAATATCTGATCCGATCAGATCTATACTAGCGTCCCCAGCAGTTTAGGGTTCCCAAAAACGCAGTGTTTGCGGGATCAGCCCAGATACCTGCTAGCACCTGCATTTTGCCCCTCCGCCCGGCCCAGCCCAGCCCACCCAAGTGCAGTATTGATCGATCACTGTCACTTACAAAACACTAAATGCATAACTACAGCGTTCGCAGAGTCAGGCCTGATCCCTGCGATCGCTAACAGTTTTTTTGGTAGCGTTTTGGTGAACTGGCAAGCGCCAGCGGCCTAGTACACCCCGGTCGTAGTCAAACCAGCACTGCAGTAACACTTGGTGACGTGGCGAGTCCCATAAGTGCAGTTCAAGCTGGTGAGGTGGCAAGCACAAGTAGTGTCCCGCTGCCACCAAGAAGAAGACAAACAGGCCCGTCGTGCCCATAGTGCCCTTCATGCTGCATTCGCCAATCCTAATTGGGAACCCACCACTTCTGCAGCGCCCGTACTTCCCCCATTCACATCCCCAACCAAATGCAGTCGGCTGCATGAGAGGCATTTTCTTTATGTCCTCCCGAGTACCCCTACCCAACGAACCCCCCAAAAAAGATGTTGTGTCTGCAGCAAGCGCGAATATAGGCGTGACACCCGCTATTATTGTCCCTCCTGTCCTGACAATCCTGGTTTTTGCATTGGTGAATGTTTTCAACGCTACCATTCACTAGTTGAGTATTAGCCTAGGGTACAGCATTGCACAGACTAGGCACACTTTCACAGGGTCTCCCAAGATGCCATCACATTTTGAGAGACCCGAACCTGGAACCGGTTACAGTTATAAAAGTTAGTTACAAAAAAAGTGTAAAAAAAAAAAATATATATATATATATATATATATATATATATATATATATAAAATTTTAAAAAATAGTTGTCGTTTTATTGTTCTCTCTCTATTCTCTCTCTCTATTGTTCTGCTCTTTTTTACTGTATTCTATTCTGCACTGTTTCATTGTTATTATGTTTTATCATGTTTGCTTTTCAGGTATGCAATTTTTTATACTTTACCGTTTACTGTGTTTTATTGTTAACCATTGTTTTGTCTTCAGGTACGCCATTCACGACTTTGAGTGGTTATACCAGAATGATGCCTGCAGGTTTAGGTATCATCTTGGTATCATTCTTTTCAGCCAGCGGTCAGCTTTCATGTAAAAGCAATCCTAGTGGCTAATTAGCCTCTGGACTGCTTTTACAAGCCGTGGGAGGGAATGCTCCCCCCCCACCGTCTTCCGTGTTTTTCTCTGGCTCTCCTGTCTCAACAGGGAACCTGAGAATGCAGCCGGTGATTCAGCCAGCTGACCATAGATCTGATCAGAGACCAGAGTGGCTCCAAACATCTCTATGGCCTAAGAAACCGGAAGCTACGAGCATTTCATGACTTAGATTTCGCCGGATGTAAACAGCGCCATTGGGAAATTGGGAAAGCATTTTATCACACCTATCTTGGTGTGGTCAGATGCTTTGAGGGAAGAGGAGAGATCTAGGGTCTAATAGACCCCAATTTTTTCAAAAAAGAGTACCTGTCAATACCTATTGCTATCATAGGGGATATTTACATTCCCTGAGATAACAATAAAAATGATTAAAAAAAAAATGAAAGGAACAGTTTAAAAATAAGATAAAAAAGCAAAAAAATAATAAAGAAAAAAAAAAAGCACCCCTGTCGCCCCCTGCTCTCGCGCTAAGGCGAACGCAAGCGGCGGTCTGTCGTCAAACGTAAACAGCAATTGCACCATGAGGTATCACCGCGAAGTAATTTTAGCAGTAGACCTCCTCTGTAAATCTAAAGTGGTAACCTGTAAAGGTTTTTAAAGGCTTTTAAAAATGTATTTATTTTGTTGCCACTGCACGTTTGTGCGCAATTGTAAAGCATGTCATGTTTGGTATCCATTCTTGTCTTTCTTCATTTTCAAAAACAAATGAGAGATGCAAAATACTCACCATGCCTCTCAGCAAATAGCTTGGGGTGTCTACTTTCCAAAATGGGGTCATTTGGTGGGGTTTTGTGCCACCTGGGCATTCCATGGCCTCCGAAACTGTGATAGGCAGTGAAGAGTGAAATCAAAAATTTACACCCTTAGAAATCCTGAAGGCGGTGATTGGTTTTCGAGGCCCCGTACGCGGCTAGGCTCCCAAAAAGTCCCACACATGTGGTATCCCCATACTCAGGAGAAGGAGCTAAATGTATTTTGGGGTGCAATTCCACATATGCCCATGGCCTGTGTGAGCAATATATCATTTAGTGACAACTTTGTGCAAAAAAAATAAAAAATGTGTCACTTTCCCGCAACTTGTGTCAAAATATAAAATATTCCATGGACTCAACATGCCTCTCAGCAAATAGCTTGGGGTGTCTACGTTCCAAAATTGGGTCATTTGGGGGGGTTTTTGTGCCATCTGGGCATTTTATGGCCTTAAAAACTGTGATAGGTAGTGAGGAGTGAAATCAAAAATTTACGCCCTTAGAAATCCTGAAGGCGGTGATTGGTTTTCGGGGCCCCGTACGCGGCTAGGCTCCCAAAAAGTCCCACACATGTGGTATCCCCGTACTCAGGAGAAGCAGCTGAATGTATTTTGGGTTGCAATTCCACATAGGCCCATGGCCTGTGTGAGCAATATATCATTTAGTGACAACTTTTTGTAAATATTTTTTTTTTTTTGTCATTATTCAATCACTTGGGACAAAAAAAAAAAATATTCAATGGGTTCAACATGCCTCTCAGCAATTTCCTTGGGGTGCCTACTTTCCAAAATGGGGTCATTTGGGGGGGGTTTGTACTGCCCTGCCATTTTAGCACCTCAAGGAATGACATAGGCAGTCATAAACTAAAAGCTGTGTAAATTCCAGAAAATGTACCCTAGTTTGTAGACGCTATAACTTTTGCGCAAACCAATAAATATACGCTTATTGACATTTTTTACCAAAGACATGTGGCCGAATACATTTTGGCCTAAATGTATGACTAAAATTGAGCTTATTGGATTTTTTTTATAACAAACAGTAGAAAATATCATTTTTTTTCAAAATTTTCGGTCTTTTTCCGTTTATAGCGCAAAAAATAAAAACGGCAGAGGTGATCAAATACCATCAAAAGAAAGCTCTATTTGTGGGAAGAAAAGGACGCAAATTTCGTTTGGGTACAGCATTGCATGACCGCGCAATTAGCAGTTAAAGCGACGCAGTGCCAAATTGGAAAAAGTCCTCTGGTCCTTAGGCAGCATAATGGTCCGGGGCTGAAGTGGTTAAACATTTAGTATCTGCGAGAGACAGACTCAGACTCATACATTTAAAATTTTTGCACAGAATTTATTTTACACCGGCCAGATTGGCTGTAATATACCCATTGGTCTCCTTGGATTGTTGGAGATGTGGCTTTTCACCGGCAGATGCCAAACATATTTTTTGGGATTGCCCGCACATCAAGACCTTTTGGGAAGGGGTAATCAAATGCATAGAAGAAATTTTAAAAATACCTATCCCATTGTCAATTAGAGTATGTTTGTTGGGCCTAGTAGAGGAGGTAGTTCTGTCCAGAGCTCTTAGAACTTTACTGAACATTTTATTCTTCTATGGAAGAAAAGCCATATTATTTAAATGGAGGAATTCCGCTCCCCCTGGTATTCCCTTTTGGAAGGGACTGGTAAATTCCATGATGCCTTATTATAAGGCAACCTACCACTCTGGAGGGTGCGGAAAAAAGTTTGATAAAGTTTGGCAGGCCTGGTTTGGCTCGAAAATAACGGCTGGCTAGTTCTGCCCAAGGTCACATATGAGATTAAATAATAGTCATGGGAGTCTGTTCTAACCAAACACATGAGGTTGGGTGATAGTTAAAGGTAGTTGTGTCCTTTTGATCATAAAATTAGCTCAACATCAAGTACAGTGCAGTGCTTTGGGGAGTATAATAAACACACTTATGTATATAAACATGGGCTTACTTCAGATGTTCCCCTATTGGTAAGATAAAGAGAAGTCATTTTTCTTAAATGTGGTGAACTGTGGTCCGGGATGTTGGGGGGAGGGGGGGTTTAGTACAATAAGTCACCTGTGTTAGGTCGACTAAATGTTGGATTCAAGTTGACCATGTTGGTCAAGGAATGGCCGGTGTTGTGCTGGGTCACTCCACTATCTTTGTATGTTTGTATGTCCAAAAATTTAATAAACAGAATTTCAAAAAAAAAATGTCAGCTTTCTGTGATTTAAAAAAAATGAGACAAAGATCTTTTTCCACCTTTATTGTGACCTTTAAAAACCATACAACTCAGTTAAAAAAACTAACTGAAATCTTTTAGGTGGAGGGAAAAAAAAAAAGAATAAATAAATAAAATAATATGAATGCATAAGTGTGCACACCCTTAAACTAATACTTTGTTGCAGCATCTTTTGATTTTTTTTGTTAGAGTACTCAATCTTTTTGGGTATGAGTCTATTACCATGGCACACCTTGACTCTTCTTTGCAAAAACACTCCAAATCTGTCAGATTGCAAGGGCATCTCCTGTGCACAGCCCTCTTCAGATCACCCCACAGATTTTCAATCGGATTCAGGTCTGGGCTCTGGCTGGGCCAGTCCAAAACTTTAATTCTTCTTCTGGTGAAGCCATTCCTTTATTGATTTGGATGTATGCTTTGGGTCGTTGTCATGCTGAAAGATGAAGTTCCTCTTCATGTTCAACTTTTTAGCAGAAGCCTGAAGGTTTTGTGCCAATATTGACTGGTATTTAGAGCTGTTCATAATTCCCTCTACATTGACTAAAACCCCTCTTCCAGCTGAAGAAAAACAGCCTCAAAGCATGATGCTGCCACCACCATGCTTCAATGTGGGTATGGTGTTCTTTTGGTGATGTGCAGTGTTGTTTTTGTGCCAATATGGAATTCTGGCCACAAAGTTCAACCTTGGTTTTATCAGACCATAACACGTTTTCCCACATGTTTTTGGGAGATTTCAGATGTGTTTTTTTCAAAATTTAACCAGCTTGGATGTTTTTTCTTTGTAAGAAAAGGCTTCCATCTTGCCACTCTATCCCATAGCCCAGACATATGAAGAATAAGGGAGATTGTTGTTACATGTACCACACATCCAGTACTTGGCAGATATTGGCAGATATTCCTGCAGCTCTGTGACAGACTCACCCGGGACAGAGGCTTTTGGAGAGGACTGAATGCTAGCCTCAAGCATTTAGGAAGATATTCTGTTATGTAATGCAAAAGGACATTAAGAAGGACACGATGGTCTTTGCCAGCTTGGGACTCAGTGGACAGATGTATGTGAAAGGAATGCTGATTAATCTGGAAAGCCCAGTTCTTTCACCCAATGGTTTATTGTGGTCATTAACACACCTTTGTCAACTAGCAAACTATTGGGGGATGTGTTTATACTTATGTGTATTGTAAGTTGAGTGAGGAGATGGCAAGTCTACCCTGAAAGGTCATATCTCTGAGTAACCAAGTCTGGGTAAATGATTAGATAACTAGCTCATGTTAATCGTGTTTTTGGTTACAGGTGTATTGTTAGAGTAATATGAGGAGGAAGGGGGAACCTCCTCTTCAACTGTATATAAGACTATATTCTTGTTCTAATAAACAGTCCATGTTCAGCAACCAAACGAGTATTGTCTTGTTTGTTGTTATCAGTGGTTGGAATACCTGATATCTATATTCAGACTGGCAGGAAGTGATATATGACGAAAGCACCCAAGCAGAGTGTGGGACGTTTCATTACAAGCTCCTTTAGGAAGGGTTCACACTAGTGCGAATTGGATGCAGGTTTCTCCGCATCTGATTCGCATGACAGGAGATTTGAGCCGGTTCACACATCTCCGGAGCAGTTGCGGAGCGAATTGCACAAAGGTCCCGTGTGCCTTTGGCTCTGTTTCAGGTCCGAATTCAGGCAAAAATTTGGGCCTGATTCCTCCCTGAAATGGAGAACAGGGATGCACTGGACCCCTGCTGTCAGCCGCATCCATCTGCAGTGTAAACCCAGCCTCAATGTTGCTGTAGGCCTCTTGGCAGCCTCCCTGACCAGTATTCTTCTTGTCTTTTCATCAATTTTGGAGAGACATCCAGTTCTTGGTAATGTCACTGTTGTGCCATATTTTCTCCACTTTATAGTGACAGTCTTCACTGTGTTCAAAGGTATATCTAATGCCTTGGAAATTCTTTTGTACCCTTCTCCTGACTGATACCTTTTAGTAATGAGATCCCTCTGATGTTTTGGAAGCTCTCTGCGGACCATGGCTTTTGCTGTAGGATATGACTAAGAAAATGTCTGGAAAGACCAACTAGAACAGCTGAACTTTATTTGGGGTTAATCAGAGGCACTTTAAAGCTAGGCTGGTGTGTACTGACTCCTATTTACCATGAGTTTGAATGTGATTGCTTAATTTTGAACACCGCTACGTCCCCAGTTTTAAGAGGGTGTGCACATTTATGCAAGCACATTATTTTAGCTCTTTATTTTTACCCCCCAAAAGATTTCAGTTTGTTGTTCAATTGAGTTGTACAGTTCATAGGTCACATTAACCACTTAAGGACCGAGCCTTTCTGAGATTTGTTGTTTACAAGTTAAAAACAGTTTTTTTATTACAAAATTACTTAGAACCCCCAAACATTATAAATTTTTTCTAACACCCTAGAGAATAAAATGGCGGTCGTTGCAATACTTTCTGTCACACCGTATTTGCGCAGCGGTCTTACAAGCAAACTTTTTTGGAAAAAATACACTTTTTTGAATTAAAAAATAAGACAACAGTAAAGTTAGCCCATTTTTTCATATTGTGAAAGATAATGTTACGCTGAGTAAATTGATACCCAACATGTCACGCTTCAAAATTGGGCCCGCTCCTGGAATGGCGACAAACTTTTACCCTTAAAAATCTCCATAAACAACGTTTAAAAAATTCTACAGGTAGCATGTTTTGAGTTACAGAAGAGGTCTAGGGCTAGAATTATTTCTCTCACTCTACTGATCACAGCGATACCTCACATGTGTGGTTTGAACACCGTTTTCATATACGGGCACTACTTATGTATGCGTTCGCTTCTGCACGCAAGCTCGGCGGGATGGGGCGCGTTTAAAATTATTTTTTTCTTATTTGTTTTACCTTTTATTTTTTTATTTTTACACTGTTCTTTAAAAAAAAAAAAAAATTTTGTCACTTTTATTTCTATAAGGAGGAATGTAAACATCCCTTGTAATAGAAAAAAAGCATGACAAAAATGACCTCAGATCTCATATTTACACTAAAATGCAATTAAAAAAAAAAAATGTTGTCATTTGAAAAAATGAAAAAAAAAAAAAAAGGCCCTTTAAGAGCTATGGGCGGAAGTGACGTTTTAAAGTTGCTTTAGTCCTGCAATGGTGTGGAGAAGGGTGGGGGCCATCTTCCCCTCACTCATTTCCATACCCAGTAAGCGGCGGAGGGCGGCGGGGGAAAGCGGCGAAGGGCGGCAGAGACCACTATTATCGGAAGCCGAACCGCCCGCTGAAGAAGAGGATACCAGGGTTACCAGCTATCTGCTGCCATAACAAAGATATCCCCTTTCAAAGTTAGGATGTATATCGGCATGCAGCGGTATAGAAGTGGTTAAAGGTGGAAAAAGTTCTGAAATGATCTATCTTTGTCTAATTTTTTTACATCACAGAAACCTGACATTTTAACAGGGGTGTGTAGACTTTTTATATCTACTGTACAAAGACCGCTGATCGGTCAGTTCTCAGATCCGTTCTGAGTACAGAGTGGTGACTGTCAGTCAGCGCTCTGTGCTCTGCACCTCCAGGGCTGCAGCTGGCTGCAGCTCTCAGCAGCACACTCAGAGGCTGAGACAGCTGCCGTTCAGGCATTTAGGCAAATGCTGACATAAGTGTCAGGATCCATGCAGAGCTTGGACCGGCTCTGTGACATCTAAAGCCTTCTTTGCCATGTAAACAAACTTAATCCAAACAATACCATTTCCACTGCATTTCAGCACTGTCACAATAGGACTTGCTGACATCATGTCAGTGATTCTCTCGTTAACACAGGTGTCAGTGTTTACGAGGCCAAGGCTGAAAATCACTCTGTAATGCTGATTGAGTTAGAATAACTGGAAGCTTTAAAAGGAGGGTTGTGCTTGAAATCATTGTTCTGCCTCTGTTAACCATGGTTACCTGCAAGGAAACACATGCAGTCATCATTGCTTTGCACAAAAAGGGGTTCACACGTAAGAATATTGCTGCAACTAAGATTGCACCTAAATCAACCATTTTCCCGGATCATCAAGAACTTTAAGGCTAAAGGTTTAATTTGTTGTGAAGAAGGCTTCAGGGCGCCCAAGAAAGTCCAGCAAGCTCAGGACCATCTCCTACATTTGATTCAGCTGTGGGATCAGGGCACCACCAATGAAGAGCTTGCTCAGGAATGGCAGCAGGCAGGTGTGAGTGCATCTGCACACACAGTGAGGCAAAGACTTTGGAGGATGGCCTGGTGTCAAGAAGGGCAGCAAAGAAGCCACTTCTCTCTAGGAAAAACATCAGCAATGGACTGCAATTCTGCAAAAGGTATTTCAGTATGGCACAGGGCTAGGGCTTGTTACCGCTCCTATATTTCTCCCCATATTACCCTGTAGTGCAATCCAGCTCTTCCGCATATGAGAACCATTCCAGATCCTCAGCTCTGGGTGGCCAGAGGGGTAGTGGAACTAAAGCATATTGTTGCGGATGGCAAGGTACATACCTTTCCTGACCTTAAAGCTGTTTAACTTGCCAAACTGGATGTTATTCAGATACTTACAGCTACGTCATGCTTTCCTGCAACAATTCCCTACTCCTCTCACCTTGGATTCTGATCTAGTGGAATGTTTGCTTACCTCCGAAGTGTTAGACAAGCCACTGTTTTCTATATATTTCCATCTGTCCATAGTATCCACTGATAAACTGGCTCAAACCCTTATCAAGTGGTAGGCAGATCTTCCTGATCTGACAGAGGAGAAGTGGGAGGATTGCTTATCCTCATATGTGACCACAATGAACTGTGCAAGAGACATGTTCCTCCAGCTTAAGTTTCTACACAGGGCTTCTTTCTCCTGAAAAGGTTGTTGGCTATTTCCCCCTCTACTCCAGTGTCGTGCCCTAGATGTGATCTGCCAGGCGCATCTACACATGGTTTGGTTCCTGTCTGTCCCTCCGCTCAAAGGCAGTGTGTTCATTACGGGTGCGTGGGCACCGCCCCCTCTCTCCAGCCACTCCCTCTATGACTAATAGATAGATTCATGCATTGCATGAATCTATCCATGGCCACCCCCTATTCAGGCATCCGGCCCCTTTTCGGACACCGGGCGGCTGAATTACAGCGGCGGGGATGTATTTTTGAAGCACCTGATTGGAGCCATAGGCTCTAATAGGCTTTAAAAAGGGTGAATTGCAAGCGCAGAGCATTGCGCTCACAGTTCACCCAGGTATGTTAGAACAGCGAATTAATATTCGCTGTTCTAACACTAAACCGCCTCTCCGCCAATCAGGAAACACGGGTGTGTTACCCTTCACCTGATTGGCTGAAACGACTGGATGATTGAACGCCTATCAGGAGGAGGGGACGCATGGAGGACACAGCTCACCGCTGTCATCCGCTGTAAGGTTCCCCAGCTTCCCGCCGTCACCCGCTGCCCCACCGAGATAAGTAAGGATAAAGGTAAGTACCGGGCAGATGGCGAGCGGGTGGGGGGTCACAGTGTTAACTTTTGATGGGCACAGTGGCAGTATTTGATGGGGCACAGTGGCGGCATTTGATGGGCACAGTGGCAGGCTGGAATTTGATGGGCATAGTGGCGGTATTTGATGAGCACATTAGCGTTTTTTGATGGGCACAGTGGCAGCATTTGATGGGCACAGTGGCAGCATTTGATGGGGCACAGTGGTGGCATTTGTTGGGCACAGTGGCAGCATTTGATTTTGCACAGTGGCAGGCTGGAATTTGATGGGCATAGTGGCGGAATTTGATGGGCACAACAGCAGCATTTGATGGGCACAGTGGCAGCATTTGATGAGCAGAGTGGCGGCATTTGATGGCATAATGGCTGCATCTCTTAATCCTCTTGTATTTTATGGTATTATAACTGTATTGTCTCCTTTTTATATTGTAAAGCGCTGCGTAAACTGTTGGTGCTATATAAATCCTGTATAATAATAATAATTTGATAGGCACAGTGGCTGCAATTGATAAGCACAGGGGCTGTGTTTGGGCACAGTGACTGCGTGTTTGTTGGACACAGTGGCAGCATTTGATGGGCACAGTGGCAGGCTGGCAGCATTTGATGGGCACAGTGGCGGTATTTTATGGGCGCAGTGGCAGTATTTAATGGGCACAGTAGCAGAATTTGATGGGGCACAGTGGCGGTATTTGATGGGCACAACGGCAGCATTTGATGGGCACAGTGGCAGCATTTGATGGGCACAGTGGCTGCATTTGATGGGCACAGTGGCTGCGTTTGATTACACAGTGTTTGCACTTGATGGCACAGTGGCTGCATTTGATGGGTCACAGTGGCTTCGTTTGATGGCACAGTGGCTACAATTGATGGACACAGTGGCTGCATTTGATGGCACAGTGGGTGCAATTGATGGCACAGTGGCTGCGTTTAATGGCACAGTGGCTGCAATCCATGGAACACTGGCTGCGTTTGATGGGCACAGTGGCTGCATTTGATGAGGTACAGTGGCTGCATTTGATGGCACAGTGGCTGCAATTGATGGGCACAGTGATGCTGCAATTAATGTTTTTTTTCTGAATTTTTCAGTTTGTTTGCGCCCCCCAAAAAAATTTGGAGCACCAGCCGCCACTGCCTTTTGGGCAGCGGTGCTTGCTGATTTTAATAAGGTTTCTAACTTAATTCTCCGATCGGATCCCAAGCTGCTGCGGTTAAATATCTTTGGTGCCCAACCCATGGGCCATTATGGCAAACTGTTTATTTGTTTTGCCTCATTTTTTGCTTGTAATTGATGGGCACAGTGGCTGCAATTGATAGGCACAGTGGCTGCATTTTATGAGCACAGTGGCTGCATTTGATGGGCACAGTGGCTGCATTTTATGACACAGTGGCTGCATTTGTTGGGCACAGTGGCTGCATTTGATGGGCACAGTGGCTGCAATTGATGGGCACAGTGGCTGCAATTGATGGGCACAGTGGCTGTAATTTATGGGCACAGTGACGGCATTTGATAGGGCACAGTGGCAGCATTTGATGGGCACAGTGGCAGCATTTGATGGGCACAGTGACGGCATTTGATGGCACAACGGCTGCATCTCTTAATCCTCTTGTATTTTATTGTATTATAACTATATTGTCTCCCTTTTATATTGTAAAGCGCTGCGTAAACTGTTGGCGCTATATAAATCCTGTATAATAATATAATAATAATAATAATTTGATAGGCACAGTGGCTGCAATTGATGGGCACAGTGGCTGCAATTGATGGGCACAGTGGCTGCATTTGATGGGCACAGTGGCTTCGTTTTATGACACAGTGGCTGAATTTGATGGGCACAGTTGCTACATTTGATGGGCACAGTGGCTGCAATTGGTCGGTACAGTGGCTGCAATTGATGGGCACAGTGGCTGCAATCGATGGGCACAGTGGCTGCATTTGATGGCACAGTGTCTGCACCTGATGGTACACTGGCTGCATTTGATGGGGCACAGTGGCTTCGTTTGATGGCACAGTGGCTGCAATTGATTGACACAGTGGCTGCAATTGATGGCACAGTGGCTGCGTTTCATGGCACAGTGGCTTCAATTGATGGAACACTGATTGCCTTTGATGGCACAGTAGCTGCAATTGATGGGCACAGTGGCTGCAATTAATGGGCACAGTGATGCTGCAATTATTGTTTTTTTTCTGAATTTTTCAGATTGTTTGCGCCCCCCAAAAAATTTGGAGCACCAGCCGCCACTGCCTTTTGGGCAGCGGCGCTTGCTGATTTTAATAAGGTTTGAAAGTGAATCCTCCGATCGGATCCCAAACTGCTGCGGTTAAATGTCTTTGGTGCCCAACCCATGGGTCATTATGGTCATTTATTTGTTTTGCCACATTTTTTGCTTGTAGGTAAAAATGTCTTCTTTGGAAAGCTACTGCTCCACTGTTGGTTTCTACTGGGCGCAGTGTTGAACTTTGTTCTTACCCTATATAAGCTTACTTATCTTAACTTATCTTAACAGAAACGGCCCAAGAAAGTTTGACAAAATTTGGTCAGACTGGATAGATGCTTGTGGCTCTGTGGAAGATGTTGGCTCTCCTAGATGAGATTATAAGCCATAAGATGATTTCCTCACTGTTAACTGTGCTATGTATGCCGCATTTCCTGGGTTTTGACGGGTCATCTCCTTGCCCCATTCATGTGTGGGGTTGCTTTTCAGCCAAAGGAGTGGGCTCACTCACAATTTTGCCTAGGAACACAGCCATGTATAAAGAAGGGTACAAAGACATCCTTCGAGAGAAACTTCTCCCAACCTTCCAAAAGCAGTTTGGTGATGAACAATGCCCTTTTCCAGCATGATGGAGCACCTTGCCATAGGGCAAAACTGATAACTAAATGGCTTGTCGAACAAAACCTTTAGGTCCATGGCCAGGAAACTCCCCAGGCCTTAATCCCATTGAGAAATTGTGGTCAATCCTCAAGAGGTGGGTGAACAAAAAACCCCCTACAAATTCTGACAAACTCCAAGCACTGATTATGCAGGAATGGGCTGCCATCAGTCAAGGTGCAGCCCAGAAGTTGATTGACAGCATGCCAGGGTAACATCTGACAAAAAGATCTAAAAACACTGAAGCAGCAGACTTTGGGAAAATTATTATTTGTGTAATTCTCAAATCTTTTGGACAGGGCTGTATATGCAGAAACGGCAAAGCCCAGAAATCATCCTGGGTGCTGCTGGTGGGGGGAAAGTACTGAAAAAACTTTGATAGCATCTTGTCAGCTCTTAAAGTCAGTACCATGCTCACAGTTGCAGTAATGGCATCCGACCCAGGATTTTATTTCAAAATTACATGGTCTTATTAATGCCATGGCTCTTGTGCAGCATGTAGAGGTCCCCAGTTTGTGGATTGTTCAGAATCACACTTATAAGTTCTGAATGTTGTTTGATAGTTGGTAGTGGCTTTAATGAGACCCTTTAATTGTTGAGTAAAAGCATATATAAATGGGCTAGAGACAATGGCAAATACTACTTACTATAAATAACTGCATTATGATCGCGACCCAGGCTTTTAGTCTAGGTTCGCATCTTTGCGGCTGCGCTTGATGCAGTTTTCATGCATTTTGCGTTTTACGTTTTTGTCTGTAAACACACTGTATATAGCTGTTTCCTAAGGAGGGGGACGGGAAGCCGTCCTTAACAACTGATGAGTCATCAGCTGTCAGCGGGGTTTCCCGCTGACAGCTGAATGTAAAAAAATTGCCGGCAAAAAAAAAACCTCGAAAAAACTGGCGTGGTGTCCCCCCCAGGTCTATACCAGGCCCTTCTAGGGTCTAGTATGAATTCGGAGGGGACCCCCCCCCCCCCACCAATTTTTTTTTTTTTAAATGTCGCGGGGTCCCCTCCAAAATCCATACCAAACTCTTATCCGAGCTATCCGAGCATGCAAGGAAAGGGAGGGGGTGAGCAAGCGCCTCCCCCCCTTTCCTGAACCATACCAGGCTGCATGCCCTCAACGGGAGTGGGGACAAAGGCCTCTTCCTGACAACCCTTGTCGGTGGTTGTCGGGGCCTGCTGATGGGGGGCTTACCCCCCTTCACCTCAAAAAGCAGTGAAATGTAAAAATAAAAAAACGTTTTTTGGCAAATCCTTTATTAATCAAATAGCTCTGAGCTGTCTTCTCCCGCCGCCGTCTCTCCCGGTGCCGCCTCTCTTGGTGCCCTTGTCTTCTCCCGCCACTGTCCTCTCCCCAGTGCTGTCTCCTCCCTGAGCCATCTTCTCCCGCCGCCATTTCCTTCTGCCGCTGTCTCTCCCTGAGCTGTCTTCTTCCTCGCCACCGGTTACCCACTAAAAAAAAAGTCACTCTTCTTCTGTGGCTGTCTTCCTCCATTGTGTTGTTGCCCGCTGTGTGGCATCTCTTATATAACCATGGGGCGTGGCCATCAGACCCAGAGGACAGAAATAAACATCTCAAAATACTAGCAGATTCCTTCCATAAGAAAGGTTACAAACTCACCAATACAAGCATAAACACAGCCCTGAAAAGATAGAGAAAATTTCCCCCAATACAATGAAAAAAAAAATTATGGTGTACCTCTAGTAACCACATATAATCCAGCACTAGAAGGGATACGAAAGATAATCAAAGATTTGCAACCCATAATCACCGAGGATTAAACGCTGAATTAAATATTCCAACAACCTCCAATACTGGCTTTCAGGCAACCACCCAAGCTCATACATAAACTAATCAGCAGCAAACTTCATTTTGATTATGAAGATAGAAATAAAGGAACCAAGCCCTTCTGCAAACTGTGCAGCTAAATCAAACTCTCCATCATGTTATCCTATGTGTCCATGCACAAATAGGCTGTTATCAGCAGTTTTGGGCAGTGGCGTTTTTGAGCAGTAAAAAACCCCCAAAAATAGTGGGTTATGAGAGACGTTTTTCAGCTGTAAAAATGCTCTAACGCTAATAAACGTCGATAAACATTGCTCAAAAACGTTGCTCACCAGTGTTTTTTAATGTTTTTGATCCATTGAAAAAAAACATTTTTTTCTTAAAAAAAAATGCTAAAAAACGCTAATGTGGAAAAACGCTAAAAAACACTATTGCAAAAACGTTGAAAAAAGGTGGAAAACTCACTGCAAAGCTACTGGCGTTTTTATAACGTTATTTTAACGTCCAGTATGCACGAGGCCTGAAAATTAATTTGACACACAATTATATAACATAAGAAAGGTGATTTCTGTGTGACATCATTTCACAACCAGACCACACTATGGAAGACATAAACGTTTTGGTTCTTAAAGGGAACTTCAAAATTACTCAGGAAATGAAAACATTTGAACCAAGAATGCTAATCCTATTTGACACACAAGATAATGGCCTAAATGTGGACCTTGGTTTTTTAAATCGTTATTCAACAGTTTTACGACCCCACCACCACTCCCCACCTCTGTGACTGTTACTCATCCTCCCTATAGCTCTCTCTCTTTGCCTTATCTCACTAACTACCCAAGTTTAATTACTATTGCTGTGTACAGTTGCTTGTGTGTGTTTTGTTTTTTTTCTTTCCTCTTTTTTTCTTTCCAGAGGCTGTCTTACTGAACATACTGCTAAAATTTTGTGTATAAGTACTGCTTAGACCTTGAAGAAGGGGGCACACCCCAAAAGCTTGCCCTGAAAGTTTGGATGTTAGCGCAAATTTAAAAAAAGTATAACAGTACTCAGTCTTTCTTGCTGAATAACTGGACCGTGCTTGCATCCAATGCAAGCAATTTTCAGCTGAGAGTTTTTGGACCAGCTCTTTGGACAAAAGTCAATGTAAAATTACCTGTTTCAAATGGGGGGGTAGGAGTTGCCAACAGGGCCGTTCAGAAGTCAAATATAAGCCGATGCATAAAGAGTAGTCGCCTTTGCTCAGTGTGTGTGCTCCAGGTCATTGACTTAGGCTTGCCATACATGATTCTTTTTTTTTTTTCATTTCAACCAACGGGTTAAACAAAAAAAAATAACTGATTCTCAAATCCACTCATTTGATGTGGATGGGGGAATCGCTCCTGTAGAGCTATTGTATTCTGCTGGCTTTCCCCCGTCGGCAGCATACAAGGGTCAGTGTTGATGGCTAAAGCTGGCGGCACTGATCATGCAGGAAAAACCCAACAAGCTGGTTGTACGCGCATCGATCAATAGACCGGCTTGTGTACAAACAGCTAGCCCATACATGGATTGAAATTTGACCAGTCCCTGCTGAACCAGGCAATTTTTGATCCATGTATGGCTGGCTTTAGAAAGCATCAAAATTAGAGACAACCAGACAGCTAGTATTTTTAACAGGAAGTGAACAATGCAAACTAATTATTTTTGTCAATACAAAATATTTCTTATTACTGACATGCTATCTGAATGTGTACTTTTGAAACCAGTAACAAAACTGTAATATATTCACAGTTTGTCTCTGACTACAATGGACAAGACAACTTTTCACAGCGAATAGGGAAGAATGGATTGAACAATGCAGAAAAGGAAACGACTGTGAACAATATTATGCAGACTATTCGCAGTTGCAACCGCAGCTTAGAATCAGAGGAGGGCGAAGATAACATCAGTGAAAACAGTATCTTCAGAAAAAACTCTGTGATGGACCGAAATCGATTTCAGTAAGTATGATACCTGAGCTTCTTTGCTGTAAATATGTGTTATTTGAATTGTAAATGATTGCCTATTTACCATTGTTTTCATATACCGAGGCTCTATGTTTTTTCTTCCACACAAAAACTATGCCTTGAATTTTGTTGCTGAAATACTTGTAAGAGAAATATAAAAGAAACCTGTAGTGAGAGTACCATAGACCAGTGGTTCTCGACCTCAGTCCTCAATTACTCCCAACGGGACATGTTTTGGAAACTTCCCTTAGATAAAATAGCTCCTATCAATACCATGTCATTGATATTGATTTAAAGCAGCTGTGCAAGGTAAAGGAAAACCTGAAAACATGGGGCGTCGGGGGTACTTGAGGTTGAGAACCACTTGCATAAACTATACTATCACTGGCCTGTCCTATTGAAAATATTAGTTGCTGGCTTTCATGCTGACCCAAAACTTCCATACTCTCTTAGTTGGGACTTTGCTTTGAGTTTACTGGTTGCATACGTGTTTTAAGGCCAACCATAGATGGGTGGAATTTTAAAAGAAAATTCTTGGGAAAAGAATGTTCTAAGAAAGTTTGTTCTTTTTTTTTTTTTCAAATCAGGTACTATTACAATACTGATTTGAATTAAAAAAGTAAATGCCACCCTTGAGGTGCGTATCTGATATTTGCTCCTTCTCTAAATCTCACACCTTTTCTTAACCCTCCCTTCTCTTTGCTCCTCTTCTTACCTCCCTCTTAGTCCCAATCCCCCTGTGTACGAGTGTTATCTTGCTGGACATATAAATTTTAGCTGAGAGACATGGAGACGATCAGAATTTTTTCATTAAATGTGAAAGGCCTAAACGTCCCCGAAAAAAGGCGGATGCTGATTAGTGATCTTAGACGCCATAAAGTTAATGTGGCGTTTCTTCAGGAGACCCATTTTAAGAAAGACAATCTCCCGATCATGAAAAACAAATTCTTTCCAACGGCCTACCACTCCACTTTCGCGACTACTAAATCGCGAGGAGTCTCCATTCTCTTTTCACGATCAGTCCCCTGGAAATGCGTAGAAATAAGACAGGATCCTGAGGGTCGGTATTTATTCCTTAGAGGTGATATAGGGGGTCAAGAAGTAACTTTTGCTAATATCTACGCACCCAATAGCCACCAGGATCAGTTCATTGTCAAGACCTTAGAGACATTGATGGCATTCACGAGAGGACAATTGATTCTCGGGGGTGACTTTAATGTGCCTTTGATTCCTACGGAGGATACTTCCTCAGGGCACTCCTCAATTACACCAACAATTAGGAAACGTATAGCTCGCTCCTTGCACTCAGCTCACTTGATTGACGTGTGGAGGCTTCTACACCCAAGTGAGAGAGACTACACCTTCTATTCCAACCCGCATAAAATATATTCACGAATAGATTTTTTTCTGATCCCACACACCCAATTACATGCCATACGGAGCTCTACGATTGACTTAACCACATGGTCCGATCATGCACCAATTATACTGGACTATGCCTTGACTGACATTCACACCTCTAGAACACGATCTTGGAGACTCAATGAAAGTCTCCTACAAGATGAAGAAATATGCAAGGACGTCATCAGGGAATTAGACCATTATTTTAAGACTAATACTACCCCTGACATAGACCCTGGAATATTATGGGAAGCACATAAGGCGGTAATCCGCGGCGTCCTTATTAAACACGGGGCACGGGTCAAAAGACAACGTACGGCACAGGTAAAATCCCTCCTAGATGACCTACAAAGAGCTGAAGCTAAACACAAACATATACAAACCCCTGCGAATACTGCCAAAATATTGCTCTTACGCAACAAAATTTCCGATCTCATGCTATTTCAGGCTAAAGCGGCGATCCAGAAATGCAGACGGGTTACATATGAGTCGGGTAACAAATGCGGTAGGCTACTGGCTAAATCCCTGCAGTCACAGGTATTGACAAATTATATCCCTCATGTGCTGTAACCCGCGGGTCAGAAGATTACCCTACCCCATCAAGTTGCGCAGGAATTTAAGGATTTTTATGCGTCGCTTTACAATTTACGTCCGACGCCACCCACGCAGGGCTCCATTGAGACATACTTAGATAAATCTGGGCTCTCCTCTCTCTCTTCTGAGACTAGTAAGGCATTAGATGAACCAATAACCATCGAAGAAATCCAGGCAGCAGTGAAGACTACCAAATTAGGGAAGGCCCCTGGGCCGGATGGGCTCACTGCTCAATATTACAAAATACTACTACCATCCTTGGGAGGTCCCATGCTTAAACTTTTCAACTCCATAGGGTCGGAAACAGCCATCCCAAGAGATACCTTAGCTGCACATATAGCAATAATCCTGAAAGAAGGGAAAGACCCTTTGGCCTGTGGCAGTTACAGACCAATTTCCCTACTTAATGTAGACCTTAAAATCTTCACCAAAATATTGGCCACCAGAATCCAAATGCATATCCCATCCTTGATCCACCTAGACCAAGTAGGTTTTGTCCCAACCAGAGAGGCAAGGGACAACACGATAAAAGTCCTGAACCTCATTCATTCGGTGGATCGTACTAAAACTCCCTGTATTATTCTTAGTGTGGACGCAGAGAAGGCCTTTGACAGGGTGAATTGGCAATTCATGATGTCAGTCCTGGAACATATTGGTCTGGGTAATACAATGCTCAATTGGATAGGGGCACTTTATACCACCCCCACGGCTCGAGTACGAGCTAATGGGGTTTTATCAGATCCGTTCACTATTAAAAACGGAACACAACAGGGGTGCCCTCTGTCCCCACTCCTGTTCGCCCTGTCTCTGGAACCCTTCCTGTGTACCATAAGATCTAATCCAGACATAACTGGGGTTAAGATGGGAGACTCCCATCAGAAGGTAGCCGCGTACGCGGACGACATGCTATTCACACTTACTAATCCAGCAATCTCCCTTCCAAATTTATTACACGAATTTAGAACATATGGTAGGTTATCCAACCTGAAAATTAATCTCACTAAATCGGAGGCTATGGGTATAGGAGTCCAACCACGTTTGCTTGCCTCCCTTAAAGATAATTTCCAATTTAAATGGACCACCACGGCCCTAAAGTACCTGGGTACCCACATCCCTCCCAAACTATCCAGGATATTTGCACTAAATTTTCCCCCGTTGCTGACTTCGGTCAGGGCCTTATTAAATAGCTGGCATACAGGCCTACACTCGTGGTTTGGGAGATGCAACATCCTGAAGATGTCTATTCTTCCCAAGTTCTTGTATTTATTACAAGCTCTGCCGATTCAAATACCATCTTCCTATTTTGACCAGATTAATGCCCTATTCTTTGACTTTATTTGGGCTCATAAAAGACCCAGACTAGCAAGACGGCTCCTCACTATGCCCAAAATGTATGGAGGACTAGCGGTTCCAGACCTTCGTAAATACTGCTACGCTACACACTTGACCAAACTTATAGACTGGAACCGTCACCAGACTACTAAACAGTGGACTAGACTGGAACAAACCCAAAGTGACATCCCCTTGGACAGAGCCCCCTGGTGCTATGATAGTCTCCCAAGAAATGTAAAAGCTCATCCTTTGATAGGAGTGACCATACGCATATGTTCGGCTCTTTTCACGAAATTTCGGCTCATATCCCCCACATCTCCACTACGTCCGATTTTAGGAACGCCAGAATTCACCCCAGGATACACAGACCCGGTCTTTCAATCCCTGAGGGAATTGAAACTGTTTCAGGCCTCCCACTTTATATCTAACGGCCAGTGGCCTACAGTAGCTGAACTGATGTCCCCATCAGGCCCATACCACTTAGATTTCTGGCGAGCTGCACAGCTCAACCATTTCCTTGGAACATTACCGCCCCCCAGGAGTTTTGACCAAAATCTGACGACGTACGAGATTTACTGCTCAGAGGAAGATATTATGCCTCATGCCCTGTCTGCCACATATCAATTACTCATTACACCACCTAATGACTTCAAATTGCGCTACATAGAGGACTGGGAGCGAGACTTACAATGCACACTAACGACACGTCAAAAACAGAATATCATACATTTTACATATAAATCCTCGATCTGCACGAAAATGCAAGAAACAAATTACAAGTTGTTGACACGATGGTACAACACTCCTGCAAAATTACATAAGATATTTCCTTCCTCATCGGATAGGTGCTGGAGATGTCAGGGGGAGAGAGGTACCATTCTCCACATCTTTTGGAGCTGCCCCCTGCTGGTGCAGTTCTGGAAGACTGTTCAGTCCATTGTCCAGAAATTCACAGAACGTCAAGTCTCAAATGACCCGGCTCTCTTCCTGCTCCACGCTACTCACTCATCGAGTAAAATGTATAAAAAATCATTGATACGGCACTTACTGGACGGGGCCAAAGTGTGTATCCCTTTGTTGTGGAAGTCCACACGACCCCCCTCGGTGAGTACGTGGATCAGGAGAGTGGAGGATATCAAACAAATGGAAGATTTGATTCTGACTGCTAGAAATCGAAATGAACAATTCTCTGAAACCTGGACTAGATGGAATATGTTTATATACTCTGATGAGGGACAGCTACTTTTGGGGAGTGATAAATAGGCGAGAAAAGAACCCTCTATGTAGCTGGGCCCTGCCGACCTTAACGATTTAATGCTGATAGATCTATACACTAGACATCCCTCGGGACATATACCCTCTCCAGATATATCTCATATGCACAGCCCCTCCCCCCCCCCTTCCCTATATATCCTTTCTCCTTTCCCCCCCACTTCCCCCCTTTTCCCACCCCCCCTATCTCTTCTTTCTTCATCTCTCTAATTTCTGATCCCCTCTCTGTTTCTTCTTCTTCTCTATGTATTGAAAATGGAAAATGAGGGGGATAGCTCCAATCATCCTTATTTTATTTCAGATAAGGTTTACTTGACATGTAGTATTGATAGTGTTAAAATAAATGGGATTCATCATAATCTCAATAGTGGAAGATGGACCTACTTGATGTGATGACCCCTGATGAGCTATGTAAGCTTACCTTGTCCTTTATGTGATGGAGTTGTACCCTTCTTTGTGTTTGAATAAAGTATAATTTGAAAAAAAAAAAAAAAGTAAATGCCACAAGGTTAGGAAAGGGGAGTTGTATAGTTCTTTTAGTGTTATATTTGAATAAATTTAAATTTTACTTATATTGCATGTCTTCACGAGGTACCGCGATAGTCCATACTGTGTCCTTATGGTGAGGTAGGACTTAATTGGAGAAGTCCTGGTTACCCCCTCCCCAATCCCCCTCATCAATAATTCTCGAAGGATGATGATACCTACAAACTATACAACTCCCCTTTCCTAACCTTGTGGCATTTACTTTATAATTCAAATCAGTATTGTGTCAAATCAACTGCAGTGATGAGAAAATCACCACAGTAACGAGAAAATTTCAAGGAGCAACTAAAATCTTTCAAACAACATTTGTACAACTTTTAAGACTTTCCCTAAGAATTTTCATTCAAACTTCATTTACTATCCATCTATGACCAGGTTAAGATCACTAGCTTATAAAATTATTAAAAAGGTAAATTAGTGCAGCGCTATATCAATATAAATTGCTGACTAAAATTCACAGTAAACTTAATAAAGTTCATATGAAGCAATTCAAGTTTTCCCATGTGTCCACTTGTGATTCAAGTAATCATGCAGGTGACAGCGTGCAGAGTCTTCACCAATGGTATCACTAGCAGCTCACCTCATAGTATGGACCCTGTTAGATGGGTCAATTACACCTTCCCATAAAGGGTCAATAAACTGGCATCCTCCTCAACACTATGATATCCACCAGAGGCTGTACCGGCATACGTCCAAAAATCCAGATCTTGTTCATGAAGTCCCGTCCACAGGACGTAACGTGTACGGAATGGAAGGAACAACGTGACGTCATCATCGTTTTTTACCCTCTTGAATGGTGGATTACCAGGCACTAGGTGTTAGTGCCTTGTTTGTAAGTTTACCTTTGAATTTTTTAATAAACGTAGTTCTATACAGATAGCACTAGATATCTTCCTTTATTCCATGTACTTTGCCTGTTTGAAGTTCTGGTGCTTGCACTAAACAAGATTTGGATCTTTTGACATATGCCGGTACAGCCTCTGGTGGATATCATAGTGTTGATGAGGGTGCCAGTTTTTTTGACCCTTTATGGGAAGGTGTAATTGACCCATCTAACAGGGGTCCCATACTATGAGGTGAGCTGCTAGTGATACCATTGGTGGAGGCTCTGCACGCTGCCACCTGCATGATTACTTGAATCACAAGTGGACACATGGGAAAACTTGAATGGCTTCATATGAAAATTATTCAGTTTATTGTAAATTTTATTCAGCAATTTATATTGATATAGCGCTGCACTAATTTACTTTTATATCACTATTTTGGGATTTGATTTATTGACCCTGAATGTTCAGCAACTTATATATTTATTGTTTATTTGTCCTGATTGATTTTTTCTATAGAAATTATTATAGCTATACCAAGTACAGCTTGTCAGTTAGAATTTTCCAATGGAGGTGAGCAATGACAGACTCTATACTTTTCTCTTGACAGGTTTTCTTTGCTAAAACAAAATATGAAATAAAAGGCTCTCTTATATAGTACAGCGCCGAGGAATCCTTTTACTTCTTATTTTGTTTTTTGGTGGGTAATTTAGGTACGTCATCTGTCTCGTATAGATATAGAGTATATATTTGTTTTTTGTGCACTGGAGTTTGTTTTCAAAATTTTATTTGTGGAGTTATTATTTTGTTCTTTAACTTATCTATTTTTTTGGTTCACAAACATGCACCTTTTATAGATTAGCACGGAGGGTTTGCATTATAAGGTTTTCTTTGTTCTTACAGCACACTTTTAAGACTGGTACACATGGGCTGAATATCATCCAGTATCAGCCGGGTCAACAGAAACAGGTTGACATTTGGCCTGTGTGTACATCAGACTGTCCGACCGGCTTCTGTTGAACAGGCATGCTGGAAAACCAGCAGCCAATCGGCATGTTATCAGCACTGGCAGCCAATGACTGCGAGTGCTGACTGGTGTGTTCTGGTGGGGGGCAGTCCCCCTGTCAGAACACAATAGCTCAGCGGAGAATTGCTGTACTAACATTGCATAGTGCAGTGAGCTCCTCCCGAGCACCTCATTTTTTCTTCATTCAGCCCACTGTGTGTACCAGGCTTTACAGTGCCTTACAACAATAGAGATCCAAATCTCACAGACTCTGAGCTGTTCTTCCTTCCTCTAAATCAGGGGTCTCCAAACTTTCTAAAAAAAGGGCCAGTTTACTGTCCTTTAGACTTAAGGGGGGTGGACTGTGGGCATTGGGAGTAGTAAAGGTCCCGATGTCAGTGGGACTAAACAATGTCCCATCGTTGGTGTTAGTGGGAGGAATAGCACCCCATTGTTGGTGTCAGTGAGAGGAATTGGGCCCTGTTGTTGGTGTCATTGGAAGGAATTGGGCCCCATTGTTGGTGTCATTGGGCCCCATTGTTGGTGTCATTGGGAGGAATTGTGCCCAAGATTTGGTGTCATTGAGAGGAATTCTGCCCCTTAATATGTGTCAGTTGGGGGGGGGGGATTATTCCCCATTACTGACCTCAGTGGATGAAAATAGTTCCTCAAGGGCTGTATAAAAGCAAGCAAAGGGCCACATCTGGCCCCCGGGCTGCAGTTTGGAGACCACTGCTCTACATCTTTGAGGACTTAGCTACATCTGTGACAGGAACAATTCACTTCTGTGGATGGATTGAAATGCTGTTTAGACCCGGCAGGAGTGAGTACAGGTATAGAAATCGATCTTCATAAAATTCACAGACTTGTATCCATGTGCTTTCTAATATCTATCCTATGCTCACCGCTGCTTTATCTAAATTAAATCACTCTTCATCTAAATAGATGAACAGAGCCTGTCACTAGTGTAGCACTTATCATAAAGCTGTAGATGAAGTACTAGATGGTGAGTGTTGTGCACTGCTTATCCTTCAACACCTGTGGTGTCTCTGAATTGTAACAAATGCCCTGTACACAGGACCGGTTTTGCCGTCGGAATAAACTCTGAAGGTTTTTCAGACGGAATTCCAACGGAATTCCGCTCAAGCTGTCTTGCATACACATGGTTACACCAAATTCCGACCGTCAAGAACGTGGTGATGTACAACACGTACGACGGGACAAAACGTACGACGTCTCGTACTTGGTTCAGAGCATGTGTCATTTTTGGTACGTCAGAACAGCATACAGACGAACGGTTTTCCCATTAGGAATTTGTTCCTTTGGAAAAATATAGAACATGTTCTCTATCTAAGTCCGTCTGAATTTTCGACCTAAAAAGTCCGATGGGGCATCTACACGGTCGGAATATACGATGAAAAGTTCCCATCAGACTTTTTTTGTTGAAAATTCTGACCATGTGTAGGGGGCATAAGACAACCATCAGGCAGGTGAGGTCAGACCACCAAAAGTTAAGAGAAGGATAAGCTGTTTATCAATAGTATCATGGGAATGGTTGTTGAGTGATAATCATCAGTAGGAAAGGTGTTAGAAATACGAATTTACAGCTTTGAATTAAACTTTTGTTGTTCTTTATAAAAAAAAAAATGGTTATGCCCCATTTTCCTTCCTTAAAATCCACTGTGCACAGGCCGCTCTTTTAATGACAGCTTATCCTTCTCTTAACTTTTGGTGGTCTGACCGTCAGTAACTGTCACAGAGAGCATTCAACAGGAGTGATGTTTCCCATTTTGTAAAGATCCTTCAATCAGCTTTGCCAACCACAACAACATTTATTTGATGTTAGATTTAAAATTTGATTTTGTAGTCATAATGTGGGTCATGCCACCTTCCAGACACAAAATAATGAGAAAAACATTTTGTACTTTAGCTATTATCTTGAAAGTTACAGAACACATTTAGTTTGGTTTTTATTTTGTAATATTGTCAGTGAATTATTTTTGAAATTACGGTAATGCGGTAATGATATTTTAAAGGACAACAAGGGACATTTTTTACTGACAAGCTAGGGAGGTAATTTATTTTGGTCTGTAAAATAAGCCTGCAGTTTCCTGCACAAGTCTGCTTATTTCATTTACCTGAAAATCCAAATCTCATTTTAGTCTATCAACTTGTTTTGCTAAATAATTATCATAATATTATTAAAGCATCTGGCAGAAGATATGGTTGAAATGTCCCAAAATTAATGCTGAGATAGACTTTCTAACCAGCTGTGTTATATTGTACATTTTAAATTGATTTTCAGTTGTGGAACTTAGTAATATTTAAATCTCAGGCAGTACAAATGTTACCATGCAGAGATATAAGTCTTATAATAAGTACCCGAAATAATAAAATAATGCATACAATATTATGGGTGTGCAGCATGTGCAAGATGGTTTTCCCTATTTTTACACAGCAGTGATTTGGCAAAGGAGCCTGAGGAGAATTTGTTATTTGGCAGACTTTGAAAGGTTTGCATTTTGCAAATATATTAAAGACCATAAAATATTATCTCTTGATTTTTTTTATATGAAAATAATTGACCTTATAGTATACTATTACATTTGAACTTAAAATGTCTATTAGACTGTTCAATTATAATGTTTTGTCCAAGTATTTCTAATATTCCTAGAATTATTGCTGGCGACATAGGGTTTTATGATGATTAATACTGTGCCTCACAGTGACCAGTCATAATCTTTAAGAGTTTGCCTCCTCAAATCCACTTTTGATCAGAGCCTAACTTATCCTTTGATTTGTGTTCTCTATCAGGAATGCATACTGCAGGAAAGTGCAGCAGGTCATCTGATAAGGAGGCCTGAGCTTCAGTGTAGAACATCCTGGTCACCAGATAACTTTTTCCATTTGCCCTGGTGATCCAGATTTGTCCAAGTCTGCACTATACATACCTTGTACACTTCTATATGATATATTACTATGTGTTGTGTACAATTTCTTTTAACTCTTGTGCCATAGTTCTATAGGTATTTATTACAAAAAGACCATTTTCTATAAGTGTTTTCAAAAATGGAGTATTTTAATATGCTGCAATGTTGTCAAATTTGTTCCAGGAATGAAAAGCAATTAAAGGCTTAAGGCTGGGTTCACACTGGTCCGACAAACGCTCCGACATTGAGAGCTCATGTCGCATGACGTGTGAAATTTAATGTTTCCCTATGGGAGCCGTCCTAACTGGTCCGACACAAGTCGTTCCGACTTTAGAAATGCTCCCTGTACTACTTTGGTCCGACTTTGATCCTACTTCAGCCTATTGACTATCATTGAAGTCGGATCAAAGTCGGATTGCCGTCTTGCATGATCCGACTTCGGCACGCGACTTGTGCTCAGATGTTCTTGAGGGGGAACTCCGCGCCAAATTTTAAATAAAAAACCGGCATGGGTTCCCCCTCCAAGAGCATACCAGGCCCTTGGGTCTGGTATGGACCTTGAGGGGAACCCCCTACGCCGAAAAAACGGCGTGGGGGGTCGCCCCCAATCCATACCAGACCCTTATCCGAGCACGCAGGCCGGCCGGACAGGAATGGGGGTGGGGACGAGCGAGCCCCCCCCCCTCCTGAACCGTACCAGGCCGCATGCCCTCAACATGGGGGGGTTGGTGCCTTGGGGGAGGGGGCGCGCTGCGGCCCCCCACCCCAAAGCACCTTGTCCCCATGTTGATGAGGACAAGGGCCTCTTCCCGACAACCCTGGCCGTTGGTTGTCGGGGTCTGCGGGGTCTGCGCTCTGCTCTGACTTATATAGGCGGTGACCCCGCCCCCTTATGCCGTCACAGTCCCTGGGCATGCTGGGACTGTGACGGCATAAGGGGGCGTGGTCATCACCCGATGACCACGCCCCCTTATGCCGTCACAGTCCCAGCATGCCCAGAGACTGTGACGGCATAAGGGGGCGGGGTCACCCCCTATATAAGTCAGAGCAGAGCGCACAGAGAGCATTCCAGCCGGGGAGAGCGTCGTGTCAACATCGGAAGAAGAGATGAAGAGAAGAAGCGGCGAGACAGCGGCGACAAGACAGCGGCAGCAGACCGGGCCCCTCGCTGGCAATAGAGCTGGAAGAAGATAGCGGCGGGGCCCGGGAGAAGAGGCGGAACACCGGGAGAAGTCGGAAGAAGATACCGGAGCTGCCCAATAAATTAATTTTGAAACCTGTGTACTGTGGTTTTTTTTTATTTACACTTCCCTAGGTGAATGGGTAGGGGTACCATGTACCCCATACTCATTCACATAGGGTGGGGGGCCGGGATCTGGGGGCCCCCTTATTAAAGGGGGCTCCTGGATTCCGATAAGCCCTCCGCCCGCAGACCCCGACAACCAACGGCCAGGGTTGTCGGGAAGAGGCCCTTGTCCTCATCAACATGGGGACAAGGTGCTTTGGGGTGGGGGGCCGCAGCGCGCCCCCTCCCCCAAAGCACCAACCCCCCATGTTGAGGGCATGCGGCCTGGTACGGTTCAGGAGGGGGGGGGCGCTCGCTCGTCCCCACCCCCATTCCTGTCCGGCCGGGCTGCGTGCTCGGATAAGGGTCTGGTATGGATTGGGGGGGACCCCCACGCCGTTTTTATCGGCGTAGGGGGTTCCCCTCAAGGTCCATACCAGACCCAAGGGCCTGGTATGCTCTTGGAGGGGAAACCCATGCCGGTTTTTTATTTAAAATTTGGCGCGGAGTTCCCCCTAAAGATTCATACCAAACACAGTGCCGGGCATTGGCGGGGATCCAAGTCGGATCCCCGTTCATTGAAAGTCGGACACATGCCGGCTTCACGTCGCAGGGCAAAGTCGGATCCAAAGTAGGACGGCTGTCGTGTCGCACCAGTGTGAACCCAGCCTGAAGGTCCAATGCATAGAAAAAATGTTCTGAGCTTTTAGAAAGTGATCATCATACACTGATGGCAGCTGATCCTTGGACATCTGGGATACCATGACCCAGTGGCATTGATTTACCAAGGCTCCATTGACACTTCTCGATTTGAGGTGAACAGAGTCCAAAGGCAAATGGACTGTGCAGTATGTCCAGAACCCAGTAAATAAGGTGAAGCTTCAATTTACGAAGAATACATAGTCAAATGCAAGAAAAATACAAAACAGCATTTTTACTTGCACATGATTGGATGATGGAAATCAGCAGAGCTTTACAACATTTACAAAGTTCTAGTGATTATGCAACTACACTTTAGTAAATCCATCAAATGTATGATGATCACGTTCTAACAGCATTTTTCATCACATTGGACCTATATACGGTACAACCTCTTTACTGGATCAATTAAAGCAAACACCTAGTGAAAGCCAATATTGATGGGAATAAATTGTTAATATTTGTAGTTAGTTTTAATACATATTACGTTGGCGCTATACATCCTATTAGAAACATACATTATTTATTGGTTACAAACTTGACTGAAGTAACAAAGTTGGATTAACAGTTTGCTTCTTAAAGCGGAACTAAACCCTCCTATTTTTTATAACCTAGGAATCTGGCATCTTAGTGTTTCTTTGATCTGCAGTCGCTGTGGTGCTGCGCATATGATCAATTATGACACTAGCCATTTGATGGCTTGACAGTTAGATTGAGAGGAGATGCAGCTGTGACAGTTATCACAACATGCCTTGAATATAACAACTTTGGGAAACCAAATGTATTGGTTTTAGTGGTTTAGTGGTTGCTTTAAAAAAAGTATGATCAAAACAATAACCAAAATAATTTATTGCAGTAGAAATCAAGCAAATAGCGCAAGCCATATATGGGCATTTTCCTGTGCTGTCAGCTACTCTTTTGATTCACATATCCAGTGGCGGCCCATAATGCAGGGCGCAGGGGCGCAGCCCCCCTATCAACGCATCTGACCCCCTGATCTACATGCAGGGCGCCGGACACATGGATTCCAATGGGTTTTTTTGGGGGTTTTTTTAAGCACGTGATTAGAGCCTAAGGCTCTAATAGACTTCAAAAAAGGGTGGGCTCGGGGTGCAGAGCACTGGGCCCCGAGCCCACTCAGTTGTTTTGTTTTAGGAGGAGGAGGGAAGAGACACGTGGCTGCTGTAAGAAGACGCAGGAGAAGCCTTCGCCCAGAGGGAAGCATTGCCCCTGCCATTGATGGGGTATATGCGGGGCCAACTGACCGGGGGTGCATTGTTTGAGGCCCTCCCAAAAAAAACACTAGTCGCCACTGCAAATATCCCTTCTACTCTGCTTAGCTAAAGTAGAGGCACCACAGTATGCTGTTGAAATGCATCAGCTTCCATTATTGCTGTTCTGCTATTCATTTTGCTCCTAGTGTTAGATTTATAGCATTTTGTAGTGCAATAAAACGCACAATCAGTCAAGCATACCTTAATTTGTGCTGTGCAAGAGATTGTGGGGATTATAATATGAATATAGATTTCAGCTTAGTTTAGCAGTATTTAAAATACATGTAATGTTTTGATCTAATAAACACCTGGGCTGAAGGTTTTTTTTATATTTGGCAACAGTTTTGTTTCAAAGGTGCAGTCCAGCGAAAATACATTTTTAACTTATGGATGAAATTTGGTGGGCTGAGTTACCATTCAGAATCTTTTATCTCTTGGCATCTCCAGTGCAAACCTACCCTGTAGTAGTACCTAATTCTGTTCTTGCCCACCTTTGGAAATCCCCACCTCAATTCTGGATTCAGGTGAAGCATTAGAGATGTTAGAAATTGTTGTGTGACAAATATCAATTTTAGGCAGACTAACCTTTACTATAATAATATTTTTAACAAAAATGTACTGCCTAACCAACATGTCTTCAACTGATCTTCTAAATTTAGCTCAAAGAAAAGTCATGAGTCGGACCGAGTTTTGTAAGTTAATTTTACATGTGTGGCTTTTGAATTTCTTTTTTAACAATTTTATTTATAAATATGGCTTTTTAAGTATGCATTCCGTGTGTTCAGCAGTAATTAAAGCTCTGCATCATTTTGCAACTATTGGTGGTATAAAGCAGCAAATGTAACATTTACCAAACTTTCACTGCAAATGAATCATTTACTGTACATTAAAATACATTCATCAGTCTACAGTCCCTCTGGACTCAGTAAAGCATAAACAAAATTGGATCATGAAAAATTATCTGTTATTAACCATTTTACATACCGCAAAATATACATTTAACCAAATGTGAAGCCTGTAGATCCAGTACAATGCTGTTGGATAGTTTTCTTTGTTTAGTGTCTGCTATGAAGATATCTATTCTCTTTTGTCTCTTCTTATTTTCCCTTCCTCTCCTTTTTGCTTTTCTTCTTCTCTTGCAGCACTTATGGTTGACATGGGGTTGTGTCCCATGCCTGCCTTAATGTTAGAAACGGGTGTGACCAGAAATGTGTTGACTGTCGCAGAGAATATCAGGCTCAAGCGTAAAATAATATAATTTATTTAACCACTTAAGGACCGGAAGAATTTCCCCCTTAATGACCAGGCCATTTTTTTGTAATACGGTACTGCGTCGCTTTAACTGACAATTGCGCAGTTGTGCGACACTCTATCCAAACAAAATTGACGTCCTTTTTTTCCCACAAATAGAGCTTTCTTTTGGTGGTATTTGTTTACCTCTGTGGTTTTTATTTTTTGCGCTATAAACAAAAAAAGAGACAATTTTGAAAAAAAAAAACAAAACAATATTTTATACTTTTTGCCATAATAAATATCCCAAAAAAAAGTTAAAAAAAATTTCTTCATCAGTTTAGACCGATATATATTCTTCTACATATTTTTGGTAAAAGAAATCACAATCAGCGTATATTGATTGTTTTGTGCAAAAGTTATAGCATCTACAAAATTGGGAATAGATTTTTGGCATTTTTATTCCTTTTTTATTATTTTTACTAGTAATGGCAGTGATCTGCGATTTTTAGCGGGACTGCAACATTGTGGCAGACAGATCGGACACTTTTGACACATTTTTGGGACCATTGACGTTTATACAGCGATCAGTGCTATAAAAATGCACTGATTACTGTGTAAATGTCACTGGTAGGGAAGGGGTTAACACTAGGGGGTGATCAAGGGGTTAAATGTGTTCCCTCATGTGTGTTTCTAACTGTATGTGGATTGGACTGACTAGAGGAGAAGACAGATTGTCTGTTCCTACTCAGTAGGAACAGATGATCTGTCTCTCCTCTAATGGCAGAATGGGGATGTGTGTGTTTACACACACACATCCCTGTTCTGGCTCTTGTGCCCACAATCGCGCATGGCCGGCGGACATCACAGCCACCGGCAACACGCATCAGGTCGCCCACCATGCATGCCTGCTAGAACTGTTTAAAGGGCCGACATACAGCTACAGCGATTCGCAAGATCCTGCCGCAGTATAATGACGTCAGCTGGTCGGCAAGTGGTTAAAGTGAATAACACAAATGTAAACGCACCTTCAATATATGAAAACCAGATAACCAAACAATAGTGACACACAATGAACAACTGCCCAAACCAAGTATATGTAGGAAACAGGATAAACTAATCGTAGTCGCAACAGAGCCAGGGTCATAAAAGGGAGATCAAGCAGAGGGAGCTGAGAACAAGATAGGACAGGGAAACAGGAGACCCAGTGAGCAGGTAAAAAGGGATCAGGCTGCAGGGTCGGGATCAGGGTCCAGGATCAGGAACACAGGTCAGGGGCACATGGAGACAGAACACCAAGGCAGGAATGAAGAGCATGGACAGGGTTTAAATACACTTCCCGCAAACAGCATCAGGTAATGACTGATTGCTGATGTAAGCTTCTGGAACTGCAGCCTATAGATCTGGGAGCCAACAGTGCCACCAGCAGGTGAACCCTTTTCTGACACTTCCTGAGAAGTGTTAGTTGGCTTTAAAGTATGTTCTGGACCAAAGCTTTAGGTTTAATCTGTGTCTATTGACATATTTTGCATGTATACAAGTAAATCAGAGTGTGGGGTTGTGACATAGAGAGCAATGTCAACCGCATAAATCAACAGTTTGTATTGACAGAGGCCTTTGGTGATTTCTTTAATTGTAGGCTTGTTCCGAATTGCTATTGATAAATGTTCTATTGTTAGAATATATAGTAATGGATAGAGAGGACAGCCCTGGTGGGTGCCGTTATAGATCCCCAAAGGGTGGGAAAGAAGTCCATTAGACCCGATGTGGGCTGATGGGTTGGGATAGAGGGACAAAATTTTGTGAAGCATGTTAGATCCGAGTCTGATTTGCAGAAGGATGGCCTTAAGGAACTCCTAGTTCCAATGCCTTTCATATTTCTGGGCATATTCCATTAGGGAAGATTATTATCTCTGGCTTCTCTGTCTGGGGTAAAGCCCACTTGGCCAAGAAGAATAAAATCCGCAATGTATGGTGTAAGGCAGCTTGCAAACATCTCTGGCTTAGGCAGAAATGTTATGTGGGCCTTTAGGGCCTAAGATGGAAAACCAACCCCAGGTGGTATGGCATTGTAAATGTTTGTGTTGCTGGTTGTGTGGAGAGCTGCAAATGAATGTTGCCGGCGGTGACCTGGAATTTGACGGGGATGGCAGCCGCACCTAGCTTCTCCCAGCTGCAGTAGAAATCAGAAGATCCCTGCCTCTACAATCAGTGATATAGCATAACCAAAATTATAAACAAAAAAAAAGGACAAACATCCACACAACCTTACACATATGTGCTCCCCCTCATCCCCCAGGTCCACTTTGCGAACAAAGAAGCACATAAAACAGTAAGAATTAAAATTCAAGGAGTGTGCGTCCGATTAAAAGGCCATAGAGGATTCCATCCATGAATTCAACGTTTTATTGAATTTTTTGGGGGGCATGCTCTGCCATAATTTATTGGGTAGTTCTGTATTGATCATATGAAAAACTTTAGATGGGGGAGTGCTTGAAAAAGTACCAACTGATAAACCAGCAGGACAAATGTGTTCAGGTTACCAAGTAAGCACACTTCTGATGTACTGAGGTTGGTTTCTAATTTGGTTTCATAAGCTGTTCTGGGTTTTCTAGCTTCCTGTACTAGCCAAGTGAAACACTGGACATAATTATGAAATCTGTTTGCTGTTACTCGTTGGCAGGGCTTTTTTTCAGCAGGAACTAGGGGGAACTCAGTTCCACCACCTCTGGCTCAGGTCTTCTGCTCCCTGCTCACCACTATCACTTGGTAACACTGAAGACCAGCTTCTGCATTTACAAGTGATAGCTTATCTCCCAGTAGCTCCCACGGGTCAGTTTTCCTGCGCAGATCTCACTGAGTGCCGGACAGGGACAAGGGAGATACAGAACAGGTGACCAGGGTTCAGTGCAGTCATGGGCAGGAGAGGGTATGTGGTAGGCTGCACCCTCTGTGGTCTCCATTTTTTTCCCTGGTGACCAATTGTTGATGCTCCTACTGCATGATCTCCCTTGCAAGTGACTGTAGTATAGTATAGTATGCTGGGAGGTTCTACAGTCGGATAGGTGCTTCAGCTTAATATTGCAACAAAGGTAAGACTTATGACAGATGGTGGAGCTTTTAAGGAGGGGGGAGAAGATGAGGGCAGAGGAGGGAGGGGTTGTATGCAGAGGGAAGAGCTACTATTTCATGCCATTTCGCAGGTATGTATGTGTGGCAGGCATGGTTGAGTTCCTGCACCTATTCTCTGAGAAAAAAAGCCCTGCTCATTGGACTTTAGTACAGCTATTGTACTGGACTTTCAGCAGCATCATTGACAAAGGCATTTTTGAGAATGTTGAACGTATTACAAGTCTCTGTCATTTTACATTGCAAGTATAGACCAGACTTTTTTATGTTTTTGTGTGGGGAAGGGTTAAAACCACTGTAAGGTCTTTGCTCTTATCTGGGCCTCCATTAAAGAGATCTACCTTCACATCCTGTCCTGCTGACAGTTCCTAAACAGGAAGGGATGAGAACAGCAACACAAAGTACAAATTATTTTCTTTAGTAGAGTACGGGAATGCTGTAACTCCTGTCAGGTTATTATTTCTGGGTGTGTCCCAGTTTCAGATTTTCCCTCACTTTCTGTCTTGTGAAACCATTGGCAGCAGGACAGAACGTCAGGGTAATTCTCTCTCTGAAAGCCTCAGATGGCAATAGAATCCTGACAGGCCTTCTAATCCTTTCTTACTCTCTCTAAAACTAGAAAATACATTTTTGACTTCACTTACACTTTATTAATACAAGTGTCTTACTGCAAGATGCTTTACTAAAATACTTTGGATGCAAAATATTTAACAATACATGCACATTCCTTTTTTATTATTGTTGCCCGTGCTTTTCTTGTATGTTTTTTTCAAATAACGAAGCATCCCACCCAGGGTTGCCAGCTGTCAGTAAATTCACTAACGGTTTGCAAAATCCATGGTTTTTACACCTGTCCACGAACGTCAATTAAAGATGTGCAGTCTACATGTCCGTAACAGACATTCACGGATAGGTGTAAAAATCACAGATTTTGCAAACTGTCTGTAAATTTGATGACAGTTGGCAATCCTGATCCCACCTAATATGTTCTTAAAATCAACATTTCTTCTGGTTTTTACCCATAGTGCATGCATTTTAGTTTTACATGCATTATGAAGTTAAAGTGTATGTAAACCCTTATCAATGATCTCTTATTTGACTCTTTTTGGTTTGTTAAATACACTATTGAAACCTCTTTATTATATCTGTTTAATAAGTGCAAAAAATACCTGTTGATTATGTCATAAATCCAGACTTATCCTGTGCACATTTCCTGTTTTATCCCAGGAAAGATACTAATCTTTCCTGGTTCTTATCGCAGGACTACAGAATTATTAATATTTTGTGGAGATGAGAGAGTGGGAACATTTGAGTAGTTTAGCAAAAGAAAACTGGGCATGGCTGATGCCACTCAGTTTTCAAGAATGCTTTGTGTTGTCATCCCACAACAGGCTGTAGGAGCTCTGTACATTTCGGAGTGATCAACAGATATTTTCTGTAAAAGCAGAGTTTTTAAAGATAAATGCATGGATTGTAGAGATGTACAGCATATGTTTTTTAGTATTCCTAGATATATTTTCTGATACATTAAATGTGTGAAATCTGGCAGAATGAAAGCACTGATGTAATATCTTTATTTTACACCTATAGATTCATTATGGGAGATCTATCTGATTCTGAAAGTGATATTTTTGAGCAGTCCAAAGACTTGGATTTGCATGGGTCTGAAGAGCAGCAGAAAGCATTTAACCATGGTACCGAACTGATTCCATGGTATGTGTTGTCAATAAGAGCTGATGTCTACCAATTCCTTCAACAAGGAGTAACACTTATCCGCTATGACCAGGAGACACACATTTCTGTTCGCTGTTTTCTTCAGCTCCAACCAGACAATAGCACATTGACTTGGACAAAACCATCCACAACCTGTCTTGCAAACACTAAAATCAAATTAGGTGCCCCGGGAAGCACTGCAGAGACAAAATTTCAGTTTCTTGCCAATGCTGGAATGAGTGGACTTGTAGAGGGTTTCATAGACTTATTCTGGGTGAAGGCGGTTTACATGGGGCATCAGGGCACTGATATGCACACTGTGTGTGTTCAAAACAAACTTTATAATATGAACCTGGAGGAGAATGGTGTCACACTGCTTTATGGACTACACACTACTGAGAACAAGTTGTTGCACTTTGTAGCTCCAAAATACACAGCTAAAATGATATATGATGGCTTGCTGGAATTAACCAAAGCAGTAAGGAAGATCAAAAAGTTCCCGGATCAGAGGCTCCAGTGGCTGAGGAAGCAGTATGTTGGTCTCTACCAGGTATCATGCTCCATACACTATCTTTTTGTATTACTTTTTTTTCAATAATGTATTCTTTTAGTTTCTGAGATCCTAATGCCGTGTACACACGACCAAACTTTTCGACAGCAAAGGTTCGACAGAATTAATCCGCCAGACAATACGATCGTGTGTGGGCTTCATCGGACCTTTGCTGTCGAAAAATCAGACGGGCTTTAGAAATAGAACATGTTTCAAATCTTTCCGACAGACTCGAGTCTGGTCGAAAAATCGTTCATCTGTATGCTAGTCCGACGAACGAACAATGACGCAAGGGCAGCTATTGGCTACTGGCTATGAACTTCCTTATTCTAGTACGGTCGTACATCATCACGTCACAGTCGGACTGGTGTGATCGTGTGTAGGTAAGTCCGTTGCGTCGGAACTCCGTCAAAAGTCCGTCAAAAGTCCTTCGGAGTTCAGTCCGTCAAAAAGTCCTTCAGAGTTCAGTCCGTCAAAAAGTCCTTCAGAGTTCAATCCGTCAAAAGTCCGCTCGTGTGTGCACAGCATAAGACTTTGTCAACACTTTTTTTTTGTAATAGAAAAAATAGTGTGGCTAGAAATGAACTTTTTAGCTCCTAAGCAAATCTCTAGTGCATTATCTGTGAACATAAACTTTCCCCCAGGTTGTCCCCCTAGACTCAGTTATAGTTGGGCACTGCCATCTAACCTGGTGAACAGCTTGGATAAGGTGAAACAAGTCACTTCAATTACACCTCTGCTATTTTGTGAAAGTCAATCATCACTGCTCTCTGCAGGGCAGTAGCAAATGTTAGTGGTTCAGAAAAGTGGATGGAGAGGAGGGCTTTCATGTTGACCTTTGGACAAAGAAATGGCTGGACAGAAAAAAGGCAATTGAAGTAGTTAGTAAATAAAAATGCCACGCTGGAAAAAATACATCAAAAAATTATGTAAAAGGAAGCAGCAGTAAACAGTGGGACAACACAAAAAGTTCAATAATAAATTATAAACTGCGCTAGAAGTCCAATGAATTACTTTACATATATATCTTGAAATACATTGAAAATCCAAATTAATCCTCAAAGGAAAGCACTCCGGATCACCAAAACACTTCCATGTACACAAATTTGGTAAACAGTCCAACTGAAGAACCCAAACACCGTAGTAGTAAGTTGCCCTTACCGAAACAGCAAGCAATATAGGCGGATGGCTTAAACCCAGCCAGGGCCTTTATGGTAGAGAGTATTCGGCTCTTTCCAGGCTCAGGTTACCGTTCCCTCAGTTCATATACACCGGAAAAGGGAGAAAAGCAAGAAACTGGCCATAGTGTAGTATTTCTATATATCATATGTAGACCTTCAATAGTGACCAACACCCTGATGTGCACATAAACCAAAAGGTGATATTCCAACCACCATAGCTGTAGAGTATGCTTACCAGCTCGCAAGCTTTAAAACGCACTAGGAATCAATTGAATGGTGATAGGAAATAAATGATTTGCCCTCTGCAGCCAGGAGATCCGTATCCTCAGTATGTGACCCAAAAAGGAGATAAACTGACCATAGTGTAATACATCCGAGAGACACTTTAATAGATAAAGTAATGCACTTACAATTAAAAGATGAATTAGCGTAAAAGTATATAAAAGACGCTGGCCGGCATAACAAACACAAAGCCGAGCCTGTCTTCCTTCTCTGGTCACATGGTATCGTCACTATGTGCGTACCCAGACGCGTTTCATTATCAAGCGAGAATTGAGAACGTCCGCTTGATGACGAACCGCGTCTGGGTACGCACGTAGTGACGCTACCACACCAAATTTGTGTACATGGAAGTGTTTTGGTGATCCGGAGTGCTTTCCTTTGAGGATTAATTTGGATTTTCAATTTATTTCAAGATATATATCTAAAGTAATTCATTGGACTTCTAGCGCAGTTTATAATTTATAATTGAAGTAGTTGGTGGAACAGATTAAAAAGGTACCACCACTATGTTTACATGGTTGGAAAATAGAAAGATTAACTTCATTTCTGAAATGTACAGTATTGCAAAAAAAATTTAAAATCCAAACTATAAACCGAAAATTAAAGGCAAGCACCACCCAGAAGTTTTAGTTTAGGCTGTAAAAGCGAAGACTATAATTTTGAATTGCTGATTAGTCAGACCAAGAGGCTTCAGCTTAAGATGTATCACTTTGTTTGTGGGATTGTAGTGTTTCCTGTCAACCAAATTTAGGTCCAGTCTGTGTTCTGTAAGGTTTTATCTAGATGCCACATTTTGGGCATAAGAAGGGGGTGAGTTCTCCACAGGGCATGCTATATAAAAGTGTCTTGCATACATTTGTGTTCAACCAGTGATGAGGTTGGAATGTCATCGAGTGATAAAATTTTTGATTTGGATGTAACAAAATACATGAGCATTACAGAACAACAGGAAAGTTTTTACTCCTTTCCTATTTATTAAATGATCATCATAAATGGCATCTAGTGTGGTCCATTTTTTAAAGGCAACAAGGGTTTCAATGCCCTGAGGGAATACTGGGTTGCATAGGCATGACATAAGAGGTTTGTGCGGGGAACAGAGGCCACTTGAGTATTTAACATTGTCCCATACACTGAGAGTTTGGAATGAAGCCAGAAGAGGATGCTGATATAGAGCAGATAGCAATCAGCTTTTTACATTATAATCCAAAGAAGGATTTTATTTACATGCATGGTATTTAGATAGTGGGGCTAACTGATAATACTTGGTGAGATGTATGCACATTAGGGGTGTGCATCTTCACTGGTCTCACGATTTGATTTGATTACGATTACCCTGTCCACGATTCGATTCCGCTATGTGTCACGATTACTGCGCAAGTGCGCATGGTTAAAAACTTTTTACCCAAAAATTCAAACAGTCAGAAAAATGACATTTTTCACCAGTGGCAGAGGGATGGTGGGATCAATGGCAGAGGGATGATGGGATCAGTGGCAGAAGGATGGTGGGATCAGCGGCAGAGGGATGGTGGGATCAGGGGCAGAGGGATGGTGGGATCCGAGGCAGAGGGGTGGTGGGATCAGAGGCAGAGGGGTGGTGGGATCAGGGGCAGAGGGATGGTGGGATCAGGGGCAGAGGGATGGTGGGATCAGGGGCAGAGGGATGGTGGGATCAGTGGCAGAGGGATGGTGGGTTCAGTGGTAGAGGGATGGTGGGATCAGTGGCAGACGGATGGTGGGATCACAGGCAGAGGGATTGTTGGATCAGTGGCAGAGGGATAGAGGGGCGATGGTAGTGGAGGGATGGAATCAGTGACACTGGAACTCACCAGCTGTCAGTGTCAGTCGATTCCCCCTTCTCCATGCTGCTCAGTGTGTTTTCTCCTTCCGGTGCCTCCAGTGAAGCCTCTTCTGATGTCGGGTCTCCTCGAGCTCCCCCCCCCCCCTGCACTGTACTGACTGTCAGCTTATCAGCTGACTTTCTGCTTCAGTGAAGGGGAGGGGGGCTTTATCCGCCATGTAGGCTCTGCCTCTGTGTTTCTCCCGAAGAGGCAGAAAACGGCACAGAGCGATGGATGACATCATCAGAGATTGTTTCAGCCAACTCGCAGCATCAGTGCAGCATCGTGAATGTCTCAATCGCAATGCATTCATGCTGTGATTATATTCAACACGCCTAATGCACATGTGCAAAGACAACTACAATGGAAGTCTTTTTTGCATGCATGCCGATGGGTTCTGTCAGGATTCGAAGGCCAGGCAGAGCTCATTGTGCCAATCTGCACATGCATAAAGATGATGGCACTGGGGGGAGAGGGGGGGGGGGCAGAATCACCTGATAAGTACACTGAAGTTCTACATTTAATACACTATATTGTTTTTTTTTTTCACATGTAGTATCTTTCCTCTAATATGTTGCCCTTTTTCGTTTTCATGGATGCTGCATGTAGGAGGATAACAGATTTGAAGGACCAACACTAGCACAGGCTGTTGAGCTTTTCGGGGGAAGGCGGTGGAGCACTAGAAATACAAGCACGGGAACATTAACCAAAAGCACTGAAAAACCAAATGTGCAGCGTAACAATACTCTGGGGATAAACACAGCCAAGAAAAAGAAGAAAGTTCTTATGAGGGTATAAGTACTGATTCACTTTGTTAGCATTCATATAAAAATATGTAAGATGTTATCCTGTAATCTTCCATTTATTCTTCATCACCAACTGATTTATTTTTAAATTTTTGGAATTTGTATATAACAGGGACACCATATTTTTCTAAGATTATCTGTACCTCCAGTAATTGAATAACCAGTTTATGTACGGTATCTAACAAAAAAAGTAATGCATGTTTTGTACATTTGTATTTAAAGATATACGCTTAAAAACAACATTTGGTTTTCTTCTGTACTAAAGTGTATTACCTAATTCTTAACATAAACCCATCTTAACAGTCTTGCTGTGTGAGTAAATAGAGAATACCCAGGTCTGTATACTGACATTTCATGGAAAAAAATATGCTCCTTGTGTAAAGATATGGGTACTGGGTTGTGTGCTCTCTGGTGAAGAGGAGGATCAAAGTTCAGATTGACTGATTATCCCTTTCAGTAGAGAACATGTGACAAAGCCTACACAATCATACTGTATATGTGGCCAGAGCTATAGAGACCCGACCCTCAATTAGCATTTTCTCCATTAAGAGCTGTGTATTTCACTCTTAATAATAGTGTTATGATAACATTCCAGAACAGGGACGCTGGCACAGAACTTACACTGGTTCTAAAGCCTAAAGGTTTTTTGCCTTAATGCATTTTATGCATTACGGTAAAATTCTTCTGTGTCACAGGATCACATCCCCCTTATATTTACCTGAGCCCATTCTCGATCCAGCGGTGTGCATGGGAGCTGTGGATTTCTGCTTTCTCCCTCCTCACAGAGTAGATTGATAGCAGCGGAAGTCATTGGCTCCAAGTGCTGTCAATCAAATTCTGTGACAAGGTAGTAAAGGGCGGGGCCGAGCTACGCTGTTTGTGTCAATAGACACAAACAAGGTGGCTTGGGTGCGAGCTTGCACAAGTGCCCCCATACAAAGCAACTTTCTATGGGGGCATTAAAGAAAAAACTGCATAGAACTCTAAGGGGATTTTTAAGGCAATGAAAACTATAAATTTAAATAAAAATATATTTATTACAAATCTGAATTTTGATTACATAAATACAAAAAAATAGATAGAATTTGATAAAGATATCACATTACAAAATTATTAAAAGAGTGCATTCGCATAAGGAAGGAAAATTTAGAAGAAAGTGATACATCACACTACACGATACAGTCACCACAGACAAGAAACCGTGGCATCGAGTAGTAGAATTCCAACGCATTTCAACATGCTTATTTCAAAGAAAAGTCTTCTTCAGGGAAATGCATCACAGTCTAAGGAAAATCAAATCAGCAATGTTATAAGCTGTGTAAAGCTATATATATATATATATATATATATATATATATATATATATAAAACACCACTTACATCCTCCTAATGCACTTCGTTTGTTAATTGTATTTCCAATGTCAGGGTAAGAGGTCCTGATCCTCCATGGGTTAACAATGTCCTATGTCCTCTATAAGACGGCTGGATATGAAGTTACAATCCAAGTATTAGCGTTCCAGCATCAAGTATTTGATGGCTGTATAGAACAGGGTAAAGAAAGGAGTAATGTGCAAAAAGACCATAATAAGGAAAGGGGGGTAATAAAACCCCCTTTCTCCTGTTCTGGTATTCGAGTGTAAGATAAAAACACTTACTTTTAGTAGGGAGTATAGGTCCAATTAGCCTGGAGCAGTCTGTGTACCCTGATGACCCTCGGTTAGTAACCGAGGGAGGAGTGACGCCATTTGGCGTCCCTGGCGTCTTTTTATATGGTGTGGGCGGGGATGGGCCGCTGCATCAGTCAATGACACGGCGCACCTAGAATCACCGCCGACAGGGCAGTCCAACGTGGTGACACCGTGCGTCCCCATGACACAAGACCCCGCCGCTGACACAGCGCATGCGCGCCGCGGCGGTGTGCATCACAGCGACGCACAGCAGCCTGGATGGGCCGGCCACCATGATGGAAAGGGGCCATGCCCATAGTTGGAAATGCTATAATGAGGTAACAACCGAATCAACCGACCGCCATCAGCGCCGTGGATACGGTGTCCTCATTAAAGGGAAACATCCCCCCACCCCATGGATGGAAAAATAAGCCCAAAAGACCGCTTGGCAGGATAGTGAGTCCTAGTCAGTGGAATGGCCTGCAAGGGGTAGAAGATGGAATGAACCTGGGGGGGTGTTTTACCAGGGCCTGTGACACCAAAAGGGGCTATCCCCCTGACTCACTCATACAGAGTGGAAAAGGGGGATAACTAAAGGCTAATAACCACCAACACAGGGACCCCTGCTCGAACCGCATTTTAAGCATTGGGGTAAGAATTGCCGCAATGTATATATGGGACATCGCGGCCCCCCTGTGTCGGGTAGGGACAGGACAAAGAGGGTAAATACCCTTCCCAACTGGGAAAACCCACGGGGAGGGGCAACTCCACCCCCACACCGGACAACCTAGAAATGCATGATGGATGATCTAATGCGAGATAGGGACAAACTACAACTTAGTGGCCCTAAAAGACACCAAGAAGTACAATATTGTAAGAGTGAAATCATTATGTCAAATGAAAAACAGTAGTAAATCTCAAGGCTCCACTTTGAAATGGCCTAGAGACCATTGGACAAATCAGGTGGTAATGGGGGCATTAGCCAAAAAGGAGTCAGGAGTGCCAGTGGGGGAACCCAGAAGAGGAGGATCACGGCTGCTCTTTGCAAAACCATTGCACATAGCAGGTAAGTATGACATGTTTGTTATTTTATTTATTGAATTAAAGCTTTACAATTTTTTTAAAAGGTGAAGATTTGTATGTTATAGGGAAAAATTTAGTAATCCTAATTGTGTCTAAGGATTGCCCTAAAAAATGTATCTTTTTGTCTGGAATTTCTCCTAAACATAGTATATGCTGTAAACGAATATAAGTACAATAACCTTTGTAATATGTTACCAGGGAGAAAGTGGAGATGCTGCTGATGATGAGATGGCAGCAAGGAAAAGCAGAAGCTACAAAGAAAGCCGCAGCAGGAGCGGCTCAGATCCTCCCGAAATTGATGAACAAGAAGAGCAAGGTCCGACATGAGGAATTAAAACTAATCATAGTCTGATACTTTATGTTACAGTCTCTATTTTAGGGATTTAATATGTAGAGGTGACAAAGGCAATAGTGTTTTATGAACTCAGTCTGTTTACATTTATAAATGTGCATTCTACATTTCAAATGTGTATCTTATCTTATCTTGGATATAGATCAGGCATCACTAAATGGTGGACCACAGTGACAGTCCCATCCAGACCGCTGCCGTCGCACCACTTAGAAGCCTGGTCTCTTTTTCTTGCCTGGCCATTGTGTAGGCCCAGCTTCTTCTACACAGCTGCTGCACTGTTATCCTTGCAGCATGGCAAGGGACTAGAGAGGCCGCTGATCTGCACGGAGGGCAGGAGCTGCAAGCAGGTAATTGGTTGCTAGGACGCTGGGCAGTCCTAGGCCAGTTAACGGCTTGGTAACAAGAAAAGTCAGGTAGCTCACAGCCGCTGTCCCGATTTGCCCTGTGTAAGGTAGGACTGTGCGTAAGGCTGGAAACACTCTTTTAATCAAAGTAATGGGTTAAGTTAAATGATCAAGCACCACACCCCTGAATAAATGTGAACAAAAAATCAAAAGAAGGATAAATGGGATTTTTAATGGTGCTGTAACCTTCCCTACAGAAAACACTCAACACGATTTTATAAAAACAGACCTTTTATTTTCCATCAACCTAATCGATGGAAAATAAAACTTCTCTTTTTAAAAAATTGTGTTCCGTGGTTCTTGTAGGGAAGGTACAGCACCGTAAAAATCCAATTTATCCTTTTTTTGATTTTTTGTGGAAACTGCTGTGAAGAGGCAGTGAGGACAGCGCTATGAATAGGGAAGGTGAAGGGGGCTCAGGATAGTGCTATGAAGGAGGGGGGGTGAAGGGGGCTGAGGACACTGCTATGAAGGGGGATGGGAGGACAAGGGGGCTGAGGACACTGCTATGAAGGAGGGGTGAAGGGGGCTGAGGGCTCTGCTTTGAAGGGGGACTATGGAGACTGCTATGAAGAAGGAATGAAGGGGGCTGTGGACAGTGCTACGAATGGGGCGGTGGGTGAAGGGGGCTGAGGACAGTGCTTTAAAGAGCGGGTGAGATTAGTACTATGAATAGGGAGAGTGAAGGGGGGCTGAGGACGGTGCTACGAAGGTGTTGGGGTGGTGAAGGGGGCTGAGGACAGTGCTATGAAGAGAGGGTGAGGTTAGTACTATGAAGAGGGGCGTGAAAGAGGTATAGGACAGTGTTATGAAGAGGGGTTGAAAGGGTCAGTGAGGACAGTGATATGAAGTGAAGACAGTGATATGAAAGGGGGTTGAAGACACTGCTATGAAGGGGGATCTAAGGGGGCAGGAGACACTGATGTGAAGGAGGAACTGTAACATAAGGGGGGAGAAACTATTACGTAAAGGGGGGACTGTGGCGTGGGGGAGGAATTGTGATGTAAAGGGTGGAGGGATTGTGAATTAACATAGGGGCTGTGACATGAAGGGGGGGACTGAGGACACTGATGTAAAGGAAGGATTGAAATGTACGGGGGGGGGCCTAAGAACAATGACGTAGAAACGGGACTGTGATATAAATGTGGGGGGCTGTGATGTGAAGGATCTGAGTCATGGCACAAACTTGCAATTCTGACTTCTAGTGGAAGAAAATTTTACTGACCAGACCACCATGAATTTTAATTTAATAGCCCTGCTATAGATCCTGTTAAATATTAAATAGCTTAAAAGCGTGGCATTTCCAAAAAATGAAGTGGATGTGGAAAATGCAGACAACTTTATACAACCTAAAAGCTTCAATGATCACAAGATCATTTAAAATATCCATTAAAATAAGAGTGAACAGCACTTCCCAAACAAAACGTATTGGTTTGGTATCACTTAACACCATGGGCAACAATATACAATGCCTTGAAAAAGTATTCATACCCATTGACATTTTCCACATTTTGTCATGTTACAACCAAAAATGTAAATGTATTTTATGTGATAGACCAACACAAAGTGGCACATAATTGTGAAGTGAAAGGAAAATGATAAATGGTTTTCAAAACTTCTTATAAATAAATGTGTGAAAAGTGTGATGTGCATTTGTATTCAGCCCCACCTTTCGCTGCAATTACAGCTGCAAGTCTTTTTGGGTATGTCTGTACCAGCTTTGCACATCTAGAAAGTGAAATTTTTGCCCATTCTTCTTTGCAAAAAAGCTCAAGCTCTGTCAGATTGGATGGAGAGTGTCTGCGAACAGCAATTTTCAAGTCTTGTCACAGATTCTCAATTGGATTTAGGTCTGGACTTTGACTGGGCCATTCTAACACATGAATATGCTTCGATCTAAACTATTCCATTGTAGCTCCAGCTGTATGTTTTAGATCGTTGTCCTGTTGAAAGGTGAACCTCTGCCCCAGTCTCAAGTCTTTTGCAGACTCTAATGCCCCGTACACACGATCGGATTTTCTGACAACAAATGTTGGATGTGAGCTTGTTGGCTGAAAGTCCGACCGTGTGTATGCTCCATCGAACATTTGTTGTCGGACTTTCCGCCAACAAATGTTGGCTAGCAGGTTCTCAAATTTTCCGCCAACAAAACTTTATTGTCGGAATTTCCGATTGTGTGTCCGACGTACAAAAGTTCATGCATGCTCGGAATCAAGCAGAAGGAGCCGCACTGGCTATTGAACTTACTTTTTCTCGGCTCGTCGTACGTCTTGTAAGTCACCACGTTCCCACGTTTGTAATTGTAGGCCAACATTTGTGTGACCATGTGTATGCAAGACAAGTTTGAGCCAACATCCTTCGAACAAAAATCCACGGTTTTGTTGGCGGAAAGTCCGATCGTGTGTACGGGGCATAACAGGTTTTCTTCTAAGATTGCCCTGTAGTTGGCTTCATCCATCTTCCCATCAGCTCTGACCAGCTTCCCTGTCCCTGCTGAAGAAAAGCATCCCCACAGCATGATTCTGTCACCACCATGTTTCACAATGGGGACGGTGTGTCCAGGGTGATGTGCAGTGTTAGTTTTCCACCACACATAGCGTTTTGCTTCTAGGCCACAAAGTTCAATTTTGGTCTCATCTGACCAGAGCCCCTTCTTCCACATGTTTGTCCCCCACATGGCTTCTCGCAAACTGCAAATGGGACTTCTTATGGCTTTCTTCTTGCCACTCTTCCATAAAGGCCAGATTTGTGGAGTGTATGACTAATAGTTGTCCTGTGGACAGTTTCTCCCACCTGAGCTGTGAATCTCTGCAGCTCCTCAAGAGTTACCATGGGCCTCTTGGCTGCTTCTCTAATTAATGCTCTCCTTGCCCAGCCTGTATGTTTAGGTGGACAGCCATGTCTTGGTAGGTTTGCAGTTGTGCCATACTCTTTCCATTTTCAAATGATGGATTGAACAGTGCTCTGTGAGATGTTCAAAGCTTGGGATATTTTTTTTATAACCAAACCCTGCTTCAAACATCTCCACAACTTTATCCCTGACCTGTCTGGTGTGTTCCTTGGCCTTCATGATGCTGTTTGTTCACTAAGGTCCTCTAAAAAACCTCTGAGGGCATCACAGAACAGCTGTATTTATACTGGGTATAAATTACACACAGGTGGACTCTATTTACTAATTAGGTGACTTCTGAAGGCAATTAGTTGCACTCTAGACTTTAGTTAGTGGTATCAGAGTAAAGGGGGTTGAATACAAATGCATGCCACACTTTTCAAATATTTATTTGTAAAAAAAATTTGAAAAACAGTTTTCATTTTCCTTCCACTTCACAATTATGTGCCACTCTGTGTTGGTCTATCACATAAAATCCCAATAAAATACATTTACGTTTTTGTTTGTAACATAACAAAATGTGGAAAATTTCAAGGGGTGTGAATACTTTTTCAAGGCACTGTAGATCAGATCAGGTTTTTTATCTTGCCCAGTGGATGTTGCCCGCCCCACCCCCCAAGAGTGATTGATAAGAGGGATTCCCTCATAGATATGAGATAATCATCTGAATGAAAGACCACTGGATTGGGCAATGGTAATTTCTTATGCACGGCTTTACTAGTATCTTTGGTCCTGGTAAATGTATACAAATACAAGGAATATGGATACATCTGCAGTTTAAAAGCCATAAGGAAGAGGCAGAGTACAGCCAGGGAAGAACATGTTCTCTCTGTGCTTCTGTGACAGTTTTTCAGTACAGTATATAAATGTATGCAATAAAAATAACTTTGTCAAAAATAATACTTATTATTATTATTATTATTATTAATAATAATAATAATAATTTAAATTCTAATTTTCTTTTTTCTTCTTTGACAGACCAGAATACAGTTCCTGGATGTTCTACATCTAATACTATTCCGTCACGGAGAGTTCACTCAGCATCTGTCTCTGGCTCTACAAATGTAATACCAGGTACAACCACACCTATCCGGCCAGCATCCTCACCAGTCCTGTCCAGCTCCAACAAACCTCCAAATGCGTAAGCTATACGAAACTGGTTAAATTGATTTATGTTATGCGATAAGCTATACTAATTGATGACATGCTGTTCTAGTAGAGGCAGCACAGTGGCTTAGTGGTTAGCACTTGGGATATTGGTTTGAAGTCTAACTATGACACTACCTGCATGGAGTTAGTATGTTCTCTCTGTGCTGGCATGGTATTCCTTTGGATATTCCCGTTTCCTCCACACTACAAAGACATGCTGGTATATTCATTGGCTCCTGTCTAAATTGGCCCTAGTATGTGTATATATGCATGTAAGGTAGGGACCTTAGATTGTAAGCTCCCTAAAGGTCAAGGAATTATGTGAATGTACAATATATACAAAGCCCTGTGTAAATTGTCAGTGCAATTGAAAAACCTGTAGTAAATAAATTAAAAATCTATGTTGACTTCCTCCTGTGTAAAATGTTTTAAATCCATTACAGTTTTGCTGTTGCGATAAAATCATTGTAGGATTTTTCTCTAAGTCTCTTCCTGGCAGTACATTGTTCAACCTTCCATATTTTTGTGGATCTTGCCAAGAGTCTTAAAACGATTGTATATTTTATTTAATAAATCAAAGAATTAAACTATATTAAAATGATTTGATTTAGTGGAGAAAGACACACCACAAATACACAAACTGGCACATGTTGTTCTGCAATAAAACACTTGTAAAATCTTCTTATTTTCCAGCACATGGAGTAGTTCAAGTTGGCATGGAAGAATTAAGGGTGGAATGAAAGGATTTCAGTCATTTATGGTTTCTGATAGCAGCATGAACTTTGTGGAGTTTGTAGAGCTCTTCAAATCTTTCAGGTAATTTTACCTTGGGGTTATTGATGGAAGTTTATTTTGTAAGCATTATTTACATCTGTACTTACGTAGCATATTATACCCTTAATGCAGTAATAAAAACATCTCCTTTACTGTTATGGTGTCTTAATGCCTCCAGCAATCACAAACAAATGGAAGAGTTTCGATAACTAGGGAACTGTGTATAGCTGTTCCCGGAATGTCATGGCTGTGAATGGCAGCAGCATGCACAAAGCACAAGTCCAAAGAATCTTAACGTAGTATTAAGCCCTAAACCAAAAATGTAATCTATTGCAGCTTACCAATCCTTGAATGTGGTGGCTGTGTTAGTTTTCTTTTCATAGGCCTTTTCCCTCTTTTCCCTCTTCTTCTGGTGGTCTAGCCAATAACACACCCTCCTGTATTAGAGTGCCCCCACTCTAGATGAAGCAGCACAGGGACACCTTTGTACAGCAGCATTGTCAATTTTGAGGGAGGGGAATGTTAGATGTACTAGCAGATTTAGATACACTGACAGATTAAAGTCAAACTCAAGCTAAGGCTTTAAGCAGTTACAGCAACAGTTTTTCTTGTTTTCTATTTCGTTGTTTGAAGGGCACAGCTCATATAATACTTGAATGTAGGGCTATAGCGCCACCTTCAGGAGTAGGACACTAGGCAGAAAAAAGAACACAGCACTGCCTGCGAGGAGTCCTAACTGTTAGTCCACCCTCTCTCTGCTATAGGCCGCTCAGTCTTTTCTGCCTAGTGTAGAAGTGGGGAACTAGCTCGCAGCTGGACCTGTGGTTCCATAGCTTTTTTCTTTTTTTCTTTTTTCCTGTGATGATCTTCAATCAACAGCTGAGCTGGGCAACAGGCTGGATAGTTGAGATCCAGCAGCAACCCAATCTGGTAGATCCAGTAGAAACCCACGCCCGACCAGGGCATTGCTGCAGATCCTATGCACTGGGTTGGCTATGACAGCCCCATTTTGCACCGGGGCAACCAGTGAGTTAAACGTCTCAGGACACATAAGACTGGACACCTGTCCTCTGTGTCACAGTGTTTTCCTGCCTGACAGCCTCTCACTTTTTGGGATAAAGGTTTTACATAAATTATTAAATAAAGGCTGATCGTTGTAAGCACCCCTGTCAGTGGTAAATGGTTTGTCTCAACCCTCTACCTGCTACATTTCCTGGACAGCTGTTTCTGTTGAAAATAAAAGTACAGAATACCTGCAAATGAAAACTAATGCAGCCATCATGTCTAAGAATCGTTACTACGGTGCTTTCGACAGCCGATTTTGTTTTTTCATTAGACAAAAGCTGGATGTGCTATAAAATTTTTGTCGGATGTGAACTCAACGTCCAATTTTCGTTTCATTAGTACGGTTTTCGTATGAAAAAGACTACGCATGCTCAGAAACGAAAGAATACATATAAAACTATTCAACACAATACGTCACTTCTGATGTTGTATTCTGTCGTACGAAAATGTTCCTATTGTGAGTAACCTCTTCACTTTTGACACGAGACTACCATGCCACAAAAAACAGACGTTCGGTTGTCCGAAAATCTAAGCGTGTGTATGAGGCTTTAGACTAGAAGTAAAATAAAGATATAATAAACAGAAACTGCGCTAAAAAAGAAGTGTCCAAAAGGCTTTATCTATGGGCATCCAACAGAAGCACTTAAGATCTTGCAAACACCATAATGTGTACACATAGACAAGGTAAAGTGCCCGACCACCGTGGCTGTAAATTGAGCTTACCGAACAGCAAGCAGTATGAGCAGATGGCTTACAACCCAGCCAGGGCCTTTTAGATGTAGTTAATAATCCCGCTCACTCCAGGCTCAGATCGCCGTTCCTTCAGTATATGAACCAAAAAAAAGAAAGAACAAGAGAACTGGCCATAGTGTAGTATGTCTGGGCATCCAATAGGGGCACTTAGATTGCAGCAAACACCATGATGTGCACATAAAACCAAAGTGAGAAACCCGACCACCGTAGCTGTAGAATGTGCTTACCAAATCGCAAGCTGTAAAGGCAGATGGCTTGCGACCCAGCCTGGGCTCTTTGCAGATGATGATGGAAAGTTGGTAATTTCACTCGCTGCAGCTATAATATCCATTCCTTCAATATACAGCCCAAAAAAGAAAAAAAATGGCCATAGTGTAATATACCCAAGGTAGCTTTAATAGAATACAGTATTGCACTTACAGTTTAAGAAGTAATATTATCGCGTAGTTGCGTATAAAAAAGCTGGCCGGCATAACAAACATAGAACGGAGCCCGTCCTCCTCATCCAGTCACGTGGTAGCGTCACTACGTGCGTCTCCAGATGCGTTTCGTCATCAATCGGACGTTCCCCATTGAGAACATCCGATTGATGATGAAACGTGTCTGGAGACGCACGTAGTGACGCTACCACGTGACTGGATGAGGAGGACGGGCTCCGTTCTATGTTTGTTATGCTGGCCGGCTTTTTTATATGCAACTACGCGATAATATTACTTCTTAAACTGTAAGTTTAATACTGTGTTCTGAAAAAGAGAAAACTAACTAAATGGGACTTTATATGAGGACATTTATAAAAATGTACCTCCATCCCCAAAATGTATACAAAAAAAGGAAAAAAGGGGGTTTGGGACTTTGTATGAGGCATGCAGCTGGGAAGATAACACAACATAATACTGGTAAGGATATCTAATGAGTGCACCATATATGCGACCGCTTTGTATTGCATAGTAACAAGTTGTAAACAGTATAATGTAATAAATCAAGGAAACTTTATTTCATAGTAAGATACATGGTATTAAAACATCATAAAATAGCATGATGGCATAGCAGCCTATTGCAGTCACAATGGTACCATAGTAAAAAATCATCAGACTATTAATTGCATGTAACTGCATCATAGTATTAGTAATGTCTGGTAAATGGACCACATTTGTGACCAAATGGCCTGCATGTATACAGAATAATATAGTAAAGCATATGAATACACGTTCCATAAAACTGATCCACAATAACAAAGTGGCCCAGCAACATAGCAGCACGATGTGGATCGCAATGGTGAGATAAAAAACAAATTCAAACTTATAGTTGTGTGTCTTCATAGTAACATAGTGGCAGTTGGGGGGGGTCCAAACGGCATAATATGATAGAAGTATAAGGAGGTTATTAGTGTAAATAGCATCTAAAAGCTCGACGCGTTTCATGGATCTTTCCAATCTTCAAAAATCCAGATGCAATGTAGCTGTCTATAAAAAATGTATAAGGAGATTTTCAGAGGCTGACCACAGGACAGGCAAGAAAAGATTGTAATAAGATCTTAAAGTAGCAATGGTAGCTTAAGACCATAATAGATTACTTACAAGGAACCTATGTAGATGGGTGGAGGGCACTGAGGGTGTGAACCTGTCAGGGATATAAGTCAGCAATCCCGGGAGCTGAGGCAGTACCTAAAGGGCAACTGGTGTTTGTGAGGGGCTTAAAACGTGGTGACCACATGTTCATAACCTATAAAAATGAGAATACTAAAAGTGACTATAAAATAAGACATAAATGAAATAGAATAGTTATCATTAAATGAGTATATGTGGATACCAAAATGAACGAAAGGGTATAGCAGTTACAGTGTTTAGTAATTTAGGGGAATAAAGAGGGAGTGAATATGTAAAAATAAGTGATAATGTAATGACCAATCAGGGGGAATGTAGTAGAGAAAGGTAAAGCTCCAGTATGTATGACTGTACCGAAGGGGGGAGTGTAACAGCAATAGTGAAGGCAAAAAGTAGCCATAATATTACCTGTGATTCCCAAGACATCAAAATGCCACCTGAATGGCCACCGGTAGGAAGTGTTAGCGGGGAATATGTATCCAGCTAGGGGAAGTATATTTAACCCCTTCCCGCCGACCGAACGCACATATGCGTACTCGGCTTTCCGGGGTTATACCGGGATGATGCCCGCAGCTGCAGGCATCATCCCGGTACCGTTGTTTTCAGCGGGCGATCGGCTACCCGAGTATAACAACCGATGCGGCTAAAAGCCGCTCGACTGTTATACCGGAGGAGCGGGAGGGGACATCCCCCCCCTCCCGCCGCCTCCTGCCGCTGTTACCGGGCCTCCCGTGCGATCGGGAGGCCCGGTGTCCGTTCGGCTGCCTTCGGCGGCTGGGGGCGGGCTGGAACGAAGCTGCGAGCGGCTTCGTTCCAGCCTTCTTCTTGTAAATGCGGAAGCGACGTCATGACGTCACTTCCCGTTTACTCGGCTGCCAATGGCGCCGAATTTAAAAAAGTACACAGTATTCAGAATCGCCGTTTTCGGCGATCTGAATACTTTGAAGTGTAAAGGAGGGATGGGGGGTCTTTTAGACCCCCCATCCCTCCAAAAAAGAGTACCTGTCACCACATATTACTGTCACAAGGGATGTTTACATTGCTTGTGACAGCAATAAAAGTAAAAAAAAAAAAAAAACAATTTTAAACACAATTTATAAAGTACAAAAATAAATAAATTAAATTAAAAAAAAAAAAAATTTAAAGTGCCCCTGTCCCCGCGAGCTCGCGCAGCGAAGAAACCGCATACAGAAGTCGCGCCCGCATATGTAAACGGTGTTCAAACCACACATGTGAGGTATCGCCACGATCATCAGAGCGAGAGCAATAATTCTAGCCCTAGACCTCCTCTGTAGCTCAAACCTGGTAACCGTAAAAATTTTTTAAATCGTCGCCTATGGAAATTCAAAGGTACCGTAGTTCGTCGCCATTCCACGAGTGCGTGCAATTATAAAGGGTGACATGTTTGGTATCTATTTACTCGGCGTAACATCATCTTTCACGTTATACAAAAAAATTGGGGTAACTTTACTGTTTGGATTTTTTAAAATTCATGAAAGTGTCACTTTTCCAAAAATATGCGTTTAAAACACCGCTGCACAAATACCGTGTGATAAAAAATATTGCAACAATCGCCATTTTATTCTCTAGATTCTCTGCTAAAAAAATATATATAATGTTTGGGGGTTCTAAGTCATTTTCTAGCAAAAAATACGGATTTTAACTTGTAAACACCAAATTTCAAAAATAGGCTTAGTCATGAAAGGGATATACTAGAATGCCACCAATAGGCAACCGCCAACGCCACGTGGGCGGCTAAACAGAGAAGGAAACTAGCTGTCAAAGCGGAAACAAGCCGTCCCGCAGCTGGCGCTTTCTATAGACGCTTAGGTGTATGGCGCACAGTGTCAACGTGATGGCGTCAAGGGCGACGTCACACGCAAAACACTGGGAGCGTGGCATCGATGCGTGATGGGATGTCCGCCCCAGCCCCCGCATCACAAGTACAAAGGGAGGAAGGGGAGGGCTCCCAGCGCGCATCGCAGCTCCCGGGATTGCGAACCCCGGCAAGGAAAACCACCCAGAGGCCGACCACACCCCCTCCACAGGGTATTGTCCGCAAAAGTGTAAAAACGAATCAGGGTTAGAAATAATAATATTGGTCATAAATAGATGCCTGTCCCTGGAAGGGGCCCCAAAAAGAAAAAGAACTATAACAAAAATGTTTTAAATCATACAGGTACTAATGATGGAAGATGCCAAAATGATAAAAATTGTAATGAAAAACATATGATCCTATCCACAGTATAATTAAAAACCTTAATAAAAAAGTACAAGCCTAAATAGCGCTTACACTGGATTCCACCATTGTATGTAATATATATAGGGTAGCATGCATGTCTCCATCCCTGGAGCTTTACCTTTCTCTACTACATTCCCCCTGATTGGTCATTACATTATCACTTATTTGTACATATTCACTCCCTCTTTATTCCCCTAAATTACTAAACACTGTAACTGCTATACCCTTTCGTTCATTTTGGTATCCACACATACTCATTTAATGATAACTATTCTATTTCATTTATGTCTTATTTTATAGTCACTTTTAGTATTCTCATTTTTATAGGTTATGAACATGTGGTCACCACGTTTTAAGCCCCTCACAAACACCAGTTGCCCTTTAGGTACCGCCTCAGCTCCCGGGATTGCTGACTTATATCCCTGACAGGTTCACACCCTCAGTGCCCTCCACCCATCTACATAGGTTCCTTGTAAGTAATCTATTATGGTCTTAAGCTACTATTGCTACTTTAAGATCTTATTACAATCTTTTCTTGCCTGTCCTGTGGTCACCCCCTGAAAATCTCCTTATACATTTTTTATAGACAGCTACATTGCATCTGGATTTTTGAAGATTGGAAAGATCCATGAAACGCATCGAGCTTTTAGATGCTATTCACACTAATAACCTCCTTATACTTCTATCACATTATGCCGTTTGGACCCCACCAACTGCCACTATGTTACTATGAAGACACACAACTATAAGTTTGAATTTGTTTTTTATCTCACCATTGCGATCCACATCGTGCTGCTATGTTGCTGGGCCACTTTGTTATTGTGGATCAGTTTTATGGAACGTGTATTCATATGCTTTACTATATTATTCTGTATACATGCAGGCCATTTAGTCACAAATGTGGTCCATTCACCAGACATTACTAATACTATGATGCAGTTACATGCAATTAATAGTCTGATGATTTTTTACTATGGTACCATTGTGACTGCAATAGGCTGCTATGCCATCATGCTATTTTATGACGTTTTAATACCATGTATCTTACTATGAAATAAAGTTTCCTTGATTTATTACATTATACTGTTTACAACTTGTTACTATGCAATACGATGCGGTCGCATATATGGTGCACTCATTAGATATCCTTACCAGTATTATGTTGTGTTATCTTCCCAGCTGCATGCCTCATACAAAGTCCCAATACTGTATTCTATTAAAGCTACCTTGGGTATATTACACTATGGCCATTTTTTTTCTTTTTTGGGCTGTATATTGAGGAATGGATATCATAGCTGCAGCGAGTGAAATTACCAACTTTCCATCATCATCTGCAAAGAGCCCAGGCTGGGTCGCAAGCCATCTGCCTTTACAGCTTGCGATTTGGTAAGCACATTCTACAGCTACGGTGGTCGGGTTTCTCACTTTGGTTTTATGTGCACATCATGGTGTTTGCTGCAATCTAAATGCCCCTATTGGATGTCCAGACATACTACACTATGGCCAGTTCTCTTGTTCTTTCTTTTTTTTGGTTCATATACTGAGGGAATGGCGATCTGAGCCTGGAGTGAGCAGGATTATTAATTACATCTAAAAGGCCCTGGCTGGGTTGTAAGCCATCTGCTCATACTGCTTGCTGTTCGGTAAGCTCAATTTACAGCCACGGTGGTTGGGCACTTTACCTTGTCTATGTGTACACATTATGGTGTTTGCAAGATCTTAAGTGCTTCTGTTGGATGCCCATAGATAAAGCCTTTTGGACACTTCTTTTTTAGCGCAGTTTCTGTTTATTATATTGGACTTTTGTGTTGTCGCACTGCATGCTGCTGCTTTTTTGTTTGATTCAAGGATATATCTTTTCTAGCGCGTTTTTTTTCTCTATTTAAAATAAAGATAATTGTAGTCAGCTTATGGACTCTTTCTAGCACTTCTACTTAAGAGATGAAAATGGTTGGCGGGTTCACTTTTGATAAAACATTCTATGTAACTCATGTAATTTAGTTTACCATATTCTTTTTCTTATTTGTAGTGTAAGAAGCCGGAAAGACCTTAAAGATATTTTTGACGTATATGCTGTTGCCTGCAACCGTTTGGGTTCAAAATCCATCCCTCTGTACACAAATTTGACAATTGATGAGAATGTCAGTGGAGTCCAACCAGACCTAGGTTTGTCACATACTAACATGCAACAACATTGTCATTACTCACTAATTTAAAATGTAAAAATCCAAAGAAAGCAGAGCAAAACAAATCCCTTTAGTCAAGCTATCAAACCACCTTAAAAATTACAGAGCATTTTTAAATGTTGCCAAAGGTCATGTTTCATAACTCCTTGAAACTCTCTTTTGGCTCCTAGATTGAACTGATTGATTCTCCAGTTTGGCAAGAAATATCAACTCTGGAATAAGTATAGACTCATTTGAATTGTTTCACATTATCCTTAGATCAAACTTTTCAAGGTCCTTTGTAAATTCCTTCTTTATACAGGAACCTGTCTCATGTCACTCCTCTTTTTCCAAATATTGGGGGCAGCTGTGGTCACTGAACAAGTACACATAGGGCTTGATTTTGCTAAAGGCAAATAGACTAGGCAGTTGCACTCTGCAAGGCCATTTGCTCTAGAGCTTAGTAAATGAGGAGAAGCTCAGCTGACTTCCATCATTCAATCATGTGAAAACAATAATGTTGTCCATCATACCGTACCATCAGGGAGGCGTGTGATTGGCCCCAAATTTATTCTGCAGCAGGACAATGGCCCCAAACATACAGCCAATGTCATTAGGAACTATCTTTAGCGTAAATAAGAACAAGGAGTCCTGGAAGTGATGGTTTGGCCCCACAGAGCCCTGATGTCAACATCATTGAGTCTGTCTGGGATTACATGAAGGGACAGAAGGATTAAGGCAGCCTACATCCACAGAAGATCTGTGGTTAGTTCTACAAGATGTTTGGAACAACCTATCTGCTGTGTTCCTTCAAAAACTGTATGCAAGTGTATCTAGAAGAATTGAACGCGGTTTGAAGCCAAAGGGTGGTCAAATATTGATTTGTTTTTTATTTTTCTTCTTTTCGCTCACTTTGCATTTTGTAAATTGATAAAAATAAACAATTAAAATATGTATTTTTGAAAGCATGCTTACTCTATGGAATCTTTTTTTTTTAAAGTATTCAAATTATATCCACTATGTGTAAGGCAGTTTTGCAACAACCATAGTAGAGATAGGATAAGCAAAATGATACCCCAGCTCCACTGCCAATATGACTATCTATGAACTGTGATCTGGTGCTCTAGCCAGGACATTCAGGCCCCAAAATGTAGTACTTGAATCAGAAAAGGGCTGGCGACTTGGATGCTTTTGAATAAAAGTCCTTTATTGGGTTACATGGGTACAGGCTACGCGTACCCATGTAACCCAATAAAGGACTTTTATTCAAGAGCATCAAAGTCACCAGCCCTTTTCTAAATCAAATAGTAGATAGGATCTCTTATTAGGACAAAACTATTTAGACCTTGGCTTGAGAAAATATTTATGTCCTGCCTTATTTATTGAAAAAATAAATAATTCCTAATCCACAAGGTTTGTTTCAGGGATTGATAAAATGAATTTGTATAAATCAGTGCACATTGCTTTCATATTCATCTTTGCCCCTAAAAAAATGTAAAGAGTCTTTCTTCTGCTTTCAAGACAATGGGGTTGATTTACTAAAACTGGAGAGTGCAAAATCTGGTGCAGCTGTGGATGAAAGTTTCTGTTTAGCTTCTATCTTCAGCTTCTTCTATTAAAGTGGATCTATAGGCAGAAGATTACAACATTTTTGAGCTATATAAATAAATACAGGCTTGCCTCTTTATGAGAGCTGTCTTCTGTATATAGAAAATGAAGAGAGTGGCTTGGGAGTGAGCCTGCTTGAGTGTCCGCATAGCAAGAGGCTTGCTATTGGGGGCACTCGGCATGGGGGAGGGGGACAGGACTGCTGGTGGGAAACTCAAATAGAAGATGATCGGGGCTGTTCTGTGCAAAACTGCACAGAGTAGGTAAGTATAACATGTTTCTAATTTAAAAAAAAGACAACCTTTAGAATAACTTCAAGCTTTGACAAAAAAAAGCCTGGAAGCTTATTGGTTTCTTTGCAGAGCTGCACCAGATTTTGCACTCCCCAGTTTGTTAATCAACCCTCCCTGAGATTTAGACCATACTATGTAAATGAACTTAATCATATTTGTGTGGACAAACTGTTAAATCAAAATTGACCATGCTATGTATATACACTTAAGCATCCCCCCACCGGTCTGGTCGGTTGGGTCACCAGGTCACCAGGATCACCAGCACTTACCCCATCTATGGCGGGCAGCACTTCACCCAGGCAACAGTTAGCGGCTTCTTCTTCCCCTGCTCTCCTTGGCATCACAGGCGGTGGTTTCCCATTCTCCTGCTCTCCTCCACAGGCATCACAGGCGGCGGCTTTCCCTTCCCCTGCTCTCCTTCTTGGCATCACGGGCGGCGGTTTCCCATTCCCATGCTCTCCTTCGCAGGCATCACGGGCGGCGGCTTCCCCTTTCCCTGCTCTCCTCCACAGGCATCACGGTGGCTTCCGCCGGTGTGCGTCTCCTCCCTCCTCGGCGGCCAATTGGAACCCTTCTCCTTTCAGCCAAGAATGGGAATGCACGATTGTGTTTGAACTTTCAGATTTGTGGTATAAAACAGATAACAATTTGTTTAAAATACTGTACAGCACAGCAGCCCATAAGTAAGACAAAAGATATTAGCTGAAAATCTGATTGTATCTTGTTTTGTGTTGTAGATTTATTGACCAGGAATGTATCCGACTTGGGTCTATTCATTCGCAGCAAACAACAGTTGTCAGAGAACCAGAGACAAATTTCTGATGCTATTGCTGCTGCCAGTATTGTTACCAATGGCACTGGAGTAGAAAGTACCTCACTTGGTGTATTTGGATTGGGAATACAGCAGTTTAATGACTTCTTGGTCAATTGCCAAGGCGAGCACTACACCTATGATGAAGTCCTCAGCATTATTCAGGTCAGACTTTCTCTCATTTATCTATACACATTTTTCTACTATGATTTAGAGAGAAATTAGATATGATTAGCAGTGCATTCCTTTGGGCAACTTTAACTGCCAGTCATAAAACAATCCCATCTGCAGTTCATCATGTTTACTGTTAATGTTGACACTGGAATTTTACATCATGTGTATAGTGTCATCAGTATATGTATTCAAATAAACAAAATGTGTATGTTTTATTGATCTTTAATTATACACAATCAGTAGTAATGTATCTTTGTTTCAGAAGCTGAATGGATGAATGTTCATTTAGCAAACAGATGTTTTCTGAATCCACCATGCCAAAAACATGACAAATGTTGGGGTTACAGGTGGAAGGGCTCCATAGCATAGCTCTCACTCTTACTTTCAGTAGTCAGTGGATTCTTCAATAAAGATAAATTGATGATGGCTAAGCAGTTAGCACTATTAAGGAGAATGCAAATAAGTTCAAAAGAAATAGGTTCTTTCCAGCTTAAGCAGCGCTCAAAAAAAAAAAAAAAAACATAAATATAGTTAAAAAAAATGCATATGAGCAACCAGCACTCTAAAAATATAAGTATTGTGACAGTTCAGGTGTTGAGTAATTTCTCATAAGACAGTTCATATCATTGCAGCAATGTTCCACCGTCACCACACCGTGTGATTCCACTCCCTATAGGAATTGCACTCACCAGACTCCTAATTATCAATCGCCTTAGTGAATCAATCCAGCTTTATCTCAGCAAATAAAGGACATCAGCGTGCAATTTCAGTAATGATCAAATCGACAGAGATATGGCGTCCTGATCCTGAACATTCCAGACTGAACAATCCTCTTATTCCACTCAAGCATATAGAAGGACAAGGAATCCTCATAGTGTGAAACTGCAAACTTTTATTGTCCCAAAAACACCCGACCCTTAAGCTATTGCACTTACACAAAGCTATATTTAAAACAGCATTCAGGTAAAATATACACTGCTGGTGAAAGCAGTTCCGATAATCTCACCACCTCAGAAAGAAACAGATCATTTGTGGTGGTTCCCGGGAGAGACTCGGAACATATCCCCAGTGCAGCAAGCCATGTGGTCTCTTTAAGGGAGACCACAAGGCTTGCTGCACTGGGGATTTGTTCCGAGTCTCTCCCGGAAACCACCACGAACGATCTGTAGGGGAGGGGAGACCACAAGGCTTGCTGCACTGGGGATTTGTTCCGAGTCTCTCCCGGGAACCACCAGGAACAATCTGTTTCTTTCTGAGGTGGTGAGATTACCGGAACTGCTTTCACCAGCAGTGTATATTTTACCTGAATGCTGTTTTAAATATATCTTTGTGTAAGTGCAATAGCCTAAGGTTAGGGTGTTTTGGGGACAATAAAAGTTTGCAGTTTCACACTATGAGGATTCCTTTTCCTGCTATATGCTTGAGTGGAATAAGAGAATTGCGGATGTGTTCAGTCTGGAATGTTCAGGATCAGGACGCCATATCTCTGTCGTTTTGATTGTTACTAAAATTGCACGCTGATGTCCTTTATTTGCTGAGATAAAGCTGGATTGCTTTTACTTCTTGTACAGTTAGCACTATTACCTTACAATGCTGGGGTTTTGACTATTTTCCCTGTTTTTGTACAGATTAACCTTCTCAGTACAAAGACATACTGGTAGTCCAGTCTGCTTCTGTCCTGATTAGTGTGTGTATTAATGTATTTACAACTCTGGTAGGTAACAAAACCTGAGAAGAGAACCAGTCATGATCAATCTATTCAAGAATCTGAATATCCATTCGTAAATTATTATAACTGTGCCGCCCTATTTATGAACGTTATATATTTGACCCTAATTTAAAGGAACATTTTTGCTAATGCTCTGTCGGCAATACTTCCACTGAGGGACCCACCCAAATTCCTTGACTGGCAGCTGTTTCAGCCTCTCAGCATGCTGAGCCAGCAGCTCCCACTCCCTCCACAATCCAGTGCTCTAGTGAGCACTGGAGGGGCAGAGCAAAGAGCAGTGACAAACAGTCGCCGCTCTGTGCTCAGAGCTGACCCGACAACTGAGCAATCAGTGTCTTTGATCACTCAGTTCTCGGTGTAGAGGCAGTGAGTGTAGGTTTGCTTTTTTTTTTAATTCACACACTTCTCTTTTAACTTTTTAAATCCTGACACTTAAAGTGGAATTCCATAATCATTCTAACTACGCTTAAACCTGCTCCCACACCCTCTTCTACTAACTACCCTGTGGAAGACAGATGCTTATACTTACCTATTCTGAGAATGCTGTGGTCTGGTCACATGATGTCCCAAGTGACCAGCATCAGGGGAGAGGAGGGAGAAGCAACAACCGCTGAAATGCCTGGACAGTGACATCACCCATAAGCTTGCTATGGGGCAGCCATCATCTACTGTCCATCCTCTTCCTGTAGCCAGCTGCTGGGAGCTGATCACTTGACTCAAACTCAGTGTCTGCAGAATAGTAAGTATAAGCATCTTTTTCTACAGGGTAGTTAGTATAGGATTTAGAAGGGGAGCAATTTTAAGCTAGATTAATCCTGAAATTTCACTTTAACTTAAATGTTTGGGTCAATAGAGACATTTCCTGTCCTGTCAACTACTTGACTTGACACTTGCCTTCCAACTGATGAAATTGTGAAGCAAAAAAATGTTTCATAAGATCAGTTGCAACTGGCTTTCTGTAATGTTCCCTGAGCCATTAACTATTTTTTCTTATGTGAAACTGTCAAAAAAATACAAATTTGTCTGAGCTGTGTAAATTGATAATTGACATTTTGAACTTCAGAGTTGGGCAGTGTGTGAGGTCAGGCAGTTGAGAGGTAGGAACCATCAAGCAAACTTCAGATAAACTTTGACCCTGACCCTTAAACAAAAGTGCCATTTGAACAACAAAGTATAGCTAAATAAGGGACAAATCTGAATTGCATAACAATGCCTGAACAGCTATGTATATTAATTGAAGAATAAATTGTTTAATCGGGCCAATTGTGTGCAGGTTTCTGTAAGGTTCCCTGAGCCATGAACTTGCATGAATTTTTTTTATGTGAATTTGTCAAAAGATTACAAAATTTTCTGAACTATATAAATAAATACAGTCTTGTCTCTTTATGAGAGCTTTCTTCTGCATATAGAAAATGAACAGCCTATGTTATTAGTATCATTACTGTTTCTCCACAATATATTAACATGCAGAGCTGATATGTAGATTTAAACTGATTGACATGCAGAACGCCTAAGTCACACTATAATTTTGTTTCCTTTACTAATTGTTTTAATCCTTTTTTTTTTTAATTGTAAAGAAATTTGAGCCAAGCATTAGTATGCGCCAGCAAGGACTGATGTCTTTTGAAGGGTTTGCAAGGTACCCATTCTTCATTCCATACTTATTAAGATATAGCCACATTCATATTGTATCCTTTGCTAATGTTCCTCTATATTTTTAGGTTTCTGATGGATAAAGATAATTTTGCTTCTAGAAATGATGAGTCTCAGATAAATGTAGATGATCTGCACTTCCCCCTTTCATATTATTTTATTGAGTCTTCTCACAATACCTACCTTACTGGACACCAGCTGAAAGGGGAGTCTTCTGTAGAGCTGTATAGTCAGGTAGGAAATTTAATGAATGCAGGATGGTTTCAAATTATATTCTGAATTCTATATTAAAAACATTTTATGTTACCTTTATACACATGAAATGGTAACTGTTCAGTATAGCAATCAGTGCAGTGCAAAATAAGTTGTGTTTGATGTATTGTTTTGCTATTTCAAACAAAATCTCTTTTGTAGGAAACATGCAGTAAATGAATAGCAATAATTTCAGTTGTAAGGTGCCTACAGACTTTAAAGCGGAGCTCCACCTTAAACAAAAAATATTAAAAGCCAGCAGCTACAAATACTGCAGCTGCTGACTTTTAATAAATGGACACTTACCTGTCCCAGGGTCCAGCGATGTCGGCAGCCGAAGCCGATCGCTCGTCTCTCGGGTGCCCTCACCGCCATCCTCAGTCAGGGAATCAGGAAGTGAAGCTGTGCGGCTTCACTGCCCGGTTCCCTACTGCGCATGCGCGAGTCACTCTGCGCGTCTACACTGGTTCCCGTTGTGTTGTGGGAACTGTGTGTTTCCCAGAACACAATGGGGGGGGGGGCGGGCATTTGTGGCTAGCTGCAGCTAGCTATTCCCGGAAGTGGGTGCAGATACCTGTATTATACAGGTATCTGCACCCCCCTCCCCCCTGAAAGGTGCCAATTGAGGCACCGGAGGGGGGGAGGAATCCGATGAGCGGAAGTTCCACTTTAGGGTGGAACTCCGCTTTAAATGCAGGTCACCCAATGAAGGATCAATATGCAAACATTTATATTCATGTTAAGCAAATGTACGTGTTTTCTTCCTAAGAAGAGTGTACTGAAGAGAATTCCCCACCGACAACCTTCCTCGGGAAAACAGCAGTAAATTGGTCTTACAAAGTTCATTATGGCTAAAAGACGTTTCCTACCTATAAAGGCATTTAGCAGGGAATGCTTGTTGCTTTCTGAGAGGGCCTGTAGACAAACAGTCCTCCAGCTGACAAGAATAATTTGAATATTCTCTGATGACTGTAGGCTTCTTTAGACTGGCCATAGATGGGCAGATAATTCCCTAAAATGACAGGTGGGGAGATATTTGCCTTTCCTCACATGAGTTGTTGCAGCATTGAGACACCTTGATTCAAGTGTATAGTATGTATAAATCTCCATGTAAAATAATAAGTGCCTCCAGCTGCTTGAAGCACTCATTATCACTCTCAAAGCCAAACTCTAGCAATTGCACAAAAAAACCTTGCAGTGTGCCCCACTCCATATTGCAAGAGTTTAATGCTTGTTAAGCTTAGAGATAGAGGAATATGCTGTAATGCTTTAGTTATGCTCTGCTTTAAATGCCCTCCCCTTCTCCCCAGTGCTTTGGGTTGAGGATGAGCCCTCACCATTCTCACATAATATGTAAGGCTTTTGGTCCAGAATTGTACTTGACAATGTCGGCATGTGACAACCAACCAGAGAACCTTAGAGAAGAGGCTTCAGGGAACCAGTCACAGAGCATTGAGGGAGTCCACTTGAGCAAGGAATGCAAATTTTACAGCTCATTCATCTGTTTCAAGACCTAAAGTGTTACTAAACCCAGGACCCCGCATTCACTATATTTTGTTTCCCATGCAATTATTTTAGTAAATATAAACTGCTAAATACCTTTTCGCATTAGCAGTATACAGTGGGGAGAATAATTATTTGATCCCCTGCAGATTTTGTAAAGTTGTCCACTTACATAAAAATGAAGGGTCTTTAATTTTTAATGGGTGTATTTTAAATGATGGAGACAGAATATTAACCAAAAATCCAGGGAAAACACATGAGACAAAAGTTATAAATTGAGTTGCAGTTCAGTGAGTAAAATAAGTGTTTGATCCCCAAGCAAAACATGACTTAGTACTTGGTGGAGAAACCCTTGTTGGCAAGCACAGAGGTGACGTTTCTTGTAGTTGGTGACCAGGTTTGCAGAAATCTCAGGAGGGATTTTGGTCCACTCTTCTTTACAGATCTTCGCTAAATCCTTAAGGTTTCTTGCCTGCCTCTTGTCAACTCGAAGTTTCAGCTCCCTCCTGAAAATTTTCTATAGGATTAAGGTCTGGAGACTGACTGGGCCACTCCATGACCTTAATGTGCTTCTTCTTGAGCCACTCCTTTGTTGCCTTGGCGGTACCTTTAGCAGAGAAACAGCCCCAAAGCCAAATGGGGCTTGACTGTAGGGATGGTGTTACATAGTTACATAGTTACATAGTAGGTGAGGTTGAAAAAAGACACAGGTCCATCAAGTCCAACCTATGTGTGTGATTATGTGTCAGTATTACCTTACATATCCCTGTATGTTGCGGTCATTCAGGTGATTATCTAATAGTTTCTTGAAGCTTTCAATGCTCCCCGCTGAGACCACCGCCTGTAAAAAGGGAATTCCACATCCTTACCGCTCTTACAGTAAAGAACCCTCTACGTAGTTTAAGGTTAAACCTCTTTTCTTCTAATTGTAATGAGTGGCCCCGAGTCTTATTAAACTCTCTTCTGCGAAAAAGTTTTATCCCTATTGTGAGGTCACCAGTACAGTATTTGTAAATTGAAATCATATCCCCTCTCAAGCGTCTCTTCTCCAGAGAGAATAAGTTCAACGATCGCAACCTTTCCTCATAACTAAGATCCTCCAGACCCTTTATTAGCTTTGTTGCCCTTCTATGTACTCGCTCCATTTCCAGTACATCCTTCCTGAGGACTGGTGCCCAGAACTGGACAGCATACTCCAGGTGCGGCCGGACCAGAGTCTTGTAGAGCGGGAGAATTATCGTTTTATCTCTTTTAATACATGCCAATATTCTGTTTGCCTTATTAGCAGCAGCTTGGCATTGCATGCCATTGCTGAGCCTATCATCTACTAGGACCCCCAGGTCCTTTTCCATCCTAGATTCCCCCAGAGGTTCTCCCCCCAGTGTATAGATTGCATTCATATTTTTTGCCACCCAAATGCATTATTTTACATTTTTCTACATTGAACCTCATTTGCCATGTAGTCGCCCACCCCATTAATTTGTTCAGGTCTTTTTGCAAGGTTTCCACATCCTGCGGAGAAGTTATTGCCCTGCTTAGCTTAGTATCGTCTGCAAATACAGAGATTGAACTGTTTATCCCATCCTCCAGATCGTTTATAAACAAATTAAATAGGATTGGTCCCAGCACAGAACCCTGGGGAACCCCACTACCCACCCCTGACCATTCTGAGTACTCCCCATTTATCACCACCCTCGCCCTTGTAGCCAGTTTTCAATCCAGGTACTCACCCTATGGTCCATGCCAACGGACCCTATTTTGTACAGTAAACGTTTATGGGGAACTGTGTCAAATGCTTTTGCAAAATCCAGATACACCACGTCTACGGGCCTTCCTTTATCTAGATGGCAACTCACCTCCTCATAGAAGGTTAATAGATTGGTTTGGCAAGAACGATTCTTCATGAATCCATGCTGATTACTGCTAATGATATCATTCTTATTACTAAAATCTTGTATATAGTCCCTTATCATCCCCTCCAAGATTTTACATACTATTGATGTTAGGCTAACTGGTCTGTAATTCCCAGGGATGTATTTTGGGCCCTTTTTAAATATTGGTGCTACATTGGCTTTTCTCCAATCAGCTGGTACCATTCCAGTCAATAGACTGTCTGTAAAAATTAGGAACAATGGTCTGGCAATCACCTGACTGAGTTCCCTAAGTACCCTCGGATGCAAGCCATCTGGTCCCGGTGATTTATTAATGTTAAGTTTCTCAAGTCTAATTTTAATTCCGTCCTCTGTTAACCATGGAGGTGCTTCCTGTGTTGTGTCATGAGGATAAACACTGCAGTTTTGGTTACTGAAGCCCCCCGATTCACTCGTGAAGACTGAGAAGAATAAATTCAATACCTTTGCCATCTCCCCATCCTTTGTAACCAGATGTCCTTCCTCATTCTTTATGGGGCCAATATGGTCTGTCCTCCCTTTTTTACTGTTTACATACTTAAAGAATTTCTTGGGATTTTTTTTGCTCTCCTCCGCTATGTGTCTTTCATGTTCTATCTTAGCCGTCCTAATTGCACCCTTACATTTCTTATTGCATTCTTTATAAAGTCTGAATGCTGAGGATGATCCCTCAACCTTGTATTTTTTGAAGGCCTTCTCCTTTGCTTTTATATGCATTTTTACATTGGAGTTAAGCCATCCAGGATTTTTGTTCGCTCTTTTAAATTTATTACCCAATGGGATACATTGGCTAATGCCCTTATTTAATATGCTCTTAAAGCAAACCCATCTCTCCTCCGTATTCTTTGTTCCTAATATTTTATCCCAATTTATGCCTTTTAGCAAGGTTTGTAGTTTAGGGAAGTTGGCTCTTTTGAAATTCAGTGTCTTTGTATTCCCTTTATGTTTCCTATTTGTGTGATTTATACTGAAACTAATTGACCTGTGATCGCTGTTACCTAAATTGCCCCGTATTTCCACATCTGTGATTAGGTCTGTATTGTTGGTAATCAGTAGATCCAGTAATGTTTTATTTCTAGTTGGTGCGTCTACCATCTGACCCATAAAATTGTCCTGCAAGACATTAAGGAACTGGCGAGCCTTAAATGAATGCGCGGTTCCCTCCGCCCAGTCTATGTCTGGATAATTAAAATCCCCCATTATGATAACACTTCCCATCCTTGCTGCTAATCCAATTTGTGATAGGAGATCCATCTCCACTTCCTCCTTCAGGTTAGGGGGCCTATAGCATACTCCCAGTATTATTTTCCCCTTAGCTTCATCCCTTTGGAGCTCTACCCATAAGGATTCCACCTCCTCTCTAGCTCCCTCAGTGATGTCATCTCTCACATTCGCTTGTACATTATTCTTGATATATAGGCATACCCCTCCCCCTTTTTTACCCTCTCTATCCTTGCGGTATAGGGTATACCCTTGAATGTTTGCCAGCCAATCATGAGAGCTGTTGAACCAGGTCTCTGAAATTCCCACAAAATCCAAATCCTCCTTGTACAACAGTATCTCTAGTTCACCCATCTTGTCTGCCATGCTCCTGGCATTGGTGAACATGCCACATAGTTTAGACCGGTCGCATATTGTCCTCATATTGGGTGTTTCAAAATTGCAACTAGGACTTGCTACTATACTCACCTTGTGTTTTTGTGCTTTGGTTAACCTACCACTAATGCCCCCAACACTACCCTCTGGAATATCATCCGCGCTGGCTATCACTGTCACTATCACTGTGTTTTTAGGGTCATAGTCAGCATTTTTTTTCCTCCAAACACGGCGAGTCCCCCTCCTCAAGAAGGCATGACAATGACCCAAAACAAAACAAGAAAGGAGTGGCTCAAGAAGAAACATATTAAGGCCATGGAGTGGCCTAGACAATCTCTAGACCTTAAAGTGGTGTTCTGGCCAAAATTATACTTTTTAAATAAAAATACCCATATAATACACAAGCTTAATGTATTCTAGTAAAGTTAGTCTGTAAACGAAGGTCTGTTTTGTTCGTTTATAGCAGTAGTTTTTTTTATTTTATAAACTTACAGCAGGCCGTGGCCATCTTAAGTGTGGGCATCTGAAGCCAGACTGTATTTCTTCCTGGATCTCATCCTTGCAGATCTCGCACAGGCTCAGTGCAGCACAAGCAGTGTAATAGGTTTCAGGTCAGAGTTTCCATAGCAACGGCAGTGTCAGAGGAAGTTGCCGCCCCTTCCCAGAAGGCATTGCAAACAGGAAATGATGCGACGAGCCACGGCTAGGGAGGAGGAAGTGAAAAATGAATACAGCAGATATACAGTAGGTGCTGAGAAAAAAAAATTTAAAATATCCAATTCGTTTGCAGTGCACAGTTTAGTGAGGGATGCTGAAGAGTTGTAAAAGTGGGTATCCTATAGAAAATTTATGGAGGGAGCTGAAACTTCAAGTTGTCAAGCGACAGCCAAGAAACCTTAAGGATTTAGAGATCTGTATAGAAGAGTGAACCAAAATCCCTCCTGAGATGTGTGTGCAAACCTGTTCGCTAGCTATAAGAAACGTCTTACCTCTGTGCTTGCCAGAAAGGGTTTCTCCACCAAGTACTAAGTCATGTTTTTCTGGGGGATCAAATACTTATTTTACTCACTGAAAGCAACTCAATTTATAACATTTGTTTCATGTGTTTGGATTTTTTTTTTTTTTTTTGAAAATCTTTTTTATTGTATTTTTAGACAAACAAACAAAGAAAAATTAAGATAACAAATCTTACAAAGAATTTAACAACAGTGCTTAACAGTTATTCATGTGTTGAATAAATTTCAAGTCATTTATGGCTTCATATATGTATTTAGTCGGAGTGCAATAAGGCTTCAAGGATTATTAGTGTCTCTTTCCCCTTTTTTGAAGTATGTTATTTCTTAGTCATGTATAGTATCCTCCACTCTCCCTCCTAGGCTCAACTGGATATGCTTTTAAGTATGATTATCTATTTACCTTATTTATTATTCCCTATCTTCAGCCTTCAAGCTGTAGTTGGTTCAGCAAGCCAAGCACGCCAGATTTTGTCATATTTCTGGGGGCACCCTCTATTGATATATGTGTCTTTGTATAATGGAAGACTCTCATTGACGAGACGCCTCCATTGGGCCAAGGAAGGTACCGTAGGTTTTTTCCAGTGCATAGCAATGTTTTTCCTGGCATAAAAGAGCAGCAGCCCAATTAAGGTTCTTTTTGCCACTGTTGGCACCAATGTCCCCACCAGGCCCAGAAGACACACCTCCATCGTCGCCGGCGTCGCGACCGAGGCCACCAGATCAATCGTATCTAGCACCTCGGTCCAATACCGCCGAACGATAGGGCAGGTCCAAAAAATATGTGTAAAGTCTCCCGGTGAGGCGCGACACCTCCAGCACTTCGCCGAGTGTTCAGGTTTCATTTTATGAAGTCTATATGGTGTAAAGTATGCTCTATGCACTATTTTAAATTGCACTAGTCTGTCTCTTAATGAAACCAGGGAACTAAAGGGGAAATCCCACACATCATCCCAGTCATCGTTGTCCAGTGTTGGAATGTCCCTTTGCCAGCGGGACCACAGTTTGTCCATGGGTTGGAGAGACACAAATATCAGGTGTTCATAAAGATGAGAGGTTGGTTTTTCGGCGCATCTAGTGCGGAGTGTCTTTTCCAACCCGGACTGGACAACCACGCAGGAGGACCGCGGGTACTGTGCGGTAAAAGCATGAGAAAGTTGTAGGTAGCGGAATATGTAATAATTTGGTATATTATACATCTGTGAGAGTTGGGACAGAGGGATCAACGTGTTGTTTGAAATTATCTGAGATATTAGTTTGACACCGTATTTGGTCCAAGCATATGGGTTAAGCATTTTATAAAAGTGGGGAATATTTGGGTTTAGCCAAATTGGAGCGTTGGGTGAGACTTCATTGTGCCCGTATTTTTCTATCGCCAGTCCTGTCCTCCATGCACGTATAGTGGTGCGCATAGAGGGCGTCAAGGAGTATGGGGCCTTAAGTCCTCTGTAGACCAGAAATTTAAGTGCTTCCAATGACCCCATAACCGCCGCCTCTAGAGCCGTAGCTGCATTAGATTTATCTGGATCCAACCACCAGGTCATCGTTACCAACTGTGCGGCGAGGTAATACTTATGGCAATCTGGGAATGCCATTCCCCCCTGTGTTGTCGGTCTCATCAGGGTACTCATTTTATACCTTGGCGATGAGGGGCCCCACAGGAAGGAGGAGAAGATCTGGTTGAGCTTATTAAAGAAAGATTTGGGAATCCACTGCGGGGAGTGCCTAAAAAGATAGGTGAGCTTTGGGATAACTTTCATTTTGAGAAGGTTAACTCGGCCCCACAGCGACAACGGTAGCCTCCCCCATGCCTTAAGTTTAATCTTTATGTCTTGTACCAGTGGGTCTAGATTAAGATGGATGTACTCAGTGTCTCTGGGGGAAACAATAACACCCAGGTATTTGAAGGTGTCCACCCATTGTAAGGGGACATCCGGAGGGAACCTATTTTTGCAGTTTGGTCTATTGGAAACAGTAAGGATTTGGACCAATTTACCCTTAGCCCAGTGACCCTAGCAAAAGTGTTCAGTATTGTTAGTGCTCCCTGCAACGATGGACCCGCGTCACCGAGAAAAAGTAGCATGTCGTCGGCATACAGGGCCACCCTCTCCTCCAGCAGGCCGATGCGCAGGCCCCTGATGTGTGGGGTAGTGCGCAGCGCCTCCGCCACTGGCTCAATGGCAAGGGCAAAGAGTGCCGGAGAGAGAGGGCAGCCCTGCCTCGTTCCCCTGGAAAGGCTGAAGGGATCCGACAATCCGTCTGCCAATCGCACCGCGGAGGTAGGACGTTTGTATATTACCTGAAGCCATTTAATAAAAAGCAAAGGGAACCCCATCCTACGCAAAGTCTCCCATAAGAAGGGCCATTCGACAGTGTCGAAAGCCTTTTCGACATCTAATGAGGCAATCGTTCGAGAACCCCCATTGACGTGTTGGGCATGGATATTTGTAAAGAGTCTACGGAGGTTGACATCCGTGGCTCTGCGGGGCATGAACCCTGTCTGGTCTGGGTCCACCACTGAGGGCAGCATGGGATACAACCTAATAGCAAGAAGTTTTGTTAGGATTTTGAAGTCACTGTTTAGTAGCGCTATGGGTCTGTATGACGCACAGGAGGTAGGATCTTTCTGCGGCTTGTATATTAGGATCAGGTGGGCGTGATACATAGAATCAGGTAGGTTCCCCTTCCGCAAGGCATTTCGTATAGAGTGATGCTAATTGCGGTGCCAGCATCTCCCCGTGTGTTTTGTAAAAATCTATTGGTAGCCCATCCGGGCCCGGTGCCTTTCCGGAGGGGAAGGATTGGATAGCGTTTAGTACCTCTAAAGCAGTAAAGGGTTGCACCAATGTCTCACGTTCCGCGTCCGACAGCCACCCGAGAGCCAGAGGATCTAGCAGACCCCCCAGCTCCTCGGGCCGAAAATCGGCCGGTAGACCGGAGGCATAGAGGGTTTTATAAAAGTTATTAAATTCTTTTAGTATGTCTGAGGGAGTTGTTGCCGTCTCGCCCCCCGGAGCGACTATTGTAGAAATGAGTGTAAGTGGTTGGTCATGCTGGGCCATCATGGCTAGAAGTCGGCCATTCCTGTCACCCTGTTCAAAGAATCGTTGCTTATTTTTATATATTCCTAACCTTGTGATTTCTGCCAGGTGTAGGTTTAGTTCCCTCTGGGCAGCTGCCAGACGGTCAAAGTTGTCTGTGTTGGGGTCTAAATTGTATGTGTTTGTATGGTCTAGTACCAACTGTTGTAGGGACTGCGTCTCTAATGTCTGTTTCTTTCTGACAGCTGCGATGGAGGAAATATATTGCCCCCTAGTGTACGCCTTGAAGGCATCCCAGGCGACATCTGGAGGAGAGGATCCCGTGTTCCTCTCCCAGTACTCGCTCAGCAGCCCCGGCATCTCATCTACGATATCCATATGGGAAATCCATTCCGCACCCAGCCTCCACAGCGCTGCACTGCGGAAGGCGGGGGCACGAAAGGACACCTTCAGGGGGCTATGATCCGACAACCCACTAGGTAAATACTCCGCCTCCAGCACGTCTGCCAGAAGGGGCGGATTGGCGAATGCCAAGTCTATCCGCGAGGCAGTTTTGTGGGAGGCCGAGAAGCAGGAGTAGGATCTGGTAGACGGGTGCTTCCATCTCCATACCTCGTCTAAACCTATTGCCTGAGCCCAGGTGGGGAGTTCCGTGCAGTAATTTTTTGGGGGAGTGGGTCTGTCAAGCTCCGGTGACAAGATAGCATTGAAATCCCCCATGATCAAAATCTTTCCAGGACAAAAGGGGGTGATTTTTTCCAAAACCGTGTATAGAATCTTGGAAGAGAAAGGTGGTGGGACATACATATTTACCACAATGTACCTTTGTGACCACAAGGTAAATATTACCAAAACAAATCTACCGTGAGGGTCTGTGCACATTTCTTCAATTACACATGGGAAGTTTTTGTGTATCAGAACTGACACTCCCCTTGCGTAAGTAGAATATGTGGCGTGGAGCGCCCTCTGAATCCACGGCTTTTTTAATGTTAAGATTTTGCTGCCCATAAGATGCGTCTCCTGGAGAAGTATAAGTTGGGGAGAGTTGGACTTTAAGTATTGAAATAGGAGGGCTCTTTTAAATTTGGAATTTAGGCCTCTAATGTTCCAAGAGAGAACAGTAAAGGAGCTTGTCTTTTGATCAGCCATCAAATTCAGTGTTCAGCTGGAGGAGCTGGGAGAGGGGAGAACGGTTCGAGAGACCAACAATGAGCAGCACAATCTCGATCATGACATATGATTGTAAGCACTGTAATAACATAACCTTCAAGTATATTGAAAATTCAAACAGAAACCGTCCCAAGCACATAGTGCTTATCCTACTAGTTCCCGCCCTCCTCTCAAAACGAGTGAAGGGGGCGGGAATAGTTTTTACCCAAAAACTTAATCAACCAAACCGGTAATCTATATTTAGTCCTTGGACCCTATATCTTAGGTCACTACCAGTATACGAACTCTTGGTGTACTAGATCTTGATTAAAGGGAAAAGAAAAAAAAAGGGGGAGGGGGGTGAAAAAAGGGGGGGGGGGAATCCCTTCTCCCCTTCCTTGCTCCTCTCTTGGGTGGATCCCTGTACGGGGATCAAAAGCAGAAGGAAAAAAATAAAAAATAAAAATTTAGAACTGTGTGACAGTCACCAGAGTTCCTCAGGCAGGATGAATGTTCCATTGTTCTATTCCGCAACGGAGTGTTCGATGTAGGATGGGAAGATGACAAGGTGTATCAGCATAAGAGTGCTCATGGGCAATCGGTGAGTGTGGTTGTAAGTCACCTCATGCCAGGATGTAGAACAGTATATAATGGTAGGGTACTTAGCTGGCTTCAGCCTGCTGTATGGCCGTATTCAACTTGGTTGGCATTACAACTCTAGCGGGTGTCCAGCCATGTCGCAGCAGCCTCTGGAGTGTCGAAAAAGCGAGTGTTGTCTCCATCCGTGACCCGCAGTCTGCTAGGGTAAAGAAGGCCGAACCGTATTCCCTTTTCTCTAAGTCGACGCCTCACATCCGTGAAGGACTTACGTCGCTGCTGCACTTCTTGAGAGAAATCTGGGAAGAAAGATAATTTGGCGTTCTCAAATTTTATTTCAGGCATGGCTCGAGCCGCCGCCAGGATGCGGTCCCGATCGCGGTAGTTTTGCAGTCGTAGCAGGAAAGGGCGCGGAGGGGCCCCTGGTCTTGGAGGAAGTGGTGGGACTCTGTGGGCTCTCTCCACCACAAATGTGGACGGCATAGGATCTAGATTGAACAGGGTGGATAGTAACTGTTCAGTAAATTCCGCTGGTTTAAGGCCCTCAGCTCTCTCCGGTAAACCCAGTATGCGAATGTTATTGCGTCTGAGGCGGTTTTCGGTGTCTATGGCCCGTTCCTGCAGCGCCTTCACTTGAAGCTGCAGGGCTCTCACCTCCCTGGAATCCGACTGGACCACATTTTCCACCGTGGAGACTCTGTCTTCTACTTCGGCTATGCGGGATCTGAACTTATCCATATCTTGCCGGATGAGACCGACATCAACTGTCAGGAAATCTATTTTGGCCGTCAAGGTTTCTTTACACGCTGTAATAGCCGCCAGAATCTCTGCCCCCGATGGGGTCGCAGCTGCCCCCGACGCTGCAGACGTTTGCGCCCGCCTCCATCCCAGCACCCGTCTGTCGCTTCGACAAGGTGGCTACCGCTGGAGAGGTATGGGAGTTTCTTTTCCCGGATTGTGTATGTCGGGTCCTGGGAGGGCCCATCCGCAGTATAGCTCGATTTGGCAGGAGTAACTTGTGGAGTCAGCCAGTATACACCAGGTCACAGAGAGCAGGATGGAGGATGTGCTGAGTATAGATAGTCTATGCTAGGCCTTCAGTACTGCCCCTCGACTGTCAGGATAGTGCCTCAGATGAGGCAGTATATGAAAGCTGGGGCACAGCGCTGTGTGGAGGACGCACCTGACTTGTTAGGCCGCAAGATGGCGGCGACCGCGGGCGTCCAAGTCCCACCCGATTGGATCCACAGGCGGTCCCCCGAACCCCGAGCCAGGTAATCTGCCCACCGGGATGGGTGTCTCCTTCGATGGACAAGGAACGGTCGCCACTCGGTCCGCGGAGCGCGGTACTCAAGCCCGCTGATGTCGGAGGCTCCGTAGGCCTCAAGATGGCGGCGGGTCAGCTATGTGTGGAGCCGGTCGCGGCCTGATGAGACCCGATCGGTCGGCCGGTCTTCACAATTCTTGCCTGAGTGGGTGCAGGAGGTGTCCCGGGCCAGTGTATGGAGCCGGTCGCGGCCTGTTGGAGGGCGCACCTGACTTGTTAGGCCGCAAGATGGCGGCGGCCGCGGGCACCCGAGTCCCGCCCGAATAGATCCACAGGCGGCCCCCCGGACCCCAAGCCAGGTAATCTGCCTTCCGGGATGGGCGCCTCCTCCGATGGACCGGGAACCATCGCCGCTCGGTCCGCGGAGCGCGGTACTCAAGCCCGCTGATGTCGGAGGCTCCGTAGGCCTCAAGATGGCGGCTGGCCAGCAGTGTGTGGAGCCGGTCGCAGCCTGTTGAGACCCGATCAGTTGGCCGGGCTTCACTATTCTTGCCTGAGTGGGTGCAGGAGGTGTCCCGGGCCAGTTGGGGAGAGGATGGAGGCTCATCAGCTGAGTCTCTTAGCAGGATGGTTGCGGATAGAAATCGGGATCAGCGGAGCTCTGCAACACACGTCCTGCTTGGTCTACATCCGGACACGCCCCCCATGTGTTTGGATTTTTGGTTGATATTTTGTCTCTATCATTTAACATACACCTATAGTTATTGTCCCCACTGTATAGCAGTGTTACTGTTGTAGGTTTAGTAACACTTTAATAGGCATCCAACCCTTGCAGTGTGTGTGTGTGTGTGGGGGGGGGGGTCTCCACTGCAAGGTGTTTTTGTGTAAGTTAGCTTTAAGCCAAAATTGTATGTAGTTTTGGATACAGAGTGCAGAAAGGATATAGTCTCTTTAGGTTTAGTCTCTGCATTTTCTCTTTTCTTCCTGCTCTGCCTGACTCCCTTTATCTGAAAAGGAAGTAAAGGAAAGTTTTAAAAATGGGAGATTTTCCTTCATGTCCTTTCTTTCTGAGTGAGAAAATATCTCCCAAATAAAAACACAGTCACCCCACACACAGACTCTCCATCCTTCTCTGTTCTATCCTGAACTTAAAAAACATGAAAATAGATCGAGCTACAGTTGATGCTTTAAAGTGGTTCTGAAGTATAAACATTTTTTACCTTAAAGTGGATGTAAACCCAAATTATTTTATTTTATTTTTTTTTTTTATATATATACTGTAGAGTATAAGATTTCCTATCATTTGAGCCCAGTCTTGCCACACAGAGTTAATCCATCTCTGAGCAATCCTCTTTTACTGTTCAGTGAGATAAATCTTGACAAACAGAAAAACTTTGTCAAATACTCCCCCTTGCTGTGAGTGACAGGTGATTTACATCTCGTGCATTAGCCTAAGACACAGGCATTATTTTTTAATTCCCTCCCACTCCTTTTTTCAGCAGCTCTGCAAGGATTGGCTGTTCCACACCTCAGCATGATTTGGCATGCTGAAGTCATGTGGTTACTTTCTTGTCTTTTCACTAGATGTTAGAGATTATAGCAGAAGTTCAGCAGAAGTTCAGTGTTAGAAATACACAGGAGAACATGCATATTGACAAGGAGTGTAGAGGTGGACGGGGAGTCTACTGACATCACGACTCCACCCACCGAGCTCCAGACAACAGACCACACAGAATATGCAGTTTTTCGGGTCTAATAACAGACATAGGGGAGACATTTGACAGGTAAAGATAATATGCAGGAGGCATGTATATCCTTATAGATAACCCCTATGGCAGTAGTTTAGAAAGGATGACATTGGGTTTACATCCACTTTAATGAATTCTATGCATTAAAAACTCCCCACTTCTCCCCATCCATCCATTCCTAAACACAGTGCATCCGGAAAGTATTCACAGCGCTTCACTTTTTCCACATTTTGTTATGTTACAGCCTTATTCCAAATGTAATTAAATGAATTATTTTCCTCAAAATTCTACAAACAATATCCTATAATGACAACATGAAAGAAGTTTGTTTGAAATCTTTGCAAATTTATTAAAAACAAAACCAAAAAAATCACATGTATTTACAGTGCCTTGAAAAAGTATTCATACCCCTTGAAATTTTCCACATTTTGTCATTTTACAACCAAAAACGTAAATGTATTTTATTGGAATTTTATGTGATAGACCAACACAAAGTGGCACAAAATTGTGAAGTGGAAAGAAGATGATGAATGGTTTTCCACATTTTTTACAAATAAATATCTGACAAGTGTGGAGTGCATTTGTATTCAGCCCCCTTTACTCTGATACCCATAACTAAAATCTAGTGGAACCAATTGCCTTCAGAAGTCACCTAATTAGTAAATAGAGTCCACCTGTGTGTAATTTAATCTCAGTATAAACACAGCTGTTCTGTGAAGCCCCCAGAGGTTTGTTAGAGAACCTTAATGAGCAAACAGCATCATAAAGGCCAAGGAACACACCAGACAGTTCAGGGATAAAGTTGTGGAGAATTTTAAACAAGGTTAGGTTATAAAAAAATATCCCAAGCTTTGAACATCTACGGAGCACTGTTCAATCCATCATCCGAAAATAGAAAGAGTATGGCGCAACTGCAAATCTACCAAGACATGGCCGTCCACCTAAACTGACAGGCCAGGCAAGAAGAGCTAAAATCAGAGAAGCAGCCAAGAGGCCCATGGTAACTCTGGAGGAGCTGCAGTGATCCACAGCTCAGATGGGAGAATCTGTCCACAGAACAACCATTAGTTGTGCACTCCAAAAAAGAGTGGCAAGTAGAAAGCCATTGTTGAAAGAAAGCCATAAGAAGTCCTGTTTGCTGTTTGCAAGAAGCCATGTGGGGGACACAGCAAATATGTGGAAGAAGGTGCTCTGGTCAGATAAGACCAAAATTGAACTTTTTGGCCTAAAAGCAAAATGCTATGTGTAGCGGAAAACTAACACTGCACATCACCCTGAACACACTATCCCCACTGTGAAACATGGGGGTGGCAGCATAATGTTGTGGGAATGCTTTTCTTCAGCAGGGACAGGGAAGCTGGTCAGAGTTGATGGGAAGATGGATGAAGCCAAATACAGGGAAATCTTAGAAGAAAACCTGTTTGAGTCTGCAAAAGACTTGAGACTGGGGCAGAGGTTCTCCTTCCAGCAGGACACTGAACCTAAACATAAAGGCAGAGCTACAGTGGAATGGTTTAGATCAAAGCATAATAATGTGTTAGAATGGCCCAGTCAAAGTCCAGACCTAAATCCAATTGAGAATCTGTAGCAAGACTTGAAAATTTCTGTTCACAGATGCTCTTCATCCAATCTGACAGAGCTTGAGCTATTTGGCAAAGAATAATGGGCACAAATGTCACTCTCTAGATGTGCAAAGCTGATAGAGACATACCCAAAAAGACTTGCAGCTGTAACTGCAGTGAAAGGTGGTTCTACAAAGTATCAACTCAGGAGGGCTGAATACAAGTGCACCATTTATCATTTTCCTTACACTTCACAATTATGTGCCACTTTGTGTTGGTCTATCAAATAAATTCCCAATAAAATACATTTATGTTTTTGGTTGTAGCATGACAAAATGTGGAAAATTTTAAGGGTATGAATACTTTTTCAAGGCACTGTAAGTATTCACAGCCTTTGCCACGACACTCAAATTTGAGCTCGTGTGCATCCTGTTTCCACTGATCGTCCTTGAGATGTTTCTACAACAACTACAACCACAAATGGTGGTGACAGCATCATTCTGTGGGAATGTCTTTCAGCGGCAGGAACTGGGAGACTAGTCAGTATTGAGGGAAAAATCAATGCAGCAATGTACAGAGACATCCTTGATGAAAACCTGCTCCAGAGTGCTCTGGACCTCAGACTGGGGCGAAGGTTTATCTTCCAACAGGACAACGACCCTAAGCACACAGACAAGATAGCAAAGGAGTGGCTACGGGACAACTCTGTGAATGTCCTTGAGTGGCCCAGCCAGAGCCCAGACTTGAACCAGATTGAACATCTCTGGAGAGATCTGAAAATGGCTGTGCACCAACACTCCCCATCCAACCTAATGGGGCTTGAGAGGTCCTACAAAGAAGAATGGGAGAAACTGCCCAAAAATCGGTTTGCTAAGCTTGTAGCATCATACTCAAAAAGACTTGAGGCTGTCATTGATGCCAAAGGAGCTTCACCAAAGTATTGAGCAAAGGCTGTAAATTGTTATTATTATTATTATTATTATTATTATACAGGATTTATATAGCGCCAACAGTTTGCGCAGCGCTTTACAACATGGGGCAGACAGTACACTTACAATACAAATCAATACAGGAGGGATCAGAGGGCCCTGCTCTTTTGAGCTTACAATCTAGAATAGTTATGTACATGTGACTTTTTTCGTTTTTTAATTTTAATAAATTTGCAAAGACTTCAAATAAACTTCTTTCACGTTGTCATTATGGGGTATTGTTTATAGAATTTTGAGGAAAATAAAGATTTTAATCCATTTTGTAATAAGGCTGTAACATAACATAAAATGTGAAAAGTGAAGCGCTGTGAATACTTTTCGAAGTATCTGTCTCCTTTCATGGTCCAGTGATGTCTCTGGCTATAGCAGCATTGCTGTTTCTTCCTGATCTCATAGGAGACTCTAAGAGCATCAGGAGCCATAGGCTGCTGCTGCTGTCTATCAAACTCCTGTGACTAGTGAGAGGGGGTAGGACTTACTAGCACTCTGTGTGTCTATGGATGCAAACAGCCAAGATCAGGAGTGTGTCCGCATGGGTGTCTCCTCAGCACACGGCCTGTTGAGGAGGCACCTGCAGGAGAGGATAGGGCCAACAAAGACTCCAGAAGAGGAGGTAAGGGTCTGCTGTGTGCAATAACACTGCACAGTGCAGGTAAGTATGGCATCTTTTATATTAAGTAAAAACTATTCGCTTTTACAATCACTTTACAGGCAAAGGAAACACCCTCATAATTGCAAGTGATTCTTGTTTTTATTAAGCCTTTTATGGGCATTATTTCAAGCCTGCAGCCCATATTTTGTTGTAGTTTAGCTTAAAGGTTTATCATTTCTAAATCTAAAAGACATAACCTCTCTGTTTAGTAGTACCTCTCTGTTTACGCTTTCGCTTTCCAAACAAAGGGCCACCACCCCAACCTATAACTGGCCTTTGCAGCAAGGAGCCCATGGAAGGGCAACACATGTCAAAAAACAACAAACAAAATTCTCAGGTCACTTGCCAGACAGCTTACAACAAACCAAATTGACCCTGTCTAACAGTTCACGCTAAAGCAAGGGGTTTAGTTTGCACCATTTGCAAATACATGTGTAAGCAGTCACATGTCAAAATACAAGAAAGTAGGTTGACTATTCCCCTGGGAAAAAAGTCACCCAGTGTTTTTTATTAGTATCTCAATGAGTCTATTTACATTGCATGGTGATTGTTGCACAAATTAAATGTAAAGATTTGGCTATGTCCTGGGTGCAAGCATTAGTGAAAATTGTTGTTATGTCTTCAATTACTGATTAAAATTGCATTCATTATTTTAGCTTGCACAGCTGTAGCCCCGTAGTGTTACCTCACTGCTTTGCTATTAGTTGTCCACTGCTATTCAGTGTTTATGTTAACTCTTAACTCCCCACCATCCTGCTCATTCACATCATCATTGTATTTATATACAGATAAGATTTTTATACAGCTTATCTTTAGAATATTGTTTTCTACAGTTTTGAAGAGCTCACTGGGAAATGCAATGCACTGGAAATCATCCAGAATATACAGAAAAGGGAAAATGTTTTTCTATTCTATACTGAAGCTTTGTTTATGGCAGAAAATTGTTCCGCCTAGAATATTGTTTTGAAACACTCTGACTGACCCATTCTTCTAAATTTAAAGTTTCCCACAGGAAACACTTTTCTGAAATGGCAGCTATATTGTGAAGTTGAAAAAAGTCCATTGATGTTTGTACAATAAAACACTTGCTATTAACAGATTTCTGTGTCTTCATTTTATTTGAATGAAAAATGTACTTGTTCCTTTAGGTTCTCTTACAAGGGTGCAGAAGTGTGGAATTGGACTGCTGGGACGGGGATGATGGCATGCCGATTATATATCATGGACACACACTAACAACTAAAATTCCCTTTAAGGTAAAGGACTTGTCACACAGCAATACAGATAACCACAGAATTGCATCTTAAAGAAATTCCTTATGTAACGTTTACAGTAAAGATGTTGAACCGAAACATAATTTAAAAACATTGCCTGCATCAAACTTAGTGACACTTATGTATGATTTAAGCGGAACTGGAACTCCAGGGTAATATTGAATAACACCATTCATTCCAGTTATCCGTTCATTAAAAAATCTCTGAATGCATTTCTGAATACATCAATCTGACTTGATCTCAGCAACGAGAATAAGTGTCCTCACAAAACAAAATAAATAGAGTACAAATCAATAAAATGTACCATCATCCAAATTAATTGAAGAAAATTGTTTGGGAGTATGGGCCCCACCCCATACTCTCAGCAACATATAATCCTCTGCACACCACCTCACAGACTGGGAAAGGGAGGATCAGCGGTTAGGGTCATTTTGAAGCTTTACAGAGTTGCACAATATATGTTTGCTTTAGGCAGCCCATAGATGATTCTGTTTTTTTTTTTTTTTTTGTTTTGTTCCCCCCATCTACACATTCAGGGTGGATGGAGGCAATCCTCCCTGCTTAGTCATTGTATTTTGACTGTGGGAAGACTTCCCAGCTATCAGAATACACTGATCAGTGTTGGAGGCTAAAGCTTGCAGCACTGGTCGAGTGGGGAAAATCCAACAGGGCGGTAGATCAGCAGATGGACTTCTGGACCACCACATTGTCCATACATGGATCAAAATTTGTACGGTCCCTGCTGAACCAGTCAAATTTTGATCCATGTATGGTCAGCAAAGCACTGTACATGATTGCGAGGGAAAGCAAGGAATGGAGGTGGGCACAAGGTTAACATATTTTACTGACCAAAAACATACTAGGAGAGGGGAGGTGACTGTTTTCCTATTCTTACTCCCAAGTATATCTAAAGCCAAAAGTTTTTTTTAAATAGCATAATGGTTAAAGCAGACCTTCAGCAACTTTCCATCTATTAAACCTTCTGCCTTTGTTGTTTTAACTTTGGATAGTAAAACATTTTTTTTCTGCCAGTAAATACCTTATAGAGCCCACTTCCTGTTTCTTGTCTGGTCGTTAGCCGCCCTAGGCTTATGACATCATGTACAACTCTCTCACTCTTGTGAGAGTTTGCCAGGAAGGGAGGGTTGATGAGTCATAAGAGGGCCAGTGAAAGCTGTAGAGTTGGAGGTGTGCCTCTGTGTAAATCCAGGATGTGAACAGGCAGCAGCTTCTGCTGCCCACAGTTAAAATGGCTACAGCCAGACTTAGTGGTGGGAGATTTCAGCAGCATATTTGGCAAGTACAGAATCACAGTATATATAAAAAAATATGCAAAGTGGTTGGAGGGAAGCTTCAGGATGGCAAATATGTATTTATTACAAATTATGTGAGCAGACTGCAGTTCCTCTTTAAAATCATTGGATGAAACCTGTCAAGTTTTTTTTTTTCTTTGCGGTCTGTGTCTCAATTTTATTTCTTGTATTGAAGCACAACATTAAGTGAGAGGAGATATCTCAAAAGTGAGGGAATTCCTTTCATAGACAGTTGTCACCTGAACAAGTGTCACCATGGAAGATTTCCTCTCTGTTCCTGTTGCAGTGACAACTTATTATTTTCCCTCACTTTCAATCCTGGTGACTGAAATTTATCAAATGTTCTAACCCTTACATACTCTCTTACATCTAAAACAAAAAAAAACACCATTGGATACACTTTATATAGGTGAGTATCTTTAAAGTGGTTGTAAACCCTCATATACCCAGTGGCATGAATAGCCTCAGATGATACACAGAGATGAAACAGATCCTCCTACATAGGTTTTACTTGTTTAACTGCAGTCTTCTTACAACCACTTTAAAATGATTTTGATTGGAGTAGTAAAGGGGATGTTTAATTGTGCATAAAATTGGTTAAAAGATTGGACTTTAGATCATTTTATTTGACTGAAAGTTTGTTGAAGAGATTTGTTTTGTGATTTAGATGTTTTCTTTTAACAGGATGTAATAGAAGCCATTGACCGCAATGCATTCATTAATTCTGACATGCCAATTGTACTCTCCATAGAGAATCATTGCTCCTTACCCCAGCAACGAAAGATGGCTGACATTTTTAAGGTGAATCGGTGTTGCTTTTGTAGTTTTCCTGTTTGTATTTATAAAGTACATTGTTACACTTTATATCATTCTTTTTCTCTTTAGTCTGTGTTTGGTGAGAAATTGGTGACAAAATTTCTTTTTGAGAGTGATTTCTCTGATGACCCCATGCTTCCTTCTCCTTGGCAATTAAGGAAAAAAGTGCTACTGAAAAATAAGAAACTCAAAGCACACCAGACTCCTGTTGACATTTTGAAGCAGAAGGTCAGTTTGTGACACATTGCTTGATGTTTAAGACTGCTGTACATATGCATGGGGACTACAAGGCTTAAAAGCGTTTGTTAACCTAAAAAAAAATATTGGATCCTGTTCCCTTAAAGCATGTTATACAGCACAGTGCTTGTGCTGTATAATTTGGCCCCCTGTAACACCTGAAATACCAGGCTGATCCTGCCAGTTTCTACCTCTGTAAACTGACCACAGTTTATCATGACTGCTGAGCCCTGACACCATGGTCAGTTTACGTGCCTCCATCATCCGCAGCCCTGCTCTGTCCTATTTCCCCCTTCCTCTCCCCCTCCACTCCCTGCCTGTCAGCTCTGTCCACGCCACATATTTCCCCTCCTGCTGCTCTGATGCGGTATAAAAAAAAAATGCACTGGGGACATTATTAAACATAGCAGAGGGGATTGTTGCAAAGTTGTTTCCATGCCTTAACAACCACTTTATGAAGAATATACAGTAAGGTGCATTAGCATGTTGTAGAACTGTGTGTCTGTATTTTTCAAGCTAAAATCAATTTTATTAACAAAAATTTAGATCAGTGCACACCTGTGGCTGCAGTGAAGGAGAAACTGATTGTAGTTTTCCTACAGGTAGCCAGTGTCATACCTATGAGTGCTTGGATGTTCATTTACAAATTTTTGATGTGGCCTTGAAGATGACCTAGAGAAGGGGTTACTCTGCGGTGTTGTAACAAGCAAGGACAGTTGCACCATTTAGTATGACGGTAGTATTGTGTTCTCTTTTTAGCACATCTGTACTGAACAATTGAGCACAATACACTTTCTTAAACCTTTGTTGTAATGAGGAATTTTCATCACATATGGCTTAGTGCTGACAATAAATGAAAATATTTTTGTCCATTAAACAGATATTTTTGATTAACGTTGTTTGCACTTTCCATTTGATACTACCACATCCATACCATGAATTGTTGCAATTAAACATTTTTTAATAAGTGGATTAAAAAAAAACATTTTTTGAATTGCCATATGCACGGTCAAAAAATCATTCAACACAAGGTCTCATAGTATTTCAATGAAGTGACAGATGTGTCTCCAGATCCGCTGTAACCCCTGTAAGAGCCGAGTAGACCATGTCTCACCGGTCCTCGACTGCGTCACTTCCAGATTAGCGTATGACGTCACTTCCATTTGCCATGTAGCCACACCCTGACGTATTTTTCTGTGACGAAGTCGTAAGGACGAAACCTGTCTGAGCTTGGCTATGTGGCAACCAGAAGTGAAGCCAGACGCCGATCCAAAAGTGACGCAGTTGAGGATCAAGTGAGTCACAGTCTGCTTGGCTCTTACGTGGGTTACAGCGGGTCTGTGCACAGTACCAAAGCCCAAAGGGGCATTTATCTTATTCTGAACTTAAAAGCCCTCAACAAATTCCTTTACGTTCCAAAAATTTGCATGTACAAGGAAGAAGACATATCATCTGTAGATATCAAAGATGCCTATCTGCATATCCTCTTTTATCATCCTCTTCAGAGGATGGTTTACGCAGAATTTACGCAGCTTTTAGTTTATGACTGCCTATCTCATTTCTTGAGGTGCTAAAGTGGCAGGGCAGTACAAACCCCCCTCCCCCCAAATGACCCCATTTTGGAAAGTAGACACCCCAAGGAAATTAGAGGCATGTTGTGCCCATTGAATATTTTATTTTTTGTCACAAGTGGTTGAAAAATGACAAAAAAAAAAAAAATTACACAAAGTTGTCACCAAATGATATGTTGCTCACACGTGCCATGGTTATATGTGGAATTACACCCCAAAATACATTCTGCAGCTTCTCCTGAGTATGGGGATACCTCATGTGTGAGACTTTTTGGAAGCCTAGCCGCATACAGGACCCCGAAATCCAAGCACCGCCTTCAGGATTTCTACACAAAATATTTACTCAGGAGAAGCAGCAGAATGTATTTTGGGGTGTAATTCCACATATAACCATGTCATGTTTAAACAATATATCATTTAGTGACAACTTTGTGTAAAAAAAAAAAAAATTGTAATTTTCCCGAAACTTGCGGCAAAAAATATTTAATGGACTCAAAACGCCTCTCAGCAAAAAGCTTAAAGTGTCTTCTTTTGAAAATGGGGTCATTTGGGGGGGGGGGGGGGGTGCTATCTTGACATTTCAGGGCCTCCAAAACTGTGATAGCTAGTGAGGAAGTGAAATCACAATATTTTGCCCTTAGAAAGCCTGAAGGCGGTGATTGGTTTTCGGAGTCCTCTATATGGCTAGGCTCCACATGTGGTATCCCCGTACTCAGGAGAAGCAGCAGAATGTATTTTGGGGTGTAATTCCACATATGCCCATGGCATGTTTAAACAATATATCATTTAGTGACAACTTTGTTCAAGAAGAAAAAAAAAAGTTTGTCATTTTCCCAATTCTTGTGGCAAAATATAAAATATTCCATGGACTCAACATGCCTATCAGCAAATAGCTTGTGGTGTATACTTTCCAAAATGGGGTCATTTGGGGGGCTTTTGAACTGTCCTGGCATTTTATGCACAACATTTAGAACAGGGGTCTCAAACTGGTGGCCCTCCAGCTGTTGCAAAACTACAATTCCCATGAGGCATTGCAAGGCTGACAGTTACAAGCATGGCTCCCATAGGCAGAGGCATGATGGGACTTGTAGTTCCGCAACAGCTGGAGGGCCGCCAGTTTGAGACCACTGATTTAGAAGCTTATGTCACCCACTCTTATAACCACTTGAAGACAAAGCCCTTTCTGACACATTTTGTTTACATGAAAACATTTTTGTTTTGCTAGAAAAATTACTTTGAACCCCGGTGTGATTAAATGCTTTCCCAATTTTCCAATGGCGCTGTTTATATCCGGCGAAGTCATGAAATGCTCATAGCTTCTGGTTTCTTAGGCCATAAAGATGATTGGAGCCATTCTGATCTCCAATCAGCACTATGGTCAGCTGGCGGAACCACTGGCTGCATTCTCGGGTTCCCTGTTGGGAAGACGGTGGTGGGGGCGTTCCCTCCCACTGCTTGTAAAAGCAGTCTAGAGGCTAATTAGCCACTAGGATTGCTTTTACATGAAAGCTGACCGCTGGCTGAAAAGAACGATACCAAGATGATCATTCTGGTATAACCACTCAAAGTCCAGCAACATACCAGTGCGCTTCTGGTCCTTGTTGGGCATATATTGTAATGTTCTTTTTCATGCAGCCTGTGGGCTGAACGAAAAAAAGAGATTGATCAGTGGGTATGCCCACCATTAGAATACTAATGGTGGGCATACATGCACCATTTTCTTTTAACTGTGGTGGTGAAATCACCTCCTACAGCGCTGGAGTATCGTGGGAGCAAACGCTGGTCCTGTCAAGATAAATAAATCAGTGCTGCGGCTGAATGGCGTACCTTCTAAGCAAATGATGGTTAACAATAAAACAAAGTAACATTACAGTATAACAGTAATAGGGCGTACACACGGTCGGACTTTGTTCGTACATTCCGACAACAAAATCCATGGATTTTTTCCGACGCTCGTTGGCTCAAACTTGTCTTGCATACACACGGTCACACAAAGTTGTCGGAAAATCCGATCGTTCTGAACGCGGTGACGTAAAACACGTACGTCGGGACTATAAACGGGGCAGTGGCCAATAGCTTTCATCTCTTTATTTATTCTGAGCATGCGTGGCACTTTGTCCGTCGGATTTGTGTACACACGATCGGAATTTCCGACAACGGATTTTGTTGTCGGAAAATTTTATCTCCTGCTCTCCAACTTTGTGTGTCGGAAAATCCAATGGAAAATGTCCAATGGAGCCCACACACGGTCGGAATTTCCGACAACACGCTCCGATCGGACATTTTCCATCGGAAAATCCGACCGTGTGTACGGGGCATAAGACTTACCATACCTGCAAAGCAAATACAATAAAACATAGTCAAAATAAAACATTTTTTAACCTAATCTGTGCCTAAAAAATATATGCCGAAGCATTGGGGCAATCATCCCCTAATGTTAGGAGCAAATCGCTCCTCCACCCCTGCCCCCATGCTTCGGCATATATGTTCTTTTTTTTAACTGTGGTGGTGAAATCACCTCCTACACCACTGGAGTCACGGCTTTATGTATCGTGGGAGCAAACGCTGTTACTGCCAGAATAAATGAACCCACGCTGCAACTGAATGGCGTGCCTGCTAAGCAAATGATGGTTAACAATAAAACAAACATTACAGTATAACATACCATACCTGCAAAGCAAATACAATAAAACATAGTAAAGGTAAAACAGAGAGAGAACGATAGATATAGAACAATAGTGAGCGGACAGTAGAGAGTGAACATAAGAGAGAGAACAATAGAGAGAGAGAAGAAAAATAAAACCACAACTATTGTTGGCTGATTTATTTATTTATTTATTTGTGTTTTTGTGTGTGTTTTTTTTTTTTTTACTTTTTTCACTTTTATAAAAACTGTAAAAAAAAACTGTAAACTGAATGTTGCAGATTAGGGTCTCTCAAAATGAGATGGGCATGTGCCTAGGACTGTGTGGTGCTGTACCCTACGCTAATACTCAACTAGTGTGTGGTAGCGTTCGAAACAGTCACCAATGCAAAGACCAGGTTGGTCAGTACATGAGGGACAATAAAAGCAGGTGTCATGCCTATATCCGGTCTTTCTACAGACACAACTTCTTCTTTGGGGTTTTTTTTGCGTAGGGGTATCTGAGAGGACATGCGGAAAATGCCTCTCATGCAGCCGGCTTACTGCATTTGGATTGGGAAGTTGGACCACAGCACCGTCTGGAAACAGAAGGGCTGTGATGATCTCTTCCTGAAATTTAAGGTAAGGAAGATTAGATTGCACAGTGCCACATGTGCCAATTTGGTGATCAAAGAAGTGACCAAAAAGTGGCACGCATGTGTAATAATTGTCCACATACAAGTGGTACCCCTTTCCGAATAAGGATGACACCGAGTCCCACACAATCTTACCAGCGCTCCCTATGTAGTTTGGGCAGTTCTCCGGCTCTACGTAACTATCTCTTCCCTCGTAAACCATAAAACTATATGAATAGCCTGTGGCCCTGTCACAGAGCTTATACATCTTGAACCCATATCTGGCACGCTTGCTGGGAAGATACTGTTTGAATGACAAGCGGCTAGAAAACTTAAGCTGGGACTCCTCAACACAGACAACTTGATGGGGAGTAAACAAGGCTGCAAAGCGTTGGTTGAAGTGGTTTACGAGGGGCCGAATATTGTAGAGCCGGTCAAATTCAGGGTCACCCCGAGGACGACACAGTTCATTATCGTTGAAGTGCATGAACTGCAAGATCTGCTCGTATCGTGTCCTGGTCATGGAGGCAGAGAGCACGGGCATATGGTGAATTGGGTTAGTGGACCAATATGACCGCAACTCACTCTTTTTAGTTACACTCATGAGAAGGGATAGGCCCAGGAAGGTCTTAAATTCGGAAACCGTAATTGGTTTCCATTCTCTGGCAAGGGTCAGCTGGGGATTAGCCACAATGAATTGACCAGCATATAAATTGCTTTGGTTCACAATAGATCTTCAGAGATCTTCGGTGAAAAACAGCAAATAAAAATCAATGACTTAAAATCAATTGTTTCCACCTGAATTTCGGGTTGGCCAGTGAATGGGGGAAGTATGGGTGCTGCAGAAGTGGTGGGCCTCCAATTAGGATTGGCGAATGCAGCAGGAAAGGCACTATGGGCCTGTCTTTGTCTTCTTCTTGGTGGCAGCGGGACACTACTCGTGCTAGCCACCTCGCCAGCTTGAACTGCACTTATGGGACTCGCCACGTCACCATGTGATACTACAGTGCTGGATGTACGAGCAGCGTGTACTAGGCCGCTGGAGCCCTGTGGTTCTTGCACCTCAACGACAGCAGAAGAACGGGGTCTGGTACGCCTGACCTTGGCAGGGACCACAACTCCGTTGTCAGAGCTATCTGTCAGGGTGCCACTGCTGTCTACAGGTTCGTATTCTGAGCCTGAATCTGACAGATGAGTGACTTCCTCTTCACTATCTATCATGCTCAGAAACGTGTAGGCCTCTTTACTACTATACCTTTGATTTGACATTTTGGTCTCTAAATTTACTGGTACAGTAGTGAGACTCACAGGAAAAAAAGCACCTGACTGTCAGCGACTGATTTAAACGCTACCAAAAAAACTGTTAGCTTTCACAGGGAACATGCCTGACTCTGCGAACGCTGCAGTTATGTGTGTTGTGTTTTTGTAAGTGACAGTGATCGATTGATACTGCACTTGGGTGGGCTGGGCGGAGGGGCTAAAAGCAGGTGCTAGCAGGTATCTGGGCTGATCCCGCTAACACTGCGTTTTTGGGAACCCTAAATTGCTGGGGACACTAATATAGTTCTGATCAGATATTGATCTGTTCAGACACTATACTACTAAGGGAGGTGTATCGTGCGTGGGTGTTAGCGCTACTGGCACTAATCTGACGCTGCCTTGGGCGACACAGACCCTGACTGACTATAAAAACCTAACTGATCTCACCCACCGGGTGATCAGGGGGTTAAACCTTTATTGGGTAATATATGGCGGGTGCCCTGACACTATAAAAAACAATCTAGCTAACCAGCGTCACCCATGACACTTATACTGTACAGTGATCACTGGTGACAGGGGGTGATCAAGGGGTTAAACCTTTATCGGGGGGGTTAGGGGGGTCCGTAGACCTATCTGGACCTAATACTAATTACCTTAACACTGATTAGTGTCACTAATGACACCAGTACAGTGATCAAAAAAAAAATTGAACACTGCACTGGGTGACACAGTGACAGCGGCTGAAGGGGTTAACTGGGGGAATGAGCGAGGGGTGGCAAGTGCACCTACGTGAACTGGTGTCAGTGTATTGTTGGTGCACTTACTGTGAGATGCTCTCTCCTCGGTCTGGAACGGAAAAGACTGACACGAGGAGAGATGAAATCACTTCCCCTGCTGTGTTTACACTTACACATGTAGGGGAAGGATCTCATTCGCCAGGAACGATCACCAGGTCCAGGCCAGATTTCATTGGCCTGGGGATTGATTGGTTCTGGATCGAATCTGAGTGCGTGCGCCCTCTTGGCGGCCGCACGCCCAACGTAATATAACGGCGATTCACCTGCCCGTGCCATTCTGCTGCAGTACAACTGCGACGGCTGGTCCGGAAGCGGTTAAGAGGTTAATTGTCTATCTTGGACCTCAAGGGTTAGGAGTATTCAACTTAAGCTTCTGGCTGCTGACTGGTTGGTTATTTCTCTGTACATATTCTGCCTTTCCAAGTTTACTTTCCTGAATTTAAGAGTAATGCCGCGTACACACGAGCGGACTTTCTATCCTACTTGGTCCGGCACACTTTCCGACGGACTTTGTCCGCCAGGTGCGCCGGACTTTAAAACGGACGGACTTGCCCACACACGCCGGGACTTTCCGGCGGGCTAAGTCCGCCCGTCTTTCCGACGGACTTTCGCCGGAGTTCCGGCGGACTTTCAGAATGAACGGACTTGCCCACACACGGACAAGTCCGTTCATTTTGAACGTGACTCAGGTGCGACGGGACTAGAAAAGGATGTCAATCTTGCCGCTTTTATCGGCGAGATTGACACCTTGCTAGCCCCGTCGCGGGGCATACCAGGCCCTTAGGTCTGGTATGGATTATAAAGGGGAACCCCGCTACGCCGAAAAAACGGCGTGGGGTCCCCCTAAAATCCATACCAGACCCCGATCCGAGCACACAGCCTGACCGGTCAGGAAAGGGGGTGGGGACGAGCGAGCGCCCCCCCCCCCTCCTGAACCGTACCAGGCCGCATGCCCTCAACATGGGGGGTGGGTGCTTTGGGGGAGGGGGGCGCCCTGCGCCCCCCCCCCCCAAAGCACCTTGTCCCCATGTTGATGAGGACAAGGGCCTCTTCCCGACAACCCTGGCCGTTGGTTGTCGGGGTCTGCGGGCGGGGGCTTATCGGAATCTGGGAGCCCCCTTTAATAAGGGGGCCCCCAGATCCCGGCCCCCCACCCTATGTAAATGAGTATGGGGTACATGGTACCCCTACCCATTTACCAAGGAAAAAAGTGTAAGTAATAAAACACACTACACAGGTTTTTAAAATATTTTATTAAACAGCTCCGGGGGGGGGATCTTCCTCCGGCTTCGGGGGTCCCTCCGCTTCATCTTCTCCCGGCGTCCGGTTGGTTCTTCTCCGCTCTCCGGCCTCTTCTCCCGGTGTCGCAGGTCTTCGGCCGGCCCCTCCGCTCTCTTCATGTAGCTCTATTGCGAGCGGAGGTCCGGACTTCTGGGCTTCTGGGCTTCTGGGCTTCTGGGCTTCTTGGCTTCTTGGCTTCTTGGCTTCTCTTCTCTTCCCCCAGATGTTGACACGACGCTCTCTCCGGCTGGACTGGTCTCTGAGGGCTGCGTTGTGACTTATATAGGCGGAGACCCCGCCCCCATATGATGTCACAGTCCCTGGGCATGCTGGGACTGTGACGTTTTAGGGGGCGTGGTCGACCACGCCCCCTAAAACGTCACAGTCCCAGCATGCCCAGGGACTGTGACATCATATGGGGGCGGGGTCTCCGCCTATATAAGTCACAACGCAGCCCTCAGAGACCAGTCCAGCCGGAGAGAGCGTCGTGTCAACATCTGGGGGAAGAGAAGAGAAGCCAAGAAGCCAAGAAGCCAAGAAGCCCAGAAGCCCAGAAGCCCAGAAGCCCAGAAGTCCGGACCTCCGCTCGCAATAGAGCTACATGAAGAGAGCGGAGGGGCCGGCCGAAGACCTGCGACACCGGGAGAAGAGGCCGGAGAGCGGAGAAGAACCAACCGGACGCCGGGAGAAGATGAAGCGGAGGGACCCCCGAAGCCGGAGGAAGATCCCCCCCCCGGAGCTGTTTAATAAAATATTTTAAAAACCTGTGTAGTGTGTTTTATTACTTACACTTTTTTCCTAGGTAAATGGGTAGGGGTACCATGTACCCCATACTCATTTACATAGGGTGGGGGGCCGGGATCTGGGGGCCCCCTTATTAAAGGGGGCTCCCAGATTCCGATAAGCCCCCGCCCGCAGACCCCGACAACCAACGGCCAGGGTTGTCGGGAAGAGGCCCTTGTCCTCATCAACATGGGGACAAGGTGCTTTGGGGGGGGGGGCGCAGGGCGCCCCCCTCCCCCAAAGCACCCACCCCCCATGTTGAGGGCATGCGGCCTGGTACGGTTCAGGAGGGGGGGGGGCGCTCGCTCGTCCCCACCCCCTTTCCTGACCGGCCAGGCTGCGTGCTCGGATCGGGGTCTGGTATGGATTTTAGGGGGACCCCACGCCGTTTTTTCGGCGTAGCGGGGTTCCCCTTTATAATCCATACCAGACCTAAGGGCCTGGTATGCCCCGCGCTCACCGCAATAGGAAGATTTGTTTTTCCTATTGCAGCGAGCGCGAGATGCAATACCATCCCCTCGTGTCGTATTTGGTCTATCGGACCAGCCTACACACGAGCGGGCTTTCCGTCGGACCAGCACACACACGAGCGGACTTTCCGCCCGAAACTGAGTCCGACGGAAAGATTTCAAACATGTTTAAAATCTAGGTCCGGCGGGCTTTTGGGAAGAAGTCCGCCGGAAAAGTCCGCCGCCGCCCACACACGGGCGGATTGTCCGGCACACTCTGGTCCGCCGGACCAAGTATGCCGGAAAGTCCGACCGTGTGTACGCGGCATTAGGTTTGCTAGGCTATAGCCTTACTGCAGTTGTCTGAATGTTTTTTTGTTGCTGTTTTTTTCTTTTCTTATTGGACATAGCATACACTTGACCTAGTAAATATATATATATATTTTTTTTTTTGTTGACTACATGGTTGTTGGTCTAGTTTTCTTCTAATCCGGTGGTATGCTGTTCCACCTATTATTTTGGTGGGTGGTTTGTTGTTCCTCTGTTTGTTGATTGAGACCCATCGCTCCTTCCGGTAGCACCTTTTTTCCCTGTGTGGTGATTATCCTGATCTCAAGCACCAGGTTAATCCTCAGTGTCAATTTCCATATTTGATTGATCCCTCTTTATCTAGCTTTCATTCAGGGACTTATTCCTTTAGATACACTTTGTACTATATTTTCCGCATTTGATGACTCTCTTGGTACACACGTACCAAAATTCAGCCAGTTCAGCGGGAACTAACCAAATTTTGCTCAGTGTGTACTGCCGTCTAACAAAAGCTGGTCCAATGACCAGCTTCTGTCAAGCAGTCATGCTGAAAAACCAACATTCGATCAGTGCTTGCAGCCAATGGCTACAAGTGCTGATCAGTGTATTTTGATGAGGGGGGGGGGGTGTCTTCCCTGTCAGAATACAATAGAGCAGCAGTAGAGATTGTGTGTGTTGATACGGGGATCTGTCATTTTTTCTTTCTTTTAACTCGCTTTTGAATGTACCAACTGTTCAAGAGTTTCTAACATTCCTGTGTCCCTCAGTGGTCGATAAATAAGATCTTAAGCATACTGTGAAATGTTCTTCTTGAAGTCCCTTAAGGGACATACAGTGGATATAAAATATCAGGTTTCTGTGCTGTAAAAAAATTAGACAAAAGATAAATAATTTCAGAACTTTTTCCACGTTTAACGTGACCTATGAACTGTACAACTCAATTGAAAAACAAACTGAAATCTTTTAGGATGGGGAAGTAAAAATAAAAAAATAATGTGGCTGCGTAAGTGTGCACATCCTCTTATAACTGGGGATGTAGCTGTGTTCAGAATTAAGCAATCACATTTAAACTCATGTTAAGTAGGAGTCAGTACACACCTGCCATCATATAAAGTGCCTCTTATTAACCTCAAAAAAAGTTCAGCTGGTCTAGTAGGTCTTTCCTAGCATTTTCCTAGTGGCATCCTAGAGCAAAAGCCATGGTCTGTAGAGAGCTTCCAAAGCATCAGAGGGATCTCATTGTTAAAAGGTATCAGTCAGGAGAAGGGTACAAAAGAATTTCCAAGGCATTAGATATACCATGGAATGCAGTGAAGACAGTCATCATCAAGTGAAGAAAATATAGCACAACAGTGACTGGACAAGAACTGGACGTCCCTTCAAAATTGATGAAAAGATGAAAAAATTGGTCAGGGAGGCTGTCAAGAGGCCTACAGCAACATTAAAGAAGCTGCAGGAGTATTTGGCAAGTACTGGCTGTGTGGTACATGTGGCAAGAATCTTCCGTATTCTTCATATGTCTGGGCTATAGGGTAGAGTGGCAAGATGTAAGCCTTTTCTTCCGAATAAAAACATCCAAGTCTGGCTAAATTTTGCAAAAACACATTTGAAGTCTCCCAAAAGCATGCGGGAAAATGTGTTATGGTCTGATGAAACCAAGGTTTAACTTTTTTGGCCATAATCCCAAAAGATATGTTTGACGCAAAAACACTGCACATCACCAAAAGAACACCATACCCACTGTGAAGCATTGTGGTGGCAGCATCATGCTTTGGGGCTGTTTTTCTTCAGCTGGAACATGGGCCTTAGTCAAGGTAGAGGGAATTATGTTCCAAATACCAGTCAATATTGGCACAAAACCTTCAGGCTTCTGCTAGAAAGCTGAACATGAAGAAGAACTTCATCTTTCAGCCTGACAACGACCCAAAGCATACATCCCAAATCAACAAAGGAATTGCTTTACCAGAAGAAGATTAAAGTTTTGGAATGGCCCAGCCAGAGCCCAGACCTGAATCCGATTGAAAATCTGTGGGGTTATCTGAAGAGGGCTGTGCACAGGAGATGCCCTCACAATCTGACAGATTTGGAGTGTTTTTGCAAAGAAGAGTGGGCAAATATTACCAAGTCAAGATGTGCCATACTGATAGACTCATACCCAAAAGACTGAGTGCTGTAATAAAATAAAAAGGTGCTTCAACTAAAGCATTAGTTTAAGGGTGTGCACAATTATGAAACCATATTATTTTAGTTTTTTTATTTTTACATCCCTCCACCTAAAAGATTTCAGTTTGTTGTTCAACTGAGTTGTACAGTTTATAGGTCAAATTAAAGGTGGAAAAAGTTCTGAAATTACTTATCTATGTCTCATTTTTTTTACATCACACAAACCTGACATTTTAACAGGGGAGTGTAGACTTTTTAGATCCAATGTAGGTCCTGCCCCTCTCTGTTAGCTCTTGTACTGCATGCTTACAAAACTGAAATATGGAGGTTAGCAGCAGGATCATACAGGGGTTGGCTTATGTCTTTATGTGCCAGTATCCCCTTATGTCTTTATGTGCCAGTATCCCAACATCCCGTAGGCGGCAGTATAACAGACAGTTCAGGGAGTTCTAATTTCTTTATTGTGCATCACGGAACACAGAGCAGCATAGTAATTACTATGTGGGTTATAGGCCACCTTCGGGTGATGGACACTGGCACACCCAAGACAGGAAGTTTCCTCCCTATATAACCCCTCCCATACAAGGAGTACCTCAGTTTATTAAGAGCTCAGCTGAAAGGGTCCTTACTGGATCAAGCAGCCTTTGCAAACCGGATCCATTCAAAGTGCCAATGAAGCCAAAATGGATGGTACCCGGGCCTCGTAAAAGAAGAACGAGGTTTTGCCTGTAACGCCTCTCTTTGAGGGCTGGACCCTGGGACCCAGTGCTTTGGTCATGCATCTAATACCAAAGTTTTTTTCTGGCAGGGTGCTATACAGGTCCAAAGGAGTGGAACCCAATAAAGGGACCCGGTCCTTGAAGGTTTTTTTAAACATAGCCAGTTGTGATGGGTGAAGATTGGGTCTGTCTGGTTACCAGCAGAATCCTGCGGTGGGAAAGGTAAGTGAAGAATCCTAAGGAACTCCAAGTTCACTTATGGATTTCTTCTTTGAGCAAATGTTGTCATGCTTAGATTTCACCACTAGAGGACGTGAGAGTACATGCCTGTACCATGCTCCTCAGTATCTCGCTCAGTGTCAGCAGGAGACAGCCATGCATTCCTCCAGATTAGTCTCAGCCACCAGAAGGATATTGGAGGGGGGATTCTTTGGTGTTCCATGAAGAAGCTTTGCACCCTCCACATGCGGCTTCCCCCCCCCGGAGCAAGGGAGATGGAGGCTACGGCGGTTGGCATGTGCCCCCCCCCCCTCGGGGGTCGCAGCGGCTCCTTCTCTTCCTCCTCCTTCCCCCCCCACGCAGGATCCATTCTGAACGGCAGATCCGAATGGCGCCCGCGGGAATTAACTTTTAAATAAGAGGGACGTGTTTGGGGGAGAGAGAGGGGCGTGGCTTAGCAAGGCGGTGTGTGCGTGGCCCAGCATCCACGTTTTCTCACACGGCATATGCCAAGTCCATAAAAGCCTCTTGTAAATATAGCTGGCTAAACAGAACGGACACAGGAGCAGCCTGGGGACATGTAAGCTGGTGTATACGGGCATTCCCAGGACACATTTACTCAGCATAAGGCTGAGCATTAATAGCAGCATTTAATTTGCTGGATTATAGCTCAGCAGTTGGTGCGTTTGTTTATTAGTGCGTCTGCTTTTGTGCTTAGGACTGTGCCTTCCAAGAAGGGGGGTACAAACAACTCGAAGAAGGGATCAAAGGCATCACCTTCAGGCTCTGCGGACCCTAATCATGCCTCCACAATGCCATCTTCCCCAGAAAGACCAGAGGTGACTCGCCAGGGTGAGCCATTGGGTCTGTTAGGTGTTGCAGCTGTTTCCAACGTTTCAGCCCCTGTGTATGTTACTGAAGATATTTTGTCCTCAGAACTGGCGGGGTTAGAAGAGTGGTTAGCTGCTTTAATCGCATCCTCTTCCCAGAGTGGGAGAAAACACGATAGGTCCCCCTCCCTCCCCCCGGGCCCTTTAACAAGGGAGCAGGGGGATGAGTCCCCCTCAGGGGATCGGGATGAAGGACAGACTAATGATTCCTCATCTGAGGAATTAACGGTAGAAGAACCTTTTTCAGCCTCGCAATCTGAAAAATTGCTGGTGCAATCCCTTACAGAGATGGTCTGGTCTGCATTTAAGCTGCCCTTTAATGGAGTCAACTGAAAGGCCAGTCTCTTCTTTGGGTTCTCTTAACCCCCCCTCAGGCTCTACATGCCTTTCGTGTCCATCCATTGCTGGAGCAACTTATATATGTTGAGTGGGATCACCCAGATAGGCATTATCTCCCTCCTAAAAAGTTTTCAGCACTTTATCCCATGGAGGAAAAATTCACTAAAAAGTGGAGCATACCATCAGTTGATACTGCTATATCCTGTGTGAATAAAAGCCTAACTTGTCCGGTGGACAATGCCCAAATGTTTAGAGATCCAACGGATAAAAGGTTGGAGTTCTTGTTGAGGACCTCCTTTCCTTGGCAAGTGCAGTAACTCAGCCTGCAGTTACAGCAATAGGCATTTGTCAATCCCTAAAGAACCAGTTGAAGCAGGTGCTCAAGGTTGTTCCCGCTCAGCAGGCCTGGGACTTAGCCGAGCTGCCAAGGGCACTGTGTTTTTCAATTGACACTATTAAGGATTCTATTCATCAGGCATCATGCCTTATGCTCTTGCTAGTGCATATGCGTAGGATCCTGTAGTGGAAAAATTGGTCAGCCGAGGCACCATGTAAAAAACTTTTAGCTGGTTTTCCATTCCACAGGGAACAGCTGCTTGGGGATGATTTGGACAAATACATCCAAAAAATTTAAAGTGGGAAAAGTACCTTTTTACCAGTTAAGAGAAGGAATAAACGTCCCTCATTTAAATGGGCTTCTTCTCCAGGGGCAACAGCCTCTAGGCAGTCGCGACGGCCTCCGCCGTCAGGTTCAAGAAGTAAACCTCAAGGCCAATCCCAGGGACAGAAGAAGTCCTGGGGAAGAAAACCTACAAAACAGAATTCTAAAGCCGCTTTATGATGGGGCGCCCCCGCATGTGCGAGTGGGGGAAGACTATTGCAGTTCTCCGGCGTTTGGCAGGAAGAGATTTGGGACAGATGGGTCGTCACTACAATAGCTCTAGGTTACAAACTAGAGTTCTGAGAGTTCCCATCTCATCGTTTTCTGAGATCAAATGTCCCCAAAGATCCAGAGAAAAAGAAGTCTCTGTTTCTAGCATTAGACCGGTTGGTGTGTCAAGGAGTGGTCATGGAAGTCCCCACGGAGGAGCAGGGGTTGGGGTTTTATTCAAACCTCTTCACGGTGCCCAAACCAAATGGAGGCGTCAGACCCATACTAGATCTCAAAGATCTAAATTGGTTCCTGAATATCCGCTCCTTCCACATGGAGTCGATCAGGTCAGTAGTTTCAATCCTACAAGGAGGGGAACTTCTGGCATCAATCGATATCAAGGATGCATACCTGCATGTGCCTATTTTCCACGCTCACCAGAAATTTCTGTGATTCGATAGAACAGCACCATTTTCAGTTTGTAGCCTTGTCCTTCGGTCTAGCTACTGCACCCTGGGTATTTACAAAGGTTCTGGCCCCGCTTCTGGCTGGACTAAGGGTGCAGGGTATAACAATCATGGCATACCTGGACGACCTGCTGCTGGTAGACTGGTTAGTAGCCCGCTTGGAACAAAGCGTGATCAGCACAGTCAAGTACCTTGAATACCTAGGTTGGATTCTCAACCTAGAGAAATCTTCCTTAAAATCACTAAAAAGGCTGGAGTACTTCGGTCTGATCATAGACACAGCCCAGAGAATAGTGTTTTTGCCCCAGGCAAAGATCAGCGCCATAAAGGAGCTGGTCCAGGTGGTCAGGACGAAGAAAGATCCCTCCATTCGCCTTTGCATGAGGTTGTTAGGAAAGATGATGGCTTCATTTGAAGCGGTTCCTTATGCCCAGTTTCATTCCAGACTGTTGCAAAACAGTATCCTATCTGCTTGGAACAAAAAGGTCCAAACTCTAGATTTCCCAATGCGTCTGACCCCATAGGTGTGCCAGAGCCTCAGTTGGTGGTGGCTAACCAAGAATCTGCAAAAGGGGAAATCCTTCATGCCAGTTACCTGGAAGGTGGTAATGACAGATGCCAGCCTTTCATGTTGGGGAGCAGTACTGCAAAAGGCAACTATCCAAGGGAAATGGTCCAGAACCGAAAGGGCCTTGCCCATCAACACCCTAGAGATTCGGCAGCACCCTTGGCTCTGAGGAGCTGGGCGTACAGATTACGGAATTGTCCTGTCAGGATCCAATCTGACAATGCCACAGCGGTGGCCTATATCAATCACCAAGGGGGCACCAGAAGTCACGCAGCTCAGAGAGAGGTGAACCATATCCTAGCTTGGGCAGAAAAGCATGTACCTTGCCTATCGGCAGTCTTCATTCCAGGGATAGAGAATTGGCAGGCAGACTACTTGAGTCGCCAGCAGTTGTTCCCGGGGGAATCGTCCCATCACCCCTACATCTTCCTGGTTATATGCCAAAGATGGGGGATCCCAGGCGTAGATCTTTTGGCGTTCAGGTTCATCAAGAAATTGGACAACTTTGTGTAAAGGACAAGGGATCCACTCGCATGCGGAACAGATGCGTTGATGACCCCGTGGAATCATGTCTCACTGATTTATGCATTCCCCCCTATTCATCTGCTACCACGGCTTCTTTGCAGGATCAAGCATGAAAGGAAGCCGGTGATTCTTGTAGCCCCAGCATGGCCCAGAAGATCTTGGCATGCAGAGATCGTAAAAATGGTGGTAGGGGACCTATGGACCCTTCCACCACGTCCAGACATGCTCTCACAGGGTCCAATATTCCATCCTACCTTAAAAACTCTAATGCCCTGTACACACGGTCAGACATTGATCGGACATTCCTACAACAAAATCCATGGATTTTTTCCGACGGATGTTGGCTCAAACTTGTCTTGCATACACACAGTCACACAAAGTTGTCAGAAAATCTGATCGTTCTGAACGCGGTGACGTAAAACATGGCATACGTCGGGACTATAAACAGGGCAGTAGCCAATAGCTTACATCTCTTAATTTATTCTGAGCATGCGTGGCACTTTGTGCATCGGATTTGTGTACACACGATCGGAATTTCCGACAACGGATTTTGTTGTTGGAAAATTTTATAGCAAACTCTCAAACTTTGTGTGTCGGAAATTCCGATGGAAAATGTGTGATGGAGCCCACACACAGTCGGAATTTCCGACAACAAGGTCCTATCACACATTTTCTGTCGGAAAATCCGACCGTGTGTACAGGGCATTAGTTTAATGGCTTGGCTATTGAAGCCCACATTCTGAAGAATCGTGGGCTCTCCGGGTCAGTGGTATCTACCTTGATTAATGCAAGGAAACTGGCTTCCAGAGTCATATATTATAGAGTCTGGAGGCCTTATGTTTCCTGGTGTGAATCCAAGGGTTGGCATCCTCGGAACTATGCCATAGGTAGAATTTTTGCCTTTCTGCAATTAGGGGTAGAGATGAAGCTGGCCTTGAGTACTATCAAGGGTCAGGTCTTGGCTTTATCGGTATTATTTCAAAGACCACTTGCTTCGCATTCCTTGGTCCAGGTTTTTATGCAGGTTGTAACGCGGCTTAACCACTTAAGCCCCGGGCCATTTGGCTGGCCAAAGACCAGAGCACTTTTTGCGATTCGGCACTGCGTCGCTTTAACTGACAATTGCGCAGTCGTGCGACGTGGCTCCCAAACAAAATTGACGTCCTTTTTTTCCCACAAATAGAGCTTTCTTTTGGTGGTATTTGATCACCTCTGCGGTTTTTATTTTTTGAGCTATAAACAAAAAAGGGCGACAATTTTGAAAAAAAAGCAATATTTTTTGCTATAATAAATATCCTCAAAAAATATATTAAAAAATTTTTTTTTCCTCAGTTTAGGCCGATACGTATTCTACATATTTTTGGTAAAAAAAATCACAATAAGCGTTTATTAATTGGTTTGCGCAAAAGCTATAGCGTCTACAAAATAGGGGATAGTTTTATGGCATTTTTATTAATAATTTTTTTTTTTTTTACTAGTAATGGTGATTAGGGATTTTTATCGTGACTGCGACATTATGGCGGACAGATCGGACACTTTTGGCGCTATTTTGGGACCATTCACATTTATACAGCGATCAGTGCGATTAAAAATGCATTGATTACTGTGTAAATGTAACGGCAGTGAAGGGGTTAACCAGGAGGGGGCGCTGCAGGGGTTAAGTGTGTCCTAGGGATGTGTTCTAACTGTGGGGGGGATGGTCTATGTGTGACATGACACTGATCACCGCTCCCGATTACAAGGTGCGGTGATCAGTGTCAGTGTCACTAGGCAGAACGGGGAAGTGCTTGTTTACATCAGGATTTCCCCGTTCCTTCTCTCCATGAGACGGTCGCGGCTATCTCCACGGACATCGAGTCTACTGGACCCGCGATCACACTCATGGAGCTCGCGGCAGGGTCGCGCATGCGACCACGCGGCGGCAAATTTAAAGGGACATACCTGTACGCCCATTTGCCTGTCCGAGCCATTCTGCCGATGTAAATGTACATGCAGCGGTCGGCAAGTGGTTAATCTGCCAGTTAGGTCACCCTTGAATCCTTGGGACTTGAATTTAGTTTTGTTGGTATTGCAAAAACAGCCTTTTGAGCCGATACAGCATACTCCCTTGGTCCTCCTGACAAGGAAGTTAGTTTTTCTGGTTGCTATATCCTCTGCAAGAAAGGTATCAGAGTTGGCTGCTCTTTCTTGTAAAGAGCCATATTTAATTATTCACAAGGACAAAGTGGTGTTGCGTCATCATCCAAGCTTTTTGCCTAAAGTGGTGTCAGGTTTTCATCTGAACCAAGATATTGTCCTACCGTTGTTTTTTCCAGAACCCTGTTCTATGGAAGAGAAGTCACTACATTCCCTTGATATAGTGAGAGCAGTCAAATTCTTTTTAAAGGCGACTGCTCAGATCCGGAAGACTGATGTTTTATTTGTACTGCCAGAAGGTCCTAGGAAAGGACAGGCAGCGTCGAAATATACTATTTCTAAGTGGATTTGGCAAGTTATTATTCAGGCTTATGGTTTAAAGAGTAGAATTCCACCTTTTCAAATCAAAGCGCACTCCACCAGAGCAGTTAGTGCTTCATGGGCAGTGCATCACCAAACCTCCATGGCTCAAATCTGCAAGAACGCAACTTGGTCTTCAGTCCATACATTCACTAGATTCTATCAGGTGGATGTAAAAAGGCATGAGGATATCACCTTTGGGCGCAGTGTGCTACAGGCAGCAGTATAGGTCCTCAAGTCTGATGGTGCTCCCTGCTTGTTTGTGTCTCCTTCCCCTCAAATAGCATTGCTTTGGGACGTCCCACATAGTAATTACTATGCTGCGCTGTGTCCCGTGATGTACGATAAAGAAAATAGGATTTTTTATAACAGCTTACCTGTAAAATCCTTTTCTTGGAGTACATCACGGGACACAGAGGTTCCCCCCCACTTTTTGGGATATATGTATATTGCTGTGCTACAAAAACTGAGGTACTCCCTGTATGTGAGGGGTTATATAGGGAGGAAACTTCCTGTCTTGGGTGTGCCAGTGTCCATCACCTTAAGTTGGCCTATAACCCACATAGTAATTACTATGCTGCTCTGTGTCCCGTGATGTACTCCAAGAACAGGATTTTACAGGTAAGCTGTTATAAAAATCCTATTATTCCTGTGTCCCTCAATTGACTTCAGGAAAAAGATTGCATGATTAGTACAAAAGCTTTATTGTATTGTAGAAACGTGAGACATTAATGTATATCATTGTTTTATACAATACTTGAGACAATAATGCATAACAATATTTGTTTTACACTTTTTAAATCATTGCAGGCTCATCAGCTTGCCAACATGCAAGCACAGGCCAGCAATGGTACCCAGGTCTTGAATACCAGCACTACAAATGAAGAAGAAGAGGATGATGAAGATGATTATGACTATGACTATGAATCCCTTTCAGATGGTATACAGCTTTATTTACAAGGGTTTATTTTGTGCAAACTGACTTGATAGTATATCTTAGTAGTGAAACTAACCTGTTTAGTGAAGCCTCCTTTATATTAATGTAGCACTCACCCCCGTAGGAGCTGCTGATGAATGTTTAATCCTGTGCTGTGCCTATCAACCCCAAGAACAGACTCAACCCCTCTGGCACACCTATATAGTGATGTTAGTGTGAGACCTAACAGTAAGGGGAAACACAGTAATGGTACACCACACAGTATATTTACCATATCCTTGGAACCCGTCACTTCACTGGTTGCAGTAATAGATAAAGTCTCACACCAAATGTATATTAACCACGTAAGAAGTTTACTGAGAAGATACTTGGCACAATAAACAATGTGGTAACTTAGATATGGAGAATGACAGTAGATAACAGTCAATATGAACATGGAACGGATAATTCAATAACCAACATAAAGATGTGCATGCAGACAGGCGCACAGTAAGACAGACGCCCAATATCCTCAAATACTTACATTGAGCGCCTTGCCACTGACCTCCAAGCATGCACACCAATTCTGCAATAACAGCTATGAACATGCAGTTATACAATACAATAAATATTTCCTGTGCTCAAGGGTTCGCCCTAGATTGCAATGCAATGTTTCCAATGCAAGGTGCTTTATGGAAGATTATAGAAGTCCCTTGTCTTCTTTCTTCGGGCTAGCTCAAGGTATTAAACTGCAGTATTTGTAAATCCAACAGAGAGACAAGTAGACAGTAGACTGTGGATTGAATAATGCGCTAATAGTTGTGTACTTATGACTAAAGGCACTTGTAATAATTCCTCCTTAGCAGTGGATGTGTTGCAACATTAACTTCACAGCACATGGAGAGCAATCATGCGGTTCCGCTGTATGCAGGCTATATGTAAGTGAGAATACTTCTATAAGACTGCAAGTCCCACCAGCAGTCTGTAGCTATGTAACATGGTAACAGTACACTATATTGATCAGGACAAGTGCCCGCTCACCACAACAGGCCCAGATGCTTGCAAGGTTCCTTTTCTGGTATCTCAGTCCCGATCTAAGCTGGCGCCGTCACACCGCACCACTCCTTCTGATGGCTGATATAACTGTAATGCAGGAACCCTTTAGAAATCTTGGATCCTCTGGTCCATATGCACGCTGGTCCAGCTGACTGTGCTCTGGAGCTCCACAGAGGCCAAACAATTCCGCTCCGCGCCTTCCAGGCCGCAGTCTGTCGGTCACACACACAGACCTCCCTGCAGGCAGGCTTTGAATGGCGTCCCAAGAGGCTGGAAAATGGCTGCGCTGCCCCCTTTATTTGCCTACCCAACAGGCTGTTCTCTGACCTGGCATTGTGGGTAAGTGAACTGGGCATTGTGGGTAGGTAGTTCCCAGACTGAGTTTAAGCCCATGGGTCACTTCCTCATTCACTACATCTCCCACAATGCTTTGGAGCATGGATTTAATGAAACCAAACAAAAGTCTTAATGACATTAAATAGAAAGGACACTAGAGGGAGCCAAACTCTCACTTAAAGAATATCACATTATTTACATAGTAACTTAGGTGGCAAAAACCCCTGCACTACATACCCCCTGCTTTAAATCTTTGGTCCCCAAAGATAGTTAAAATTCGTGACCTGTTGCATGTTTTTGCATTCAAGCGATGACACAGAACTGACAGAGGAGCCTCCCACCAATTATCATATGAAGGGAGACTGTTCTGTACACCTGCTACTGACACCGTGGTGTCTTGTATAGATGTGCCAGGGTGTGAGATGGAGTTGTCCTCCACCAAATTAGCGGTGGAGGGACCAGGCATTTTAGAAGACCTTCTTGAAGCAGGACAGACCTCCTTTGAGCATTCACCTAGAGTGTCATATTTTAGTCTCCTAGGTGGTTGGATAATTCTCTTTTCTCTCTGTTCTTTGGGTTTCGGGGCTATCTGCACACTGGCACTGTCCTTCTCCACTTCAGCCTCTGGTACTTCAGTATCTTGTATCTCAGCTTCAATGGAGGACAAAGAACTCTGAGTCTGTACCCTGTAAGGAGTGTGGAGGGAATTCAGGATTTTCAGGATACCTATCTTGTGGCACAAATTCAGGGGCCTCTGATCGAAGAATTGTACTGTCTGTCACCTTTGTACGAGGGAAAGGTTTGGTATCAACCTCTGGCGTGCGAGATGACCACAACCAGCCTATTCCCATCTCTTCTTCCTCGCTGTCTTCATCATTTGCAGCAAAAGGCCTAGACTGGGACCTAGTCACTGGTCGAGGTCCCTGAAATGTGGTAGATGTAGATGATGAATTTTGCTGGGAAGTTACCCTGACTGCTTCAGAGGCAAAAGGTGATTACGATACCAAGTCTTTAATGGCCCTGTGTTTCCTTCTGGCCTAATCTGGTACACTGGCAACCCTGGGAGTTGTTTTCATATAACATAATGCTGTGACTTCCAATGATCAGCCAATTTGTGTTTCCCAGGTATGCCCAGATTCCTCAGCAACACTCTGTCTCCTGGTTGTAAGTCTTGTACTCGCACCCTGAGGTCAAAATTTCTTTTGTTCCTCTGTCCTCGGGCATCTTAGACAGCTTGAGCCTTATCATAGGCGGTTTTCAGGCTTCTCTGTAGTCGGTCCACATACCCCCTGTGGGAAGTTGCTGAGGTATGGTCAGGAGATGCGCCGAAAGCTGGATCCACCAGTAGCCGAGCTTCCCGTCCAAACATCAGGCAATATGGAGAGTATCCTGTGGCATCACTTATAGTACTGTTGTAAGTGTGCACTATGGCCGCTATGTGCTTGCTCCGGTGTTGCTTTTTCTCAGAGGTTAGAGTTCCCAGCATGTTAAAGAGAGTTCGGTTGCATCTCTCTGGTTGAGGATCTCCTTGAGGATGGTAAGGAGTAGTTCTAGATTTCTGGATACCCAACAAATCTAAGAGTCTTTTAATGAGGCTACTCTCAAAGTCTCTCCCTTGGTCTGAGTGGATACGCTGGGGCAGGCCATAATGGACGAAGAATTTTTCTACTAGGATTTTGGCCACCGTGGATGCCTGTTGATCTCTTGTGGGAAATGCTTGGGCGTAACGGGTGAAATGGTCGGTTATCACCAGGATGTTTCCCTGCCCACTCAGGTGAGACTCCAAGCACAGAAAGTCAATGCACACCAGATCCAATGGTCCCTGACTCTCTAGGTGGCCCATTGGGGAGGCTCGTTGCGGTAACGTCTTCCTTTGAATACACCTAAGGCAAGAATGGCAGTAGCCCTCGACTTCAGTCTGCATGCAGGGCCAATAGAATCTGTCTCTCACCTATTGGAAATTCCTCTCGGACCCTAGATGGCCATGATGATCGTGTAGAGCAATTAACACCTTCTCCCGGTGTTTCTCTGGTAAGAACAATTGCCATTTCTCTTCAGGATCTTCAGAGGGGCCCCTTCGGTAGACCACCCCTTGTTGATCACACTCTCGGTGTAATAAACGGCTTTCTTTTCTTGAGTCAGTAAGAAGTAAGTCAGGTTGTTGACTCTCTAGTGCTCTCAATGCCAAACTGCAGAGGGGGTCTTCCAGCTGATCCCTACGCAGGTCCTTTTTTGAAAGTTTTGGCAGACCTTCATCTCCGACTTGGGTGATGTTGCAGTAGCTTCTGGGCACCCCAGCAGCTGACACTCCAATCTCCTCAGCTCTGGCCCCACCCCTTACTTGCTGTTCTGCCCCCTCACAAAGGGCTCTTACTCCTTCAGGGGTTAACTGGGTCCATTCTTCTGGGGAGTCCTGGGAACAGTGGGGTCTGCTTGTCAAAGCATCTGCATCCTTGTTCCCGACCCCCGGTCAGTACTTCAAGCTGAAGGTAAAACCCGAGAGGGCGGCCAACCATCTGTGGCCCGTGGCATCCAGCTTTGCAGTAGTGAGTACGTATGTGAGAGGGTTGTTGTCTGTCTTGATTATGAATTCTGCGCCATATAGGTAGTCCCTCGGTTTGTCCACCACTGCCCACTTCAAGGCCAGGAATTCAAGCTTGTGGGTAGGGTAATTCCTCCCAGCAGGTGCCAAACTGTGACTCACGTAAGTGACAGGCCATGAAGTGTCCATCGTGTTCTTGGTACAGCACTCCGCCCAGCCCATCTCGGCTGGCATCTACGTGCAGTTCGTATGGCTTGGCTGGATCTGCATAGGCCAAAACTGGAGCAGTTGTGAGGCTCCACTTTAACTGCTTGGAAGCCTCTTCACACTGGGTGGTCCACTGCTCTTGTATGGACTCCTTGGGCTTCCTGGCCCCTCCTGCTGGTTTTACAGACTTGACTGAGTCTGGATCATCGCTTTCCTCCTTCCTCAATAGCTCAGTGAGTGGGCGAGCTATCTTAGCAAATCCCTAAACAAATCTCCGGTAATATGAGCAGAATCCCAGAAATGACCTAAGCTCGGTCACATTAGTGGGTTTCGACCAGGAGGTGACAGCTACCAGCTTCTGAGGGTCTGTGGCCACTCCTTTGGCAGACACGATGTGGCCCAGGTAATTGACTGAAGGTTGGTAGAACTGCCACTTTTCCTTGGAGAGCTTCAGGCCTTCATCATGGAGCCTCTTCAGGACCTTCTCCAGGCGCTCTTTATGCTCCTCAAGTCTTGCTAAACATGATAATATCATCTAGGTATACCAATACTTCAATCAGGTTCATGTCACCCACAGTCTTTTCCATCAATCTCTGGAAGGTGCCTGAGGTGCCAGACAGGCCTTGAGGCATGCGGTCGAATTAGAAGAATCCTGCTGGGGTAATGAAAGTGGTCTTTTCCCTATCTTCAGGGTGCATGGAGATTTGATAGTATCCACTCTTCAGATCCAGCACGCTGAACCACTTCACCCCTGACAGGCTCTGTAAGGCATCCTCTATCCTGGGTGTGGTATATTGATCAGGAATGGTCCTTCGGTTCAGTGTCCTGTAGTCGATACACAACTGCGATGACCCATTCTTCTTCCTTACCACTACTATTGGGGAAACGTATGGACTCCGAGACTCTCGGATAACGCCTGTTCTCTTCAGCTCGGCCAGCTGTTCTCGCAGGTCTTCCAAGTCCCCCAAAGGAATCCGTCTGACTCTTTCTCGGAAAGGCTTGTCTTCCTCCAGGCGTATCCGGTGTTGGGCACTTTTTGCGCGCCCAACGTCAAACTCACTCTTCAAGAAAACAGCTCGCCATCTTAGTAGCTGAGTCTTGGCTCTTTCCATCCAGGCAGGTGGTGGAGGAGTGTTTTTTGGATAAAACTCTTCCACTGGGATTTCATCTTTCCCTCCACCCCTCAAATCACACGGTGAGACTGGGGTGGCTGTGTTTACTTTCCCCAGCAACATCCTAGCTGGCATCTTCACCGGCAAGGCTGTAGTGTTCAAAACACTGACCGAGATCCTTCCGTGACTTCTCTGTAGTGCCGGGTTGAGATCACCTCTGGATTTATCTCCAACCCTCTGTCTTCCTTTTGACTGTCCGCTTCAAGGACAATGAAAGGGCCTGGCTGTTTCCAATTCAACTTGACGGACGCTCTCAAACAAACGACCTCACTGGGCTGTAATGTCTTCTCACTCTGGTTCAACCGCCAGATTTTTCCCACTCCTTCTGCTGGGGCCTTTTCTTCCTGCACCAGTCGCTGATAGACTTGTCTCAGCATAGGGTGCACACTGTGGTTTGAAGTGCTCTGCTCTTGAATAAGAGGTACTAGCAGCCTTCTCACGAGATCAGTATTAGTCCCTATGATGAGGGAACTTTTCCCAGCCCCTGGAAGACGAGGACAGACCACTGCCAATGTGTCAAAGGTCTCTGCCTTTCCTGCTATGGAGGGGTCAAAGGCCAGCTTGATTGGTAGGTAGCCATCATAGGGGAGGTTCTGAGTCCCGAGGCCCCAAATCTCCAGCTCTTCTAGCTTCTGTAGCGGCAAGTGTTTGAGGTGCTTGTCGTAGAAGTCCCTGTAGAGAAGAGTCACTTGAGCTCTGGTATCCAAGAGGGCCTTGGTATAGATTTCCTCTACCTGGATGGAGACAACTGGAGAAGGTCCCACTAGCTTGGGAGGGAGCTTGTGGGAAGTTGCAGGTTGGGCCTGTTCGGTAAGTCGTATCTTGACTCCTCTCTTGCGGAGATTCTGATCCAGCTTGGGCCTAGGTTGAGCTTTGGGAGTCTGGTATGCACTGACTCTCCAATGCCGGGTGGTCCGGGTTGCAGGTAATGAGTCATTGAGTCGCTCAGAGGCAACAACGGGAATTTCCTGTGAGTGCTTGGAATTTTGCTGCAGCTTCTGGGTATCGTTGGGTTTTTTGGAGCTTGCTGATGTAACAGGGCACCCAGTCGGCTCCTTCACCAGGGTCCTCTAGAGTTTCCCGCCGGCCTTTTGCGCTGTGCCTCAGATTTCACTGGGCTTGGCACACTTTGCGATAATGTCCAACTCCTCCAAAGTTGAAACAGGTCCCCTGGTTTTCTGCCTTTTTAACCCGAGCAACGGTAGGATTTGACAGTTTCTTGGGTACCGAAACGTCATCACTCTGTGGAATAGTTAGTTTTGCGGTCACCAGAGCCATCGTCTCTAACATCTCTCTTTGCATCTGAAGCATCAGGTTTTCCAATTCAAAATCGCTCCTTGAAGAATGTTGGGTACGTGGGGACCAAACCATTGGGTCAGTGGTCACCGTCAGGACACTGGGTTCTTGAAGACACCGGAAGGCATTTGGCTCACATTCATCTCCTTTCAATGAGTTGTTGGGCTGAACTTTCTTCCGCTTCTTTTCCCTTTCCATCTCCATGTTAGCTGCTTCGTTAGTTTCCTCTATGAGTACTTCATCTGAAATGGAGGGATCATCCAAATACTACCTTAATTGGAACTTGATGTAATCACTTCTCAGTCCCGTACTTACTGACCTTAAGAATTTTTTGTATCAGTTCAGTCCCGAAGTGTTCATCCGAGTCTTCTCCTTGTGAGACTAACAGGTGGTCCTTCAACTCGATAGCCCTGAACAGGAAATTCTGAGGGGTTTCTCTACTGTCCTGTGCCATATTTATCAGTTGGTGATACAGTTCAGAAGCATTTCCCTCCTTGTAATGGCTTTTTAATATTCTCCTTAGTTGTACTAGGGTCAGGTCATTCTTCATCTCCAGCATACTTCTGAGACTTAGGCTGGGGCTAATTGCCTTAACTACAGCTTCCACAATCTCGGATTCAGGATACCCTCTGTGAAATCCCACATCGATCTGATGCATTAGGTTTGTGTAGGACAGCTTGTCTTTCTGTTCCTTTTCACCTATCTGACCTTCAACCCTAAAGTCCTTCCTGATCGTCATCTCTGGCAGGTTACCACGGGGAAGTCTCTGCATGACCGAAACAGGTCCTTGTTTTGGATGACTGTCCCTTGGACTCGTGCTCTTAGTATTTAGCTCTCGGATCTGCTCCGCCATCAGTCTGGAGGTCTCCTGGAACCTCTTTTATATACTGCAATACTGTTGTTTCAGTTTAGTTAATGGCTGCCCCGGTTGGGGATCTTCTTCTTCGTGAAGGGCTCTAGCCCATTTTTGTTTGGTGTTGACTGAGAATGGACTCTGCTGGCTGCTGACTCTGATTGTCTGGAGCTGGTAGGGCTTTCACCTGGACCCTCAGGGTGGGTGAGGCAAAACTTTGTTTTGTTAGCCAGTTGCACACTTGCACCTTTGAAGTTTTCTGGGACCCCCTTTCTCCACTCCAATAGTGCATGAGAGGTCTTATGATCGGTTCTGACATCAATCACCCACGCCTTTCTGTCTGGGGACAGGGCCTTTACCACTTGTCTGACTTGTTCTTCCTCCCAGGCCTCACCTGGGAGCTCAGTTGCCACGCTCGCTTCTGAGCGAGCGCCCTCTGTCTTGCACCACTGAATCACAGTGGCGGGAGCCATTCTGGCGCTAATGGGGGCAATCTCGGGGGGGTTGATTGTAGAGTAACAGGATCCCGGACGAGCCCCCACGTATAGCACTCACCCCCGTAGGAGCTGCTGATGAATATTTAATCCTGTGCTCTGCCTATCAACCCCAAGAACAGACTCAACCCCTCTGGCACACCTGTATAGTGATGTTAGTGTGGGACCTAACAGTAAGGAGAAACACAGTAATGGTACACCACACAGTATATTTACCTTTCCTTGGAACCCGTCACTTCACTGGTTGCAGTAATAGATATAGTCTTACACCAAATGTATATTAACCACATAAGAAGTTTACTGAGAAGATACTTAGCACAATAAACAATGTGGTAACTTAGATATGGAGAATGACAGTAGATAACAGTCAATATGAACATGGAACGGATAATTCAATAACCAACATAAAGATGTGCATGCAGACAGGCGCACAGTAAGACAGACGCCCAATATCCTTAAATACTTACATTGAGCGCCTTGCCACTGACCTCCAAGCATGCACACCAATTCTGCAATAACAGCTATGAACATGCAGTTATACAATACAATAAATATTTCCTGTGCTCAAGGGCTCCCCCTAGATTGCAATGCAATGTTTCCAATGCAAGGTGTTTTATGGAAGATTATAGAAGTCCCTTGTCTTCTTTCTTCGGGCTAGCTCAAGGTATTAAACTGCAGTATTTGTAAATCCAACAGAGAGACAAGTAGATTGTGGATTGAATAATGTACTAATAGTTATGTACTTATGACAAAAGGCACTTGTAATAATTCCTCCTTAGCAGTGGATGTGTTGCAACATTAACTTCACAGCACATGGAGAGCAATCATGCGGTTCCGCTGTATGCAGGCTATATGTAAGTGAGAATACTTCTAGGGGACTACAAGTCCCACCAGCAGTCTGTAGCTATGTAACACGGTAACAGTACACTATATTGATTTGGGCAAGTGCCCGCTCACCACAACAGGCCCAGATGCTTGCAAGGTTCCTTTTCTGGTATCTCAGTCCCGATCCAAGCTGGCACCGTCACACCGCACTGCTCCTTCTGATGGCTGATATAACTGTAATGCAGGAACCCTTTAGAAATCTTGGATCCTCCGGTCCATCCACACGCTGGTCCAGCTGACTGTGCTTTGGAGCTCCTCAGAGGCCAAATGATTCTGCTCCGCGCCTTCCAGGCCACAGTCTGTTGGTCACACGCACAGACCACCCTGCAGGCAGGCTTTGAATGGTGTCCCAAGAGGCCGGAAAATGGCTGCGCTGCCCCCTTTATTTGCCTACCCAACAGGCTGTTCTCTGACCTGGCATTGTGGGTAGGTGAACTGGGAATTGTGGGTAGGTAGTATCCAGACTGAGTTTAAGCCCATAAGTCACTTCCTCATTCACTACATCTCCCACAATGCTTTGGAGCATGGCTTTAATAAAACCAAATAAAAATCTTAATAACATTAAATAGAAAGGACACTAGAGGGAGCCAAATTCTCACTTAAAGAATATCACATTATTTACATAGTAACTTAGGTGGCAAAAACCCCTGCGCTACATTAAGTTGCTTTATTTACAGCAGTCACTCTATGTAGGTATTATGTTGAAAAAAAAACAAAAAAAACAGTGTGTGTCCACTGGTTAAGAATAATACTTTATTTAGTAGCAAAATCACATTTGATTTCTTAATGTGTTATCAGCACTTAAAAGGCAATAATATAAACACATTATGCATTTCAATACTAATATACTAATGGCACTGCATGAACCATGGCTTGTACTGTATTCTCATAGAGATCTATTTCACAATATCTATACATATGCAACAGATAACCACTTCCAGGCATCATTTTTTCTTTTATCCTGTCAATTACTGAATCTTAATGACTTGTATTGCCTATTTATTCAACATTTCCTTCTCTGATTGCTTGTTTGACTCTTTTCCTGTAGCTGATGTCCTTAATGCTTCCCCTGCGCCTAACAGCCAGGAAGGTAAAAGCCATTTCAATGGATGTTCTAACTGCATGGATTTATACCACTCATCTCCTGTTAATTAAGTGCTCTGTTCACAGAAATACACTTGTTGCCTTGTGCGTATGTGCTTGCATTTCTGGTGTATTTTTAATATTGTTTTGATACTTAGACTATAGCATCACTTTTCATTTTTTTTACTGCATTTCACAGCCCAGGAAACACAGTTATAAATGTAACACCAGCAATTGGATGGTGCGCCATTGCTTGGTTATGTGATGCATGCCAGGTCTGTATTGCTGAACTGTTTTTTTAGCAGGAGAAATGTTAGATTATTACATATTATGAGAATTTTTGTTGGTAGTGTTTTTCATTGTGTTCCTCATGATAGGATAGCAGTACATGTTTTCAGTTATCATTACATAATCCAAAATCACTCATGGAGCTCTGAAATTGTTAAAGGAAACCTTTAAGGGAAAATAATAAATGCACATATTATTGCAGAAAAAAATAACATTTATTATTTTTACCCTGCAGGGGTCTACAAAGCATTGCACCCATGATCAGTGGATCACAGGTGCAATGTCAGGCTCCTGCAGACATGTCCTCCAGCATTCTGCCTGTACCTCTGTACGGGCTTTCTTGTTAGAAAGTTGGAGGACTTGTGAATGGACTACAAGTGTGCTGATCAGCATGCTCATAGCCCATTGAGAACTACATTCTGTCTGCCACAGTGGAAGACAGGACTTATAATTGTTTTATTCACAGATCATTGTAGACTAATAACATGGCTGCACAGATGGAGCCCCACACATTCGCACCAATTCTAAATGTGACAGCGGCTACGTGGAAGAAGAACCCCCGTCCACTGTCACAAGGAGGGGTGTCGCAGGGGGTGGGGGGGTGGGGTTGTGCTGGAACATGTTACATGTTACACCCTAAATGCAGATGTAACATGTTCCAAAGATAAACTTAGCCTTTAACCACCTCAATACAGTGCACTTACACCCCCTTCCTGCCCAGACCAATTTTCAGCTTTCAGCGCTCTCACAGTTTGAATGACAATTACTCAGTCATGCAACACTGTACCCATATGAAACTTGCATCCTTTTTCTCACACAAATAGGGCTTTCTTTTGGTGGTATTTAATCACTAGTGGGTTTTTTATTTTTTGTGCTATAAATAAAAAAAGACCGTAAATTTTGTGAAAAAAAATGCCTTTTTCTTTGTTTCTGTCATAAAATTTTGCTAATTAGTAATTTTTCTTTATAAATTTTGGCCAAAATTTATACTGCTACATATCTTTGGTAAAAATAACCCAAATTAGTGTATATTATTTGGTCTTTGTGAAAGTTATAGAGTGTACAAACTATGGTGCCAATCACTGAAAATTGATCACATCAGGTGAATCTTATTTCTTGAGACACTAACAAGTCAAAAAAGTACAAATACCCCCCAAATGACCCCTTTTTAGAAAGTAGACATTCCAAGGTATTAAGTAAGTAGCATGGTGAGTTTTTTAAGTTGTAATCTTTTTCCACAGTTCTTTGCAAAATGAAGATTTTTTTTTTTTTTTTTACAAAATTGTCAAATTATCAGGTTATTTCTCACACACAGCAAATGCATAAAAAAATTACACCCCAAAATACATTCTGCTACTCTTCCCAAGTATGGCGATACCACATGTGTGAGACTTACACAGCCTGGCCACATACAAAGGACCAACATTGAAGTAGCACCTTCAGGTGTTCCACGAGCATAAATGACACATCTCATTTCTCAACCACCTATTACACTTTTGAAGGCCCTGGAGCACCAGGACAATGGAATTGCCCACAAAATGACCCCATTTTGGATAGCAAACACCCTAACGTATAATCTATAAAGCATAGTGAGTCTTTTGAACGCTTCATTTTTTTCCAAAAGTTTTTGGAAAATGTGGAACAAAAAATGAAAAGGTATTTTTTTTTACACAAAGTTGTCAATTTATAAGATATTTCTAACACATAGCATGTATATAGCAAAAATGACTCACCTCAAAATACATTCTGCTACTCTTCCCGAGTATGGTGATAGCACATGTGTGAGACTTTTACACAGCCTGGCCACATACAAAGGCCCAACATTGAAGTAGTACCTTCAGGTGTTCTAGGAGCATAAATTACACATCTCATTTCATTCCTACCTATCACACTTTTGAAGGTCCTTGAGTACCAGGACAATGGAATTATCCACAAAATGGCCCCATTTTGGAAAGCAAACACCCCAACATATATTCTATGAGGCATGGGCTGCAAATAGGTACTCGGGTAACTTGATAAGCTGCAGACAGGTACTCGGGTATTCTGATGGACTGGTGACAGGTACTCGGTTACTCTGATGGGCTGGTGACAGGTACTCTGATGGCCCGGTGACAGGTACTCGGGTACTCTGATGGCCCGGTGACAGGTACTCGGGTACTCTGATGGCCTGGTGACAGGTACCCGGATGGGCTACAGATAGGTGTTTGGGTACTCTGATGGGCTGGTGACTGGTTTTCAGGTACTCTGAAGGGTGGTGACAGGTACTCGGTACTCATATGGACTGTGACAGGTACTCGGGTACTCATATGGACTGTGACAGGTATTCAGGTACTTGGGTACTCAGATGGACTGTGACAGGTACTCGGGTACTCAGATGGACTGTGACAGGTACTCGGGTACTCTGATGGACTGTGACAGGTACTCGGGTACTCTGATGGACTGTGACAGGTACTCGGGTACTCAGATGAACTGTGATAGGTACTCATATGGACTGACAGTTACTCAGATGAACTGTGACAGGTACTTTGATGGGTGGTGACAGGTCCTCTTTATTGGGGGGGAATCAGTGTGATTGGTGTACACTGAAAGCAGTAACGAGATGTGAGGAGGAGAACCTGGTAACATCTCATTACCACGGTTTGTTGATATTTAGTGATTGACTGTGAAAGGATCACAGCCGATCACGTGGTAAACAGCCGCCGGCCAATGACTGTTTACCAGGGTCGGTGACGAGCAGTGTTCCCCATTTTGGAAAACAAACACCCTAACGTATAATCTATAAAGCATAGTGAGTCTTTTGAACGCTTCATTTTTTTCCAGAAGTTTTTGGAAAATGTGGAAAAAAAATGAAAAGGTATATTTTTTTACACAAAGTTGTCAATTTATAAGATATTTCTAACACATAGCATGTATATAGCAAAAATGACACCTCAAAATACATTCTGCTACTCTTCCCGAGTATGGTGATAGCACATGTGTGAGACTTTTACACAGCCTGGCCACATACAAAGGCCCAACATTGAAGTAGTACCTTCAGGTGTTCTAGGAGCATAAATTACACATCTCATTTCATTCCTACCTATCACACTTTTAAAGGTCCTTGAGTACCAGGACAATGGAATTACCCACAAAATGGCCCCATTTTGGAAAGCAAACACCCAACATATATTCTATGAGGCATGGGCTGCAAATAGGTACTCGGGTAACTTGATAAGCTGCAGACAGGTACTCGGGTATTCTGATGGGCTGGTGACAGGTACTCGGTTACTCTGATGGGCTGGTGACAGGTACTCGGTTACTCTGATGGGCCAGTGACAGGTACTCGGTACTCTGATGGCCTGGTGACAGGTACCCGGATGGGCTACAGATAGGTGTTTGGGTACTCTGATGGGCTGGTGACTGGTTTTCAGGTACTCTGAAGGGTGGTGACAGGTACTCGGTACTCATATGGACTGTGACAGGTACTCGGGTACTCATATGGACTGTGACAAGTATTCAGGTACTTGGGTACTCAGATGGACTGTGACAGGTACTCCGGTACTCAGATGGACTGTGACAGGTACTCGGGTACTCTGATGGACTGTGACAGGTACTCGGGTACTCAGATGAACTGTGATAGGTACTCATATGGACTGACAGTTACTCAGATGAACTGTGACAGGTACTTTGATGGGTGGTGACAGGTCCTCTTTATTGGGGGGGAATCAGTGTGATTGGTGTACACTGAAAGCAGTAACGAGATGTGAGGAGGAGAACCTGGTAACATCTCATTACCACGGTTTGTTGATATTTAGTGATTGACTGTGAAAGGATCACAGCCGATCACGTGGTAAACAGCCGCCGGCCAATGACTGTTTACCAGGGTCGGTGACGAGCAGTGTTCCCCATTTTGGAAAACAAACACCCTAACGTATAATCTATAAAGCATAGTGAGTCTTTTGAACGCTTCATTTTTTTCCAGAAGTTTTTGGAAAATGTGGAAAAAAAATGAAAAGGTATATTTTTTTACACAAAGTTGTCAATTTATAAGATATTTCTAACACATAGCATGTATATAGCAAAAATGACACCTCAAAATACATTCTGCTACTCTTCCCGAGTATGGTGATAGCACATGTGTGAGACTTTTACACAGCCTGGCCACATACAAAGGCCCAACATTGAAGTAGTACCTTCAGGTGTTCTAGGAGCATAAATTACACATCTCATTTCATTCCTACCTATCACACTTTTAAAGGTCCTTGAGTACCAGGACAATGGAATTACCCACAAAATGGCCCCATTTTGGAAAGCAAACACCCAACATATATTCTATGAGGCATGGGCTGCAAATAGGTACTCGGGTAACTTGATAAGCTGCAGACAGGTACTCGGGTATTCTGATGGGCTGGTGACAGGTACTCGGTTACTCTGATGGGCTGGTGACAGGTACTCGGTTACTCTGATGGGCCAGTGACAGGTACTCGGTACTCTGATGGCCTGGTGACAGGTACCCGGATGGGCTACAGATAGGTGTTTGGGTACTCTGATGGGCTGGTGACTGGTTTTCAGGTACTCTGAAGGGTGGTGACAGGTACTCGGTACTCATATGGACTGTGACAGGTACTCGGGTACTCATATGGACTGTGACAAGTATTCAGGTACTTGGGTACTCAGATGGACTGTGACAGGTACTCCGGTACTCAGATGGACTGTGACAGGTACTCGGGTACTCTGATGGACTGTGACAGGTACTCGGGTACTCTGATGGACTGTGACAGGTACTCATATGGACTGACAGTTACTCAGATGAACTGTGACAGGTACTTTAATGGGTGGTGACAGGTCCTCTTTATTGGGGGGGAATCAGTGTGATTGGTGTACACTGAAAGCAGTAACGAGATGTGAGGAGGAGAACCTGGTAACATCTCATTACCACGGTTTGTTGATATTTAGTGATTGACTGTGAAAGGATCACAGCCGATCACGTGGTAAACAGCCGCCGGCCAATGACTGTTTACCAGGGTCGGTGACGAGCAGTGTTCCCCATTTTGGAAAACAAACACCCTAATGTATAATCTATAAAGCATAGTGAGTCTTTTGAACGCTTCATTTTTTTCCAGAAGTTTTTGGAAAATGTGGAAAAAAAATGAAAAGGTATATTTTTTTACACAAAGTTGTCAATTTATAAGATATTTCTAACACATAGCATGTATATAGCAAAAATGACACCTCAAAATACATTCTGCTACTCTTCCCGAGTATGGTGATAGCACATGTGTGAGACTTTTACACAGCCTGGCCACATACAAAGGCCCAACATTGAAGTAGTACCTTCAGGTGTTCTAGGAGCATAAATTACACATCTCATTTCATTCCTACCTATCACACTTTTAAAGGTCCTTGAGTACCAGGACAATGGAATTACCCACAAAATGGCCCCATTTTGGAAAGCAAACACCCAACATATATTCTATGAGGCATGGGCTGCAAATAGGTACTCGGGTAACTTGATAAGCTGCAGACAGGTACTCGGGTATTCTGATGGGCTGGTGACAGGTACTCGGTTACTCTGATGGGCTGGTGACAGGTACTCGGTTACTCTGATGGGCCAGTGACAGGTACTCGGTACTCTGATGGCCTGGTGACAGGTACCCGGATGGGCTACAGATAGGTATTTGGGTACTCTGATGGGCTGGTGACTGGTTTTCGGGTTCTCTGAAGGGTGGTGACAGGTACTCGGTACTCATATGGACTGTGACAGGTACTCAGATGGACTGTGACAGGTACTCGGGTACTCAGATGGACTGTGACAGGTACTCGGGTACTCTGATGGACTGTGACAGGTACTCGGGTACTCTGATAGACTGTGACAGGTACTCGGGTACTCAGATGAACTGTGATAGGTACTCATATGGACTGACAGTTACTCAGATGAACTGTGACAGGTACTTTGATGGGTGGTGACAGGTCCTCTTTATTGGGGGGGCAATCAGTGTGATTGGTGTACACTGTAAGCGGTAACGAGATGTGAGGAGGAGAACCTGGTAACATCTCATTACCACGGTTTGTTGATATTTAGTGATCGGCTGTGAAAGGATCACAGCCGATCATGTGGTAAACAGCCGCCGGCCAATGACTGTTTACCAGGGTCGGTGACGAGCAGTGTTCCTGGGAACACACCGCCACTGACGTGCATGAGCAGCACGCTCGAGATCGCGCGCATGCGCTGTGCAAAGTGGGGCGGTACCACCTGTGATCGGCCGTGACTTCATCACGGCCGATCACGTGGTAAAAAGCCATGCCCAATGGCTGTTCACCCCCCCTCGGTGGCGATCGATGTCTCCGTGACACGCCACCACCAAAGGAACAGGGATGCGCGGACACGATCGCATGCATTCCCTGTTTAAATGGAGGGCCGTCATATGATGCCCGCCCAGAGCGAGAGCTGCGCCGCCTGCCCGTCCTGTGATGGCCGGCGGGCGGCAATCGGTTAATCATATATCTATGGTGCTACCACAAAATAGGGATATTTATATGGGGTTGGTAAACATTATTGCAAGTGAATAATAATTACAGTTGTTTTCATAAGTTTACACACCCTGGCAGAATTTATGATTTATTGGCCATTTTTCAGGGAATATGAATGATAACACAAAAACTTTTCTTTCACTCATGGTTAGTGTTTGGCTAAAGCCATTTATGATCAAAAGTTTACCCCAGTTCGTGTATTGCCCCCTTTAACATCAATGACAGCTTGAAGTCTTTTGTGGTATTTGTAGATGAGGCTCTTTATCTTTTCAGATGGTAAAGCTGCCCATTCCTCTTGGCACAAAGCCTCTAGTTCCTGGAAATTCTTGGGCTGTCTTGCATGAACTGCATGTTTAAAATCTCCCCAGAGTGGCTTAATGACATTGGGGTCAGGAGACTGAGATGGCCACTCCAGAACCTTCACTTTATTCTGCTCTAGCCAAAGACAGGATGACTTGGCCTGTGTTTTGGATCATTGTCATGTTGGAATGTCCAAGTACGTGCCATGCGCAGCTTCCTGGCTGATAAATGTAAATGTTCCTCCATTATTTTCTGATAACATACTGCATTCATCTTGCCATCAATTTTGAACAAATTTCCTGTAGCTCAGTAGGAATGGTGTACCTTTCATCATAGGCCTTGTTGACTCCTCTCCAAATGTAGCATTTATGGTTGTGGCCAAAAAGCTGTATTTTGGTCTCATCACTCCAAATGACTTTGTGCCAGAAGGTTTGAGGCTTGTCTCTGTGCTGTTTGGCGTATTGTAAGTGGGATACTTTGTGGCATTTGCGTAGTAATGGCTTTCTTCTGCCGACTTGACCATGCAGCCCATCTTTCTTCAAGTGCCTCCTTATTGTGCATCTTGAAACAGCCACACCACATGTTTTCAGAGTCCTGCATTTTACCTGAAGTTATTTGTGGGTGCTTCTTTGCATCCCGAACAATTTTCTTGACAGTTGTGGTGGAACATTTAGTTGGTCTACCTGACCGTGGTTTGGTTTCAACAGAACCCCTCATTTTCCACTTCTTGAGTTTAAACACTGCTGATTGGTATTCTCAATTCCTTGGATATCTTTTTATATCCCTTTCCTGTTTTATAAAGTTCAACTTCCTTTTCCTGCAGATCCTTTGACAATTCTTTTGCTTTCCCCATGACTCAGAATCCAGAAAAGTCAATGCAGCACTGGATGAAAGATGCAGGGGTCTGTCAGGAGTCCAGAAACGCACTGACCTTTTATACACACACACACTAATTACAAGCAAAGATATCACAGGTGAGGATGATTACCTTTAATAGCCATTCAAACTCCTTTGGAAGTAAAAAAAATGGGGTGAGTGGCGCTACCCTATTAAAACCGAATGAGTATAGGAAGAATGATAGGTAAGTGAACTTACCTTTAAACAAAGAAGGAGGGGTATCTTTCCTATTGGACTAGATGTGTGTGTATGTATCCATCAATATTGGATATAGGAATGTAATATAGCAAAGAATGTGCTTAATCAAATAATCAATACTTTTGTGACAGATAGAAACACATAAGTATATGTGATCACACAAAACTTAACATAGACATAATTATGCATATAGTGTGATAAAATGAATATATGTCAGACCAATAAGCCAATAATGAAACCTAAAAACCATACATATATGGTGAAAGTGTTACATAGGTGAAAAATTCAACATAGCCAAATGGATAATTAAAAATAAAAAATGACATAAAATAAAAGAAGGGTATTTCAGTTGCAAAAATCAATCCCAATCGCAACAGAAATACCCTTCTTTTATTTGATGTTATTTTTTATTTTTAATTATCCGTTTGGCTATGTTTAATTTTTCACCTATGTAACACTTTCACCATATATGTATGGTTTTTAGGTTTCATTACTGGTCTATTGGTCTGACATACATTCATTTTATCACACTATATGCATAATTATGTCTATGTTTAAGTTTTGTGTGATCACTTATACTTATGTGTTTCTATCTGTCACAAAATTATTGATTATTTGATTAAGCACATTCTTTGCTATATTACATTCCTATATCCAATATTGATGGATACATACACACACATCTAGTCCAATAGGAAAGTTACCCCTCCTTCTTTGTTTAAAGGTAGGTTCACTTACCTATCATTCTCCCTATACTCATTCGGTTTTAATAGGGTAGTGCCACTCACCCCATTTTTTTACTTCCATACACTGTAAGTTCCCTTGGGAACTGAATAAAAGGGGGGGCTGCAACCCAATATCATCATGAGCGCATAGTATACCCCAAACTTGATTCAAACTCCTTTGTGTCAATTTGTGTGCATGTTATCAGGCCAAAATCACCAGGGTATATAAACTTTTGATCAGGGTCATTTGGGTAGTTTCTGTTGCCATTATGATTTAAAAAGAGTAAACACAGTTTGAAAATAAATGGCTTCAGCCAAACACTAACCATGAGTGAAAGAAATGTTTTTGTGTTATCATTCATATTCTCTGAAAAATGGCCAAAAAATCATAAATTCTGCCAGGGTATGTAAACTTATGAGATTGTTTTGGCCCTATCTAATTTGTGTTATTTTTGCATCTGATTGCAATTCATATTTCCTGACAGACTCCATGGCAGCCCACGTATGGGTTAATCCCGCCTCTCATACCTCATAGGACCCCACTCCCATAAATCTTTGCTTCTAGCCAGAGACCGTGTTCCTTTTTTGTCCTCCTCCTAGGACCAAGGTGTATCTTACCTTATGAAAGTTTCTGTGGTCCGGTCCTGGTTGCACGGTGGTTCTGATGGCGGTTCTGGAGTCCAGCAGTCCCAGCTATTAGCAGGGTGGATACGGGCAGCTTTTGCGATGCCATGAAGAGCTTCCTAGCCTTGCCATTGGCAGGCAAGCGGCAACTGGGCCAAACGTCCTTGTTATTAGCAGGAGGCCCCCCCTTATTAAAGCCCGGCCGTGCTGTGGATATTCGTTCCCGAATCAGGCTGGACCAGGATCGGGCGGTGGTATCGTATATTCCATTATTATTTTCATATGGCAGCTGTTTTTGTGTGTATTGTGGCGTTTTTCCTCTGTGTCTCTCTTCCTGGCCTCTATGGTGGCTGGAACGCATCTGCGTCCCAGTCCGCCGCGTCTTCCGGGTTCCCTGCGCATCTGCGAGCCTCGTCTGAAATCGAGGCTTGGTTCGCGCGTGCGCAGTTCCGGGAAAATGGCGGCGGCCGCGCATGCGCGCGAGCCCCGCTTGACGACGCTGGGGGCGCGGTGACGTCATCGGCGGCGCCAAGTTTAAATAGCTGTCAGAATACAGCTATTACTTGGGATGACTGCAGGTGAAAACGGCGGCTTCCCGGTGCAGTGTCTAATCTCTGGCAAGGTAGGAGGCTATGCTGCTGGCTGTCCAAGCCTCTCTCTCTCTCTGTTGTCCTGTGTTTGACTGGAGATTGTTCATTACAGATACCAGGTTTTCTGCTATGGACGTGTCTCCGCCCCCCAGTGGCCAACCCTTACGCTGCAGGTAGGAATTTTTTTCCTTCTGCTTGTCTTTTTTTGGGATTGTTTCTTCCAGATCCTGTTTATTTCCTTTTATTCTCCACAGCCCCTCTAGGTCTGAACATAGGCCCTCAGTACGTGAAGATACCGATCGTTCCAGATCGCATCATCAAAAACAATCTTCAAGTTCCAGGTGTTCTAGATCAGCTTCTAGGCGCCATAGTGAAGAGCCCAAGTCTACATCTGGGCGTCAATCCCACCGCCATTCTAGCCGCTCTGATAAAAGAGCTTGCTGGGGATGTAAAGCTCAGGCCCCAGAGGGTAAATCTCTCTGTGAGCTATGTTATTCCCGAGCTGCAAAAGAAAGGGGAGCTGGAGACCAGCAGGTAGAAGCTCTGGTCCGAAAAGTGGTTCAGGAATCCCTGATCAGAACGGATCCCAATCATTCAGCTATCTCTCCTTCTGCTCCAGTGCTAGCTCCTGGCGGGGTCGACCTTGGGGCTCCTGGTCCCTCTAGACGCAGTCCCTCCTTAAGTGGATCCTCGGAAAGCGAGGCTGAGCTGGATGATCCTGGCGCGGGTTTTGAGTTTTCCCTGGTGCCACGGTTGGTCAAGGCAGTTAAAGACGCATTGAGATGGGAAGAACCAGTAGAAGCACCCTCTAAACAGAGGAAATACTTCAAACATCTCAAGAAGGAGCGCCCAAATTTTCCCTTCCTGGGAGGGCTTGGCGAAATCATTTCAGATGAGTGGAGTAAAGTTGAGAGGAAGAACTCGCTAATCTCCAAAGTGGCTAAGATGTATCCGTTTAAGAGTGAAGAGGTAAAGCATCTGGAGTCGGCTCCGCTCATTGATGCTGCTTTGATGAGGTTGGTGAGGCATGTCACCCTTCCTCTAGAAGATACCGTTTCATTCAAGGATGGTCTGGAGAGGAAGATCGATACTGATCTTAAACGCATCTATATCACGGCGGGTATGGCTTGTAAACCAGCCTTAGCCCTCGCAGCTCTGTCAAAAGCTATGGAGTCCTGGTCGGATGATGTGGATGCGGCTTTAGCAAGTGTGTCTGAAGAATTGGTCAAGAGTTCACCAATCCATGAACTGAAACTGGCGTCAGTCTTCTTAGGGGAAGCATCCCTTGATATTATCCGCCTAGTGGCACGGGTCATGCTTTCCTCAGTCACAGCCAAGCGCGCCTTGTGGCTGCGCCCGTGGGTTGCGGATCCTGCCTCTAAACAGGCTCGGTGTAGAATTCCCTTTGGGGGTTCTTCCCTCTTTGGGAACAAACTTGATTCCGCCATTACCCGTGCTACAGGGGGTAAGTCAGGGTTCTTACCTCAGGATCGTCGCCTCTTAGGTCAGAGAAGACCTCAACCCAGGCAAGATCAAGAACGCGCTAGAGATGCCCGCCGCTATAGGCCGGGCCGCGATTTCAGGAAGAACTGGAAGAGAAATCAACCTTCTGGCCAGAAGTCCTCAAAGACAACCTCTTCTGGTGGACGGGAGGCTTCTAAGTCCTTTTGATATGAAGCCTGTCCAGGCGGAGCAAGTTGGGGCTCGGTTACTCCTTTTTCAGGACGTCTGGGCAGCTTCGATCAGGGACTACTGGACGGTCAAGACAGTCTCATCAGGCCATTCATGGGTGTTCTGCAATCCACCTTTACACCGGTTTGTTCCCACAGTCCTTCCTCACCTGGAAGAGAAGAAACAAATTCTTCTGTCGTACACGGATTCTCTGATAGCTCAAGGGGCTGCCATCCCGGTGCCCTCGGAAGAAAGATTTCAAGGGGTGTATTCCCCCCTTTTCATGGTCCTCAAAAAGAGTGGTTCCTGGAGGCCAGTCATCGACCTGACACACCTGAACTCCTTCATCAAGAAGGAAAAATTCAAGATGGAGACATTGCTAACAATTTGTCAGATAATACAACCAGGCAATTGGCTAGTCTCCATAGACCTGAAAGATGCCTACTTTCACGTACCGATTGCAAGAGACTTCCAGAAGTACCTACGTTTTGCAGTAGGTCAGAAACACCTCCAATTTACATGTCTCCCATTCGGGCTTACAACATCGTCTCGAGTGTTTTCGAAGCTCTTATTGGCTGTCATGGCATTGATCAGAGTCAAGGGTATCCGATTACACAACTACCTGGACGACCTACTCTTGCTTTCGCAGGACAGGGATCAACTATTGTCACACCGAGATCAGGTCATTTCTACCCTGACAGAGTTCGGTTGGCTGTTGAACAGGAAAAAAAGTCATCTAGATCCGACACAGTCTCTGGTATTCCTCGGAGCCCAGTTCAACACGATGAAGAGTACCATCTCTCTGCCTCTGGAGAAAATCCCTTTGATTCGGGACAGAATTCATCTGGCAATGTCATCACCCCTACTCAGAGCTTCTCAGTGTCTCAGGATAATCGGCACCATGGTGGCAACAGCCCCCATGGTGAAATGGGCTCAATGGAGGATGCGCCCCTTTCAGAAGGGTTTTCTCCAGCAGTGGGATCCGGGTTCTCGAGACCATCTTGTCCGGATAACCCCGTCCATGCGGGAGAGTCTCACCTGGTGGCTGCAGCGGAGAAATCTCCTCAAATGCCATTCCTTAGCACCCGTTTCCTGGATCACGGTGACAACGGATGCCAGCAGCAGAGGCTGGGGCGCTCTCTGTCAGACGGAGTTAGCCCAGGGCAAGTGGGATTTCCCATCCCGGGGTGTAGTTTCGAATGTCCTGGAGCTTCGAGCTGCCTTCTGTGCGCTACGAGCCTTTCTCCACTTAACATCAGGGGCCTCAGTCCTCCTGAGGCTAGACAACACGACAGTGGTGTCTTATATCAAGAGACAAGGGGGCACACGCAGTCTCTCCTTACTGAAGGAAGTGAGTCCAATCATGCCCTGGGCTCAGATGAACCTATCAAATCTGACGGCTGTCTATCTTCCAGGAGTTCAAAATGTCCAGGCAGACTTTCTCTCAAGGTTTGTCCTGGACAACGAGTGGTCTCTCCACACGGAAGTCTTCAGTTGGATCCTGTCTCTGGGAGTGACACCGGAAGTGGACCTGTTTGCGTCCCCTTGCAACCACAAAATAGAAAAATACTACACGAGATGTCGTTGTCCCCAGGCTTTCGGAGTGGATGCCCTGACGGACCACTGGAGATTCCACAGGGCTTATGCCTTCCCACCAGTTCCGGTCATTCTACGTTTCCCATCGAGGCTCAGGTGGGAAGAGGTCGAAAAAGTGGCAGTTGTTCCATATTGGCCCAACAGACCGTGGTTCCCCCTTTTACTACAACTCAGCTACCGGAATCCAATTCCTCTCCCATCCAGACCAGATCTCCTATTGCAAGGGACATCTCTTCACCCATCCCAGCTCCATCTGATGGCTTGGTTCTTGAGAGGGGAAGGTTGGAAGCCCTAGGATGTCCAAGTGCGGCTATTTCGACTCTACTGAATGCCAGAAGACCAGGTACCAATAGAGTTTACCAAAGAATTTGGTCGAAATTTGCAGATTATGTTTCCACCACTGACGGTTCCTGTACTGACCCAAGAATTCAGGATATTCTTGGTTTCTTACAAACAGGCCTGGATCTATCCTTATTAGTAAGTTCTCTACAGGTTCAGGTTTCTGCTATCTCTGCCTTCACAGGTATATCCTGGGCCAGACACCCTCTTACGAGGCAGTTCTTCAGGGGAGCAATAAGGATCAGACCTCAGAGAAAACCGAGATTTTCCAAGTGGGATCTTCCTCTTGTCCTGGATTTCTTTTCGGAAAAAGAAATACAACTTGTGGATCAGGCAACTATTAAAGATCTCTCTCTCAAAGCTGTATTCCTAGTGGCCATAACATCGGCCAAGAGGGTCTCCGAGATCAGTTCTCTAGGATGTAAAGAACCATTTCTCACCTTCTTCCCTGACCGGGTGGTCTTGATTCCTATGCTAGGATCAAATCCTAAGGTAACATCTGTATTCCATGACAATCAAGAGTAGGGATGAGCCGAACACCCCCCGGTTCGGTTCGCACCAGAACCTGCGAACGGACCGAAAATTTGCACGAACGTTAGAACCCCATTGACGTCTATGGGACTCGAACGTTCGAAATCAAAAGTGCTCATTTTAAAGGCTAATTTGCATGGTATTGTCCTAAAAAGGATTTGGGGACCCGGGTCCTACCCCAGGGGACATGTATCAATGCAAAAAAAACTTTTAAAAACGGCCGTTTTTTCGGGAGCAGTGATTTTAATGATGGTTAAAGTAAAAAAAAAAAAAGTGAAATATTCCTTTAAATATCGTATCTGGGGGGTGTCTATAGTATGCCTGTAAAGTGGCGCGTGTTTCCCGTGTTTAGAACAGTCCCTGCACCAAATGTCATTTTTAAAGGAAAAAATCTCATTTAAAACTGCTTGCGGGTTTAATGTAATGTCGGGTCCTGGCAATATGGATGAAAATCAGTGAGACAAACGGCATGGGTACCTTCCAGTCCATTACCAGGCCCTTTGGGTCTTGTATGGATATTAAGGGGAACCCCGCACCCAAATTAAAATAAGGAAAGGAGTGGGGCCACAAGGCTCTATATACTCTGAACAGCAGTATACAGGCGGTGCAAACAAGACAGGGACTGTAGGTTTGTTGTTAAGTAGAATCTGTTTGTCATTTTGAACGGGTACATTTTTAACGTGTTTAGCTCCAGCCAAAAAATCTTTTTTAAGCTTTTTGGAAAACATAGGGAAGGGTTATCACCCCTGTGACATTTGTTTTGCTGTCTTTCCTCCTCTTTAGAAGATTTCACCTCACTTTTTGTCCCAATGACAAATGTTTTTTGAAAATTTGGGTTTTTTTGTGGAACAAGGATTGGAAAGCATCAATGGAAAGGAGAAATGTTTTTCCCATATTAACTCTTACAGGAGAGAATTTCCCTTCCTAGGGGTAGATTTCATCTCACTTCCTGTTGTCTCCTTCCGTTTGCAAGTAGGAGTCGTTTGTAAGTTAGATGTTTGAAAGTAGGGGCCTGCCCTATATGCTCAGCATAAATTTGGCCCTTAGGTGTTGTTGTGGCCACAACAACGTAAGCCCTCACAGGGCCCTGCTGTGAAATATTAGATCAAGAATTGTAATTACATGCCCCTGTTGAACAGGGGCAGAAAAACTGGGCCTTTGGTGGTGGTGGTGGTGGTGGTGCTGGTGCCACAACACTGTAAGTCCTCACTCGCTCTTGGTGGGTGCAGAAATGGGCCCTGCTGTGAAATATTAGATCAAGAATTGTAACTACATGTCCCTGTTGAACAGGGGCAGAAAAATTGGGCCTTTGGTGGTGGTGGTGGTGGTGGTGCTGGTGCCACAACACTGCAACCCCTCACAGACACTCTAGTTGGAATGCCGGAACGAACCCTGCTGCAAAGTATTGCATCAAAAATTGTAATCACACGCCCCTGTTAAACAGGGGCTGAAAAATTGTGCCTTAGACATTGGTGGTGGCGCCCAGAACCAAAAATGTTCTTACAAGCTATCAGCGTGATGATTGAGGAGGAAGAGGATAATTACTCAGGGATAGTCACTCAGCATCAGCATAGGCAGTCTTTGAAGGGATCTGAGATTTTAAAAAAAATTATTCGGTTACATCAGCATCAGGTGCTTGGTAGCTGGTGGTGATCCAAGACTGATTCATTTTTATGAAGGTCAGTCGATCGACCGAGTCGGTGGACAGACGCACCCTGTGATCGGTTACAAAGCCTCCAGCAGCACTGAATGTGCGTTCCGAAAGAACGCTGGATGCAGGACAGGCCAGTAGCTCAATTGCATACTGTGCAAGCTCTGGCCAGTGATCCATCCTCAAGACCCAGTAACCCAGAGGATTTTCGGTGGGAAAGGTGTCCAAGTCTGATCTTGCCCCTAGGTATTCCTGCACCATGTAAAACAGACGCTGGCGATGGTTGCTGGAACCGATCATACCTTGGGGCTGCGGACCAAAAAATTGTCTGAACGCATCGGTCAGACGGCCACCTTCTCCACCGCTCCTTCTTTGACTGACCGAAGCCTCAGCAACACGTTGTCCAGAAACAGGAGTTTGTAACCTCCCAGTCTCTGGGAACGCGTTGCACAGACCTTTCTGCAAGGCCTCCCGAAGATGTTTCATCCTCTGCTCCCTCTGCGATGGCAAGATAAGGTCCGCAACCTTACCCTTGTAACATGGATCAAGGAGGGTTGCCAGCCAGTATTGGTCCTTCTCCTTGATACCACGAATACGAGGATCCTTACGCAGGCTTTGCAGGATCAGGGAGGCCATGCAGCGTAGGTTTGCTGAGGCATTCGGTCCGGAGTCCTCTGGGTCACTAAGGATGACATGGTCCGCAGCCACCTCCTCCCAGCCACGTACAAGTCCATGTGTTTCTTGGGACTGATCCCTTAAAGACTGCTGCTGATGCTGAGTGCCAGGCTCCACCTCCATACTGACACAATCTTCCTCCTCCTCCTCCTCGTCCTCTTCTTGTGTGATCGGCGGGCATGCAGAAACACTGTCTGGATAAAGGGGGCCTTGAGAGCTAAGGAAGTCCTCCTCTTCCTGCCTCTGTTCTGCCTCAAGTGCCCTGTCCATTATTCCACGCAGCGTGTGCTCCAACAGGTGGACAAGGGGGACAGTGTCACTGATGCATGCACTGTCACTGCTCACCATCCTCGTGGCCTCCTCAAATGGTGACAGGACAGTGCATGCATCCCTGATCATGGCCCACTGGCGTGGGGAAAAAAAAACAAGCTCCCCTGACCCTGTCCTGGTGCCATAGTCGCACAGGTACTCATTGATGGCCCTCTGCTGCGTGTGCAGCCGCTGCAGCATGGCCAACGTTGAGTTCCACCTGGTGGGCATGTCACAGATTAGGCGGTTCTTGGGCAGGTTAAACTCCTTTTGGAGGTCCGTCAGCCGAGCACTGGCATTATATGACCGGTGGAAATGCACACAGACTTTCCTGGCCTGCCTCAGGACATCCTGTAAGCCCGGGTACCTGCCCAAGAACCGCTGCACCACCAAGTTAAGGACGTGAGCCAAACAGGGCACATGGGTCATTTGTCCCTGTCGGAGGGCAGAGAGGAGGTTGGTGCCATTGTCGCAAACCACCATTCCTGCCTTAAGTTGGCGTGGCGTCAACCACCTCTGAACCTGCCCCTGCAGAGCTGACAGAACCTCTGCCCCAGTGTGGCTCCTGTCCCCCAAGCACACCAGCTCAAGCACCGCATGGCATCTTTTGGCCTGCGTACTTGCGTAGCCCCTTGAATGGCTACGGAGCACCGCTGGTTCCGAGGACAAAGCACAGGAAGAGGCCATGGAGGAAGAAGAAGAGGAGGGGGTGGAGGAGAGAGGTGTGTCACAATCATTAGCATTTTGGAGGCGTGGTGGCGGAACAACCTCCAACACTACTGCACCTTGTCCTGCATCCTTCCCAGCTGCCAGCAGAGTCACCCAATGCGCCGTGAAACTTAAGTAACGTCCCTGTCCATGCCTGCTGGACCATGAGTCAGCGGTAATATGCACCTTACCGCTGACCGCCCTGTCCAGCGAGGCATGGACATTGCCTTCCACATGCCGGTAGAGAGCCGGAATCGCCTTCCGTGAGAAAAAGTGGCGTTTAGGTACCTGCCACTGAGGAACCGCACATTCCACAAACTCACGGAAGGGGGCAGAGTCTACCAACTGAAAAGGCAGCAGTTGAAGTGCTAGCAATTTTGCCAAGCTAGCATTCAACCGCTGCGCATGTGGATGGCTGGGAGCAAACTTCTTTCGGCGGTGCAGCAGCTGGGGCAGGGAAATTTGCCTGGTACAATCTGACGTCGGTGTACCAAAAGCAGATTGCCCACAAGTACTTGGCTGTGACACACCTAATTCTACACCTTCATTCCTCTCAGTGCAGGTCTCAGAGAGGACTGAAGGTATAGTGGGGTTGGAGATCTCAGCTGATGAGGAGCAAGGAGAGGTCCTCTTTGTTCTTTGGTGTGGGTCTTTTAGATACGCTTGCCAACGAACTGCATGGCAGGTCAACATATGTCTGGTCAAGCATGTGGTACCCAAGCGGGAGATGTTTTGGCCACGCGAGATACGCTTGAGACACATGTTGCAAATAGCAGCGGTGTGATCTGATGCACTCGTCTCAAAAAAGGCCCACACCAAAGAACTTTTTGAATAACGCGCAGAGACTGCAGCGCCCTGCACATGTGGAGCTTTGGGGTGTGATGCAGTCAATGTGCTGCCCTTAGGCTGGCCCCTGGAGGGCATCCTGCCTCATTGGTGATGTGCCGCCTCCTCCTCCTCCTCTCTCCTATCAGGCACCCACGTTGAGTCAGTGACCTCATCATCCCCTCCCTCCTCATCACTGGAGCAAACCTGGCAGTATGCTGCAGCAGGGGGAGCATGACTGCCAGATTGCTGTCCTTCTTGGGCACCCCCTCTGTCTGCGCTCATGTTACTGCCTTCATCGAGCTCAGTATCATCATCAGAGCCTTCCAAACGCTGGGCATCCTCCTGGAGCATGTGCCCAACACTGTGGTCAAACAGTTCGAGGGACTCCTCAGGAGGACATGGTGGGGCTAGGGAAGGAGTCACTGATGACATTGAGCCGAGGGAAGAGGCCGCTGCTTTGCCAGACAAATTACCCTGGGCATGGGTGAGAGAGGATGAGGAGGATGAGGACGGCTTGGTCATCCACTCGACCAAGTCTTCCGCATGTTGTGGCTCAACACGGCCAGCTGCCGAAAAAAAGCCCAAGCGTGTCCCACGGCCACATGCTGATGAGGATGCACCGTCTCCATGACCAGCACTAGACACAGAGCCTGCTTGCGCTCTCTTATTGGCTTGTGACTGTCTGCCTCTCCTTCTAGGCCTTCCAGACATACTAATGGCCTGTAGCTGCACTAAGCTGGGATATGTATATATATATATATATATTTATATATATATATATGTACTGATACTGCAGCTAGCAAAATCAACTGCCTGCCTGTAGTATGAGAACACCACCAACCTTCTACAGGTAGCTTTAGCTGAACACTGTGAGGTGGACGCACCCCACTAACTTGTAGGTTTAGCTGAACACTGTGAGCAGGACGCACCCCACTAACTTGTAGGTTTAGCTGAACACTGTGAGGTGGACGCACCACACTAACTTGTAGGTTTAGCTGAACACTGTGAGGTGGACGCACCACACTAACTTGTAGGTTTAGCTGAACACTGTGAGCAGGACGCACCCCACTAACTTGTAGGTTTAGCTGAACACTTTGAGCAGGACGCACCCCACTAACTTGTAGGTTTAGCTGAACACTGTGAGCAGGACGCACTGCACTAACTGTAAATAGTCTAGCTGCCTGACTGTGGTACTAATAGGATCAAAAGAACACCATTAATTTTCTTCAGGTAGCTGTATATACTGTAACAAGACAAGCCTGCCTGTCAGTAAGAAGATAACAGGAACGGATCTAGCTGAACACTGTGAGGTGGACGCACCACACTAACTTGTAGGTTTAGCTGAACACTGTGAGCAGGACGCACCCCACTAACTTGTAGGTTTAGCTGAACACTTTGAGCAGGACGCACCCCACTAACTTGTAGGTTTAGCTGAACACTGTGAGCAGGATGCACTGCACTAACTGTAAATAGTCTAGCTGCCTGACTGTGGTACTAATAGGATCAAAAGAACACCATTAATTTTCTTCAGGTAGCTGTATATACTGTAACAAGACAAGCCTGCCTGTCAGTAAGAAGATAACAGGAACGGATCTAGCTGAACACTGTGAGCAGGACGCACTGCACTAACTTGTAGGTTTAGCTGAACACTGTGAGGTGGACGCACCGCACTAACTTGAAGGTTTAGCTGAACACTGAGCAGGACGCACCCCACTAACTTTTGTAGGTTTAGCTGAACACTGTGAGCAGGACGCACTGCACTAACTGTAAATAGTCTAGCTGCCTGACTGTGGTACTAATAGGATCAAAAGAACACCAGTAATTTTCTTCAGGTAGCTGTATATACTGTAACAAGACAAGCCTGCCTGTCAGTAAGAAGATAACAGGAACAGATCTAGCTGAACACTGAGGTGGACGCACCACACTAACTTGTAGGTTTAGCTGAACACTCTGAGCAGGACGCACTGCACTAACTGTAAATAGTCTAGCTGCCTGACTGTGGTACTAATAGGATCAAAGGAACACCAGTAATTTTCTTCAGGTAGCTGTAAATACTGTAACAAGACAAGCCTGCCTGTCAGTAGGAAGATAACAAGAACGGATCTAGCTAAACTGAATACAGTGTATATATATATATATATATGCAACACCTGGGATGCATATATATACACAATACACTGTAAGTGCAGCTAACTGACTGACTGTTCTGCCTAATCTATCTAACTCAAATCAAATGTCACTGTCTGTCTCTCTCTCAATGAACGCCGGAACACACACTACACAGGGCCGCCGTGCAGGCGGCCTTATATAGTGTGGGGCGTGTACTAAATCCCCTGAGCCATAATTGGCCAAAGCCTCCTTGGCTTTGGCCAATTACGGCTCTCTGTTCAGGCGGCGCTGTGATTGGCCAAGCATGCGGGTCATAGTGCATGCTTGGCCAATCATCAGCCAGCAATGCACTGCGATGCCGCAGTGAATTATGGGCCGTGACGCGCCACACGAATTTGGCACGAACGGCCCATATCGTTCGCAATTCGGCGAACGATCGAACAGCCGATGTTCGAGTCGAACATGGGTTCGACTCGAACACGAAGCTCATCCCTAATCAAGAGATTGTTCTTCCAATTTTTCGGGCAACTGAGGACTCTAGTGTTCATCCTTTGGATGTGGGAGAAGTTTTAAGGCAGTACCTTCAAGCCACTGCCTCTTTTCGAAAATCCGATCATTTGTTCGTTTATTTCAAAGGAAAGAACAAGGGTTTGCGTGCTTCCTCCAGAATCATTGCAGCTTGGATCGTTCAGGCTATACAAGGGGCTTATACAGCTAAGGGTTTGGCTACCCCAGAAGCGGTGACCGCTCATTCTACCAGGAGCGTTTCTACGTCATGGTCAGCTTCCCGTCATGTATCCCCGGAAGTAATCTGCAAGGCGGCCTCTTGGTCGTCGATCAACACATTTATGACGCACTATTGCGTAGAGCCGGCTTCTTTGTCTTCGGTTAATTTTGGTTTGCATGTCTTGTCTGTTGACGGTGCCAAATAAACCTTTTTTCTTTGAACCAGCAATTTCCCACCCGGGAGTGTATGGCTAGTCATTTCCCATACGTAGGCTGCCATGGAGTCTGTCAGGAAAACTGAAAATTTATATCAAATACTTACCGTAATTTTCCTTTCCTGATGGACTCCATGGCAGCAGGAGTTCCCTCCCATTTGCTGGAGTAGGCTAAGTTACGGAACATGGTCTCTTGCTAGAAGCAAAGATTTATGGGAGTGGGGTCCTATGAGGTATGAGAGGCGGGATTAACCCATACGTGGGCTGCCATGGAGTCCATCAGGAAAAGAAAATTACGGTAAGTATTTGATATAAATTTTCCGTTATGGTGTAAAAACAGGTTGCATTTGCCTGCTGGCTCTATGGCATTAGCTATTGACATTGCAATTGCTCTTTCTATTGCATAGACTTAATCCTTTGGCTTTCTTGTGTTCCTAGCTGGCAGTGGTTTGTTGACCACTTTAGTAATAAGCATAGACATTGGAGAAGTATACTAAAAGTAATCATGCGTTTTAAAGGAAATAAGCTGTACATTTTAAGTTAATGGAATATTTACTTGAAAGTCATTTTTGATTTAAAGTGGTTGTAAAAGCAGAAGGTTTTTTATCTTAATGCATTAAGATAAAAAACCTTCTGTGTGCAGCAGCCTCCCTAATACTTACCTGAGCCCCATCTCGATCCAGCGATGTGCACGAGTGCCTCGGACTCTTCCTCCTGATTGGCTAAGACACAGCAAGGGGCGCCATTGGCTCCCGCTGCTGTCAATCAAAGTCAGTTAGCCAATGAGAAAAGAGAGGGGGCGGGGCCGTACCACGGCTCTGGTCTGAATGGACACACAGAGCTGCGGCTCGTCTTGGATGCCCACATAGCAAGCTGCTTGGAAGGGAAGGGCCAGGTGCGCTGACAAGGGACCTGAGAAGAGGAGAATTTAGGCTGTCCTGTGCAAAAACACTGCACAGAGCAGGTAAGTATAACATGTTTGTTATTTTTAAAGAAAAAAAAATATGAAACTTTAGTATCACTTTAAATTTTCACATTTATGTTATGCCCTTGCTGTTTCATATTTTAAAAACTTAATTTCAGATTTAGATTTTAAAAAGTTCCTTTTGATTTTCATGTGTATATCAGGAAATTATTTAGATCCCTCCTCATGACTGCATTGAATAAGAAAAGAATGAAGCACATTTGTGGTGCAGCACTACAAAGCTGAAAAAATATGGATGCCCTATGTACATAAATATATAAGGTTATTTACATTGAGCTGGTTTAACAAAACTGTTAAAAGGTCATATAGGTCATAGTTTCTCTTTACAAAAGTTTGTGAAGTTTTGAAATCGATTTGTCCACAGAAAATCACTGGTACTAACCGGCACAGTAATATTTTTCAGCCCTGTGTGCCTTTGTGCAGTGCAGAACTATTGCTTTGGACAACATATCTCATATATTCAAAAATAGGTCTGTGATATCTTAAAGACATCAGGTGTCTACTTGATCTTCCCAGTTTAGTGAACTTTGACTGATAATTTAACTATGGTACAATTTTTTCTGTGACTAAAGCCCAGTACATACGTACCGAAATTTGGCTGGTTCAGGAGGAAGCAGCCGAATTTTGGTAAGTGTGTACTGCTGTCTGTTCCATAGAAGCCAGTTTAATGACCAACTTCTGTCAGTCATGCTGGAAAACCAGCATGTGATCATCATGGCTGTCAGAATACAATAGAACAGCGATCCCTGCATCTATATAGTTTGTGTTAATGTCGGGATCTGTCAGTTGTTTGGTTGAACGGAAAAAAAAAACTGTGTGTATACCCAGCTTTGTACTATACTTGTGCAAACCTAGGATAATTGGAGTGGGCTAGCTCCAGCTAACCTCATCAATGTCTGCTGTGCTGTTGAGTGGCTTTCATTATATTTGCATGTGTGCTGCTTTCATACAACTATCCAGTTTTCACGTGCATGCTATATTTGGCACCTTTCAGGCTGTATACTGCCGAAAATAAAAATTGTCAAGCACCCAGGTTTGTTTAGGCTGGGTTTACACTGTTGCGAATTGGATGAGGGTTATAGAGCCGGTTCACATATCTTCGCTGTGGCTCCGGCGTGAATTTGCACAGAAGCCCTGTGTTTCTTTTGGTCCGTTTCAGGTCCGAATTCAGACAAAAATTCAGGCTGAAATTGGACCTGAAATGGTGAACTGGGATGCACCAGACCCCTGCTGTGAGCCCAGCCTTATGGTCAGGTTTAATATCATAACAAAGAATTAAATCATTTCTGCATATGCCCCAAATTTAATCTCTGACCATCATTAGTCTTAATTCGGTTCTCTAATATACAAGGGAAAATATATTTTATATTACATTTGTGACTTTTATATGACCAGTGCTCCAAAAAAAAAAAAAAATTGTGACAGTGTCTGGACATTTTGTTTTTAAACCTAGATGACTAATTATACTGTATGAGCTGTGTTTTGATCAGTCAAGAGAATTGCTGTTCTTATCTTCTCATTCATATAATTACAGATAATATTCTGGATGATCGTCCTGAAAGCAAACCATGCGGTGACAAACTACAGTTTGAGTATAATGAGGAGGTATCCAAGCGGATCAAGAAGACTGATGGCAACAGTGTTATAAACAAAGGAAAGGTAGTTATTTGTTAGATTAATAAATAACCGTTATATGCTTAATTTTAGTTTTTGAAGGAACAAATTCTCTCCAGCCCTCTAAACCAGTTCTGTTATTAAAGTGATTGTAAAGTTAATTTTTTAAAATAACAAACATGTCACATTTAACTGCTCTTTGTAATGGTACTGCACAGAGCAGCCCTGATTCTTTTCATCTGGGGTCCCCTACCAATGCTTTGGTTTCTTCTCTTCTCCGTGAGCCACCACAGAAAGCTGCTTCTTATGGTGGCACACATGCGGGCTCTATCCCAAACCACGCTTTATAGGTCTATAGACACACAGAGTGCAGCTTGGCCCAGCTCCCTCAACACTGGATTTGATTGACAGCAGCAGGAGGCAATTAGTCCAGTGAGGAGGAAGAGAGCACATCAATAGATCAGGCTAAGGGAAGGATTTAGGGGGGCTGACAATAGAAGGTTTTTTTACCTTGAAGCTTAAAATGCTTTAAGGCAAATTTAATTTCTAAACATAGAGCTGGCAGAGGAAATCATCTACTACACACTTGCTATGTGGCTTTGACAGATGCATCATCTCTCACATAACAGAGGACATTAATAGCAGAATACTTTCTCTGCCGGCTCTGTGTTTATAAGTGACAGCAGCAATTGGCGAGCTGTCACAGTATGTGCAGGTTCTGCTGATGGAGGCCTGAAGGGGGCTGTATCTTTTATTTGCATTTGGCCTGCAGGCAACATCACAGAGGTGGACAGAGCATATTACAGAAATATTTTGTTCCTTCTCTGCGTTAACTGTGTTTTAAATTCCCTGTTTCGTATTGCTTCAATCAGTATGTCATACTGTACATTCCCCAACACCTCAATTTGTATACCATACTGCAGGTCCTTTTCCGCAATGCCTCCTTTCATATTCTCCCTATTCCACACCGCCTTACTACATGTGCCTATCTGTACGTTCCTTATTCTACAGCACCTCATTCTATATGCCATGCTGTACATTCCCTATTCAACATTGCCTCATTCTGTACACCATACTGTACATTTCCTATTCCGCACTGCCTAATTTTGTACGTCATATTGTGAATTCCTTGTATACAATGCTGTACATTCCACACCACCTAATTTTGTATACTACACTGCAGAGGTGGGGGACTCGAGTCACATGACTTGACTCGAGTCAGACTCGAGTCACCTGTTTGAGGACTTGCGACTTGCTTGACAAAATTAAATAAATGACTCGACTTGACTTTGACTTGTCACTAATGACTTGCGACTTGACTTTGACTTGGGCTATTTGACTTGCAATGAATTGGCACCACCAGTTCTGTGTCTTGGCCTAGGCAAAAGCAGCCCCCCCACACACACACACACACACACACACACACACACAAAAGAAAGCTCCCCCGCGTCCCAGGTTCGGGGTAGATCAGTATTTTGACTTAATTTGTGACTTGACCAAAATAAATGACTTGACTTGACTTGCTTGACTTCTAGCAGGGACTCGACTTGACTTGCTTGCTTTTCGCCACAGTAACTTGGGACATGCTTGTGACTTGAAGGTTAAGACTTGAGACTTGCTTGTGACTTGCACATGTGTGACTTACTCCCATCACTGCTATACTGTACATTCCTTATTCAGCTCTGTCTTACTCAGTATGTTGTGCTGTACATTCAGTGTTTCAAACTGTCAAATTCTATATGCTGTAGTGTATATTTAATATCCCTTGATGACCCATTCTGTACACTGGGCTGTACATTTCATATTTCTGTGCACTGTGTAGTACAATTTATATTCCATTTCTAGAAAATTAAGGTTAAAAGTTAACCCAATTGTCTGCCAAGATACATTTATGAACATCCTAGTATTCAAGGGGCTAAAGCAAGCTTGCGGCTGTTACTGCAGCTGTGAACTTGGTATGGATTTTTAGAGCTGGTGATGGACTTTCAGGTAAAGGAGATCCAATCACTTTTATGGGACTCTGAAAGTGCTTCCCTGTACACCTGTTCCCCAATTCCACAACTAATTAACCCGGAAGCGACATGTATTACGTCTACTGTAGCCAGCATAGCAGCTAATCACGCTTGATATGTGCTTAATTAGCTGCAGTGAAGAGCAGAAGGGACATCTAATAGACTCCTGATGTCTCCATAAAGACTTGCCACCTGCCCAATCTATCACATAGGGGTCTTGTTAGCAAACTTATGACAGCAATTAAGGTAATGGAAGAAATAGAATAAAAAAAAGTGTTAAAAAGTAAATTATAAAAAAAAGTAAAAAATTTTAAAAAAAGTTTAAAGCACCCCAGTACACACTCCAACTTAATATTTATTGCATTTAAACATAAATTGCGCTACACGTGTGAGGTATTGCCAAAAATGGTGGTTCACACTGGTACGACAAACGCTCCGACATTGGGAGCTCATGTCGCATAACATGTGAAAATCAATGTTTCCCTATGAGAGCCATCTTAACTGGAGCGACACAAGTCGTTCCGACTTTGAAAAAGGTTCCTGCACTACTTTGGTCCGATTTTGGTCCTACTTCAGCCCATTAAGACTGGGTTCACACTGGTCCGACAAACGCTCCGACATTGGGAGCTCATGTCGCATGACGTGTGAAATTCAATGTTTGCCTATGGGAGCCATCCTAACTGGTCCGACACAAGTCGTCCTGACTTTAGAAATGCTCCCTGTACTACTTTGGTCCAACTTTGATCCTGCTTCAGCCCATTGACTATCATTGAAGTCGGATCAAAGTCAGATTGCCGTCTTGCATGATCTGACTTCGGCATGCGACTTGTGCTCACATGATCTTGAGGGGGAACTCCACGCCAAATTTTAAATAAAAAACCGGCATGGGTTCCCCCTCCAAGAGCATACCAGGCCCTTGGGTCTGGTATGGATGTTAAGGGGATCCCCTCTACGCTGAAAAAACGTTGTGGGGGTCCCCCCCAAATCCATACCAGACCCTTATCCGAGCACGCAGCCCGGCTGGTCAGGAAAGGGGGTGGGGACAAGCGAGCGCCCCCCTCCCGAACCGTACCAGGCCGCATGCCCTCAACATGGGGGGGTGGGTGCTTTGGGGGAGGGGGGCGCCCTGTGGGTCCCCCCACCCCAAAGCACCTTGTCCCCATGTTGATGAGGACAAGGGCCTCTTCCCGACAACCCTGGCCGTTGGTTGTCGGGGTCTGCGGGTGGGGGGCTTATCGGAATCCGGGAGCCCCTTTAATAAGGGGGCCCCCAGATCCCGGCCCCCCACCCTACGTGAATGAGTATGGGATATATCGTACCCCTACCCATTAACCTAGGGAAAAAAAGTATCAATAAAAAAAACACGACAGGTTTTTAAAGTAATTAGGCAGCTCAGGGGGCCTTCTTCCGACTTCGGGGGTCTCTTTCTTCTTCTCCGCGGTCTTTTCCTTCTTCTCCGCGCTCTCCAGCTTCTCCGTGCTCTCCGGTTCTTCTCCCGCTCTCCAGTATCTTCTGTCGGGATCCTCCGCTATCTTCTGCTCTTTTGCCGGCTCTTTTGCTAGCGGTGGCCTGGTCTTCTCCGCCGTCTTCATTCCTCTTCTCTTCTTCCAATGATGACACGACGCTCTCTCCCACTATAATGCCGTCTGAGCGGTCCGCAGCGACTTCTCTAGGGATGGGGCGTGGTCACTGGGTGATGTCACCCGGTGCCCCCGCTCCTTATTATGTCACAGTCCCAGGGCATGATGGGACTATGACGTAATAAGGGGCGGGGTCACCTGGTGACATCACCCAGTGACCACGCCCCATCCCTATATAAGTCGCTGCGGACCGCTCACACTTTCCCTATGGGAGCTGTCTTAACTGGTCCAACACAAGTCAGTCCGACTTTGAAAATGCTCCCTGTACTACTTTGGTCCGACTTTGATCCTACTACAGCCCATTGACTATCACTGAAGTAGGATCAAAGTCGGATCCTTGTCCTAACCATCCGACTTTGGCATCCGACATTGTGTTATTTCCTGCCCCCTACTGTAGCCCCTCCCATTGTGTGTTAGTTTTGATTGGTCAAAGGAAAAGTGTACTATCTGAAAAGTCAGATCAAAGTAGTATCCTGTTCATGAAAGTCAGATGGATGTAGGACCAATGTAGGACTGATGTCGCAGAGCAAAGTAGGATGAAAGTCGTACTACTGTTGTGTAGTATAGTGTGAACCCAGCCTGAGGCTGGGTTCACACTGGTCCGACAAACGCTCCGACATTGGGAGCTCATGTCGCATGACGTGTGAAAATCAATGTTTCCCTAAGGCTGGGTTCACACTGGTCCGACAAACGCTCCGACATTGGGAGCTAATGTCGCATGACGTGTGAAATTCAATGTTTCCCTATGGGAGCCGTCCCAACTGGTCCGACACAAGTCGTTCCGACTTTAGAAATGCTCCCTGTACTACTTTGGTCCGACTTTGATCCTACTTCAGCCCATTGACTATCATTGAATTAGGATCAAAGTCGGATCCTTGTCCTACCCATCCGACTTTGGCATCCGACATTGTGTTATTTCCTGCCCCCTGATGTAGCCCCTCCCATTGTGTCTTAGTTTTGATTGGTCAAAGGACAAGTGTACTATCTGAAAAGTCGGATCAAAGTAGTATCCTGTTCATGAAAGTCAGATGGATGTAGGACCAATGTAGGACTGATGTCGCAGAGCAAAGTAGGATGAAAGTCGTACTACTGTCGTGTAGTATAGTGTGAACCCAGCCTAATGGAGCCGTCTTAACTGGTCCGACACAAGTCGGTCCGACTTTGAAAATGCTCCCTGTACTACTTTGGTCCGACTTTGATCCTACTTCAGCTCATTGACTATCATTGAAGTAGGATCAAAGTCAGATCCTTGTCCTAACCATCCGACTTTGGCAATCGACCTTTGTGTTATTTCCTGCCCCCTGCTGTAGCCCCTCCCATTGTGTGTTAGTTTTGATTGGTCAAAGGACAAGTGTACTATCTGAAAAGTCGGATCAAAGTAGTATCCTGTTCATGAAAGTCGGATGGATGTAGGACCAATGTAGGACTGATGTTGCAGAGCAAAGTAGGATGAAAGTCGTACTATTGTTGTGTAGTATAGTGTGAACCGAGCCTTAAGGCCGGGTTCACACTAGTGTGACAAACGCTCCGACATTGGGAGCTTATGTCGCATGACCTGTGAAAATCAATGTTTCCCTATGGGAGCCGTCCTAACTGGTCTGACACAAGTCGTTCCGACTTTAGAAATGCTCCCTGTACTACATTGGTCCGACTTTGATCCTACTTCAGCCCATTGACTATCATTGAAGTCGGATCAAAGTCGGATCGCCGTCTCGCATGATCCGACTTCGGCATGCGACTTGTGCTCAGATGATCTTGAGGGGGAACTCCGCGCCAAATTTTAAATAAAAAACCGGCATGGGTTCCCCCTCCAAGAGCATACCAGGCCCTTGGGTCTGGTATGGATCTTAAGGGGAACCCCCTACGCTGAAAAAATGGCGTGGGGGTTCCCCCCAAATCCATACCAGACCCTTATCCGAGCACGCAGCCTGGCCGGTCAGGAATGGGGGTGGGGACGAGCGAGTGGCCCCCCCCTCCTGAACCGTACCAGGCCGCATGCATTCAACATGGGGGGTGGGTGCTTTGGGGCAGGGGGGCGCCCTGCGGCCCCCCCACCCCAAAGCACCTTGTCCTCATGTTGATGAGGACAAGGGCCTCTTCCCGACAACCCTGGCCGTCGGTTGTCCGGGTCTGCGGGCGGGGGGGCTTATCGGAATCTGGGAGGCCCCTTTAATAAGGGGGCCCCCAGATCCCGGCCCTCACCCTTTGTAAATGAGTATGGGGTACATCGTACCCCTACCCATTCACCTAGGGAAAAAAGCGTCAATGAAAAAACACAATACACAGGTTTTTAAAGTAATTTATTAGGCAGCTCCGGAGTCTTCTTCCAACTTCGGGGGTCTTCTTCCGACTTCGGGGGTCTCTCCCGCATCTCCTCCCGGTGTCCTGATCTTCTGCCGGCTCCTCCACTATCTTCTGCGGCTCTTTTGCTAGCGGTGGCCCGGACTTCTGCCTTCTTGTCTTCTTCCCTCTTCTCTTCCAGAGATGTTGACACGACGCTCTCTCCAGCTGGAATGCTCTCTGAGCGCTCCACAATGGACTTATATAGGCGGTGACCCCGCCCCCTTATGAGGTCACAGTTCCGGGGCATGCTGGGACTGTGCTGTCATAAGGGGGCGTGGTCAACATCACCTGATGACCACGCCCCCTTATGACGACACAGTCCCAGCATGCCCTGGGACTTGATGTCATAGGGGGGCGGGGTCACCGCCTATATAAGCGCACAGACAGCATTACAGCCGGAGAGAGCGTCGTGTCAACATCCCTGGAAGAGAAGAGGGAAGAATCCAGATGTCCGGGCCACCGCTAGCAAAAGAGCGGCAGAAGATAGCAGAGGAGCCAGCAGAAGATCCAGACACCGGAGAAGATGCCGGAGAGACCCCTGGGGTCGGAAGACCCCCGGAGCAGCCTAATAAATTACTTTAAAAACCCGTGTACTGTGTTTTTTTATTGACACTTTTTTCCCTAGGTGAATGGGTAGGGGTACGATGTACCCCATACTCATTCACATAGGGTGGGGGGCCGGGATCTGGGGGCCACCTTATTAAAGGGGGCTCCCGGATTCCGATAAGCCCCTCGCCTGCAGACCCCGACAACCAACGGCCAGGGTTGTTGGGAAGAGGCCCTTGTCCTCATCAACATGGGGACAAGGTGCTTTGGGGTGGGGGGGCCCGCAGGGCGCCCCCCTGTCCCAAAGCACCCACCCCCCCATGTTGAGGGCATGGTACGGTTCAGGAGGGGGGGCGCTCGCTCGTCCCCACCCCATTCCTGACCGGCCGGCTGCTTGGATAGGGGTCTGGTATGGATTTGGTATGGATTTGGGGGGGACCCCCCATGCCGTTTTTTCAGCGTAGGGGGTTCCCCTTAAGGTCCATACCAGACCCAAGGGCCTGGTATGCTCTTGGAGGGGGAACCCATACTGTTTTTTTATTTAAAATTTGGCGCGGAGTTGTGGCATCATACCCCTACCCATTCACCTAGGAAAAAGTGTCAATAAAAAAAACAAACTAGACAGGTTTTTAAAGTAATTTATTAGGCAGCTTCTTCTTCCCTGCGCTCTCCAGCCCGGGGCATGATGGGACTGTAACGTCATAAGAATCGGGGTCACCGGGTGACATCACGAGGTGACCACGCCCCATCCCTATAACAGCGGAAGAGAGCCAGTCGTGTCAACATCGGAAGAAGAGAAGGGGGAAGAAGATGGCAGAGAAGACCAGGCCACCGCTAGCAAAAGAGCAGGCAAAAGAGCAGAAGATAGCGGAGGAGCCCAGCAGAAGATACCGGACAGCAGGAGAAGAACTGGAGAGCGCGGAGAAGAAGGAAGAGAACCCGGAGAAGGAAGAGACCCCCGAAGTCGGAAGAAGACCCCCGGAGTTGCCTAATAAATTGCCTAATAAATTACTTTAAAAGCCTGTCTAGTGTGTTTTTTGATTGACACTTTTTTTCCTAGGTGAATGGGTAGGGGTACAATGTACCCCATACTCATTCACATAGGGTGGGGGGCCAGGATCTTATTAAAGGGGGCTCCCAGATTCCGATAAGCCCCCCGCCTGCAGACCCCGACAAAGCACAGCCAGGGTTGTCGGGAAGAGGCCCTTGTCCTCATCAACATGGGGACAAGGTACTTTGGGGTGGCCCCAAAGCACCCACCCCACCATGTTGAGGGTATGCGGCCTGGTACGGCTCAGGATGGGGGGGGGGCTCGCTCGTCTCCACCCCTTTTCCTGATCGGCTGGGCTGCGTGCTCGGATAAGGGTCTGGTATGAATTTTGGGGGGACCCCCACGCAGTTTTTTCGGGGTAGAAGGTGCCCCTTAAAATCTATACCAGACCAAAGGGCCTGGTATGCTCTTGGAGGGGGAACCCATGCCGTTTTTTTATTTAAAATTTGGCATGGAGTTCCCCCTCAAGATTCATACCAAACACAGTGCCTGGTATTGGCGGGGATACATTGAAGGTCGGACGTATGTCGGCTTCAAGTCGCAGGGCAAAGTCGGATCCAAAGTAGGACGGCTGTCATGTCGCACCAGTGTGAACACGGCCTAATGCTAAACTGATAACCTGTAAATTCTTTTCGAGTCGCCTATGGAAAATTGTGGGTACCAGTGTTTTGTGATTTCATAGGCATGCACAGTTTTAAGGCCTTTCATTTTGGTATCTACTTACTTGGCATAAGCCCATCTTTTGTATTTTACCAAATAAATAAAAAATGCATTTGATAAACTGCTGCACAAATATCATGTGTACAACATGCCTTTATACCAATAAAGGCATATATAAATGCAAACATGTGCTGTGATTGATTGATGTGCTGGGATTAATTAAAAACGATATTAAGCTGTATAGTCCAAAAAGTGACGAACTTCTCAGAAGAACAATGTTTCTGTTCATCAAACAAAGTAAGTAAAACAGCACCACTTACCAGATGTGATGGATCTCAAATTATAGAGATCGAATAGGCACACACAGGAAGGATCACTTGGCCACAAAAGATGAATCCACAGGCTCTTCCAATAGTCGGATCCCTCCTCCTGTAGCGGCTTTCCTTTGCTGCGATATTCCTCACAGAGCCTTTAGCAAGATAAACTCCACTGTGGGATGTGTTATGAAATGGAAAAATACTGTAGACATTTTTTGCTTGTTCCTCCGGTCTTCCTCCATCTTCTTCCACATCTTCCTCCTCCGGGCTTCTTCTTTTCCTGCTGCTTCTTCCGCTCTTCTTCTTTCTCCTGTCTTCTTTGTCTGGTGTTCTCCTTCCTCTGCCGCCGCCGACCCTCCTCCGATGCTGAGTCTCGCTCCCGCCGACGACCCTTCTCTGATGCTGCGTCCCGCTCCCGCCGACGACCCTCTGATGCTGCGTCCCACTGATCTGTCCGCGCCAATGTCAAGCATGTCCTAGATAACGATGGGGGCATGGCCATTGTATGACGTCATCCGGAGATCCCACCCCCTTGTGATGGCACAAACACATGATGCCCTGGGCGGTGACGTCACAAGGGGTGGGGTCTCCACATGATGTCATATGATGGCCACGCCCCCATCATTGTCTAAGACATGCTTGACATTGGCGCAAGCAGATCAGCGGGACTCAGCATCGGAGGAGGGTCGTCGGTGGCAGAGGAAGGAGAACACCGGACAAAGAAGACAGGAGAAAGAAGAAGAACGGAAGAAGAATCAGTGGGAGAAGGAGAAGCCTGGAGGAGGAAGATGCGGGAGAAGATGGAGGAATACCGGAGGCAGAAGTGGGAAGAAGATATTTTTAATAAAAGACTTTTCAAAAATTGTCTACCGTATTTTTTCAGACTACACTACTTTTTTTTTGGTGAATGGGTAGGAGTACAATATACCCCATACTCATTCACATAGGGGGGAGGCCAGGATCTGGTGGCCCCCTTGTTAAAGGGGGCTTCCAGATTCCGATAAGCCCCCGCCTGCAGACCTCGACAACCACTGGGCAAGTGTTGTCAGGAAGAGGCCCTTTTCCCCATCAACATGGGGGCAAGGTGCTTTGAGGGTATGCGGCCATGTATGGTTCATGAGGGGGGGGGGCTCACTCATCCCCTCCCTTTCCTGACCTGGGGGGACCCCACGCTGTTTGTTTTTTTTACTGATTTTTTTTAGCCGGCAATTTTTTTTTTTTACATTCAGCGGGGAAGCCTGCTGGCAGCTGATGACTCATCGGTTGTTAAGGACGCGGTGGCCGGCTTCCCCCCCTCCTTGGCGACCAGCTTATATACAGTGTAAAAAAACGCAAAATCGCGGTAAAAACGTTATTATATAAATGACAAAAGACAATATTTTGAAAGTTATATTTTATACTTTCTGATAGAAAACATATCTAATAAAAAACTTTTTAAGAATCTCTTCATAAATTTAGACCAAAGTGTAATCTTCTACATGTCTTTGGTAACAAAAATCCCAGTAAGTGTATATTGATTGGTTTGCGTGAAAATTATAGTGCCTACAAACTATGGTATATATACTGGGATTTTAATTTACTTATTTTTGTAGTGATCAGCGACTTATAGTGGGACTGTGATAGTGCGGTAGTCAATCTGACCCTAGCTGACACTGGGTGGGAACTAACTGCCACTGACATCACCAGTGACACAAATACAGTGATCAGTTCTAATACTATATACTGTCACTGTACTAATGACACTGACTGGGAAGGGGTTAACTGTGTGACTAACAGGTGTTAATGTGTGTAATGTGTGCTGCTTTTTACTAAAAATCTCTTTGTTTGCAGTGATAGGAAACAGAGAGATTGTTCCCTCTGTAGAGAGCCCTGTGTTGTTTGTCAACACAGAGATCTGGGCTGTGTTTGGACACAGCTGATCACAGTCAGCATGGGGGCACATACAGATACGTCTTCGTGCCTGTGCTGGCCGCCCTTCCACAGTACATTGCGGGCGGGTATTCCAGAAGAGGTTATAAGGATTTTGTTTGACCCTTACCTGTCAAGGTGAATTCTAATAGATCTGTAAGTGCTTCTTGGGCTTTTTGGCATTGGGCAACTGTTTCCTAGATTTGCAAAGCTGCCACCTGATCTTTTGTTCACATGTTCTCCAATTTTTTCCAGGTGGACATGCAGGCCTAATCTGGTGCTAGCTTCAGTTGTAAGGTTCTTTAGGCAACTTTTTTTTGCTGCAGGCAGTCCCCAGTTTTTCCTGTTATTTAGTCTGGTTTGTTAGCATTTTCTTTGCAATTTTGTTCCTCAGTTGGATTGCTTTTGGATGTCCCAATTGTCTCTGAATACTGTGCCCTAAATGAAGGAAGAAAAACAGGCCCCATCCTACTGTGCTTATGGCCTACTCTTGGTAACACTTGCTACAAAACTGAGGCATGTTGGGAGCGGGAGAGGTCATACACGGCTGGTCACTGTTTTTGTTTGCAAGTGTCCAAATTCTTCTAAAAGTGGAAATATAATCCAACTGTCTCTGAACTCTGTGTCTCTCAATGAGATTTCAAGAAAAGGATTTTATGGCGAGTACAAAAATCTAGGCAACGGGTATCTGTTTCTGCCTCCATGTTAAAAAAAAAAGGGGGCCAAAGAAGACAAAACCCTGTTCTATTCATCTCTCTGCCCTTTATTTGTGACTTTGGCTGTAGCAGCACTGTTGCATTTAAATAATGCTTCCAGAATATCTGTTCGGGTGTATATATACAAGGTTGATAATTGATAGTCATCACATACAATGACATTAACAAGTACATTTGTGTACACTATGCCCCAACCCAGCTTCCTTAAGGGTTACATTTTCAACCTCATGGCATTATTAATTGAGGTAAAAACACATCACTTATGTTGCAAAGGGAAGGATAATCACTAGAGCTAGGAAACTATGTCAAGCTTCTCTAGACAGACTTTACTCATTTAGGACATAAGTTTGCTGCCTCCTTTGATGCCATGAAGCCAACTGATAAGCTTGCAGTTTCAGTTGGCCTTGAAGAAAGGGATTGAGAAACACCTCTGTAAAATTAGATGACTACATTGGGGAAGTTTCCCTCAATGAAACTTGCATGGAATAACAGTTATTTCCTCAATTGATATACATTAAATGATTGAATCCATCACCAGACTTGTATGTTTTATTGTACCTATAGGTCTATGATATGGAACTGGATGAAGAGTTTTATCTTCCTCAGAACAAGAAAGAAAGTAGACAAATTGCGCCAGAACTATCAGACCTTATCATCTATTGCCAAGCTGTAAAGTTTCCTGGTAAGTAGAATCATCTATCTTGTGATTCTCTGGCAGCCTTCTCAATGTTGACTTTAGAGTGCGCTATGGCTGGCTGTATGCCAAATCAATAAATACTTGGTCTGAACATCTTCTTTTGAAGTGAAAGTTTAGATTAGATTCACATTTAGGTAAGGGCGCTTTTTATTAGCATTTTGTATAAATAAACCGCTACAAGACAACACCAAGACAAACAACAACAGAACAATTAATGTCCAAAGCAACTATTCAAAAATAAATACACAAAGAGGACATTCAAATACACAGATCTTGTAGTAACATGGGAAAAACCGCTGGACATAATATCATCATGTTAATAGACATACTTTTTGTATCAGTCATTAGTATAAATAATAAACACAATTGAACAATGTTTATGGCAAGTCCAAATAAATCCCAGTTTTACCTCTTGAATGGATGGCGTCATTGTTTGTGTTTTGCTGTTGCTTTTTTTTAATGAAAATATAACCAGAGAGAAGTTAATTCCTCACTGTGTTGTTTGTATTCCAAAAAGAATATATGTGTGAAAGTCTGTTGTTGCCTCATGTCTTACACTGGTGAATTTTTTTAAGCTCAAAACAGTTTTATTCTAGTTGCGCGTGTGTGTGTATACCAGTGTTTCTCAACCTTTTTCTCAGTCAAGGCACCCTTTAAAATTATGAACAGTCTTGAGGCACCCCATTCTAAAATGTAAAAAACTATTCTAATAGTTTTACATTATACATCAACATCCACACACGTAGGACACCCAATGTTAGAGGGGATTTATTCTTCCAAATCCAATACACTTTTGCACATTGGTACTGACTAGTACTCCAATGTTTCTCTTCTTCCTCAGTTTTTCTCTATCACTCAGCTAATGTGACTCCAACGCTGACAGAGAGGGGCGAGGAAGGGTCAAACAAGGATGCTGTGCAGACAACCAACATCTTCCTTATCAAATGATGACATCATTGGTTGTTAAGACGTAGGCTGCTAGATGGTCCTAATGGTGCACAATGAAAACCTGTGGCTTTGTGTAACTAAAAGGCAGGCTTCTTCCACCTGCTGGCTTGTATACAATTTGGGGGCAATTTTTAGGCATTTTGCCAAGGCACCACTGAAGAAATCTCAAGGCACCCCCCCCCCCCCCCGGTTGAAAAAGGCTTGTGTATACTGTAAAGCTTTTGGAGTTTTATTTCTGTTGTAAATGTGTTGTTCAGGATACATAGGTGGTTGCAGATTTATCTCCCCAGTTATGACTACTTAAAGTAGTATTAAACCCCAAACCAAAAATTGAATGTGTTACACCTTACCAATTAATAGATGTTGTGGCTGCATTACTTTTCTTTTTTCTTTTTCTTTTTTTTGGCTTTTTTTCCCCCTCTCTTTTCACCTACTGATCTGGATAGTAACACACCTCCTGTATTAGAGTGCACCCACTTTGAATGAAGGAGCATGTGGGCACATTTGGATAGCAGCATTGTCAGTCTGGGGGGAGGAAGAGTGTAAGATGTAATAATAGGATTTTTATAACAGCTTACCTGTAAAATCCTTTTCTTTTGAGGTACATCACGGGACACAGAGCCTCAGTAATTACTGATGGGTTATAGCAGTGGTTCTCAACTCCGGTCCTCAGGACCCACTAACAGGCCAGGTTTGCAAGATAACTGAAATACATCACAGATGATATCATTTGCTGCTCAGTGATTGCAGTATTCTAGTCTGCATCTCCCCAAGGTAATACATAAAATCTGGCCTGTTGGTGGGTCCTGAGGACTGGAGTTGAGAACCACTGGGTTATAGGGTATCATTAGGTGATTGGACACTGGTCACACCCTAGACAGGAAGTTCAACCCCCTATATAACCCCTCCCGTTCCTGGGGATACCTCAGTTTTGTAGCAAACCAATGTAAGTGTATTAGAAGAGGGGCGGGACCTCTGTGTCCCGTGATGTACCTCAAAAGAAAAGGATTTTACAGGTAAGCTGTTATAAAAATCCTATTTTCTTTCTCGTACATCACGGGACACAGAGCCTCAGTAATTACTGATGGGATGTCCCAGAGCAATGCTATTTGAGGGGAGGGGACCACACAAAGTAGGGTGTAATCAGACCTGAGCACCTCGTACCGCTGCCTGCAGCACACTACGCCCAAAGGCAATATCCTCATGCCTTCCCACATCCACCTGATAAAATCTGGAGAATGTATGGACTGAAGACCAGGTTGCGGCCTTGCAAATTTGAGCCATAGAGACCCGGTGATGCACCTCCCAAGAAGCAATAATAACCCTTGTGGAGTGTGCCTTGATTTGAAAAGGTGGAATTTTCTGTTTCAAACTGTAAGCTTAAATAATCATTTGTCGAATCCATCTTGAAATGGTAGACTTGGCGCTGCCTGTCCTCTATTGGGACCTTCTGGCAGTACGAACAAAACATCCGTTTTGCGAATTTGAGCAGTTGCTTCCAGATAGGCCTTGCTGCTCTTACTACATCCAAAGAATGTAGTGACCTTTCTTCCGTAGAACAGGGATCTGGAAAAAAGGAAGGTAGAACAATATCTTGGTTTAGATGAAAATCTGAAACCACTTTCGGTAGAAAGCTAGGATGAGGGCGCAATACCACTCTATCCTTGTGTATGAATAAATAAGGCTCTTTACAGAAAAGAGCTGCTAATTCTGATACTCTTCTAGTAGAAGAAATGGCAAGAAGAAAAGCCCACGACTCTTCAGAACGTGGGTTTCAATAGCCAGACCCTCAAATTTAGCGTTTGTAAGGCAGGATGGAACACTGGACCTTGGGATAGCAGGTCTGGACGTGACGGTAGGGTCCACGGGGGACCTACTGCCATCTTTACTATTTCTGCATACAAAGCTCTTCTGGCCATGCTGGGCCAGCAAAAGTACCGACTTCATTTCCCGCCTGATCCTGCAAAGAAGTCGTGGCAGTAGCAGAATAGGAGGAAATGTAAAAATCATGGAGAATTGATGCCATGGAGTCACCAACGCATCTGTCCCGCATGCAAGAGTATCCCTTGTTCTTGGCACAAAGTTATCAAACTTGTTGTTGAACCTGGATGCAAAGAGGTCTACATCCGGAACCCCCCATCTTTGGCATATGGCCAAGAAGACGGGATGAAGAGACCATTCCCCTGGGTATAACTGCTGGTGACTCAAGTAGTCCGCCTGCCAGTTCTCTACTCCCGGAAGATTGCCGATATGCACGGCACATGCTTCTGCCCAGATTAAAATCTGGTTTACTTCTCCCTGGGCTGCACGACTCCTGGTGCCTCCCTGGTGATTGATATAAGGCACTGCTGTGGCATTGTGGGACTGTATCCTGGCAGGGCAACCCTGTAACCTGAGTGTCCAGGCCTTTAGGGCTAGATACACCGCACGGATCTCTAGAATGTTGATGGGTAAGGTCCTCTCTGTCTTGGACCATCTCCCTTGGACAGTCGACTGTTCCAGAACTGCTCCCCAACCCGAAAGACTGGCATTTGTTGTTACCACTGTCCAGGCAACTGGAAAAAAGGGTTTTCCCTTTTGCAGATTTTTGGGTATCAACCACCAACTGAGGCTCTGACGCACTGTAGGAGACAGACGCATCGGGAATCCAATGCCTGAACCTCCTTGTTCCAGGCAGACAGGATACTGTTTTGCAGCAGTCTCGAATGAAACTGAGCATAGGGAACGGCTTCGAACGAAGCCAACATCTTCCCCAGTAGCCTCATACAAAGGAGAATAGGAGGATCTTTCTTTGCCCTGACTAACTGAATCGGTTCTTTATGGTACTGATCTTTGCCTGGGGTAAAATACCCTCTTCTGGGCTGTATCTATGACCAGACCGAAATACTCTAGTCTTCTTACTGGTTTCAAAGAAAACTTTTCTGAGTTGAGGAGCCAACCTAGGTATTCCAGGTAGTTGACTGTGGTGACCAAGCTTTGGTCCAAGCAGGCTACCGAGCGGTCTATCAAGAGCAGGTCGTCTAGGTATGCTATTACCGTTATACATTGGGCCCTTAATCTGGCCAGCGGAGGGGCCAAGATTTTTGTAAACACCCGAGGTGCAGTAGCTAGCCCGAAAGGCAGAGCTATAAACTGAAAGTGGCGTCTTTCTACTTTGAAACGCAGGTACTTTTGATGAGCAGGGAAAATAGGTACATGCAGGTATGCGTCCTTGATGTCTATTGATGCCAGAAATTCTCCTTCTTGTAGGATGGAGACTACCGACCGATTCCATGCGAAAGGATCGTATCTTTAGGAATCAGTTTAGATCCTTGAGATCTAAAATGGGTCTGACATCTCAATTTGGTTTTGGAACCGTGTAAAGGTTTGAATAAAACCCCAATCCCTGCTCTTGCGTGGGAACAACCATGATAACTTTTTGCGACAATAGTCGCTCCAATGCTAGAAGAGAGACTTCTTTTTCTCTGGGTCTCTGGGAACATTTGATCTGAGGAAACGAGGAGAGGGGAATTCTCGGAACTCTAGTTTATAACCTAGAGTTAATGTGGACATCACCCATCTGTCCTGGAAATCCTCCTACCAGAGCCTTGAGAACTGTAGCAGTCTTCCCCCCACCCGAGCGAGCTGGGGCACTCCTTCATAAAGATGCTTTAGCGTCTTGTCTAGTAGGCTTCCTCCCACAGGACTTCTTTTGTCCCCGGGTCGACTCTGAGATTTATTTCATGAGCCTGACAGAGGAGTCCGTCGCGACTGCCTGGAGGCTGATGCTCCTGGCACTGGAGACAGAGCCTATTTAAAAGAGGGACGTATACCAAATCCTCTCCGAACAGCCTTGCACCATGAAGGGGAAACCCAGCCAGAAGCTTCTTACATGGTGATTCGGCTGAAATTTTCAACCATAAGATTCTACGCATATGTACCAACCCAAGCGCAAGGCGAAAGGTTTGGATGATAGAATCTCTGCGTCAACAGCAAACACAAAGCCGCTGGTAGGTTGGCAAACCCCCAGGCCTGCTGTTCAGGTAAAACTTTGAGGACCTGCTTAACATGGTCTCTTAAGTATTGACAGACTGATTGCTGCCACTGCAGGTTGAGCTATTAGGACCTTCTGCCACTGAACCTGCCAAGAAGAAAACACCTTTCAACAGGAATTCCAATTTCTTATCAGTTGGATCCCTAGGTACCTGAGTGTTGTCGACAAGACAAGCCAGACTTATATACGGAAGAATGGCGGCATCAACTGCCGGTATACCCCCCATCTTAGTACATTTTTCCTCCATAGGATAAAGTGTTGCAAACTTTTTTAGGCGGAAAAATTGTTTATCTGGGTGATCCCACTCAGAATAAATAAGCTTTTTCAGTAACCATAAAACAGAAAAGCATGTGTAGTTTGAGGAGGCTTCAGTGAACCCAAACCAAAGGAGGGTTCTTTAACTGACTCAGATACAGGTAACCTGAATGTGGAGCGGACCAATACAGCCAAAATTTGCACTAACACCTTCTCATCCTGAGAAGCTGAAGAGGGCCCTTCTCCACTTGATTCCTCAGAAGAGGAGTCATAAGTCTCATCCCGATCCTCTGAGAGGGATTCCTCTCCTTTTTCCCCAGAGTTCCTCTGCTTGAGGGTCCTGGGTAACAGAAGGAGACCTAGTGCGTTTTCTTTCACAGAGTAAAGATGCGATTAAGGCCACCAGTCTTTTCTCTAATCCATTAATGGTTGAGGAAAGAACCTCCTGTGTAATGTATACAGGGGCTGAAGTGCCAAATGCAGCTGCAGCCCCTGACCCCGATGGCTCACCCTGGCCAGCTTCCCCCGGTCCTTCAGGGGGGAAGGTGCTGCAGAAGGGGGGTCCTCAGAGACTGAGGGAGTCCCTTAGAGCCCCTATTTTTCAGGGTATATGTACCTCTTTTGCCCCTAGTGTATACACAAAAAGCAGAGGCACTACCAGAATGCACTGACTGCTGAGAAATGTAGTTCAGCAACTGCCGCTGCTACCAAGTCTCAGTCTGGTGCTCAAGTAAATGTTTGCCTGGGAATGCCTGTGTCTCCCACCTCACATGCGCCCGTCTGCTCTGTGTCCCTCCATAGGCCATGTGCATCTGAAAAGAGTGCACCTTACAGCCTGCAATGTGAGCTTTTCACCACGCCGACGTTGCGTTAACGCTCCACCCCCCCGCCACCCCTCCCGTCCCCCCTTCGTCCTTTTTTTTTTTTTTTAAAAAGACTGTTTGCCGCGTGAGCCGAGGCTCTAGATCCTCAGATAGCTTGGAGGGGGGAGGGCCAGGGCGGAGGAGAGAGGAGGGCCAGTGGATGGGAAGCCGCTGAAATGGTGGAGGCGGTGTGCGGTGCGGCATGCTACCGCTTCCGCTTCCCTGTGCCTTTACCTAAGCCGTGGGGGTAGAATCCCTGTAGGAAAAAAAACCCCTTCCCACATCCTACCTGGAGCATGGCTTGGAGGAGCGTACAGCGTGGACACTGAGACAAGACAGATCAAGCATGAAAAGGTATGTGCTCTTGGTAGCCCCCGGTGGTGACTATAGACATAGCATACATTTACTTAAAGGAGAAACCTTATAAGAACTGGAAAAATTCTTAAGGAGTCTCCCTTACCTTATCCAGCTGCAGGGATCTGTTGCAACAGACCCAATCTTCACCTCTCACGGTGGGCTCCGTTTAGAGAAAAAACCTTCAGAGACTGGGGCTCCCTATGAATAGGAGGATCCACAGTTCTGGCCCCGTAAAGCACCCCGCCAGAGATATGGCTGAAAAAAACAAATACTGGATCCCGGGGTCCAGCTCTCTAAAAAGAGAAGTGTTACAGGTAAAACCTTGTTTCTTCGGACACGAGGCCCAGGTACCATCCAATTCGGCCTGGAAAAGACACTTTGAATGGATCCGGCTGCATGGCTTGCCCCAGTATAGGATATTCCTTTGGAGTTCAGCACAGCACATCTTATTCATGACCAACACCTAAGACACTGGCGAAAAAACTGAGGTATCCCCAGGAAGGGGAGGGGTTATATAGGGGGTTGAACTTCCTGTCTAGGGTGTGACCAGTGTCCAATCACCTAATGATACCCTATAACCCATCAGTAATTACTGATGTACAAGAAAGAAACATTTTTACATTAAAGCAGCTTTACATTACAACTTTACATAAAAGCTGATCATTGTAAGCACCCCTACCAGTGTTGAATGGTTTGTCTCATCCCTGTAACTGATCTCATCTGCAAGAGAGTTTGTTCTTTTGAAGAACAGACTTGCTGGCCAGATCACTAGGTAAAATAGTGGAAAGAAAGCCTAAAAAAAAATGAATGCAGCCATCACATCTAAGATTTTTTAATTGGCAATATAATAAATGTTTACTTTTGGGTTTAATACTGCTTTGGGCTGTGAGACTATTTTATTGTTAATGCAGTGGAGATATGTGACTGCCTTCTATACTGTAATTTATTTAAAAATAGGATTATTTTGTTCCTTGAGGCCTTCATAACTCAACCACAATTACTGATTCAAGTGGTACTAAACCCAAAACCAAAACTGTATTATATTGCAGCTTGCCAATCATTTGATGTGGTGCATTTGTTTTCTGTTCTTTGTTTTTTTCCCACTGTTTTCACCTGGTGATCTGGCCAGTAACATACAGTGCCTCCTGTATTAGTGAGACACAACTCTGGATGAATAAGAACAGGAGGCACAGCAGCATTGTCAGTCTGGGGGAAGAGTACTTTTAAAGGTAGTAGCAGATTTAAACACACTAACAAATTTAAGCCAAACTTCAGCTCATACTTTATAATCAGTTATAATCAGAAAGTTTTTTTCCTTTCGGGATAAAGGTTTCACATGAATAAATAAAAGCTGATCATTTTAATCATCTCTGTCCATGTTAAATTTGGGTTTGTCTCATTTGTGTTAACTGATACATCTTGATACATTCAAAAGCTTGTGCTTTTAAAAAACAACAGGCTTGCTGGCTGGATCACCAGATTAAATAAGAAGAAAGAAAGCCTAAAAAGGAAAATAATTTAGACATTATTCACCAGTCATGTTGTTTGTAAAGAGTTCTGATTTGTAATTGTGACACACACTATGGCTCTGGTGCACCTCAGACAGTGCCAGCTCAGGCTTTTTTGGGGAAATAGTAATTGGATATGTTTGAAAACCTTTTCTGATAGTTATTTTCCATCAAAGATATCTGCAGTTTGCCCGCTCTACCTATGGGTTCAACATTATAGGTCAGTTGTTTTTAGGGATGTGCTGCCTGGCACACATAAAATCTACATGTCTGAAGGCCCTATGCTGCCCATGGTCAGCTTTAGTTACTATGTTATTTACCTCAATACCCAGGTAATGGCTTACCTTTAATGACACCCAGTTATTAGTTATTAGGCTAGAAAGTAAAGCCCACTTGTAATAATTTGTTGGTATTTAGTGGTGATGACAGCCTTTTGTATTGTGTACTGTAATACAAGCCATAACTGGACTGCTCTAATTATTAGTTAAAATGTGGTGTCAGGATACATGAGGAACTAAATGATCCCATGTTGATTAGGAAATCTGTTCTGTGATACTGTGCCACTACATTCTAGGGCATTTAGTAGATGGAGACTTATAGGGGAGGAAAAAAGATGGCATACACCTTGCTTTTTTACAGCCTCTGCTCCTGTACATAATGAATGGGGTTGGGTGATGCTAAGTATTGATCAATAAACCTTCAGTATGAACAGGAACTGGTGCAGTTATGATAGTGAGAGGATGGGGCCTAATGCCAGCGTATGGTGTGGAAGAAGTGTGTTTCAACTGGGTAAAAGAATGTTTTTGGATACATTTAGGCCAGGTTCACATACAGTATCTCACAAAAGTAGTGAGTGTACAGCTTGTATAACAGTGTGAATTTGTTGTCACCTCAAAATAATTCAACACACAGCCATTAATGTCTAAACCGCTGGCAAGAAAAGTGAGTACACCCCTAAGTGAAAATGTCCAAATCGGGCCAAATTAGCCATTTTCCCTCCCTGATGTCATGTGACTCATTAGTGTTACAAGGTCTCTCATGTGAATGGGGAGCAGGTATGTTAAATTTGGTGTTATCGCTCTCACTCTCTCATACTGGTCACTGGATGTTCAACATGGCACCTCATGGCAAAGAACTCTCTGAGGATCTGAAAAAAAGAATTGTTGCTCTACATAAAGATGACCTAAGATATAAGAAGATTGCCAAGACCGTGAATCTGAGCTGCAGCACGGTGGCCAAGACTATGCAGTAGTTTTGACAGGACAGGTTCCACTCAGAACAGGCCTGGCTATGGTCGGCCAAAGAAGTTGAGTGGAAGTGCTCAGTGTCATATCCAGAGGTTGTCTTTGGTAAATAGACGTATGAGTGCTGCCAGCATTGCTGCAGAGGTTCAAGGGGTGGGCGGTCAGCCTGTCAGTCCTCAAACCATACGCCGCACACTGCATTAAATTGGTCTGCATGGCTGTCATCCCAGAAGGAAGCCTCTTCTAAAGATGATGCACAAGAAAGCCTACAAACAGTTTGCTGAAGACAAGCAGACTAAGGACATGGATTACTGGAACCATGTCCTGTGGTCTGATGAGACCAAGATAAACTTAATTGGTTCAGATGGTGTCAAGCCTGTGTGGCAGTAACCAAGTGAGGAATACAAAGACAAATGTGTCTTGCCTACAGTCAAGCATGGTGGTGTGAGTGTCATGGTCTGGGGCTGCATGAGTGCTGCTGGCACTGGGGAGCTACAGTTCATTGAGGGAACCATGAATGCCAACATGTACAGTGACATACTTAAGCAGAGAATTATCCCCTCCCTCTGGAGACTGGGCCACAGGGCAGTATTCCAACATAACGACCCCAAACACACCTCCAAGATGACCACTGCCTTGCTAAAGAAGCTGAGGATAAAGGTGATGGACTGGCCAAGCATGTCTCCAGACCTAAATCCTATTAAGCATCTGTGGGCCATCCTCAAACGGTAGGTGGAGGAGCCTAAGGTCTCTAACATCCACCAACTCTGTGATGTTGTCTTGGAGGAGTGGAAGAGAACCCTAGTGGCAACCTGTGAAGCTCTGGTGAACTCCATGCCCAAGAGGGTTAAAGCAGTGCTGGAAAATAATGGTGGCTACACAAAATATTGACAATTTGGGCCCAATTTGGACATTTTCACTTAGGGGTGTACTCACTTTTGTTGCCAGCGGTTTAGACATTAATGGCTGTGTGTTATACAAGCTATACATTCATTACTTTACATTGTAGCAAAGTGTCATTTCTTCAGTGTTGCCACATGAAAAGATATAATAAAATATTTACAAAATAGTGAGGGGTGTACTCACTTTTATGAGATACTGTATGTCCGTCCATGGTTCACATGGGGTCCAGTGCATTTCTGTACATTGGTTTAGGTGCGATTCAGGTCCAAATTTTTGCCTGAATTCGCACCTGAACCGGACCCAAAGATGCACAGGACCCTTCTGCAATCTGGACCTTGGCCACCCCAGACCTGTGTGAACCAGCTCCATTGATATCCTGGTCATCCTCACCTGTCCTGCGAATTGGATGCGGAGAAACCGTATATATGTGAACCCAGCCTAAATGAAGTAAAAGCAAAGAGACTGATATATAAACTGGATAATTAAAGTGCATCTGATTGAATATCAGTGACCCTTAAATGTGTACATCCCTTGAAAATTAAATGTTTTAAAATGGAGAAAGAATTTGGTTTAGTGTTAGGTATGTAATACAATATATGTTAAATAAAATATGTTGAGCCTGTGTGAGAATGTACTCTCCTCCCAAATGTCCCTCCCAGATAAAACATTTATTGATCTGGGGTCCCAAATCACAGCTATATTATAGTTATCACAACATGTTTCCCTTGCTCAGTGTATTCTTTTATCAAGTTAGTATTTTTCTTGGACTGGTGAAGATGTAAACTTCATGGAGAAGATATGGGTGGGAGATTAGTGATGTCGTATTGCACAGGACAGGCTGGTTCAGTTCCATAAAACATCATCTAAAAAGGCTACGGAAAATGTCATGCCCTCTTGGTCTGCTTGTTTGGTTCATTAGTCTTAATTTTATGGGAACAGGCCTTACGACGTTAAATCCTTGTGGATCTGGCAGAGGAAAGGAAAGAAAAAGCAGGAAGTCCATTTTTGGCAACAATCCTGGTAGAACAAGCCCCGGGGAAACAACAACACTGGCCAAAACATCTGGAAGAGGTAATTGCTGTATATTCCATTTTGCTCTAATATTGGGGAAGTGGCTGTATTCCATGACGCATTATATGCCTTTTTAATGTTATATTCCATTACAACATGGGTTTGATAAAATGTTTTTTCACTAAATTGAAATATTCGTCTAACATATCCTTTAGAAGCCGGTTATGTTAAATGCCCTTGAACCGTATATGTGCAGAGATAGCCAAAGGCTGTCTGAGGTTGGGCTCTACAAGGTAACCAGCTATTTAAAAAAGCAAGTGTAATTGAGACAATCGTATTGATTATTTACTGTACTTACAGAATTGTATGGGTTTCTGTTACAATGTTGTGGGTAAAAGGAAAAGCCTTAGTTCACTTTCTGAAATTAAACATTTACTTGCAGGCATAGCCGACACAAGGCAGAGTTGGGAGGAGCCATGCTCACCTCCATTCAATCCAAGTACATCACTAAGTGCCATTATCCGGACTCCTCGGTGCTACCACATCTCATCCCTGAATGAAAATGCTGCTAAGCGTCTATGTAGACGTTATTCACAGAAGTTGATTCAGCACACTGCTTATCAGCTACTAAGAACATATCCAGCTGCTACACGGATTGACTCTTCAAATCCACATCCTCTTATATTTTGGCTTCATGGAATACAATTGGTTGCTCTAAACTACCAAACAGATGGTAAGCAAGCCATTACATGATCAATTGCAAAAATGAATTTATTCCCAGTAAAAATATGTATTTTAGTTAGACTGTTAAAGACCTAGTATTTGCAAGAAATGCCTCAAAGCAGGAGACTGAACAGCCAGAGGAAGCATAGTTTATTTACTCTTTAAATCTGATGCAACACCAGCCCTAAGCTGTGTAAAATTTAAAGCTCCCTTGTGCCATAAGTTTAGCATAACCTGAGGAGTTATGCCCCGTACACACGGTCGGATTTTCCGATGGAAAATGTCCGATCGGAGCGTGTTGTCGGAAATTCCGACCGTGTGCGGGCTCCATCGGACATTTTCCATCGGATTTTCCGACACACAAAGTTGGAGAGCAGGAGATAAAATTTTCCGACAACAAAATCCGTTGTCGGAAATTCCGATCGTGTGTACACAAATCCGACGGACAAAGTGCCACGCATGCTCAGAATAAATAAAGAGATGAAAGCTATTGGCCACTGCCCCGTTTATAGTCCCGACGTACGTGTTTTACGTCACCGCGTATAGAACGATCGGATTTTCCGACAACTTTGTGTGACCGTGTGTATGCAAGACAAGTTTGAGCCAACATCCGTCGGAAAAAATCCATGGATTTTGTTGTCGGAATGTCCGAACAAAGTCCGACCGTGTGTACGGGGCATCAGAAGTAACAGATTTGTACATAATTGCAAGTGGTCACATTGGGCAGTTGTAAATGTTATGTGCATTAACAAAGTATGAGATTGTACAGGGAAACCATGATCCTTTTGTGTGAATATGTTAACCTCTAAAGGTTAATGTTTTTTCATGTTCTAATATTTTTTTTCAGGCCCATTTCCACTAAGTTTTGCATAATGGCTGCCCACTCATAAAAATTCTGCTGACTTATCTTTTGAGGACTGTTGTAAATAATTCTCCATGCTTCAGGTTTTTTAAACTAGAGTTTTTGAGTGTTAACATTCCTATTGCAATCAACATAATATAAAATTAACCCTTTCATGACTAAGCCTATTTTTGACATTTGGTGTTTACAAGTTAAAATCCATATTTTTTGCTAGAAAATTACTTAGAGCCCCCAAACATTATATATATATATATATATATATATATATATATATATATATATATATATATATATAATGTTTGGGGGCTCTAAGTAATTTTCTAGCAAAAAATATGGAGGTTAGAGTTACAGAGGAGAATAGTGCTAGAATTATTGCTCGCACTCTGACGATCGCGGCGATACCTCACATGTGTGATTTGATCACCGTTTACATATGCGGGCGCGACTTCCGTATACGTTTTCTTTGCTGCACAAGCTCGTGGGGACTGGGATGCTTTAAAAAACATTTTTTTTTCTTATTTATAAATTGTGTTTAAAAAAAAAAAAATGTGATCACTTTTATTGCTGTCACAAGGAATGTAAACATCTCTTGTGACAGTAATAGGTGGTGACAGGTACTCTTTATGGAGGGAGCGGGGGTCTAAAAGACCCCCCGCTCCCTCCTTTGCACTTCAAAGTTTTCAGATCTCCGTTTTCGCCGATTCTGAATACTGTATATTTTTTAAAACCGGCGCCATTGGCAGCCGAGTAAACGGGAAGTGACGTCATGACGCTTACGGCTTCGTTCCAGGCTGTCACTAGCCGCCGGGAGGCAGCGGGAGGGGGGGATGTCCTCTCCCGCTCCTCCCGTATAACAGCCGAGCGGCTTTTAGCTGCATTGGTTGTTATACCTGGAAAGCCGATCGCTGGCTCTAAAAAACAGTACCGGAATGATGCCTGCAGCTGCGGGCATCATCTCGGTATAACCCCCGAAAGCCGAGTACGCACATCTGCGTACGCTCGGCGGGAAGGGGTTAAAGGAAAATTGTGATGAGAAAAACACGAAGGCTGTCACTGTGAGTACTTCCTAAAATGCTGGTTGCCTGGTTGTCGTGCTGCTATAATGGCTGCAGTCCTTTGAGTCTTTGACTTTGAATAAGCAACTATAACGTCTTCACTCTGTGCTTTTCCCATGTCAGTCATTCAGAATGCATTGAAGTTGGGAAGTATTGGAGGACTTAGATACAGTGTCTTGAAAAAGTATTCATACCCCTTGAAATTTTTCACATTTTGTCATGTTACAACCAAAAATGTAAATGTATTTTATTGGGCTTTAATGTGATAGAGCAACACAAAGTGGCACATAATTGTTAAGTGGAAGGACAATTATAAATGGTTTTAATTTTTTCTTTTTACAAATAAGTATCTGAGAAGTCTGGCGTGCATTTGTCTTCAGCCCCCTTTACTCTAAAACTCCTAACTAAAATCTAGTGGTACCAATTGCCCTCAGAAGTCACCTAATTAGTAAATAGAGTCCACCTGCGTGTAATTTAATCTAAGTATAAATACAGCTGTTCTGTATAGCCCTCAGAGGTTTGTTAGAGATCCTTAGTGAACAAACAGCATCATGAGAACCAAGAAACACGCCAGACAGGGATAAAGTTGTGGAGAAGTTAAAAGCAGGGCTAGGTTATAAAAAAAAATATCCCAAGCTTTGAACATCTCGTGGAGCACTGTTCAATCCATCATCTGAAAATGGAAAAAGTATGGCACAGCTGCCAACCTACCAAGATATGGCCGTCCACCTAAACTGACAGGATGGGCAAGGAGAGCATTAATCAGAGACGCAGCCAAGAGGCCCATGATAACTCTGGAGGTGCTGCAGAGATAGACAGCTCAGGTGGGAGAATCTGTCCACAGGGCAACGATTAGTCGTGCACTTCACAAATCTGGCCTTTATGGAAGAGTGGCAAGAAGAAAGCCATAAGAAGTCCCATTTGCAGTTTGCGAGAAGCCATGTGGGGGACACAGCAAACGTGGAAGAAGGTGCTCTGGTCAGATGACACCAAAATTAAACTTTTTAGACTTAAAGCAAAACGCTATGTGTGGCAGACAACTAACATTGCACATCACCCTGAACACTCCATCCTCACCGTGAAGCAAGGTGGTGACAGCATTATGTTGTAGGGATGCTTTTCTTCAGCAGGGACAGGAAAGCTGGTCAGAGTTAATGGGAAAATGGGGAAAATTTCAAGGGGTGTAAATACATTTTCAAGGCACTATTAGCATAACTGCCCTCAAACAAGCAGTTTCAGGAGCAGGTTGTGATAGACAGTTGGTAGCAAAACTGATTTTACTGAAACAGAAAGGAAGTAATAACTTTAACTTTTTCACTGGCAAAGTGGACAAACGTAGGCATCTACCAGGGATAGATGGGGAAAAAGGGACAAAATTTCTAATCTTATCACGGAACACTCACCAGTATAGTTAAAGGCAAAACTTTTTTTTCATTTTGGTTAGATTAAGGGAGGCTTATAAACCCTGTCATTTTTTTTGCCACCTGTGTTCCATTAGGTAGATTTCCCTTTGCTTCCTGTCCATGGCCAAAGAAGGAAGTGAGAGAAAATCTCTCCAAAGTGAGGGCATACCTGGTTGTCACCAGAAATAGTACCCCCAAAGGAAGCCTTTTCCCCTCTCTTCCTGTTCTGGCGACAACCCAAGATTTTCTTTCATATTCGGTATTAACAGTAAACAGGAGTAATAGAAAGGGTGAAGTTCCCTAATGCGGGAACAGACAATAAAAAAAATCGCCCCCACCCCTACATGCACACACACACACTAATAAATAACAGCTTTAAATCCCCCTCTGGGAAAAAAATGTCCCCCTCCCACCACCGACTAAATTCTTCCCCTTTTTACTTGCCCTAAAGGCATAGTTCACATTGACCAAAAAAATGCTTTTTTTAGCTACTTATGTCCCTTACCCCAGCATAGGCAGTTTTTTGGTAAAAGCGAACTAACCATTTAACGCCTAAGGGTAAAACAATGTTAATGTTTAAGCACAATTTCACAACTTTGACGTGTTAGTAAAACTGTACATATCAACGATATCTTCATAACTACTTTGTGTATCCAGGTGGATTATACCTTGTTTTTTTTTTTTAGAAAATTCAAAGGAAAACTGGCCCAAAATAATAATTTTTTTTTTTTTTTTTACATTTACGTATAAGTTGTTTATATGTGTGGAACAGCCCAGAAACAATGGTGCACTTTATTTTTTAATCCTCCTAAAACACACTGACACTGATACTAATTTTGAAAAAAAAAGATTTTTTCTTAAATTCTACCCAAAATGTGCTGACTGTGAACTTTGACTCTGACCTTGACCATTGTCCCTGACCTTGACCACTAACACTAACCCCAGAAAACCTTAATCTTGTTATTTTTTTATTATTTTCTTTATTTTGTATTCTTTATTTTTTATTAGATTTTTTTTTTTCATACTTTGGTTTGTTTACATTCTCCTCTCCTGCAAGAAGAGGAAGATACAATACATCTTTCTCTTCATTCATAAGAGGAAGTAAACACAGGGGAGTGTGCACAATGACTGATCACTGTGATAGCCAATCAGAGGCTATCACAGCAATCAGGTGACCCGGAGCCGAGAGTCCCGGTGGTTAGTACGAGACTCAGGGCTCCCAACACACAGGGAGATGCATATATATGCAGCCCCACGGAAAAAAGCCCACTTCCGTTAGGCCACATATATGTGTGTGGTCGGTGGTAAGGGTTTAAACAGCATTCATGTGACACTTCAGTCCCGGGTCTTCTCCTCTTCTGTTTACTTCCTGTTTGGGGTCCTTCTTTGGGTGTCCGCGTCACTGACTGCGTGACATAGACATGGCTGCTGAGTTCCCTCAGGAGAGAAAAGAAGGCTGAAATCATCACAGGGGTATAGTAGGGGACAGATGGTCTTTGGACACCATCAAAGTGCTGGATTAGCAGTCCTTCCATACCAGAACCAGTGGCGCAAGGGGTCTAAATGGAGACTTAGGTTAGAATTAATGGTTTCACCAAGCTAGGGGAAAAAAAGACTGTTAGCATAGGCTGGAGTGGTTGTAAAGAGTTAGTTTTATCTTGGAGGGGGGTTCTAAAGTTGAAAAAAAAAAGCAGTTGGAAAAATTTAGTACAAATGGCTACTACAGGGTGTAATAATAGGATTTTTAAATACAGCTTACCTGTAAAATCCTTTTCTTGGGAATACATCATGGAACACAGAGCCTTGGTAATTACTTAGTGGGTTATATAGTACCTTCATGTGATTGGACACTGGTAACCCTAATTACAAAGTGAGCTCCCCCCCCCAGTACCTCAGTTTTGTAGTAAAGCAATAAGTACTCCAACGTATAATCCTGAAGAGGGGTGGGAGCTCTGTATCCCGTGATGTATTACCAAGAAAAGGATTTTATAGGTAAGTTGTATTTAAAAATCCTATTTTCTTGTTCATACATCATGGGACACAGAGGCTTTGTAATTACATAGTGTGATGTCCTAAACAATATTCTTTCCCCAAATTGAGGGGAAAGAAACACAGATCAGAAAATACATAGACCGCCAACGGACAAGAGGATCTAAACTGCTGCCTGCAGCACACTGTGCCCGAAGGTGGCATCCTCATGCCCTCCTGCATCCACCTGATAGAATCTAGTGAATGTATGGACTGAAGACCAAGTTGCGGCCTTGCAGATCTGAGCCATGGAGGCCTGGTGATGCAATGCCCATGAAGCACTAACCGCTCTAGTTGAGTGCGCCTTAACCTGAAAAGGAGGAATCTTCTTCTTTATACCATAGGCCTTAATAATAACTTGCCAAATCCATCTGGAAATAGTGGATTTCAACGCTGCCTGGCCCTTTCTGGGGCCTTCTGGCAGAATAAACAGACAATCAGTCTTTCGTATCTGAGCGGTTGCCCGCAGATAGATACTGACTGCTCTTACAACATCTAGAGAGTGTAATAACTCCTCTTCCGTGGACTGCGGATCTGGAAAAAAGGACGGTAGGACCACATTTTGATTCAGATGGAATCCTGAAACCACCTTAGGTAAAAAAGTGGGGTGAGGACACAACACCACCCTGTCTTTGTGAATAATCAAATATGGCTCTTTATAAGAAAGAGCTGCTAATTCTGATACCCTTCTAGTTGAGGAAATGGCTAGGCTACCAAAAAGACCAGTTTCTTTGTCAGAAGAACTAAAGAAGCATGGTGCAATGGTTCAAAGGGTTGTTTTTGCAAAACGGACAAAACCAAATTCAGATCCCATGGGCACACAGGAGGTTTGACTGGCGGATTCAAGCGCAGTGCCCCCTGAACAAAGGCCCGGACTAGGGAATGTGAAGCAAATGGCCTTTGAAAGAATACTGACAAGACCGAGATCTGGACCTTGATAGTGCTCAAAGCCAGCCTCACTTCAATGCCTAACTGAAGAAAGGCAAGAATCCTGCTAATGGCATACTTTCTAGGATGCCACCCCTTGAGTTCACACCAGGAAACATATGCCTTCCAGATTCTGTAGTAGATGAGCCTGGAGACCGGCTTCCTAGCATTAATCAGAGTGAAAAGGACTCCGAGAGCCCGCGGCTTTTTAGAATGTGGGTCTCAGCAGCCAAACCGTTAAATTCAGACTTCATAAAGCAGGATAGAATATTGGACCTTGTGAGAGTAGATCTGGATGCAGCGGAAGAACCCAAGGTCTTCCCACTGCCATCTTTACGATCTCTGCATACCAAGGTCGTCTGGGCCAAGTCGGGGCCACCGGAATGACCGACTTTGCTTCTCTTTTGACCCTCCGAAGGAACCATGGAAGAAGCTAAATTGGAGGAAAGGCATAGATCAGAGAGTACCGATCCCATGGAATTGTTAAGGCATCTGACCCTTGTGCTAGCAGATCCTTTGTTCTTGACACAAAGCTGTCCAGTTTTTTTTTTAACCTGGACGCTAACAGGTCTACATCCGGGGTACCCCAATTTTGACATATGGTCTGAAATATGTCGGAGTGTAGAGACAATTCTCCTGTACACAGCTGCTAGCGGCTTAGAAAATCCGCTTGCTAATTTTCTACCCCTGCAATAAAGACCGCAGACAGGCAAGGAATATGCCCTTCTGTCCAGAAAAAAATGTGATTCACCTCCTTTTGGGCATCCAGGCTCCTAGCGCCTCCTTGGGATTGACATAAGCCACAGCCGTGGCATTGTCGGACTGTATCCGGACAGGATGACCCTGTAGTCTGAAAGTCCAGACCTTGAGGGCTAAACGAATTTCCCAATTTTCCAGAATGTTGATGGGCAAGAGCTTTTCAGCTCTGGTCTTCCCTGGTCCAGAGCTGCTCCCCAGCCCATTAGGCTGGCATCTGTGGTTACGAGTTTTCAAGTAACTGGGACAAAGGACTTTCCTTTTAAAAGATTCTTGGTCTGTAACCACCAATTGAGGTTTGGCTCACTCCTGGGGATAGGCACATTGGAAGATCCAAGGCTTGAACCCTCTTGTTCCAGGAAGAGAGGATTCTGTTTTGTAAAGGTCTCAAGTGAAACTGGGCATAAGGGACAGCCTCGAAGGAGGCGACCATCTTCCCTGATAGTTTCATACATAGTCGGATAGAGGGATATCTCTTTGCTGAGACTACCCGGACCAAATCTTTTATGGCCCTGGCTTTTGACCTGGGTAAGAACACTCTGTTTTGGACTGTGTCCATGACCATGCCCAAATACTCCAGCCTCTTTAGGGGCTGCAAGGAGGATTCTCTAGATTGAGGACCCAGCCTAGGTACTCTAAGTACTTTACCGTGAAGAGCACATTGTGGCTTAGGCGTGTTACGGACTGTTCTATGAGTAGCAAATCGTCCAGATAAGCTGTCACAGTTATGCCCTGTACCCTTAGATTTGCCAGGGGCAGGGCTAGAACTTTTGTGAACACTCGAGGAGCGGTAGCAAGACCAAAAGGAAGGGCCACAAATTGAAAGTGGCGCTGATCCACCGCAAACCTTCGGAATCTTTGGTGAGCGGGAAATATTGGCACATGCAATATGCATCTTTGATGTCTATTGATGCCAGGAATTCTCCCCCCTGAAGGGTGGAGACTACTGAGCGGATAGACTCGGAAAGGCGGAAAGGACGAATGTCTAGAAATTGATTCAGGTCTTTTAGATCCAGAATATGTAATGTCCTTATCCCTCCACTGGAGACTCCGACATCTCTCCTGTAATGTCTTTATCCCTCCACTGGATGCTTCGACATTTCTCCTGCAATATTCTTATCTTTCCACTGGAAGCTCTGATATCTCCACAAACTCTGTCGCAGATTGATGACGTCACAACGACATTACTCGGCTCCTCCTCTTGTCCCTACTTAAACAGCCAACGCCATTTGCTTGACGTTCTTGCTAAGAACCTTATGCCAGGTAAAGATCTCCAACAGAAGACTGCCGTCATCTCTCTCTATTGGGCCGGTCAGAGCCCCGACTATCATCTCTCTTTTGGACCGGTCAGAGCCTCGACTATCATCTCTCTTTTGGGCTGGACAGAGCCCCGACTACCATCTCTCTTTTGGGCCAGTCAGAGCCCTGACTATCATCTCACTTTTGGGCCAGATAGAGCCCCTCCAACTTCCACTTGTTGGGCCGGACAGAGCCCCTTCCTCTCTAGTAGTCAGAGACTCTCCTCTGCCCTACCCACAGTCTACTTACTTTGCTCGATGAAAACCTTACCTGTTCCTTTCCACATAGGAGACCAGTACATCTCCCAAGAAGCCGCTGGGTTACCCCATCTCCAGGAATCCACTCACTGCAAGTATCTTTACGTTTCCTATAAACTTTATTCCTGTGTAGTACTACTAAGCTTAAGTTGCCTCTAAAGCTCCCCGTTGTGGCTGTGTATTACCACTCTAAATAAAACCAATTGTATTTCCAAACGTATCTGAGTCTTCCTACCTGATAGCTGTTAAGGTTAAAGTTACCAGTTAGTAATATAGTATTCATAGACTTCCGAAGCTGTGATCCACACACTCCAACATAGTTCACTGCCTAAAGCATTACAGAATAGGTCTGACATCTCCGTTTGGTTTTGGAACCGTAAAGAGGTTTGAGTAGAACTCTGAGCCTTGCTCTTCCGGGGCCACCTCTATAATTACCCCTTGGGATAACAGACGTTCTAAGGCCAGAAGTAAGGGCCTTCTTTTTTCTGGATCCCTGGGGACTCTTGACCTTAGGAAACGAGATGGCAAGAGCTCCCAGAACTCTAGCTTGTAGCCCAGAGACACCATGGAGGCTACCCATCTGTCCTGAATCTCTTCTTGCCAGGTGCCTGCAAACTGCAGCAGCCTTCCCCCCACTCGGCTGAGCGGGGGCGCCCCTTCATAGGGAGGCTTTGGGGTTCTGTTTACCAGATCTTGGACCCCAAGGTTTCTTTTGCCCTTGGGCTTGACTTTGGACCTTTCCCCTAGTATTTGATTGGGGAGGCCGTCACCACTGCCTGGAGGATGAGGCTCCAGGGGCTGGGGACAGAGAACGTCTAAATGAAGGACGTTTACTCTTCCTTTTGACCGGTAACAACGTGGTTTTTCCCCCAGTACTCTTCTGGATATATTTGTCCAGATCATCCCCAAACAGGCATTCTCCACGAAATGGGAACCCAGTTAAATATTTTTTGCATGAAGCTTCAGCTGCCCAATGCTTAAGCCAAAGGGACCTGCGCAAGTGTACCAGCAGGAGAGTGAGGCAAAATGCTTGCTGAGCAGAATCCATAATGGCATCAACCATGAAACACAAGGCTTTAACCACTTCCCGCCCGGCCCATAGCAGATGACGGCCGGGCGGTGGTTCAGTTATCCTGACTGGGCGTCATATGACATCCAGCAGGATAACATGCCGCTGCGCGCCCGCGGGGGCACGCATCGCGGCGATCAGTGGATCAGTGTGTCAGTCTGACACACTGCTACACTGATCTTGGTAAAGAGCCTTTGGTGGAGGCTCTTTACCACGTGATCAGCCGTGTCCAATCACGGCTGATCACGATGTCAATAGGAAGAGCCGTTGATCGGCTTTTCCTCACTCGCGTCTGACAGACGCGAGTAGAGGAGAGTTGATCGGCGGCTCTCCTGACAGGGGGGGTCTGCGCTGATTGTTTATCAGCGCAGCCCCCCCTCAGATCACCACACTGGACCACCAGGGATCGCCACTAGGACCACCAGGGAAGGAGCAACATGTGGATGGCCAGGTATGTACCTCATGGCCATCTACATGTGCCCAATGTGCCCAGTCAGTGCCCAATCTGTGCCAATCAGTGCCCACAAATGGGCACTGATTGGCACCATTATATAGCACTGATGCCCAGCAATGCCACCCTTAGGGGCATCAGTGCCATCAATCAGTGTCATCAGTGCCACCCATCAGTGCCCATCCGTGCCCATCAGTGCCCACCTATCAGTGCCACCAATAAGTACCTATCAATGCCACCTACAAATGCCCATCAGTGCCACCTATGAGTGCCCATCTGTGCCGCCTACCAGTGCCGCCTATCAGTGCTCATCATCAGTGCCCGTCAGTGCCACCTCATCAGTGCCACCTCATTGGTGCCACCTCATCGGTGCCCATCAGTGCCCGTCAGTGCAGCCACATCAGTGCACGTCATTGAAGAAGAAAACATACTTATTTCCAAAATTTTTTAACAGAAACAAAGAAAAACTTTTTCGGTCTTTTTTTATTTGTTGCGCAAAAAATAAAAAACGCAGAGGTGATCAAATACCACCAAAAGAAAGCTCTATTTGTGGGAACAACATGATAAAAAAATTGTGTGGGTACAGTGTTGTATGACAGCGCAATTGTCATTCAAATTGCGACAGCGCTGAAAGCTGAAAATTGGCCTGGGAAGGTGTCTAAGTGCCAGGTATTGAAGTGGTTAAATAAAGTTTCCAGGTTTTTGTCAGTTGGATCCTTAAACACTTGAGCATTGTCCACAGGACAGGTCAGGCTCTTATTTACACAAGAAACAGCTGCATCTATGGCTGGGACTCTCCATTTCTTGGTAAAACTAAAGCATAGAAAACCTTTTAGGAGAAGAAAATAGTTTATCTGGGTGACCCCAGGCCTCATACAACAATTCATCCAGTAAAGGATGAGTTGGGAAGGCATACACAGCCTGTGGGGATTTCTGGGACCCCAGGGAGGAAACAGGGGAAATGGCAACCTCATCAGAGGGCAATCAGTATGTGGAATGCACCAATTCAGTATAGTATAGCACCTGTGCTTTGAGGGCCTGGGAGGTAGAAGAGAGCTTCTCCTCTTCCCCTGATTCGTCTGACTGCACCTGATCGCTAACCTCAGATAGGGATCTTTCCTCATTATCAGAATGCTCATCCGATAGGGAACCCAAAGCAGAGGGAGGGGATCTACCCCTTTTCATGCTATTTTTTAAGGAAGCTGTGACAAAGGTAGTAATCCTTCCTTCTAAACCATCCAATGCAGCCTTTAAAGTGTCTTCTGTGACATCGACAGGGACTGAAACATTGGGAGAGGCTGCAAAACCTGACAGGGGTACAGACTCATCCTGTGATGCTGCCTCCAGTCTTGCAGGGGGGATGGTATCCTGCAGGCATGTCCAGAACCCCTAGATGTAGGCGGTGATTTTCTGGTGCCTCTTTTACCTCCCCCTGAAGCCCTCTTACATAGTCCTAAGCTGCAAAGCAGAGGTACTAGTGTAAATTGCAATCACTGTTGTGCTATAGTCTTATAATATAAACATTAGCTACAAACTGCACAACCTGATGCCGAGTAGGTGTCTTAAGTTTGCCAGGATCCGATCCACAGGGATGCTAAGCCCACAGCTCTGTGTCCCACCGCTTACAGGAGCTCTGGCGCCTTGGGTTTTTAAAAAAATAGACGATTTGCGCCTGCGCACTGGGACGCCGTGCACGCCACACGTGCACGGCGCCGCAACCACGCCCCCCCCTCTCTGCCATCCCTGCTGTAAAAGCGCACCCCCTGCGCGCGTGTAGGGCCATCATGGCGGTTCCTGGGGCGAGGGGGGAGATGGACACCATCAGAGGACTGTGTGGGATCCCCCCTTTTTTGTTTATGTGGCAGAGCCTGCAGCGGAGGCGATGAGCGGCATTCACAGACCAGCTTCACTGAGCGTGTATCCTGGAAGGCATGTAAGTATACACCAGGTATGTCTCTTACTCCCTCTAGTGGCATAAACCTGGTAATACATACAACTACTCAGAAGGTAATCCATAATGTGTAAACTTTAGGATTGTCTTCACTTACCTTATCCCCGGCCGCAGGAACTGCTGAGAACAGACAGATTCCAGCCTTAACCCATCTTGGCGGGTAGCTTTGTGCCAACCTTCAGGGTTCTGGGATCCAACTCACAGTATCCTCTTCCCTGGACCTGTAGAAGACTCTGCCAGAAGCTTTTCGTGCCACTGTTATATTAGTACACCAAAGCCTGTATCCCAGAGCCCAGACCTCCAAGGAGAGACATTACTGGCAAAACCTTGTTTCTCCTTATCACAAGGCCCGGGTACCATCCATCTTAGTCATTTTAGTATTGGCCCGAGGTATGGATCCCGTTGTATAGCTCCTAGGTCCTCGCAGACCATCAAACAGAGCTTTCTTCTTAGCACATCTTCAATGTGACCAACCACCTTAGACACTGGTGAAAAAACTAAGATACTCTCCATATGGGAGGGGTTATATAGGGGAGGAACTCACTTTGTAATAAGGGTTACCAGTGTCCAATCACCTGAAGGTACTATATAACCCACAAATAATTACCAAGCCTCTGTGTCCTGTGATGTATGAACAAGAAATCATGTTTCTTCCAGCAAGATCCTGGAGAAAGCTTAAGTATCCAATATCTCTGCATAATATGCTCTAGTACAGCTACTCAGCATTCCCTAGGATCCCACTGTAAGGATTGTGACTTCAGTTATGCCTAGGCACTGCAGGCGGAAGGCGGGGTGTATGTTATTTAAAGTGGTTGTAAAGGCTAAAGGTTTTTTACCCTAATGCATGCTTCATGAAGGTAAAAAACCTTTTATGTGCAGCTCCCTCCCAGCCCCAATAAACACTTACTTGAGCCTGCACTTGATTCAGCTCTGTGCCTGAGAGCAGCAGTGCTGCTCTCTTTCTCCTCACAGGATGCAGTGATAGTAGCAGGAGCCATTGGCTCCTGCTACTATCAATCGAATCCTGTGAAAAGGATACAAGGGGTGGGCCCAAGCCACACTGTGTGTGTAGACGCACACAGCCCAACTCGAGATTGTGCCCGCACATGTGCCACCATAGGAAGCAGCTTCCTATGGTGGCACACAGAGAAGAGGAGGAGCCCAGAGAGCCAGTTCCCAGAAGAGGAGGATTGGGGCTGCTTGGTGCAAAACCACTGCACAGAGCAAGTAAGTATAATATGTTATTAAAAATAAAAGAACCGTTACCTATTAATACTTTTTTCTTACACTTTTTTTTTTTACTTTAAAACTGCTATTTATGTTGGGTAGAATATCTTGATATATTAAGTAGGCCCTGCTTTTGTACTGCAATGTCTGCTTTAAACTTTTTGGGAGGTCGTTTGCTTTCAGGTCTGCACAGTACTAATGTGTTAGTTCTAATGGGTTTGTAACCCTAACATATCCTTTTGCCAGATTTCAAAATTATTTGTGTCATTGGAGAAAACTCCATGAACTGCAGAGCACCTACAAACTTTGTCAAACAATTTTCTTGCACCATTCTGTTCTTTCAAATGTAAACCAGGTGTCTGCTGAATGTTTCTTTTTAATCTGCGTTTGTTGTAAAATAAATGACACACAGAATAGATGTTTTAATGGTCTTTAAAATTCACACAGTTGTATCCAGTTAACTGGAATTCCAGACAGATCTCTTGATATGACATTATAGGAGGCGCTTGAGGTGCCATTAACAATATAAATGTGTATTCTAATAAAAAAGTTAAACCTTATAAAATTGGAATTTTCACAATTTTGGTGTTTCTTATATTAAAGTCAGAATCTCAATTTGAGGTGGAGTTGCTGCTTTTTTCCCAGGGTTTAGTCATTTATGCATGTATTCATGACATGTGCTCTAAGTTCTTGTTACAGAATATAGCTAACCTCTGTATATGTCCACATCTGGCTTGACTGTGTGAACTCTGAATGTTAGCTTTGATCCTCATTCCTGACATTCCCTGTAAACTAAGATTGTTCTCACTGCTTGTTTACTTTCAAATTATTTTACTATGCTTTTTCCCCTTAATGTAGTATATTAACAGATAAACTAAGAGTGCCCTAATTTCCTTTACACATCTGCAGTCCTAAATGTAAACCATTTTATTATCTACTTAATTGTGTTTTTATGTTGAACTACAATTTTTGACAACAGATCCAATAACCATATAATGCAGGTTTTACTGCATTATCTTGTAAAGTATTATTATTTATTTTATTACAGGTACTTATATAGAGCCGTCAATTTACGCAGCGCTTTACATATACGGTATGAACCGTGATTTTTAAGGAAATGCTGCACATCATTTTTGATTAGACCATTCTTCCAGGGATTCCCAGTGTTACCTAAAGTCCTAGGTACAGACATAACTGTGATCTTTCTGCAAGTTTTAAAACTTTAAAGCCCTGTGTCAATAGGCTTTTGTTTGCTTTAGAACCATGCCCCCTCGTACAGGTCTATGGCAAAGCTAAAGCAGCTGAAACAGTTCAGTTACAGGTCAGATGCAGCTTAACTGCACCTCTAGAATTCAGAATGATCTCAGCAGCATCTTAAACTACTTTCAAAACCACGCTGCATTTGCCCAGCTAATCCTGTAATCTGAGACGGAAGTAAAAGTGCACCAGTTAACAATGTCTAGAGTAGGAATGCTCAAAACTAAGCCTGTGGGTCACATAAAGCCTGCTTCTGATTTTTTTGAGGCGGAAAAATAACTTGCATGAAAGGCTACCGCTGCTGCTTTCCTGTCAATCATTCATCCAGCTGGGGGGACAAAAAAACAACAGGACTATTTCATGGATAGCTATTACAACCTAGAGTAGCAGTACAGCAGTGGTAGCGGTAAGGAATACTGTTACTGCAGCTGTTCTGGGCAGAAAAATACCAGGAGCATGCTGTGGACCATTTCTTCAACCCAATACAGTCACTGCTAGTGTTCTAATACTCATTCATTTAGGTTCAGACTTCGGTAGTAGTCTAAGCTGTGCGTGCTGTAGGCTGTGATGTAGATATTGAATTCCATATTTATATTAATGAGATCCAAGCGAACCATTGCAAAGACTCCAATTAAACTGCCGTGCCCCATAGGATGTATGTATATATGTGTGTAGGTATGCGGGCATGTGTATATGTGTGTATATATATATATATATATATATATATATGTGTGTGTGTGTGTGTGTGTGTATATGTGTATCTATGTGTAGGTATATGTGTATATGTTTTTAATATCATGATAGGGCCCAGCTCACCTTGTTAGGAATGCAGTTCTTCCAGTACACTGGTAGGAACCAGGGAAGGTCCCCAGATGTTAATTGAATCAAAGAGTATTTGCAGACATTAAGGCTTCAACTCACCACGGGACCATTAACATGCTAATGTCGGGACTGTTTGGGCTGGGAGATCAAAGGAGATTGTTCATTAATTCATAGACTTAGAGGCCCCGGAGGTTTTAATGTTCTAGCATGATGTTTAACTGGGCTTGAAATGACAGTCAATCAGTCTTTGAGGCAACTCTGAACCAATGAATGTGTGGCATCAGTTGATTGGTGGAGAATGTATATAAAATAGGGAAAGAGCCAGCTGTTTGGTCTCTGTGTCCAGCCCCAGATCATCGAGGCGACATGATGTTCGTGTAAAGTATACTTGTATCTCTATTTCTGTTTCTTTATAACCTTTTTGTATCCTAGGAGTTGTCTTATAATATTGTATAGCCTGTGTATGTCCATTGTAACCATTTCTGAGTTCGGCCTAGATTATCTTTGCAGCCGAAAGCAACACTGTACTTGTGGCATCACTGGAGATATATGATAAATTCTAATTATTCTAACTTTCTTCTCTGTGTAAATAAATGTAATCGTTTATCTTTTTGCCCTGTTATCGTTCATTTTTATTCCTATATAGACAAAGGTTTGATCACTTATTTTTGCATCATTAATTATTTAAGTGAGGTATAAACATTTCCAAAACAAGGCCAAGTGGTTCTCAAAGTTTTCTCTCGCTCTGTGACTGCAGCTATAGGGCAGGTGCCAATGAAATTTTCTGTGTGCTAATCACAAATAAAACAGGGCAAACATTTGTGGGCAAGCTGTGTGTTTGCCACAAACATCTCAGAGTACTAGCAGACTTATTCTATAATAAAGATTACAGGGACCATACCATCAATAAAAGCATAAACACAGGTCTGAAAACCTGAAGAGACAATCTCCTCTTATACAAAGAGGAGAAAAACAAATAACCATGTACTTCAAGTAACCACATATAATCCAACACTAGAAGGAAAAGATGAGCAAAGATTTTCAACCCATCATAACAGGATGAAATGCTGAAAGAAACAGGCAACCACCCAACCTCAGACATAAACAATGCAGGAAATTCTGATTATGAAGTCACATAGGAACCAAGCCCTGCAACAAAAAGCACTGCATACTGTGCAGCCAAATCAATCCATCAAAAAGTGTCACACCATCAAATGGTACCTTCAGTATTAAAGGATCATACGGCTGTACATTGTAAAATGCAACAAAGGATCTTACGTTAGTGAAATAGAACAGGAATTACAAGAAAAGAATGAATTTACACAGACACTCCTTTAGGAAACATAAGCAAAATGATTTATGCACGCCTATGGGACTTCATTTCTCACAACCAGACCACTCTATGGAAGACTCAAATGTTTTGGTTCTTAAAGGGAAATTCAAAACTGCTAAGGAAAGCAGAACTTTTGAACAAGAATGATAATTCTATTTGACACAAAAGATAATGGACTAAATGTAGACCTCAGTTTTCACTATCTGACAGTTTTACAATCTCTCTCACCTCTGTGACTCTTCCCCCCCCCTCTCATTCCATAGCTCTCTCCCTGCGATATCTCACTAACTATTGAAGGTTAATTACCATCATTGTGTATCATGTGGGTTTATTCCCCTCAGGTACTATTTTTTTAACATTCTACTAAAAGTTGGTGTACTAGTACTGTTAGGACCTTGAAAAATACACCCTGAAAGCTTGTCCTGAACATTTGGATGCTAACGCAAATAAATACAAGTATCAAAAAGTATCAAAAAAAGTATTGTTTTTGTAACAAGTGCACTAATATAGCTACAATCACCTCAACCATAAACTTTGGCAACTCCAACTCTGTTTATCCAACCTTACATTTTGCAAAGCCAAGTTAGAGCTTTCTCTCTATTTCACTTACATTCCAGCCCCCAAACAGTCCAAAGGACCAAGAACTGGCCCTTTGTTTAAAAATGTTTGCGGAACCCTGATCTAAAGTTTTGTATTTTCCTTGCATGAGTAGGTGGCACATCTAAAGTGGTTTCTCAAAAAGAACTATGGAAAAGCACTTCAGGAATGTGACAGTAAACTTGAGAGTAACCTGAGTGGTAGGCAGATAATGTAATTTGGTTTAGCAATGAGACAGATGAAGCTTTTCATCTGAAATTGAAAGTGATATTTGCAGTGGAAACCTAGATATAGTAAAGGTTGGTGGTGGTTGCATGCTTGAGTGCCACTTCTTATTAGCAAAGAATGAGCATTGTGTTATATAGATAATCCATAAAGATGGTGCCACTCTGCTCTCCTATCTACCCCAGGCCAACATGGGATTAAGCTGGCAACACCTGCCGCTGGAATGCAGCTACCAGAACCCGACGGATGCAGTAAGATAGAAGCTCCATGACATTAACCAATGGGATGGTACTGGTGGGTGTGGGGAATTTTGATTAGGGGTAGATGGCGCTACCTTACCAGGGTACCTTGATTTATAATATAATGAACCTCAAAGGAAACAAGAAAAACTAAAACCAACCCCTTTATCACTCATTAGGTAGTGAGTCTAAGTGTCCAGTGTTACCTAAATGGACTGTACTATCAAGTCAGTCTCATACCTACATGCAGGTGTACACCGTGTGGCTAATCATCATAAATTAATTAAGTGGCAACTTATAAAAATTATGACAATCCAAAAAGTAAATAAAGTAAAGTAAAAATAAAAATAAAACACCACGGTTTAAGACCTATGTTGATCTCCAATAGTGTCCAAATGTGCTTTTATGCATAAAGTGAATTAAATAGTCCCAACATTAGGCATATAGTGCAGGACTGCACATTAAATTATATAAAACAGGTATAAAATTAGTGAAAAAATTAGTGAAAAAATGGTGAAAAAAATATATATATTGAAATATAAAAATAGTGTATCAAAGTCCAGTATCAAGAAGTAAAAACGTCTGTGGTAAGTGACTTTCGTGAAAACCAGCTGATCAGATCCAGTGACTTGTGGTGCTCCCCCTCAAAGATCCCCACTCACCAGCTCCCTGCACCCCTGCAGGGGTAGTAGGCATGTAGTGACAACCAGCAATATGATGTATATGGGTCCTCAGGGTCCACCGCTCCAGCTGTGAAGTATCCTTCAGTGTATCCTCATATAGAAGAAACAGAGCTCCATAGTGTGATACGTTTTAAATAGTTTATTTAGCTATCATAACAGCACAAAAATAGGCAAATAAAAGTAACTAAAATTAGAATTAAAAAAGCCAAATAGTCACACAGCGTGTGTTCTGTTTCGTATGGAGAGTGCAGTGCGTCTAGAACCATCAGCTGCGCGGCGTGTGCCTCATCTGCGTTCCACACTCTCCTACTTCCGCGTGTGACGTCAGTGCGTAGCTCCGCCTTACGCGTTTCGTCATCGACGTTATCAAAGGCGCGTGGGGGTGTGGCTACGTGTTTGGGGGGACCACCCCCTTTATCAAGTCTATGATGGGACATAGATCCTCTGGCTTAAATATTGGACATGGCAGGGAAATATTTATTTATAAATGAAGGGTCTGGACAAAAGACTAGTACCATGAATATGTATGAATGGGACCAAAATTCTAAGGAGAAAAAAGCCAAGGAGGCTTTAAACTCGAAAACTGAGCAGGGGCAATGGGATATATAGCAAAGACATCCCTGGGACAAAAAGGTGGCTGAATTGGCCACCACACAATTATAAATGATGTTTTAACAGGGGAGTGTATACTTTTTATATCCACTGTATATGTTATATATCTGAATATGGTTTGTATATAAATTGTAGATTTATTGGGGATTTTTTTGGTTATAGATACTTGCACCTACTTTACACATTATTTAGTGTTATTATGCACCTAAAGGGCAGCAGCCTGGTTATTATTTGGTGATTTTTTATCCTTTTGGGGTTGGTTTGGCGCCCTTTATATTTGTTAGAGAAAATATCTAGTAGGTCTCTCTGTTGCACAATCTCTGGAATCCAGAGATGTGCACTTGGGAATAGCTTCTATCACAAAAAGAGACCTGCTGTGGACCTATGGTGTCTGAGGGAAAAATGTCTTTGGATGCTACAGTCCGTATCACCAGTCTCAAATAGCCTCCTATGTTTGCCAAATCTGGAATGTACCGTCCGACATATAGGAAGCCACAAGGGCAAGAAAGACAGTAGATGACAAACTTGGTTGAGCAATTGAAGAAAAATTTTAAAGTATAGGTCTTCCCACTACCATCTAGGAAAGCCTTCTGCCTATGACTAACAAAAGGACATATTTTACATTTCTTCATCTTGCATTGGAACATCCCTGTGAGATTACAGAAAATTACTAATGAATGAGGGGTGAAGGTCTTCATATAACGTGTCTTACAATCTTATCTCTTATGTTGGTTGCCTTTCTGTAAATTAATCTTGTTTTTGGCTGAATGGCAGGACCCATTTTCAGATCTACTAAGAGGATACTCCAATATTTCTTAATGATGGATTAATTTTTTTTTATACTTACAATGATTTTGGGTAATAAACTTCTCCTCATTTTCTGATTATTGTGGTCCTGTGATGGTATATGGAGACACTCCTGTGGGGCAGTTTGAATGTGTGTCGGGTCATAACCTTTGTCTGCAAACCTGTCATATGCTTCCTCTGGGCAAAATAATCTGAATCTTTGGTGCGTTTTCGCCTTAGACGACATAATTGGTTTTTGGGATTTTCCTAATCCAGTTAGAATTATGACAATGTCTGGAATGGAGATAGGAATTCCATGAGTAAGGTTTAAAGAGTGTCTTTGAGACAGTTCTGCTATCTACATGATTTAACTCCAATGCCCTGTACACATGGTCAGATTTTCCGCCGGAAAAAGTGCGATCGGATTGTGTTGTCGGAAATTCCGATCATGTGTGGGCTCCATCGGACTTTTTCCGTCGGAATTTCCGACACACAAAGTTTGAGAGAAGGATATAAAATTTTCCGACAACAAAATCCGATCAGTAAAATTCCGATCGTGTGTACACAAATCTGACACACAAAGTGCCACGCATGCTCAGAATAAATTAAGAGACTAAAGCTATTGGCTACTGCCCCGTTTATAGTCCCAACGTACGTGTTTTATGTCACCGCGTTCAGAACGATCGGATTTTCCGACAACTTTGTGCGACCGTGTGTATGCAGGACACGTTTGAGCCAACATCCTTCGGAAAAAATTCATGGATTTTGTTGTCGGAATGTCCGATCAATGTCCAATCGTGTGTACAGGGCATAAATCCACAAACGCCAGTGAATCTGGATCCCATATATGTGAAAAAGTGAGGCCCATAGGGTTGTTGTTAGTGTTGGACAAATAGCTCGATAGTAGCTGGTGGGCCATCCCATATGACAATATTGTCAATGTAAAGCTTGTAAATTATGACATGGGCAAAAAAAAGGACTATTTCTCTAGATGCAGGACTCCTACCAGTAGTCCATGGTTAAATTGGTATAACTGGGAGCAAAACTTGCACCCATCGCTGTGTCCCTTAACAGGAGATAATAGTCTCTATCGAAAACAAAATAGTTTATGCTCAAGAAAAAATGTAGTACTAGCTAGAATAAACTGCTCCTGGGTGTGATGAAGTCCAGAATGTATACCCAAAAAATAATTCAGTGCAGAAAGTGCCAATCTCACGTGGAATGAATGTATAAAGCATTAACGTCTAAAGATAGCCAGTAATATGAAGAGTCCCAATTAAACAACTGCAGAAGTGTCTTATTTAGGATGAAAGAGTCTGAACCATGGCCTGTAGGAAATAGTCAATATATTGTGAAAGCCCATTGGTCAGGCTCTCCATAGGAGCTATAATGGACCTACTAGGGGGGTGAGTAGGGTTCTTATGCACCTTTAGAAGATGGTAAAAATAGGTTTTATAGAAATCTTCATATAGGAAGGCATATTCTTCCCTTTAGTGGTCACTTTTTTGGTCAAGGCTCCATCTGCAAGGCTCTAATCTTCAAGCTAAAGGCCGCGGCTGGGTTATAGCCACCTGCCCTTTATGCTTGCCATTTGGTAAGCAGATTTACATTACGGTGGATAGGCACTCTTTTGTCTGTGTTGGAATACACTGTGGAGAGATCAAGATTTCAATGTAATTCAGTATGGACTTTTTTCACTTTTATATATTTTGTATGTTTTGATTTGATCGATTGAAACTTTTTCAACACAGCTTCCCTATTCTGAGTTATTCCTTGTGTGTATCCCACTTCATGCTGCTACTGGTTAAGGATGTATTTTTAATTAATTTAACTGAACTTAAGTTTTAGCGCGGTTGTTCCATTTTTGCTTAGAGATTTTAGTTCTACCTTACTGTATATTGATCCAATGGGTCATGTGGGAGTCTAGAAAAAGTAGTATGATCGGAAAAGAGTCTGAGGGCTTCTGCTTCTGCTCTCTTGTTGTGTCTTGTAGTCTTCCTTGGTGTGAGAAGTTAATTCTGTTAGCCATGTGTTCCCCCTATGCAATCCTGACTAATTAATTGGCAATACCCCACCCAAACTCAGTAGAAATTTAGGCCTTCTTTAGGGGATACACAGCCAGGGGTTTGCACAGGCAGGGATTGCATTGGCAACTATCATCTTTGATAAAGTATTCATAATGGATTAAGTTTTACACTTCGGCTCAGCACATCAGCGAATGCACAGAGCGAAAATCCACAACAGACTACTGCAGAACACTAAACAGACTACAGGTGACCTGATTCTCCATCAAACTTTTTCATCTCTCATCCAGGCTTTCTCTCAATCTCACCACTCTGTATCCTGCACTCCCTACTTTTCCTTCTCACAGTTGCACCCTTTCTCCTTAACCACTTCAGTCCCAGAAGATTTGGCTGCTTAATGACCAGGCCATTTTTTGCGATATGGCACTGCGTCACTTTTCCCACAAATAGAGCTTTCTTTTTGTGGTATTTGATCATCTCTGCGGTTTTTATTTTTTTCGCTATAAACAAAAAAAGAGCGACAATTTTGAAAAAAACACAATATTTTGCACTTTTTGCTATAATAAATATCCCCTTTTTTTTTTTTTTTTAAAAAAGCTATTTTTTTTTCTCAGTTTATGCCGGTATGTATTCTTCTACATATTTTTGGTAATAAAAATCGCAGTAAGCGTATATTGATTAGTTTGCGCAAAAGTTATAGCGTCTTCAAAATAGGGGATAGATTTATGGCATTTTTTTTTTTTTTTTTTTACTAGTAATGGCAGCGATATGCGATTTTTTTATAGTGACTGCAACATTATGGCACACACATTGGACACTTTTGACACATTTTTGGGACGATTCACAATTATACAGCAATCAGTGCTATAAAAATGCACTGATTACTGTATAAATGTCACTGGCATAGAAGGGGTTAACACTAGGGGGCGATCAAGAGATTAACTGTGTTCCCTGACTGTGTTCTAACTGTAGGGGGAGAGGACTGACTATAGGACGGTTCCTAGGTATTAGGAACTCACGATCTGCATCTCCTCTCAGAACAGAACAGGGATTTGTCTGTTTACATACACACGTCCCTGTTCTGCCTCTTGTGCCCGTGATCACTCGTGACTGCCGGTCATGAGCATCGGCCCCACCGCAGTACAGCGAGGGGTGCGCGTGCCTCCGGCGATACGCACGTGCCTGCTATCCCGCTTAAAGGAGCCGATGTACAGCTACGACGGCTGGCAGGATCATGCCGACCTGCCTCTGTATAATGACAGCGGCTGGTCAGCTTGTGGTTGAACCCTCTCGTCTTCATCCCTCTTCTCCTCTACCCCACAGCTTATATATATCACCCTCACTCCTGTCTTCACCTTATTACTGCACGTATCAGCTCACACTAATTCTGAACTCATATACTAATAAAACCTGCATGACACTGGGATGTGTCCCCCCCACATAAGTCACATTCCCATATCACCTCTATCACCCTTCTGCTTCCCCTAACTTCTGGAGATATCTCCCCAAATCCTGGACCGCCATCATTTACCTTCGGCCAACATACCCGGCACCCCCATCCTCTGATAGCAGCCACAATCCACACAATCTCATTTCTTTTCCTCTTCTGCCTAGAACCAGCCTCCCCTTCTCCTGTGCCCTTTGGAATGCCCGCTCTGTTTGTAACAAACTCACCACTGTCCATGACCTATTTATCACAAACTCCCTGAACCTACTTGCAATTACTGAGACCTGGATTCAAGAATCTGACTTTCCTTCTCCTGCTCTCTCCTGTGGTTCCCTCCTGTGGACTCACTCCCCCAGGCCTAGTGGACAGAAAGGTGGTGGTGTTGGAATCTTCCTATCCCCTCAAAGCACATTTCAGGTTCTTCATTCACCCCCGTCTCTGTCCCTCTCCTCATTTGAAGCTCACTGTATTTGTCTATTTTCAGCAGTTTTATTGAGAATTGCTGTGATCTATCGGCCCCTGGACCGGGATCAAGCTTCCTTGACGACTTCTCTGCCTGGCTACCCTACTTTCTCTTTTCTGAAATTCCAACAATCATTCTTGGTGACTTCAACATGCCTGTTAATCTTAACACTCCCACTACTTCTAAAATGCTGAGCCTAACATCCTCTTTTGACCTAAAACAATGGACACACGCTTCTACTCACTCTGTTGGCAACGCCTTGACCTCATATTCTCCTACCTATGCACTCCACAAAACCTCTCCAATATTCCTTTTCCTTTCTCCGATTACCTCCTTATTAGTTTCACTCTCTCCTTATCTTGCTCCTCCTTGCCTTCCAACTACCAAACTAGTACCCGTAAAAACCTTTGCCATCTTAACCCTTCTCTTCTTTTTTCTGCTACAGATTGTCTCTACGACAAAATCTCATCCTTGTCCTGCCCCAACTTGGCCACTTCTGTCTACAACAGTTCATTGTCATCCACCCTGGATACCTTCGCCCCCCTCACTACACACAGAATCAGGCCCCGACTGCTACAACCCTGGCAGACGGAAATACTAGAAGCCTCAAAAAAACATAGCGGCGCTCGTGAGCGTCTGTGGCGTAAGACTAAGTCACAGCCAATATAAATCTGCCCTCCAAAAATACCATTCCTGCTTCCACACTGCCAAACAGACCTACTTTATCACTATCATTAACACCCTCTCACGCAGTCCCCGTCAACTCTTTTCTACCTTTACCACTCTACTTCGTCCTCCATTACCTCTACCCACTAACTCACTGCCCAGGAGATTGCTAATCACTTCAGAAATAAGATTGAGACAATTTGTCTCGAGATCTCCACTCTACAGATATCTCCCTCACTTTACACTCCTTGTCCTCCTGCACAGTTAATGCTTCCCTCTTTTAATCCAGCTACTATAGAGGAAGTAACTAAACTTTTTTTTAATGCCCACCTAACCTCCTGCCCCCTGGACACCCCGTTCCTTCTCAAATACTACGGTCACCATCTGGCTCTATCCTACACTCTTTAACTCATATCTTCAACCTCTCACTCTCTACTGGCATCTTCCCCAACCCTCTAAAACATGCGATAGTCACTCCTATACCAAAAAAGGCCTCACTAGACCCCACCAATCTTAACAACCTAAGACCCATCTCTTTACTCCCTTTTGCCTCCAAACTCCTTGAACGTTTAGTCTACAGCTGACTGAGCGACCGACCACCTCATTGAGAATAACCTTCTTGATCCCCTTTAGTCAGGATTTCGACCACAGCACTCCACAGGAACTGCCCTCCTAAAACTCACAAATGACTTACTAACAGCCAAAACTAACGGTCATTATTCCGTACTCTTGGACCTTTCCGCTGCCTTTGATACAGTTGACCACCCCCTCCTCAAAAAAAAAGCTCAATTTGCTTGGTCTCCATGGCTGCGCTCTCCATTGGTTCAAATCTTACCTATTTCATCAACCTTCAGTGTCACTTACAACTTCACATCCTCCTCTACAACTCCTCTTACCGTTGGGGTCCCCCAAGGTTCTGTCCTTGAACCTCTACTATTCTCAATCTACACATCCTCCCTGGGTCAGCTGCTAGCCTCCCATTGCTTCCACTACCATTTATATGCTGATGACACCCAAATCTATCTCTCTGCCCGTCATCACTGATTTACTAACAGACATATCAGCCTGGATGTCAAATCACTTCCTCAAAACTGAATCTATCTAAAACTGAACTCTTCCTCCCCCACGTGCCCCTTCCCCTGACTTCTCTGTCAAGATCAATGGCACATCTATCAGTTCGTCCCCACATGCCAGGGTGCTAAGGGTAACCTTAGACTCTGAACTGTCCTTTCAGGCCCACATCCAAACCCTGTCCAAATCATGCCACCTTAGCCTCCGAAATCTTTCCAGAATACGCCCCTTTTTAACTAATGACACCACCAAGCTTCTAATTCACTCCCTGGTTATCTCTCGCTTTGACTACTGCAACTCCCTCCTCATTGGATTACCTTTACATAGACTATCCCCCCTTCAGTCCATAATGAATGCCGCTGCAAGACTCATCCACCTTACCAACCATTCAGTGTCCTCCACCCCTCTCTGCCAATCCCTCCACTGGCTTCCACTCACCCAGCGAATAAAATTCAAAGTACTAACAATACTTTGCAAAGCCATCCATAACTCTGTCCCCAGCTACATCACTAACCTAGTCCCAAAATGCCAACCAATCCGCTCTCTTCGGTCCTCCCAAGACCTCCTGCTCTCTAGCTCCCTTAGTAATAAGGAGAGCCGGCAAAACTGTAATCCTTGAAGTGACGTTTATTGGTACATCAGAGTGACAATTAAACAATAAAGCTGACGCGTTTCGGCAATAGCCTTAGTCGTAGCTAGTTTAAAACAGATATGGCAAAATATATATATACTCACATACACACATGCAAATTCCATCTCTACAAAATTGGCCTATCAAGTTGGTGTCACAGAAAATTAGCATATTTAATTGATACCACCAATTATTCAAGTGGTTAGTGACTACACCTGTTTTTAGCCAGCATGAGAAGAGGGAGAAGGAAGAAACGCAATAAAAAAAGTTATTTTGTTGAGCCAAAAAGTAATGTGTGGAAAAAATGCTACATGGGATATTGAAACCTTATTACTCCAAGGGAGAAATATATTCCTTAAAGGAAAGGAAAAGGTGCAAAGAGTTCAAATAAAATACTATGTGGTAGCAACAAAATCTAAAGTCAAGATTAATAGCAGGATCAAAAGAAGGAAAAAAAAGAAGAGGGGGGTATTCAATCTATGGCGGGATCAAAAAAGGATGCAATTTATGGCAGGATCAGAGAAGAGGGGGATTGGATTTATGGCAGGATCACAAAAGAGGGGGTTGAATCTATGGCAGGATCAAAAAAGATACAACGAATGAAGAAAGAGGGATGAAATAATGGCAGGATCAAAGAAGAAGGATGCAATTTATGGCAGGATCAAAAAAAAAGGGGGGGTAAAATTTATAGCAGAATCACAAAAAAAGAGGGATTGAATTTATGGCAGGATCAAAAGATACAATTCTTGAGAAAAAAAAAAAGGGGTTGGGGTAGAGGGAGGGGGATGAAATAAAAGACAGAATCAGGAAAAAAGAATACAATTTATAACAGGATCAAAAAAGAGGGATTCAGTTAATAGCGGAAACAAAGAAAAAAGATACAATTAATGAAAAAGGGGGATTCAATTAATGGCAGGATCAAAAAAATGTTTCCTTTCTTTTCCCTTTTTTTCCCTTCTTTTCTCTCCTCTCCCTCCTCTCTGCCCATTTTCCCAACCTTCTCCTTTCCTTTGGTTGAGAAGGAGGGAAAAAATTTATTTTTTATTAAAATAGAGGGCAGAAAACAAGCACAGAAGGAACATACTGGGACAAAAAGACAAATACTGAAGCAGGTGACAATAAAACTGAAAATGGGATAGGATGATGTCATTCTCTAGCTCCCTTGTCACCTCCTCCCATGATCGCCTCCAGATCTTCTCCCATTCCTTGGTACTCCCTACCCCAATCTTTCCGACTTTCCGAGAAAATGAAGTTCAATACTTCTGAGCATGCGTCGAATTGTTTCCGAGCATGCATGTTTTTTTGCACGTCAGAATTGCAGATAGACGAACGGAATTTCCTTCAAGAACTTTTTCCGTCAGAAAAATTGAGAACCAGCTCTCAATCTTTTGCTGGCGGAAATACAGACAGAAAAAGTTGGATGGAGCATACACACGGTCGGAATATTCAACCAAAAGCACCCATCACACTTTTTTTAATGGAAATTCCGACCGTGTGTATGCAGCATTAGACTCCGCGCCCTGGGGAATCTATGCTCTAGCTCCCAGTGGCATCTGTGTT